>NC_133701.1:0-617500 GCF_048934315.1 Petromyzon marinus | reverse complement strand
TGTGGATGAAGCGGCGAACGGTGGCGCAGTGATTAGCGCACTGCTCTACGAACTCGCTGACGACCCGAGTTCGATTCCAACTCACGACCAATAACAGTGGCGAAAATTGCAACCGGTGCTGGGCCTCCCCTAGGTCGACTCAGCCTTAAACGAGTACCTGGTGCGGTGTCTAAACATCAGCACTGGAAAGACAAAGGCGGCTGGTTTTGGTGCTGACCACCCACCTCCCTCCTGTGCTGTCAGCCTTCACAGGTGCCCACAAAAAGCACTTGCCCCAACAAACGTGTACTGTGGGGAGTGCAGGGGTATTGCATTGTAAACCCGCTGACTTGAGTTGGGCTGCCATCCACGACTCCCACCGGTTTCCAGTGGTATCAGAACCTGGCCTGAGCCTTAAATGTGGTCCTTTGCAGTGTGCACAGATGCCGACAATCAATCACCTAGGAGGAGAGGGTTGGTGGATCACACGGAGATTTTTTAGACTCCAAACCCCACAGGGCTGCAAGTTGGCAAGAAAATATTGACTTCACGATCTGCAAGGAGTACAATATGGGAAATCTGCGTGGTTCAAACAGCAATGGATTGAGATAACATTGGCTAACAATTCTGGTTATTTAATACACACGTGTGTCTTATATTATCATGCATACAGACATAGAACAGCCCATACATTGCTTTGAAAAATATTCACGTTATAGCAATCAATCATTATTTGACTGTTTGGTATTTTAATGTTTTCCACATTGCACTCGGCTGCCGTGTTACCAAGACACCAGCCTTTGCCGCGTGTTTGCGCTGGAAACGACGCAGGGTTGATGATGCAAGTACTAGGTATGAATTTCGCGAGCTTCAAATCGGCGTTAAACGTGTAAGTGTGGTCGCGTTGTCGTTCTCTGAGATATCTACTTTGGCGTGAATGTTGTCACGGGAGAATTTCGCGCTCGCTCAACACCACCACCACCACTACGTTGTGATCACGTGACTTGGCTGAAGGTGGTGCTAAGTAAATGAATGCACTTAAGTGACCCTTCGTAATATTAACGGTTACATCGTTCACAGAGAATGTCACATACACGTCTGAGTGTCTGAATCGGGAAACAGCGAGAAATTAGTACCTTTGGCGCGTCCTTCGTTACTATAACCAAGCACATTGCGCAACGGCAAATTCATTCTGACATCCTGCACAGCAATGTGTGAAATGGAAGCTACTCTCCTTTTCCCAGCGACACTCGCTGCCCTCAACTCTCCCAAGCAGCCGTGAAACGTCGCAGTGAAGCGCAAGGCGCTCCAATCACGCCTCCAGTTACACATGGCGGGCTGCTGGATGTTAGTTCGGAATATCGAGGTCAAAATGTTGGGCATTCAGAAAGCCGAACAATATAGCGGGAATGAAACAGCGCGACAGAGACTCACGGACCGAGGGATGGAATCAACGGACAGACACTTGTGAATTACATCATTATATATAAACCATTACTAAACATTAACTCAAACTAAAACACTTGCAACAAAGTCGATATGTAGCCTATCATTTGGTGATTTAAAGACATACATTTGAAGTTGTCATTCTTGCAACTCGAGAGATTAACAAAAATATATATATAATGGGAAATGTTTTAGCATGTGAAGCTATATTTAGCGGTGTGCAATGGGCTTACGGAATACGGAGTGCTCCGCCCAGAGCACCGAGAGGCACTCCCCTTGCCTCTGGGTCCACGGTTCATCGGTTTAAAATCCAATTCCATCCCAAGGAGCTGCTCGGTGCACGCGGCACCAGCGCTCATTTTGTGCCCAGCTAATCCGATGTCATAGCGACTTTGTAGGTGTGCAGCATCTCTTGACGCTTCTCTCGAGAGCATGGCGTGACGGGCAACTTCTCTCAAGAGTCACTGCCAATGCCCAGGACGTATAATTAAGCGTAATAAAGCGGATCGTATTGGGGAAATTACATAATCGATCCTGATGAAATGACATAACACGGCAACACATTTTATATTATAAAAATATCGGTTATCATTTATCCGTGCTGTATTCATAAACAGTTCCAGCTAATGGTGTATGTGTTTATCGCCGCTGTTTCATTCAATGTTGTAATGAGTGCTGTGTTAATGAATGACTGGAGCCAATTCAATGTATAAATCCAATATTCGGTCCCCATCGCTACCAGCTTGTGTTGATGCTGCTCATCATCAGTAATATTCATGTTCGTCCAACCACCGTGAGCCCATTCTTCTCGTTGAATGTGGTCGATGCTATTTGCGGACTGTGCACATAACGCCAGCTATCTACGCTTCTGTCTGTAGCTAACAAGGCGGAACTTCCAGCACCTCGTGGTTCCTCCTGTTGCCTGCGGAAAGCCACAGCTCACAGAACCAATTTGACTCCCAGGAGACCAGCTCAGGTGACTTCCTATCTGAGAATAAGTGCCGGATGGTAGAAGTAATGTGATGCACATTTTGGTGATTATTCATATCCACGGATAAGTGTGGATTATAGGATAAATCCATGTCGATTTTCTGTGGATTGATGAACTGACCGTAGTTAATCTCATCGTGATCTAAGAAGCCTTTTTGCACGACAGCCACGCGTTACTTTTCGCTGACACGTAACTCGATATTTACATTCATAATTCTTACAGTGCACATATCCAGGTGACATTATGAATGCGCTTCGTGCTTAACCCTTTCCGAGTAATGAGCCAGCGGAGTCCCGTGTCGGTATGGCTCACAGGCTGCGAGTCACGCGGTGTGTTGGGTCGCGGCCTCCGCTGTGGTCCCTCTGGGTCCTACCCCGCTTCTGCTCACCCCGGCACTCGGCGACTCTCCGTGTTGTCTGCGACTCTCCGTGTTGTCTGCGACTCTCCGTGTTGTCTGCGACTCTCCGTGTTGTCTGCGACTCTCTGTATTGCACTCGGCGACTCTCCGTGTTGTCTGCGACTCTCCGTGTTGTCTGCGACTCTCACTGTTGTCTGCGACTCTCCGTGTTGTCTGCGACTCTCCGTGTTGTCTGCGACTCTCTGTATTGCACTCGGCGACTCTCCGTGTTGTCTGCGACTCTCACTGTTGTCTGCGACTCTCCGTGTTGTCTGCGACTCTCACTGTTGTCTGCGACTCTCTGTATTGCACTCGGCGACTCTCCGTGTTGTCTTTGACTCTCCGTGTTGTCTGCGAATCTCCGTGTTGTCTGCGTTATTGTCCTTTTGCACAACACAGAGAGAGAGTTCAATGTGGCCTTCATAACAAAGAGTTCCGAGGCCAGTCAAACAATAATAAATACTATGTACAAAACGGGAGTGACGTCTACATGAAATATCCGAGAAGCTCGAAACAATAAAAACACGCATGCGATATCCTACTTGAATGAGCATCAAGGTCGTGTTTATTAGATTCCACAATCCCGTGGCAGGGACGAGTCTATCGATAAGACAGCCACTGTGGACTTCCCCACAAAGTGGTACCTGTTTTATGGACTCGGAAAGGATGATGGGGTGAGCCAACCTCAAACCAGGATGTGAACTCACACGCTTCTGATTGCGAGCCGCTCGCTCTACCGCTGAACTATCACTCTTGAGATGTAAATCCAAACCTGGGCAAAAAAAACGAGTCGTTAACGATCATTTTGGATGTTGATTTTACGCCGCTCCGCTCGGCAATGTCTTCCATGCCCAGGCACAGCGAGCACGTGGGCGAGACGCAACCCACGGGGATGAGCACACGGGCGGGGTGCGTGCGGAACGCGGTAGGCGATCTTCACTCGCTGCTCCTCTGAAAATCTGATTATTCTTCCATAGTTTTTCGCGGAGCACATTTGTGCCACGTTCTCAACTTTTTGTGGTGGTGAGTGGGGGGGGGGGGACAAAATCGCCAATTGTATGGGGCACTTATTGAAGCGCATTGTTCCTGCAGAGCAGCCGGCTGAGGTTGTTATGGCGACACGCTGCGAGCACAGATTGGCCTCTTGGCACTGTCAAAACCACATCCCCGTAATGGATGATCGGGAGAGCCATTTGGAAAACGCGTTTTAATTCTGCCCTGTTTACTGACGGGTGTTGAATGTGCTCAGTATCGAGCCAACCAGTGGCCGAGTTGAGTGGGTTACCGGTCGTTAATGTGATGATAATGATATGATAATGATATGATAATGTGATGGTAATGTCGGGATGATAATGTGCAATCGGAATGGACTCTGAGGCATTCCGAGCGCTGTATTCAACAACGAGCTCCGCGTTCATTCCATAAAATTGAGTCTGATTGGATTACGCCGGCAAGGCGTTTAATGGATGGAGCGAATAACGCGATTAGTTTTTATTACTACTGAGAATCAATTAATTGTAACCATTTCTGAAGCTCATCAAAATGACAAAAAATGCATTCTGTCAACTGTTAAAATATGTTGCTCAAGCCGATAGAATGCAGCCTTCCCAGAGCGGTTTATCTTTGTTTGAACCCCCGAGAGAGCTCACTGAGACTAAAGGCCCAATTCATTTAGAGTTTTTCGCTGTATCTACGACATTTTTTCTGAAATTCTTACTGTGCATAAACATTGGTCCCATGCCTCCGATTTGTGTTCACGTGGTCTGCTTCGGCACCAAATGGCGCCGAACGGCCCAACGCGGACCGGGTTAGGGAGGGGTTGGGGTTAAGATGCCATTGCAAGACTTCGATAACCCACACACCTGGATCGTATGATTGTGTATTTACTCAGCCCATCATCTTTATGAGGTCGATAAAGTCACTACTACCAATTCATCTTTGTTTTTTTCGGTAAAGTCACGTAGAAATAAGAAGAAATAAAATTACATAATATACGACGTTTCGATTGCAACACAAGCAATCATCATCAGGTAGAGGAAACACATAACCGCAGATATATATACAGACCTTAAGTAGAGGGAATTAACACAGATATACCAGGGGATACTTTGTGGGAAATCAATGGTCGTTGCCCTATGGAAAATCTCGTCCTGTCCACGCAGTGTGGAATTTCCTCCACTCACTGGAGGAAGTGAGCGGGAGTTGAGCTCCGTACGTTGCACGTTCGAGTGGAGAAGCGATTTCACGTGCTTGGGTCCACATCGGGGAGTGAGAAAACCGGAGAAGTTAACACAGAGCTCTGTTCCCCAAGACTCCTGTTTGTTGCTCCAAGGGGGAACCGATAACTGTGCCATTACCATAACTATTTATTTGCTCGGTCCCTTCAAGAGTTAGTGCCGTACCGTACATGTGCACATACGCACTCAATGTTAACAGCGCTAAGTATGCACAGGTTAAGAGAAGATCACAGCTGCACTTCATCTGCACAAACTCTCCAGGATGAATACTCCAGTGACAGCTTGTGCCTGCTCCACCAAGCTGCCCCTGCAGCACCCTCGACTGTAAATGCATCGTCTGCTCGTGAGCTTATGAAGACATTCGTCTGAGTCTCTGCATTGGAGCTCTTCGCTAAACTCTCTGCCAACCAAATGTCCTTTCTTTGACGGTTCTTCGCAGGGATGTCCTGAATTGGGAATGCGACGTTGCATCGATTATTCGAATCAACTCAATTATTTATTTCATGATGCACGCCTTGGATGGTGTATCAAAGAATCGTTTCTTTACAAAGTATGACCATCGCATGACAACGTTACGTTCGGGCTAATGGAGCGAACGGAAATGCACAAATGAGACAAACAAATGGGAACGAATACAAACGAGAGAGCGAAACATCAGAACGATGTTCGAGGAGCCGCGCGTCGCAGGCCGTGTTGCCGGGCTTGCTTGTTAGCCGACTTCGCGTCTGCGCGCCCACGGTAAGAGGCAATGTTTTAGGAATATTAAAATTGTATTTTATGATCATTAAAAATAATGGCTATGAAAAGTCCAAAGTAATCACTGCAGCTATGGTCTAGGGTGGTTGATGATGATAATAATAATAATAGCATGTGTGTGTGCTGTTTTGTGAGGGACATTTTCATATTCCGTCCCTGTAGCAGGCGATTCTATTGCATATCGTCAACGTAGCAAACATTGCAGTGATGCAGACAACAGTGATGCAGGCAACAGACGCTGGAGAAATTGCATAAGATGATCAAAGCTGCACGGAATGGGGCGCAGTCGCTAGACGACGGGGAAGGCTTTCATCGTGGCCGTTACATCCAAAGGAGGACATAATAGGAGGTTGCATTTAGGGTAAATTGGCAGAGAGATGGGTGCGTTCTTGACGGGGATCTTATAGCAAACCGCACTGGAACAGCGGTGACCCAAACAAGGAGCAGGTGTCCTGTGCAGTACACGTGGAATTTCCCTGGCATTTGCTTATGGCAGAATATCCATCAAATGGCCATAACGAGCAAGACACGTGTATTTGTATGCGAGCGCTTAAAAACAATCAGCAATGCGTACCGCTGTTAGGCTGAGCAGGTGAATGCAGGTTAGTGTACTGCCAGTGCAGCGTTCATAGTTGTTGTCTTGTATGTAATTAGGGGCTCGCAGACAGAAACCCGGGTATTTTTCTGGAGTCAAAGAAGGGCTTCATTTTTCACTTGATATTTTCCGGTGCCCTGCTGGAGATTAGCGCCACCGGACAGCCGAGCCGCGGAGAGCAGAGCGCGGTCTCTTCACAGTGGAAGCAGGGGCACCGATAATGATGACGACGAAGGAGCTTGCCTGGCTGATGCAGAGCCGTAGCCTGGACCCGTTGGTGCTCAGCGCAAGGTGGGGTCATCCTCTCGCTACCCCCCCCCTCCCCACCTGGCTGAGGCACCGTCACGGCCCCACCGGTATTTTGAGGCACACAGCCACCACCACCGCCACCACCGCCGCCGCCACCACCGCCACCACCACCTCCGCCGCTGCTGCTTTGTTTCCAACAACTCGGCCGCACATCCTGGAAGCGCCGTCCCCACTCTCCTTGCGCCCGCGCCAACCGCCAGAGCATATTTGTCAAGAAATACGTTGAGACTCAATCACCAGATATGTCCTTAGTAACACACGGGTTCTCGTTAAGCAGCAGGAGGAATTGGCAAATACGAATACAGGAACGGGGCTTAAACTATCAGCCGAAATGGGAAAAGACAGGAGCCATGGTTGTTCAAATCGTGCAGAAGCATTGAAAACGAATACAGAGGGAATCATTGTGAAAGCTACAAGATTTGCGATAGGGTCAAGATAATAGTCTCATATACGGAAGTTAATCTTTGCACATAACATGAGGATTCTGTAGTATTAAACTGCGAATTCATAAAGTAGATAGACTCATTGATAATTTGAGAGTAAATGCTTTCGAGACCAACTCAGGGATCTCATGGATGGGGTTGCGTGAGCAGACAGCGCAGGGCAGGGCCTCATTTGTGAGGGCGGTGTGCGACTGTTTAGCAAGAGAGCGGGTGGTGGAGGTTTCTCGAGAATTGATGAGAATATATTTGGGGCAGATGATCTTGTGACAGACCATGAAGAATGTGGAGATACATGAACCAGAAGATGTAAGATCATTCTGTTTGCTATGTATGACGGGCAAGTAGCGAGACGCGCGGGGTGCGATTTGGAGAACGATGGCTTTGGTGGAGATGGGGACGTGGCGTGGCACGCCCAGGCGTGGCCGGGCGTGCGAGAGGGCCTTGCGAGGCAAGCTATGGCGACAAAGCACGGGCTTTCTACTCGGTGAGCAGAGTCTTAGCCACGGCAGGAGAACGACGACGTGTATGTATCGTCTCCTTCTTGTTATCTGCGGTCAGCAAGAAAATGTACGGACCGTGTAGAGAGTGGCGCACACGTGCTGCAAGATTTTCAGGATTTGAAATTCATCGCGTATTGCATTGCCTGACAAAAAAATGCTACTCGGCATTTACCACTGATCCTCAGCCAGCAATGTGTGAAAACAAAGTATAGTGTACATCATGTGATTTATTTTACCGCCAAAGTGAAAGAACATTGAAGCCACTGAACAGGAATGTGTCTAGTAGAAACCCTGGACTGGTTTAATAGCAATGACCTATTCTACATATTGTTTGTCGTCATCATCGCCGCCACCAACCGTGATCTATCCGTCTGCTGAACGAATGCCACCCCACATCATCACCATCCCTCATGGTCTTGCCACCCCACATCATCACCATCCCTCATGGTCTTGCCACCCCACATCACCACCATCCCTCATGGTCTTGCCACCCCACATCATCATCATCCCTCATGGTCTTGCCACCCCACATCACCACCATCCCTCATGGTCTTGCCACCCCACATCACCACCATCCCTCATGGTCTTGCCACCCCACATCACCACCATCCCTCATGGTCTTGCCACCCCACATCACCACCATCCCTCATGGTCTTGCCACCCTACATCACCACCATCCCTCATGGTCTTGCCACCCCACATCATCATCATCCCTCATGGTCTTGCCACCCCACATCATCACCATCCCTCATGGTCTTGCCACCCCACATCATCACCATCCCTCATGGTCTTGCCACCCCACATCACCACCATCCCTCATGGTCTTGCCACCCCACATCATCATCATTCCTCATGGTCTTGCCACCCCACATCATCACCATCCCTCATGGTCTTGCCACCTCACATCACCACCATCCCTCATGGTCTTGCCACCCCACATCACCACCATCCCTCATGGTCTTGCCACCCCACATCACCACCATCCCTCATGGTCTTGCCACCCTACATCACCACCATCCCTCATGGTCTTGCCACCCCACATCATCATCATCCCTCATGGTCTTGCCACCCCACATCATCACCATCCCTCATGGTCTTGCCACCCTACATCACCACCATCCCTCATGGTCTTGCCACCCCACATCATCACCATCCCTCATGGTCTTGCCACCCCACATCATCACCATCCCTCATGGTCTTGCCACCCCACATCACCACCATCCCTCATGGCCTTGCCACACCACATCATCACCATCCCTCATGACCTTGCCACACCACATCATCACCATCCCTCATGGCCTTGCCACCCCACATCATCACCATCCCTCATGGTCTTGCCACCCCACATCATCACCATCCCTCATGGTCTTGCCACCCCACATCATCACCATCCCTCGTGGCCTTGCCACCCCACATCATCACCATCCCTCATGGTCTTGCCACCCCACATCATCACCATCCCTCATGGTCTTGCCACCCCACATCATCACCATCCCTCATGGTCTTGCCACCCTACATCACCACCATCCCTCATGGTCTTGCCACCCCACATCATCACCATCCCTCATGGTCTTGCCACCCCACATCACCACCATCCATCATGGTCTTGCCACCCCACATCATCACCATCCCTCATGGTCTTGCCACCCCACATCATCACCATCCCTCATGGTCTTGCCACCCCACATCATCACCATTCCTCATGGTCTTGCCACCCCACATCACCACCATCCCTCATGGCCTTGCCACCCCACATCATCACCATCTCTCATGGTCTTGCCACCCCACATCATCACCATCCCTCATGGCCTTGCCACCCCACATCACCACCATCCCTCATGGCCTTGCCACCCCACATCATCACCATCCCTCATGGTCTTGCCACCCCACATCATCACCATCCCTCATGGCCTTGCCATGACAGAAACTTTCCATCCCGCTTCGTTCGTTGTTTGGTAAACTTGTTGCACGCGACTTTTGTGTTGCTCCAATTTCCCCTGAGACCGTTATTCACTTTTTCAGCTATCAATCATCCCTATTGGTTGTTGTAATTAAGGCTATAGGTAACACATATTATGCTTAACACTCACCTACAAATTATAAATGGGAAAACTACCGCATCATAGGTTTGCTTTACGCACAGTTTGCTGAAGCATCATATATTAAACGAACGTTTATTCGTCAAAGTAATTATAATCACTTTGAATATTAAACGAACGTTGTTATAATCACTTCGACTAGCTATTAAACGAACGTTTTCAGAAAATGTGTTGTGAGCAATATTAGTTTTTTTCAGAAAAGACGTGAATTCCAAAAGTGTGAAAAGCATTTCAAGTGACTTCGTGAAAATAACACTTTAAGCTGAATTCAAATTGTCATGGTTGTGGCTCATTTGCAACAATTTCTAGGTGGAAAGAGTTGGTGGGAGAACAAGTTGTACCAGTGGCGTTACACGTTCCTCTGATACAGTCACATTGAGAAACTGACTCAACATGTTCATCCAGAATTCAGTTACACTGCAGAGTAGTGCAGAGTTGTTTATACAGAAAGCAGGACGAATGCTGAGCCGTGGAGTTAACCTGTCGATAGTATATTCAGCATTAACAAACATACATTCTTGCAGTTTCATTTGCAAAAAAAAATATTTAAGATACAATTGTGATTTAATATTCAATTTGGCCAATCAAATTTATATCCCTGCATTGGCAGCACCCCGCTGAGTCTGCTCGCTATGTGTCCGGTATCCACACCCACACAGTGGCACCGTACACTATTATTATTATATTGTGTTGGCAACAATTGGGTAATTTGCTTCATTTAAACCAGGATATGAGAATACACACACCAGCTAAGGTCTTGCAGTCAGTCCAAATCACGAGAACCCTGCAGTGTCGTAACCCTTCGCGTGCGTGGATTGATCTTGCATTGGACTGCTTGTACGAGAACAAGCTACACATTCGGGGAGACGTGTCCCTGGCATGGCAATGTGGAATGTATAGCACTGGCTCGGGGCTGCCAATGGCCATGGACACCAGACGAGTGCTCGCCTGGGAAGTCAGACACTCCGTTGACCGGTGCCGCCCACTGTGCAGTTCTTCAACGTGCGCCCTCCACCCCATGAGAGAGTGGAGAGATTCATCTTCGGGTTAACAGTGGGAAATGCGACCTTTATTGTGTTTGTAATCCACTCAATGTTAACAAGGCGAAACGATGTGAGGGTTGAGTGAGCATGTCTGGTTCAAAGTACACGCGATCGCTTAGTCTTTGACAGCTGAGAAGAGGACGAGGCCACTGTAGACTTGGATGTCACACTGTTAAACATATTTAAACATCAGCTTCGTTCATGATCATGCTATTGTTTTTCAAATACTTGAATACTTTAAAAGCTTGCTGTGGAAGTGTTGGGGCTCTGATTTGTCTTTTGATCTGAATGACTCTGCGTTGTTCATGCATAACCAATGTAGCATTCCCTTTTTGTAGATATTTCAATACATTATTTATACGGGCTTCTTTTTTCTAGTTTATAACTTGGCTGTTGAACATTTGGTGGCTGATTTATTGCAGGCAAATCAAAAGCATTTTCAGAGTCAATAAAAATAATTTACTGCCGCTTATAGATCCTGGCTCTTAGAAATATTTATCCATGAACATTGTCTAAGTAGTTTGTTGGAGTAGAATACCATTTTAATTTGATGCCCTTGTATTTTCTGTGAATAGTTTATGCGTGCAAGATTGAGTTCTAAGAAATATTCTGCAAACCTGAGTTGTCTCATTTATGAGATAAATTAAACAATGATTGGCTTTGTGATGACATCAGACTGTTAACAATCCGCAGTGACCAATGTGGTGAGGTATGGTGAAACAACTCCTATGACAGACACGGCCTTCATACAGCAGTGGATTGGCAAAGCAGTAAATTGAACATTATTTAAAGGAATTAAATTTAAACTGCTCATACCCACCACAGGAAGTAAATGTATAGATGCTACGCTTGAATAATGTCGTGCTCATCTCCTCTTCGCAGCTCTGAGCCAGCGGTGTAAATTCCACATTACTATGTCTGGGACGCGTCTATCCATAGGACAATCACTGTTGACTTAACCAGGAAATGGCAAATATTTTATCCACCCGAGAGCGATGATTGGCAATAGCACTATTTCATTTTTTGCAAATGGCACTCTCTAATCACCTAGGTGTAAAAGCTACACACAGTGGATCTGTTAAATTCGATAGATGGTCATCTGCAACAAAGCGATGCCTTTCAAGGTCTCAAATCTCATGTAATGCGCATGAGGGGTAGTCGAGAGTGTTCTCAATATCTGTGCGATAAAATGCCCGCTCGTGGTGTTAGGAAAGCCTGTCCCGTGCCTTGCAAATTCACCACAGTGCCGTCAGGCCCACACGTCTTACAGATCTCCGTCATCATCATCAGCCATGGACAATCTACTGCTGAATTAAGGCCTCTCCAAGCCGTCGTCTTCTTTCTTATTCTGCGAAGTTTTAATTCACTCAACACCTACTACACTCAAGCAGATTCTTTCGTTCCATCTCCTCGATGGACTTCCTACCAGGATACCTTCCTTGGTTGCCACGCCGCCACCACCGTGGCCATTGTCCACCGTCCTTCTCTCCCACTCACTGTGCTCAGCGGTGTGGATTACGTTGCTCTCATCAACATTCATATCTCGACATACTCTCAAGCGTGCATCGTCTATCCGTGATTTTTTGCGAACTTTTTAGATTTCGTTCCTTTTTCTTTGTTAACGACCGTGTCGCTGAGCCATACGCCACACAAGATGGCGCGCACGCCTCTTGTTGCGTCACAAAGGCACGAGGCGTGACGATTTGCGCCCTCAGACGTCGGCGTTTTTGGCGTTGCGCGTCGATTCAATCGTCGTGGTGAGTTGTGGTGACCTCTCGTGACAAGGGCGGTCACGTGAAGCAATTAAAGACGTGCTAATCAAACACGCGGCGTCGACTCTGGCACATGATGAGTGAGCTGAGAGCCCGTAATGAGCGGATGAGTCTGCGTGCTGCACCCCTGCTATTGAGGGAGGTGTCAGGGTGCTCCGCTCTGACACAGAGGTTCGAGGTCACGGCATTGAGTACAAGGAATGGAAATAACAGCACACAAATCGCCTCCTTCCCATCGCTCTCCCTCCACATTAAAAATATATATTCTTTAGACATCCCATCAGCCGCACTGCTGATGGAAATGGGAGTCCCTTCATATAAACAATTGGCCAGTTCACCAGCATTGGTTCAAGCGAGCCCGACTCTGCTGATGAGACACTGAATGTCGAAACCTGCTCAGCGTTTGCTTTCACTGAAGCAACGCTGCTTAAATGATTCACTCCCATAAGGCCGTGTGGTTGATGGGATGTGTAAAAACTATACTTATGTATTTATTATTTGGTGGGACAGCTGTGGGAAGGCGTATTGTCTGCTTATGTATCGTGTTACTTATATTCTCTACAACGAATGTGCATGAAGTGCGGTGTACAGAGTGCGTTCCGAATGTGCATTACTGCACTTACACTTGTTGCTAAATATGTAGATGATTCGCGTACATGTATATGTTTGTTGACTATTACAGGCCTCTCCGCATATAGTTGTTGTTGTCGTCGAGTCAGGGGCGTGCGCAGGCGGTGCAACTGCCACGAGGCTCGAGCAGTGAGCGATGGAGGGAGAGGGACGGGCCTCGCTGCTGCCTGCACCACGGCCCGGACGGCCACCCCGCGCCGCTGAGTGGAATGGCCCTAGAAGGCCACCGCAGTTCACCAGCAGATCGTTTATTGTTCAACCAGGCGAGAGCCCAGTGAGACGAAAAGTCTCTCTTTGAAGGGGCCTGGGTCGCAACGTCAAATACAGTTATAATAACAAGAACAATGCATCCCAGTGGCTCTCAGCATACAGCTGAAGGACGTACTCTCCACACCATGGCCAGTCATGTTTAATTTGTTTGAACGTACTTCGCCACGTTGTTGAGTGCGGGTTGGTGAAGTGGGGGGAGAGCATGGCCAGCTGAAATCTCTCACCATCGATGGTCGCCTGTTTTAGCGGGACTCGAACTCGGGCCACCAGATTCAAAGCGTGACGCACTCACCACTGCACTCCCACTCCACACTCAATGCAATTGATGAACATTTCTTATCTCTTAAAAAGCAAATGTCTATGAAGATGTCCATATTAGTTGGTGTGTGAAGTGTTCTGTAATTCTTGATAACGACTGCAGTCAATGATTCTGCCACTTTGTTTGCGGTGCTCCTGTCACGCAAGCCGTTTTGCCGGCTGCTCTGTGATTCACTGCAACTGAGAGACATCATTCTGTTTGAGAGGCACGGTTCTCTCCCACGTGCAACGTGTCACCGGCTGTCATGTGGAAGGCCATGCCTTGTGCGTCGTGCAGATCCCACTGCGCGCCGAGGATGTCCCTGTGTATCGGCGTGCTTCGCGTTCCGAGGCGGTTACACCGTGCTGCTGCCCTCTGCTGTGTGGACCAGAGGTGACTTGAAGGGATCTCAGAGGTAGCTCTGTGATATCCGCTTCCCCGGGCCGTTCTCTGCCAAGAAGGGTTGGACTGATCTATGAGAGATTCGATTTTATCATTCGTCTCAGGAAAAAAAAACAGTACTAATCCAAAACAATGTTGGGGAAACTAAAACATTAAAAAAAAACGGGTACACAACATCCAAACGAGACAGCTTGCTTCAACTCAGCCATTCTACGGAATTGGTTTTGATTTGGGATCACACCAGATTAAACTGCGGACAGTTTTAATATGTTTTGTTTGCCACTCATGTAGGTTACACTTTAAGAGAACGAGGATGCTGCATTTCATTGTCTGGTGTCGTGACATTTGAAAAGGTGACCACTGCCTCGCAGTGTGGTGCACGGACACAGTGACAGTACCGTGGATGGATTCTGGTGCATGTCCCTACCTGCCTTGCTTTCACCTACACACACACCACACAACACCACCATCGACCAGGAGTTGCTCAAATAAATCCATCTCCGTTCTCTATCTGCACATACAAATATATATTTTATTGTATCGACCTATCGCCCTTCTAGACATTTATCAGCAACAATTGTTCAAGCTCGCAAATTCTCGACCGGTTTCGACCTTCTGTGTGTCATCAGCAATCATGCCTGCAAGTCAATCAATCTGCTGTGCAGAAGAGTCATTGCGCGCAACGTCGCCTAACGTATGTTTCCTCTTTAGGGCAGTGGCCTTAATGGTTGTGTTCAGTTTTAGCTATTTGTACCTGTGCAACACTCGCAACGCAGTTTAATCACTGCACACGCGTGAGATTAAATACTGCTGCTGGTTTACCAGATGTCATTGGTGACAGCCCTTCCTCCTCGACGCGACATGGGCCATGTCTCCGCCCCAGCGTGTTTCAATAAACTCTATATAGGACGCTCTAAAGCAGTGCTCTTCGTTAATTTTCAGAGGGCGACCACTTTCCCCGATGAGACATTATCAGTGTGAGGGCCGCACTCAAGGCCGCCAGTGGCCCGCGGGTGTCGCAGTGAAGAACGCTGCTCTCACGTCGTGCAGCACGGGCAGCACGTGCAGCACGTGCAGCACGGGCAGCACGTGCTGGGGGGTGGAGGCGGCGGTGGGAGGGCGCCCCGCGCCGACTCGGGCGAGCCTCCAGGCCCGCGCACTCGGCGCCAGCGCGGTCCGCGAGCGCCGCGCGACCCCAAAACGGAGGAAGAGGGGGGAGGGGTGAGGAGGGGGAGGAGGAGGGGGGAGGGGTGAGGAGGGGGAGGAGGAGGGGGGAGGGGTGAGGAGGGGGAGGAGGAGGGGGGAGGGGTGAGGAAGGGGAGGAGGAGTGGGGAGGAGGGGGAGGAGGAGGAGGGGGGAGGAGGAGGGGGCAGGAGGAGGGGGGAGGAGGAGGGGGTGAGGGGGGCAGGAGGAGGGGGAGGAGGAGGGGGGAGGAGGAGGGGGCAGGAAGAGGGGGGAGGGGTGAGGAGGGGGGGCAGGAGAAGGGGGGCAGGAGGAGGGGGCAGGAGGAGGGGGGCAGGAGGAGGGGGTGAGGAGGAGGGGGGAGGAGGAGGGGGTGAGGGGGGAGGAGGAGGGGGGATGAGGAAGGGGGAGGGGGGAGGTCGCAGCCCGTTGATTGGCAACGTGGCTCCCGTGAGCCGCGTGTAATCCCGTGCCGGATGACGGCTATAGGCATAAGGAATAGGGAGTTGAAACCTATCGATTCATTTGTCAAGCCAGGAGACGGCTACAGTGCCATCGATTTTCACTTTGATACATTAAACTAATAACAAAATCATACGACGCAGTCCTGTGAGGTTAATGAAGGAAGCCGCGATCACGCAAAGGAGACGGAAAACGGCGGTGGGGAATGCACGGCACCGTCGCGCCGCTGTGGAATTTGACGTCAAACTGCGGTGAGGAGTGCAGCGCTCTGGAGGCAGCGTGCAACACGTGCCGCTGCTACTGCTGCGTGGCTGTTACACCACCACGGGCCGTCCACACATCAGGGCGCGACGCGGGTTCCCATGCAGCTTGGCTCACCCAATCGATACCGTTGTTGTTGTTCTTGCAGAATTTATTGATTATAAAACATTTATTTGAAAATACTCCAGTGTTTGGGTTATCACCTGACGCTCATGCTATCAGAAATAATATATGTCTACAAGCGTGTCAAACATCACGTGTGCGCATGCGCATTGGTGTGATGGTAAAATGCGACGAGAATAGCTCTTAACTAGACAGTGACATTACAAGCTAAAACAGGTGACTGCATTCATGTCTGTTCAAATACACGCATACGTAACAGCTATGCAATACAATTAGGCAATTGACAAACGTTAAAATATGTTATCCTCCCGATTTTAACGTAAATTACAATTCACGATAGCGTGCGTGCCCTGCTCCACAGTCCTGTGTGACTCACCGCATTCCGTACACACACACACACAAAGATCACCCGTATAGCCTTAACAGACTGTTGGGGAAAGTGCTATTAGTGAGCACCTATGAAGGCCGGCAACGCACACGAGGGGGTGGGTGGCCAGCACCACGTCCAGTGGCGATGTTTGCACACCACACCAGGTACTCATTTGAGGCTGAGTCGACCTAGGAGAGGCCCATGACCGGTTAAGATAATCGTCACTGGGGTTGACCGTGAGCGGGAATCTAACTCGGGACGCCGGGTTTCTAGCGCAGCGCGCTAACCGCTACACTACCGCTCCCCACATATACATACACACACACTCATACACACACTCATACACACACACTCGTGCCATTTGGCACATGTCAGACAGAGCTGGCACGCCGACCACCGGCCGTTGAGAGGACATGCGCCTCACTGTCCCATTGGCCGCGACACACACACAGCCAGCTCACAGCAGCAGGACAAACAGAGAGAATCGTCGGCGACAATTAAAGGTAAACAAATGCATCAATGCAGAAAGTGTGTACGCGTGTGTGTGTGTACGCGTGTGTGTGTGTACGTGTGTACGTGTGTGTGTGTACGTGTGTGTGTGTGGGGAGCGATAGTGTAGCGGTTAGCGCGCTGCGCTATGAACCAGGCGACCCGGGTTCGATTCCCGCTCACGGCCAACACCAGTGACGATTGTCTGAACCGGTCCTGGGCCTCCCCTAGATCGACTCAGCCTCAAATAAGTACCTGGTGCGGTGTGTTAACATCCCCACTGGGGAGACAAAGGCGGTCGGTCGTGGTGCTGGCTCTACCCACCCACCCCCTCGTGTACCGTTCCGGCCTTCATAGGTGCTCGCTAACAGCACTTGCCCCTACAGTCTGTTAAGGCTATATGGGGGGCGCGTGTGTGTGTGTGTGTACGCGCGTGTGTGTGTGTGTGTACGCGCGCGCGCGTGTGTGTGTGTGTACGCGCGTGTGTGTGTGTGTACGCGCGTGTGTGTGTGTACGCGCGCGTGTGATATGAAGGGGCGACGCTACGTCGCTCGCGACATCGCGTTTTGGCAGGAGCTCCTGCGCTCGTGACATTTCCCCGGCCTTCACGTCGCTGACTCATCCGATCCCAATATTCCATTAGCGCGCGGCTCGCTGCTGTCGTGCCGCCGTGGCTGGTCGCACTCCCCCCGGCTACGTGTATTCTTAAGCAATAACAGCGGGAAACGTATTATTTACCCAAGAATACGCGTCGCCGCGAGGAGCTATTGACGGTCGTGAGCTTTCTCCATTGCTGCTCAACGTCTCACTTTGCCTGTTGAAGCAGAGGTTTACACCGGACACGACAGCATCGCTTTCTACATTCCACACAACGACGGGAGGACAATCACAAACACACACACATATGTATACACATTCCAAGTCCACACGATATCACAGGCAATCATGAATGACAGTAATATTAGAACCGTTGCAATATATGAAAAATGCACTGCATTATCAATACAGATTATTATACATTCGGTAGAGTATATTATTAAATTAAACGCGAATATATAGCGCACAGTTAGTGAGTGTACATTTGACAAAGCGCAATACAACAATGTACGGTCAGTGCTGACTCGGAATTATTCGCATCAGCCCAGTGCCCATTACGTTTTATGCAAAATATCCCGTGTGCGGATGGTTATACGTTCTGTGCACTGATGTTAATATTAAGTCTCGGGAATTTACATCGCATTTGATATCAATCCCTAACAGAAGAAACACGGCATTTAACAAGTCGCCTTTTTGTACGATGGCAATATTAAATATTCAAGACGGATGCTCAGAGGTATATTATACACGAGCATTAGCGGTCTCACACAAAGGCAAGCGGCGCGGCTGATAGCCCAGCACTGCTGGCAGGCACTGGGTATGCATCGCGTACGGCTTACACATGTCACATGTCACACGCATGTAATAAAGACGTAACAGGTCGGTCTCATTCCCCCACCGCTACCTTGCTACCGTGTGGCTGTTAGGATAATCAGACGATGACAAATTGGCGTTGCGTACAAAATGCGACGTGAGCGGATATGTAAGTGATTTGATCGTATCGCGCTTTAAGAGAGAACATCTCCGCAATAAACACGGGGATCGACCCTTTGTCGTTGTCGTTGTTAGAACATTAGCAGCCAGATGCGAGGCACGGACGAGCAAACTCGAGCGGCGGCGGCGCGGTTCGCCTCGGCTTCGAGCGTGCTTGGGTCCACGTAGAAGCCTCGGCACATTCCCGGTTCAAAGTGTTCCGCCCCGCGTGCGTCGTGTGCAGGGTGCGGTGCAGGGCGAGGGAAATTGGCCTCTTACCTCGCCCGCCTAACACGCGGCTCGGATTCAGCAGCTGGACAGCGCCCGCGGGGCTCGGCGCCCATCGGCCGCGAAGCGTCGCTCAGCACCCGGGCTCTCGCTTCCCACAGCCGGCTTCGTGCACGCGTCTCTATAGGTATGACGGCTATTGGAGAAGAGTGCGCTGCGCCTACGTTAGCCTATGGAGGGAGGCGAACGAGGAGGAGGGCGAGTTAGTGGGCGGAGGGGGGAGACAGGGATAGAGGCAGAATGGGAAGGGGGGTGGTGGTCGCGGCGAATCTTAAGCGCTCTCTGTTGCACCCCCGTTCCCTCTTGGAGGCAGGGGCGGATGAACGTCGCAGGCCCGGGTGGTTTGTCCGGCCCTGGTCGCGGCTTCCACCGATGCCGTCCGTAGCCCGCGGGCCCCGGCGGCAGACGGGGGAACCCCAGCGGCGACGCGGAGCCCTCCAGGACGCGGCGCGTCCAGGAGCCATCTGCGCCGCCGCGGCTTTTATCGCCGCCGCCTCGGGCCCCCGGGGAACCCCGCGTGACGCCGCGGGAACGAAGACGAAGAGCTGATTGCCATCAGTGCGCTACCGGTAAACGAGCTTAATGGGCGATTACATAAAGCACAGGAAACGTTTAGAGGAAGAGCCGCGCTGGCCGAGCGCGCGGCGTGCGGCAGCGGCTGTGGTGATGGAGGAGACGGCGAGAGGAGAGATACGCGGCCCCTCTCAGTGCCCCACCCTCCACTGCCTCCTCCTCCTCTTACATCTGCTGCTACATCTGCACTTAGAAGCGAACATCGCGTCACTATCGATTCCTTAACAGAGCGACATATCGTTAAGACGAAGAGAGGGTTTTTGTCTGCACTTGATGCCTGGCATTTATTACGTTATTTTATAGCCCGCTCATATTTTATTAATGTTTTGTTTGCTCTCTCCTTTCTGTAACGTCTATAACTAAGCCTCGTAGCAACAGCCACCGTTGGGCGTGACCGATGCTGCGCCGAGCCGCGGGACCCTCAGCGGGAGGGACATCACCACCATCACGATATTTAACAATGGCCCCATGGCCATTGTGGCTCGGCGAGAGCGATCGTTTCGGGGAATCGCTCTGTTCACGACGCCAAATTGTCTCATAATGGACAATTGTCCCATAAATCTTTGAACGTGGCGACGAGGAATAATATTTCTGGGGGGGGGGGGGTAGAATTATGAGCCAGCCCCTTAACGAGCTGTGCGCTCATTCGCTGTAAATGACAAGAGGGCAGAGCACTTAATGTATACATGATACCGTGCTGTATTTAACATTTTAATTAATAAATTAAAACATTCGCGCGTAGAGAGGTCATCAGAGAAGGGAGAACACGCATGGGCGACGTGTGTCCGCACAACGCGGAATTAGTGCTCTCATTTGTGTGGATGTTGTTTGCAATCTAAGTAGGCATCAGTACGTCCCACCGTGAAACATCTCCCGTGTTGAACTATGGCGCCATGCGCGCGCCACGCACACAGCCATCCCCACAGGCGGGGGAGGGGGGGGGGCGAGTGAGACCCACCTGGGGGGGGGCTGGGGCGGGCTCCACCCTTGGGGGGGGGGGGGCTGCCTCCTCCCCTCACTGTGTGGCGCTCGGAGTATTCAGAGGAAGTTGATTGGCGGAGCGCGCCTCGCGGTTTCCGAGCAATGTGGTGACGTCACAACATAACCGCCATGGGGAAACGTGTCGTGGAAGCCATCTTTGTCGTGCCAGAGTTGGCGTGGTCGGTGGTGAATTACGAGCGGGTTAATAATACACAGCACGCCTCAGTTATTACTTCACTGGATTTATTTTGGAAAATACTAATTTTGAGCTTTGAAAGATTCGTATGGGAAATTTTATATGCAGTCTCGCTAGTAATTTAGGCCCAGCCCAGCCCAAGAAGCCTGTTTTCCTAGATCCTTCCCCGGGATATGAGGCCCTTGTCTGGCTGCGTGGAGCCCAGCCCACCAAACCCACTCTCCTGCTCCCAGTGCCGCGCCTCCTAAAGTTGTACTCGACATTTTAAACACACACTTTATTGAGCAACGGGAATAAACACATGTTAGTATACTGTACATACAAACATTTACGTGAGAAACTACCTTCTATGTAAAAAGAGGATTGCATGTATATGTGTATGTGGTGACCTCCTGTCACAGGTGCTGGCTAAAGTGGCCCCTCGGGATAGAGTCATCTTGTTGGGTGACTTCAATGCCCGAGTTGGTCATGATGCTGGCACCTGGTCTGGAGTGATTGGAGGGCATGGGCCAGATCAGCTCAATAACAACGGTAGGAGGCTGCTAGATTTTTGTGCAGCCCATGGGCTTGTAATTACCAACACGCTGTTCCAGCATCGGCGCATCCACACAACGTCATGGATGCATGCCGGGTCCAAGCAAGAACATCTACTTGACTACACAGTGACGGACCAGTGGATGCGAGCCCATGTCCTTGACACTAGGACCTACCGTGGAGCTGATCTGCCCTCTGACCATCGACTTGTCATCTGTAAGATGCACCTGCAATTCTTCCGCTCCGGTGGTGGGTATACACCCAGGACCCCATTCCAGCCTAAAGTGGCCTGGTCTAAGTTATCTGATGAAAGTTGCAAGCGAGAATTTCATCATCGCTTGCGGCTGGGGTTGGCATCGTCCCTCACTCCTCCTGATATTGAGGGTAAATGGGCGAGGTTGAGGACTGTGACTCATGCAGCTGCAATGGCTGCTTTGGGTACGCGGTCCAGACGTCCCCAGAGACCCTGGCTGACAGAGGAGGTGTTCAGGATGGTTGAGAAAAAATGCGACAGGCCCACTGTCATCGGCTACAGAATCCCACGTCAGAGAATGAGGAGGCTTACCGCAGCCTTCGCTCGGAGGTTCGGAGAGCCGTGAAGCGCTGCAAGGATGGGTGATGATCGCGGGTTGCTGAGGAGATGGAGTCTGCCTCCGTGGCCCGCGATCACAAATCTCTATTTAACTCCATCAAAAAAGTAACCTGCAGCGCGACACCTATTACCATCATTAGGGGAAAAACGGTGATCCAATCTCCGACCCCCAGGAACTGGTTTGCAGATTTGCTGAGCATTTCTGTGAGGTCCTGGAGGAGGGAAAATCCCTCAGCCAGGAAAACATCGTGGCACAAAGTGAGGATGACCCTGCTGAGGCTGCGGTGCCTCTAATATTGGAAGAAGTCACCCCCTGTGAGTGGCTGGCTGAGGTGCCATCTGTTGAGGAAGTACTGAAGGCGATCCGGAGTCTGAGACCAGGAAAGGCAGCGGGCAGAGATGATCTCCCAAGCAAAATGCTGAGGGAGGGTGGCGTTTGTGTACAGACTGCCCTATATGACATCATAACAACAGTCTGGACCACTGGACGGGTTCCGCAGGATTGGAAGGATGCCCTAGTGGTCCCCCTCTTTAAGAAGGGGGACCGCACAGACTGTAACAACTACAGGGGCATCTCACTCCTCAGTGTGCCGGGAAAGGTCCTGGCAAGGATTATTCAACATCGCCTTGCCAGGCACACTGAGGAGAGGCTTGTGGAGCCCCAATGCGGTTTCAGGAAAAGGCGGTCCTGCACAGATGCCATATTTTCTGTCCGTCTGCTACAGCAGAGGTGTAGGGAATTCCAGCAAGACCTACATCTCTGCTTTATTGACCTGGTCAAGGCCTATGATGCCATCAGTAGGCCTGGGCTCTGGGTTGTTCTTCGTGCTTTTGGAGTCCCTGACCCTCTGCTCACGATCATTAAGGACCTTCATGTTGGTGAGCGGGCCCGGGTAAAACTACTTGGCCGGGAGTCAGAGCCATTCCCTGTATACCTTGGGGTGCGACAGGGGTGTCCTCTGGCTCCCACATTATTTAACATCTATTTTGACCACGTAGTTCGTGAAGCCTTTAATAGCTGTACCGGGGGAATCTCCGTTTGGTACAGATATAATGGGAGGCTGATCGATGCTCGGGCGCGGCAAAGGGATGGCTCCCTATTGCTCAACCACGTTATGTATGCCGATGATTTTGTAATAGCTGCTCATTCAGAGGAGGAGTTGGAGACGCTGCTGCCGAGACTGGAGCGTGCCACTAAGAGATGGGGCCTTACCATCAGCCCCACCAAAACTAAGCACCTGCCTGGGTATTTTGTACCATCGGACACTCCACCCCCACAACTCCCAATCGGTGATGGGGCAGTTGTGGAGAGAGTGGAGAGTTTCCCATACCTGGGCAGTGTGCTTATGACCGGCTCCAGTTTAACAGCAGAGGTCTCACTCTGAATCAGTCGAGCGGCAATATCTTTTTATCGGTTGCGTAATGCTGTGTGGAAGCTACCTGGTCTGTCGCTCCGCACTAAGCTTCAGGTCTTCTCGGCCACGGTCATTCCCTCCCTTCTCTACGCTTGCGAAACGTGGACCACCCTAATGGAACATCTTCGCCGGTTAGAAACATTTAGGCTAGCCTGCCTACGATCCATCCTGGGTTTAACCAGGCTGGATTGTGTGAGGAGCTCACAAATCTGTGAAAGATCTGGGCAAGGTCCCATCGGTGAGCTCCTCCGGCAGGCAAGGCTGCGTTGGCTAGGTCGGCTAGGTCATGTAGCCCGCATGCCCAGCCACCGCATGCCGAAACAGCTTTTGTTCGGCCGGATCGAGGGGGCTAAACGGGCGCGGCATGGGCTACAGAAGAGATGGAGTGATGTGGTACAGGAAGACGTGGAGCTGAGTGGACTTGCCGATGACTGGTACCAGCGGTGTGAAGATCGGCCTCTGTGGAGGAGGCTCGTGAAGGACGCTACTGGGCAGTTGGAGGTAGTCCCCCTCCAACAACAACGGAGGGCGGAGGAGCGACGCTCACAACAACGAGCGGAGTGCCGGGTGGCTAAAGCACAGCAGGTTGGCACAGTAGGGGGCACAGGTGGTGCATCAGCCAGTCATCTTAGTCAGTCGACCCGTGGCACTTGGGTCTGCCCTGTGACCTCCTGCCCGCGAGCGTTCGACACTTCACGTGGCCTCAAGGTGCACATGGCCTGGCACAAGCGTCGTGGTGACGTCACCGCCACTTAGTGGCGAATGGCGGTTGTTGTTGGTGGAAGGGTGGTGAGGTGGTACAACAAGTTTGTGCCTTCCAGCAAGAGGGAGTCTCTGTTCGATTCCCGACGGGCACCTTTGTGTGCGGAGTTTGTGTGTGTTCTCCCGCTATTCTACATGGATTTCCTCTTGGTTCTCTGGTGTCATGTATCTAGAAATCATACACGTACAATGTCAATGGTATTGGGCAAGCATCCCTCCTGGATATAGACTTGAGACTCAGTGACGCTTTTTTGGGTAAATGAGCATAATACAGTTTTAATTCAATCATAGCATAGATCCGCTTATGATCTGATTTCGCCAGATCTCAAAAGCTAAGCTGGGTTGAGCCTAGATGGTGCTTGTGATAGGCGACCCTCCACCATAAAGCAGGCGGGATCATCTGAAACTGGTTGGATGCGTGGTGTGCAGAAGTTGGCAGTGCATCAGCAGCATTCATTGCTCTGCACTCCTGTGTTCTCACGTCGATGCTCCACACATTCACCAATCCGTACTGACCAGCGTGGTGAAGAATAGTCAAATAAGGACCCACCACCACCTGCACGGCGTGGGGCGGTCCTGATCCAGCTGTGGATTTACAACATAGCTGTACTCGTAAAATAGTGCACTTAATTTAGGTTGCGTTTTATAGTTAATATTTTTTAAGTGTATTACAGTACAAAATTATGCTTTGCAAATTAACCAAAAATGTGGCAAACACGATTAAATGTTACTCGAGTTACTACATTTGTTTTGTTATTTTGCATGATTAGGCTTATTCTTTTATAGGAAATGGCACGTGTGTAATTAAATTAGTGTAATTAATGGAATCCTGAACTGTGTAGTTAATTACTGAATTACAACGTGTGTACACAGGCTGTTTGGAAGCAGCGTGAGTCTGATTAAATTGAATTACGGTGTTCTGTAATGGTAAGGCATATTGGGAGAAAACATACATCATCTCTGTCTTATGACTACAATACTACAGTTACACGGAGTTATAATGTTGTGATAATGATGTCATGATTTCCAATGAACCAAGGTGCCTCTCAATTTTCATGAATAGAGAATTGCAATTCCAACTTTATCTTATCAATTCATTGTCACAACAATAGTTCAAAGTGTTTACAGAAGTGTCTATGAGTGACATTACAGGATTTAGTATCAACTCAAGGGCTAAGTACGGGAGTTTAAATAAACATATCCTGGTAGATCAAAAACAATGTGAAAACTAACCAAGTCAAAACAAATTTTGAATCAAATAAATTTTATTATTTCGATAGCAAACACTGTCCAGTGGTGCTTTAAAAAAGTAAATTTCATCAACACTTAGGTAAAGTGAATAATGCACGTATAATAATCACAGAGGAAATGCCTGACGCTTTCCCCCATTTCTTTAACAGCATATTATTGCACTTATTGCCCTGGGTAAAGAAGTGTGCATTTTGAAATCCCTATCACAACGTGTTTTAAAAGTAATATAGATGTGTTACCAAAGGGAATATATTTCAGCAATGCTGTATAGTATCAAGAACTACCCGTACATCCATTTCCACTTGATTTCTAAGATAATTTCTTTGCTACAAGCAACAACAACAAAAATCACGACTTGGGGAATAAACTATACTGCACAGTAAACTGTGTGCTCATCTGTGCGTTGTCTGAAAGCTTAATTAGCTGAGTCAAGGCACAATTCACGTAGAGTCTGCTTCCGCACATTTGCTAAATCCTGGCGATATGCTATTTGCTAATTCGCGAGGTGGTGTTTGGCACGATTCGCCGTGTGGAATGGATCGAGTCACATTCCAGTACAAACCCGCAGCCACGTCAGGAGCCGGGGGAGGAGTGCCGTGGAGAATCCCATGAGTAGCACCGCCGTCAAGATCCTCACTCTGCCAACGCACACAGCTGACCAAAATGGGTGGCTCCTGTCCACTCTTTCCATTATTCTTTTCACAAGTTTCTCCTTTTGTGCTGCTATCCCCTCTCACCTCCTTTGATTTCCTGCCCGTCTTCCCCTGTCTGTGGTCTACATGGTTTTATTTTTTAATATGAAGATGACACCTTGACCATAGTCTGTTTTTGTACGGACTATAACAGAATGGCAGTTGGAGGCGATGGTGTTTCCTCCAAAATTTTAGACAAGCGGAACGACTTTGGGAACGTCATTGGGTCCTCATAAGGAAAGCCTCTTGTTGATTCTGCTAGATATGACATTTGTAAGGCGCATTGGGATCTACAGATGAAATATGCCTTACAATATAAGCAGTTGGCGGGACCCCGGGGTCCCATCACTGCCCCGGGGTGGGAATAACCGCGTAGCGACACGAGTCTTGCCTTACCGACAACAAAACGAGTGTCAATCGATTGGCCTCGTCGAGAGCTACTCGGGTCACTAAGTTTCGTAAAAAGTTGAAAAATTGCATAAACACGTTAAATTCACTGCGGGGGCGAGCTCGCCTTGGCAAAGAAGCTGAGGATCGACGGCTGACCGGAGGGCGTTGTCGCCACGCGCGACTGCGGCGGACGCCCCCCGGGCTTGCGTTTGGCCGGTGGGGTGGCCCCCATCGTGTTGATCGCCGCCTGCTGGCGCTTGTTGGCGCAAGTCTGGGCGGGCGGCGCGTTGCTGTCGGGATCACGAGTGGGCGGACTGAAAAATAATAATTATTGACCTGATTTTTGCGGGACCCCAGGGTCCCGCCAAATGATTCAATTGTAAATTATTATTATTATTACCCTTGCAGACGAGTGTATGGCTCAGCGTATTGGAAACCATACACAGTGGAAAGTTAAAGAACAGGCATCTGTGAACTGTGATCAATAAGCTACCTTCCTGAAGTTATGGGTCACCACATGGGACCAGAAAAATTAACTCAAGTACTAAACCAAGTGGTGGGACTGTTAGCTCCTAAACTATGGACAACAAGGGATTTTAACCATAAGCGTTACTTGTGAGCATTATCAATGGGTACTTGTTCGATTCATAAACCTTGTTTAGGTTACCATACTCATTATATTGCGTGATGTTTTGTTATATCAAATTACAAAAGGCTCATTTTGTTGGTGTTAATGCAATTGCATTGTTAATTTTCTAAGTTCCAGTAGAACAGTTTTATGTCTTTGGATTAGCTTAAAATCCCAAAAAGTCTGGGAATGCATGCACCATTACAGCGATATTGTTATTAGGATAACAATTTGTGCTTAAATTGTTTTAAGTGTGGGCATGCCCATAATGTTGTTCTGTAACAAGCTAGAAGCAATTTGTTCGGATAAAAAGGAAACATGGTCAATGATGGCCATGCTTAAATTCAATGTCTCAAACTCTTGTTACTGTTGTTCTTGTGTGTACAGTACCGTAATATGAAGGCACGTTAAAGCCTTGGCATAATAATTCTAGGTTTTTTTTACGAAATTCGAAGCTCATAACACTTGCTTTATGAAATTATATTATAATTTTAAAACGACATTGTGGTTATTGGACGTGTGATTTAAAAATCATCAGTTTATACATGTTTGCCTTCAATGCTATATGAAGCATAGTCCTACACAGTGCATACAATCGAAACAATGACAATGTAAGGTATGTGATCTCAACTTAATTGATGTGCCAAAATTTAATGTAGTGTTTTACAAAAGATATATTTTTGTACTGAAACCTCTGGAAAACAGAACAAAGTATAATTGAATGAAAAGTGTATATACTATGCAGCATGAGGACACAGCAACAATAAACCCATTGCACACGGGAAGAGCTTTTTATAATATTTCATCTTTATTTAGTTTTAATAAAATGCCATATGTTTCACTCGTGATTCGGTGATGTTGACAAATCAAAATAAATCTACTGTCAAAATTGTTGGCTCTCAAAGAGGTGTTTGCCATGAAGGGCGACACATTATTTTTTCAATTTCAGGTTCAAAATATATATCCCAAATGTATCTGTCTTGTTTCACAATAATGTGTTGGTAATACATCATTTAGTGGCAAGGACATTGCATCTCCCATATTTGCCATCACACATTCTGGTCAAACCCTATATTTCTGTCGGAAGATACTGTATGGCAATATAATAGACATTGGATTCCATTAAGGGCAACCGTGTTTTTGCTACTTGAAAGCAGGTGGAAAACTCGGATTGCGAGTATATGTATCTACCACTTCCATGATACATCAGTCAAGGCCTGCACAGTTTTGTCACGTTCCAAAACTTCAAAGTGGTCAGAAGGTAATAGAAGTGAGACAGGCATTTAAAGTGTTTACTTTCACATGCATAATCTCATGCTGGTTTATAAATCTACATAGTGACAAGTCGTTTTCTCCCATATGGTCACTGGCTTTTATTTTATTACATGGTGAAAGTGACTCGGATTAAACTGGGCAGTGGTATGTTTTTAAAACGATATTAAAGTGTGACTATTACATTGCTAGATATTACGTATCATGAATTAACTAAATGTCTTGGGTGTTAATTATGTGTAAATGTAATTGCATATTTTATCAATATTTATGGTTTGCCGTACTGTACATGGTGGTACATGGACAGTTGATAGGTCTGTAAGGGGCCACACAACCAGCTGCATTCTATCCTCATGGATCAGGAGAGGTTCAGATGATGGTTACAGTGAGGGAAAAAAGTATTTGATCCCCTGCTGATTTTGTACGTTTGCCCACTGACAAAGAAATGATCAGTCTATAATTTAAATGGTAGGTTTATTTGAACAACAAAATCCAGAAAAACGCATGTCAAAAATGTTATAAATTGATTTGCATTTTAATGAGGGAAATAAGTATTTGACCCCTCTGCAAAACATGACTTAGAACTTGGTGGCAAAACCCTTGTTGGCAATCACAGAGGTCAGACGTTTCTTGTAGTTGGCCACCATGTTTGCACACATCTCAGGAGGGATTTTGTCCCACTCCTCTTTGCAGATCATCTCCAAGTCATTAAGGTTTCGAGGCTGACGTTTGGCAACTCGAACCTTCAGCTCCCTCCACAGATTTTCTATGGGATTAAGGTCTGGAGACTGGCTAGGCCACTCCAGGACCTTAATGTGCTTCTTCTTGAGCCACTCCTTTGTTGCCTTGGCCGTGTGTTTTGGGTCATTGTCATGCTGGAATACCCATCCACGACCCATTTTCAATGCCCTGGCTGAGGGAAGGAGGTTCTCACCCAAGATTTGACGGTACATGGCCCCGTCCATCGTCCCTTTGATGCGGTGAAGTTGTCCTGTCCCCTTAGCAGAAAAACACCCCCAAAGCATAATGTTTGACGGTGGAGATGGTGTTCTTGGGGTCATAGGCAGCATTCCTCCTCCTCCAAACACGGCGAGTTGAGTTGATGCCAAAGAGCTCCATTTTGGTCTCATCTGACCACAACACTTTCACCCAGTTGTCCTCTGAATCATTTAGATGTTCATTGCCAAACTTCAGACGGGCATATATATGTGCTTTCTTGAGCAGGGGGACCTTGCGGGCGCTGCAGGATTTCAGTCCTTCACGGCGTAGTGTGTTACCAATTGTTTTCTTGGTGACTATGGTCCCAGCTGCCTTGAGATCATTGACAAGATCCTCCCGTGCAGTTCTGGGCTGATTCCTCACCGTTCTCATGATCATTGCAACTCCACGAGGTGAGATCTTGCATGGAGCCCCAGTCCGAAGGAGATTGACAGTTATTTTGTGTTTCTTCCATTTGCGAATAATCGCACCAACTGTTGTCACCTTCTCACCAAGCTGCTTGGCTATGGTCTTGTAGCCCATTTCAGCCTTGTGTAGGTCTACAATCTTGTCCCTGACATCCTTGGAGAGCTCTTTGGTCTTCATCATGGTGGAGAGTTTGGAATTTGATTGATTGATTGCTTCTGTGGACAGGTGTCTTTTATACAGGTAACAAGCTGAGATTAGGAGCACTCCCTTTAAGAGTGTGCTCCTAATCTCAGCTCGTTACCTGTATAAAACACATCTGGGAGCCAGAAATCTTTCTGATTGAGAGGGGGTCAAATACTTATTTCCCTCATTAAAATGCAAATCAATTTATAATATTTTTGACATGCGTTTTTCTGGATTTTTTGTTATTCTGTCTCTCACTGTTCAAATAAACCTACCATTAAAATTATAGACTGATCATTTCTTTGTCAATGGGCAAACGTACAAAATCAGCAGGGGATCAAATACTTTTTTCCCTCACTGTACGTGGGCTCATGTAAACGGTAATGGTGCAGCTCTGCAATTGCTTGCTCAAGCTGCTGCTGCTGCAAAAAAGCTCTCCGCTAATAGAAGATTAAGAGAGCCCTTCATACGGCATTTGGCCTACGCTTCCACACTGGCAAGACGTTTTTTGAAGAGGAGAGAGTAGCCACATCTGACTCCACCATACGCGACCCGACAATCGACTGTGGCGTTACCCATTTATACTGTGCTGCAGTGCTGGTGCACTGAGACGGAGGGATTTAAGCAACTTGCTTCTTAAATTTTGATTTAAAGCTTTCGTGACTGCAGTAATTCATATTCTTAGTTTTTTCGGTAAAGTCACGTTGAAGAGAAACAACAAAATAACAAAATATATATATATTTTTTATTGTTTTATATATATTTTGTTATTTTGTTGTTTCTCTTCAACGTGACTTTACCGAAAAAACTAAGAATATAACTTGCTTCTTGTTTCAACCGCCGCGTCGGGAATAGAACCGGGAATAGAACCGGGGATAGAACCGGGAATAGAACCAGGAATAAAACCGGGAATAGAACCGGGAATAGAACCGGGGATAGAACCGGGAATAAAACTGGGAATAGAACCGGGAATAGAACCAGGAATAGAACCGGGAATAGAACCGGGGATAGAACCGGGAATAAAACTGGGAATAGAACCGGGAATAGAACCAGGAATAGAACCGGGAATAGAACCGGGGATAGAACCGGGAATAAAACTGGGAATAGAACCGGGAATAGAACCAGGAATAGAACCGGCCTAACTCTGGATTGGATTGCGAATGCAGCTCGCTAAACCATTGGACCGCGGCAGCATCCCCAATGGTCGAGTGACTCGAGTGTGCCGTGTTATTATATGCTAATAACATAAGGGCCCACAGCTCGTGAACAAGCAACCCCCTGCCTCAACGACGTGGTTGGTGTTCCTTGTTGGTGCAAAAGCGGGGAGAACGTGTGTAATTAACACAGTGCTGTACGCTCGCTGCATGCTCTGTGATTAATGCCACACACACACATGCAGCCAATCTTGTGAAGTCACTCGATTGTTTTTTTTTCACGAATGATTTTGAACGCTCATAAGGTAACGTTTTAAAAAAAAAATTATATGCCACAGAGCCACTTGCAATAATTGCTGCAACACTTGCCTCGGAGGTGTTGATGAAAACATTGTAGTGTTGTTTAAACTCCACCAATAGCATAAGTTTCCTCTCTCCTGAGAGCCACTAAAAACAGCCAAAATTACCATTGAGACACGCTCGTGTGGGATTATCTGTGTGTCTAGACTGGAAACGCGTCGATGTGAATGGAAACTGTTAAAAATATGTTTTACTTGGCACGTAAACTTATTTTTGCCCACGTGGAATGTTATTCAAGTTGACGATGTAAAACTCGATGACAAGTTGTTAATTGACAAGTTATCAAGTATTTACAATAACTGTCAATTACTAACTCGTCATCAACCCACTCTACTCTTGTATGATCACGTTGATGGAGGCGGCTTGGGTGTTTGTGCTTGTGACGCACGCGACAAAAGAACCGACAATGGGGCACATCTGCTGGCATATCCCAGCATACTTCCCTTTCTTCCGCATGGGAAAGTAATACGCACTTAGACAATACAACTATTTTATAATGGCTGCAATATTGGTACGCACATCCAACCTAATAGCACATTGCTTCAAACTGCAAATCCTAACACTCAAGATGAATACACTAAATATGAATACACTAAAGATGAACACAATAAAGATGAACACAATAAAGATGAACACAATAAAGATGAACACAATAAAGATGAACACACGAGAGATGAACACAATAAAGATGAACACAATAAAGATGAACACACGAGAGATGAACACAATAAAGATGAACACAATATAGATCAACACAATAAAGATGAACACAAAGAGATGAACACAATAAAGATGAACACAATAAAGATGAACACACTAAAGATGAACACAATAAAGATGAACAGAATAAAGATGAACACACGAGAGATGAACACAATAAAGATGAACACAATAAAGATGAACACAATAAAGATGAACACACGAGAGATGAACACAATAAAGATGAACACAATAAAGATGAACACAATAAAGATGAACACACGAGAGATGAACACAATAAAGATGAACACAATAAAGATGAACACACGAGAGATGAACACAATAAAGATGAACACAATATAGATCAACACAATAAAGATGAACACAAAGAGATGAACACAATAAAGATGAACACAATAAAGATGAACACACTAAAGATGAACACAATAAAGATGAACACACTAAAGATGAACACAATAAAGATGAACAGAATAAAGATGAACACACGAGAGATGAACACAATAAAGATGAACACAATAAAGATGAACACAATAAAGATGAACACAATAAAGATGAACACAATAAAGATGAACACTCAAGATGAACACAATAAAGATGAACACAATAAAGATGAACAGACTAAAGATGAACACAATAAAGATGAACACAATAAAGATGAACACACTCAAGATGAACACAATAAAGATGAACACAATAAAGATGAACACACGAGAGATGAACACAATCAAGATGAACACAATAAAGATGAACACAATAAAGATGAACACAATAAAGATGAACACAATAAAGATGAACACAAAGAGATGAACACAATAAAGATGAACACAATAAAGATGAACACACTAAAGATGAACACACGAGAGATGAACACAATAAAGATGAACACAATAAAGATGAACACAATAAAGATAAACACAATAAAGATGAACACAATAAAGATGAACACAATAAAGATGAACACACGAGAGATGAACAAAATAAAGATGAACACAATAAAGATGAACACACGAGAGATGAACACACGAGAGATGAACACACGAGAGATGAACAAAATAAAGATGAACACACGAGAGATGAACACACGAGAGATGAACACAATAAAGATGAACACAATAAAGATGAACACACGAGAGATGAACACACGAGAGATGAACACAATAAATATGAACACAATGAAGATGAACACAATAAAGATGAACACACGAGAGATGAACACAATAAAGATGAACACAATAAAGATGAACACAATAAAGATGAACACAATAAAGATGAACACACGAGAGATGAACACACGAGAGATGAACACAATAAAGATGAACACAATAAAGATGAACACAATAAAGATGAACGCAATAAAGATGAACACAATAAAGATGAACACACGAGAGATGAACACAATAAAGATGAACACAATAAAGATGAACACGAGAGATGAACACAATAAAGATGAACACAATAAAGATGAACACAATAAAGATGGACACAATAAAGATGAACACAATAAAGATGGACACAATAAAGATGAACACAATAAAGATGAACACACGAGAGATGAACACAGTAAAGATGAACACAAAAAAGATGAACACAATAAAGATGAACACACGAGAGATGAACACACGAGAGATGAACACACGAGAGATGAACACAATAAAGATGAACACAATAAAGATGAACACACGAGAGATGAACACACGAGAGATGAACACAATAAAGATGAACACAATAAAGATGAACTCAATAAAGATGAACACAATAAAGATGAACACACTCAAGATGAACACACTCAAGATGAACACAATAAAGATGAACACACTCAAGATGAACACAATAAAGATGAACACAATAAAGATGAACACAATAAAGATGAACACAATAACCACCACGAATCTCTCATTCGCGTGGAGTTGTCACACAATCGCCATGCCATCCACTAATCTGAGAAACATTTAGCAAAGCGACAATTGAATCGGTAATAAAGTATCTATGTATTTAGGACTTTAATTACACTTGCGAATTTCTGTCACTGTCATATTAACATATTTAAGGGAGATTTCAGAAAAAAATTAAGCCATCACAGTATTTTTGAAAACGAACGATTCGAGAATCTTATTCGACAATTGGACGTCCGGGACGCGCTGTCCTCCAGACAGTCTCGTCCCTTCACCTGATGAAGGCCGCTTGTGTTGTGACCGAAACGTCGTGAGAATTTGATTGTGTTATTTTATTTTATCAATTTATTATTTTATTCTCATTCTACGTGACTTTACCGAAAGAACCAAAGAAGGGGACGCCCGACTTTACACGACTTGGGGGGGGGGTTCAGACAGCACGCGGCATCTGTGCGTGCTGCGAGCACCACCACGAGCACCACCACCACGAGCACCACGAGCACCAGCACCACCACGAGCACCAGCACCACCACGAGCACCACCACGAGCACCACCACGAGCACCACCACCACCACCACGAGCACCACCACCACCACGAGCACCACCACCACGAGCACCAGCACCACCACGAGCACCACCACGAGCACCACCACGAGCACCACCACCACCACCACGAGCACCACCACCACCACGAGCACCACCACGAGCACCACCACCACGAGCACCACCACCACCACGAGCACCACCACCACGAGCACCACCACCACCACGAGCACCACCACCACCACGAGCACCACCACGAGCACCACCACCACGAGCACCACCACCACCACCACGAGCACCACCACGAGCACCACGAGCACCACCACCACCACCACGAGCACCACCACGAGCACCACCACCACGAGCACCACCACCACGAGCAGCAGCAGCAGCGACGGGAGTTGGTGAAGGCGTGCGGGCTTCGTGCCGTGCACGAGCTTGGGAGAGAATTCATGGCAATTCCGCCCCCTAGCGTTCGGGCTGACTGTGGTCCTGGTGACGAGGCGTGTGGTCAGTTGTTTGCGCAGTCCACTCAGGTCGACTCATCCTCAAATGAGAACCTGGTGCGGTCCGTAAAAACATCGCCACTAGGGATACAAAGGCGGCTGGGCGTGGTGCTGGCCACCTACCGCCTTCATAGGTACTCGCTAACAGCACTTGTCCCAACAGTCTGTTACGGCTATACGGGAGGATCTTTGTCTTGTATGTGCAGTATGTTGGACTTATTTCGTCTCAAGTGCAGACCTCCCTTGCTCGCCGCTGATGCGAGCAGGCGATGGGGGGGGGATCGTCCTGTGGATTTGCCGCCTGATAAACCTCAGGCGAGGCTCGGTCGTCGCAGCGGGCACGCTCGCCCGGTTCGTTCCGACGCGCCGCCGCAGCCATCTTACTCAGGGCAACAACGCCGCGGGTTAGCCGTGGTGACGTCATCAGAATGTGCGCCGCAGGGGCGAGGCCACACGCGCGCTGGGCCCCCGAGTAAGATGGCGGCGGTGACTTCACGGTGTCGAACGGGGTTGGTGGCGGTGGCGGCCACGTGGTCGCGGCTCCTCCCTTCTGCCCCCCTCGGTCACTGGGGCGGCTGCGATGGAGGTGGTGGCGGCCGCGGGTGGCGGCGACGCAGGGATCCAGAGCCCCGCGCCCGGGTGCTGCGCATTCTTTGTGGCGAGGAAGCGACGCTACTGCAAGATGAGCGTGGCCGCGGGCAGGGCGTTGTGCGGGGAGCACGCCGCCTGTTCGGGCACGGGCGCGCCGGTGAGTGAGGCCCAGTCAAGGCTGACCCTACACGTGGCTCGCACGTGGTCCCGCGGTACAGAGAGAGTGGCTGAGCGAGGTGCCTAAAGAGGGATACCAAACAGATGCATGTCGCAATTACACGAAGAGACAGAAGAACATACGCAGGGAAAGACGATGCAAATTTAATAAAAGTGAAGCGAAAGTTGGCAAGACACGTCGTGGCTAGAAGGGGGGATGATGACCGACGGCCAATATCGACGGGAGCGCCCACCGAGGAGTGAGTGGAGCGGGTCCGAAAGGAAATGCCGCGAGGGGAAGGAGCGATTAAAATGAGTAAATTAGCTCGATGGATTGTTACATAGCACGAGTGAGGCCGAGAGCTTGCGGAGGCCTTAATCCAGCAATGGATAGAACATGGCTGAAAGGCTATAACGTAACATTCATTCTGTGATACAACTTTTGCCCGCACCTTGCAGTTTTGCCAGTGCCCTAAATAAATTTACACCTTGTTTCCACTGTGATGTGTGTAATGATCCAGTCTAAATCACGGGATGTGTGTATTTCAGGTGGCTAATGAGAGGAGACGAATCGTTTGTCCACTTGATTCAAAGCAGTAAGTGTCATACTTTGTACCTTGCATTAACATACGCTGCACATACAGATTTGACACGCATTTTTTTTTATGAAACTATAAGCGATGCTATAAATGTATGATGATCACAAGGGATATGTGATTGAGCGAACTCCCCACTTCAACTAAACAATGGCGAAAGCTTCCCTGGAACGATCAATAAATCTAACCTTACTTGCTCTTATTGGAACAATTGATGTCAACGAGAATATTAAAATTAACGCTCGCTATGGGCAAGTTGCGTATCCCTCCCCCAGCTCTGTCCAGCCAGCAGGAGAAATGGGTTCACCACGTTTGACGTAAAGTTTTATTACTCTCACCTTAGGACTGCACCGTTCCAGTGTACATGGTATTGGTGATATATCATTAGCAATATCAATGAAAGTTTTATTTAACTCTCGCTGCCTCTATCCCACGAGTCTCCCTCAGCCTAGACCAGCCAGACCCCTTGTTTCACCGTCTCCACGACCCCTGCCCAGATAGAGCAGCATGTTAAAGTTAAGGTACCGTTTTGTTTGTTCTTGTTAACATATAATGCATATTTCCCCCTTCCAAAATTGGAAAATCTTTCAGTACAGTTTATGAAGATGTTTTGGAAAAACACCTCAAGAAATGTAACGCAAGGGAAAAATCCAAACCGGTGAGTCTAAGCCAGTGGTTCTTTACCTTATTGGAGGTACTGAACCCTGCAAGCTTCATCAGCGCATTCACCGAAACCTTCGTAATTGGAAAAAATAGAATATGATTTCTTCAAAACATAGGTATATATTTTATTAGTGCACAAAATGAACCATGCATCAGTTGCACACGAAATCACTGTGTTCAAAGAACAAAAGCAACAAAACATGAATTTCACACAAAACATAACTCAATGAATATTTACTGCAAGTGCCACTCTCATATCATTTTCGCAACAAAGTCTGTTCCTTTTCTTAGTTTTTATGTCTACCATCCTCGAAAAATATTGCTCGCAAAGATACGTTGTAACAAACGGTGTGAGTATCTCAAGGGCTTTCTTAGCAATAAGAGGGTATGGTACGATTTGGTGACACCAAAACGTTGAGAGCGTTGTTGTTCTGAAGAGTTGCTGTTGAAGCTGGCTCTGCTGAAGTTCAATGATTTCCTCGAGGTATTCATCGTTGACATCTGCTGTCGCAACACTAAACGTGAACGGCTGTCTCACCCATGCTCGATATGACTCTCTGGTGGGGAAGTATCCGTCGCGAGACTTTGCGAGCTCATCTAAGTGCATGGCAATTGCTTGCATCAGCTCCCCAGGTACAGAAATGTCTCCAATTTCAGACACGTCTTCGATCTTACACAGTCGTCCAGCAGGGGAAAGTTTGCGAAGTTATCATTCTCTGTTCATCGTTTCCATAAAGGTAGCTTTTTTTTAAACGCCTTCAGGTTTTCTTCTGCTTCGATGATGTTGACTCCACCGCCCTGCATCTGTCGATTGAGATGATTGAGAGCATCGAAAATATCGGTCATGTATGGCAAAATGAGAATGAACTCAGAATTTTCGAAGCAATCTACGTGACAATGTTGGTACTCTCGCAAAAACAGGGCTAATTCCACACGCATGGCAAAAACACGATTCAGCACCTTTCCCCGGGATAACCACCGAACGTTAGAATGGTACAGAAGTACCTCGAATTAAGAGCCCATTTCCTTACACAGCTCTTTGAAGATGCGGTGCTTCATAGCACTTTCGCACGTAGTTCACACATTCAACTCCAATTTTTAATACTTACGCCAGTTTTGGAGGCAAGGTTTTTGTTGCCAACGCATGCCTGTGCAGAACACAGTGCGTAACAATGATGTGTGGTGCATCGGATTTCACCAGCGCTCCAAAATCAGTGTCATCCCAGCATGGCTGGAGCTCCGTCCGAACAAACTGCAGAAACCATATTCCACGAAAGATCGTTGTCTCTGAAGAAGTCATCCACGAGTTTCTTCACATCGACTGCCTTGGTTGTTGTAAGAGTCTTACAAAATAAAAAAATCTTCCTTTATCACGTCGTCTTTCATATAGCGCACGAATACAACAAGCTGGCTTAGATTGGAAACGTCGGTGGTTGAGTTGGAGGCTGAACTTTGCTGGGCTTGAAATCAGATCTGCAACTACTTGAGCCAAGATGTCATCGCTCATGTCGTCTTCTGCTGCTGATAGTTTCATTTGAAAGAGGAATTTGGGATAACTTATCTTCAGCTTTTCCCAGCATGATATTCGCCATCTTCAACGCAGCTGGTTTTACGAGTGTTTCACCAATGGTGTGTGGTTTGCCCTGCTTTGCGATCAGGTACGCAACTTCGTATGATGCTGTGAGGATCGGTTTGTCGATGGGTACAAAGCCGAGAACAGGCAGAGTAGCCTTTTCATCGAATCTGGCTCTCTTCACCTTGAATTCAGCGAGCGTTGTGTTCTTGTATTCCCCATCTCCATGCAGCTTTAGGAAGTGTTCCTTTAGTTTTGCTGGTGCTAGACTAGAATTGCTCAACTTGGCATTGCAAATCATGCATTGAGGACGCTGACTCCCATCACGTTCCTTTATACACGTGAATCCATATTTTATGTATTCGTCCAACCACTTTCTTTTTTTTGCTCGACATAGTATGAAGGGATTGAAAGATTAAAAGAAATTCACAAATGACGTACAATCACAACAGCCACAAGTCGACTACGGAGCGCACCAAGTTCCTGATCACGCAATGTGGCATGATCAGCTGCAGCCAATGATGGCCAAGCGGAGCGTGACGTCACGAATAATACAAGTGGGCTGAATTTATTTTGTGTAACACATTTTTACTGAGCAACTAAATATTTGTAATCTAACACGGCGAAGAAAAATTGTATGTTGCCAATTTTTTGACGGCCGACAAACGGCCCTACATTACCGGTGCGAACCGGGTTGCTATACTGTGTGTGTCTTGACCCCTGCCGAACCCCGGAGAGTGACTCAACGAACCCCTGGGGCTCGATCGAACCCAGCTTAAGAACCACTGGTCTAAGAGCTCTTGTACATTCTGCATATGACATTCTCTTTTACAGGCGCAGATGTGAATTAGCACAGACTTTCAACAGTTGGCTGTAATACATAGATTGACATTTTTTTTCTACCTTTCTAGTGTGAGTTATAATTTTAACCATGGTAATTTTTCTGGACCATGTGATTGTTTTATATTGAGCTGATCTGGAAGTTGCTGCTATTGGAGCATGTGTGTGTGTGTCGCTTGGTGCATCGCAATTGCCCCGCTCTCGATGCAGCTCAGAAAATGTATAATCAAATTTATAAAATGTATGATCGGTTTAAAAAATATATTTGCCACAACTTTCACATTTAACCTATTTTGTGGTTGGGCCACATAGTACAAGTATTTTGGCACAACTGCCATATGTATTTCATCTGCACTAAAAATGTGGGAAATTAAACGGAGGAGCATATAAATGGAACGTCCACGTATTGATTTGGGAACACATAATAGGAGGCAGATAAATGTGTTTTGCTTTCAGATGTAGTGTCCAATGCGTTTATTAACGTCTTAATGGACATTAAGGGTTATGGACTTAAGGAAGCAGAATAATAAATAGCGGGATGGTGATAAGTATTTCATAAGATGGGATTAAGTGTTCAATAGGACAGTGAAGGATTATGACCATGCGAGTGAATGGGTGTTCACATTAATGTGCGGAGGCCGTAAGACTTATTCAAGATGAGGTCGTCAAAAAGATGACAGAAAATGGGAAATTGCATTAACGTGGCTGGGAGGTGAATAATCCGTAAACTTAGTTCATAAAGTAAATAAAAAAAATACAGGCAAAGGAAACAAATTCTAATCTACAAAAGAGAGCTGGTTAACCAGAATTGTTTTGTAATAGAGCATTGGTTTAGAATAAAAGGATCACAGGGAGACGTGTGGTAATTTAACTTCTATTTAGCAGTTTATATGACTTAAAGGTTAAGTAATTTGTTTTCTTGCAGGCTTACTATGTGCGAGATATCAACTGTGGAGAAAACGATGATCTGCCTTCAAAAGAACAGGTACGTTGTTGGAATTCATTAATTATCGTTGACTCCTTGATGAACGCTATTAAATATATTCCCCAATTATATAATAAACTTGTTATCGGCGTCATGACATACGTTAAATCGGAGTTCTTGGGGAGAGCAGTGCACCACCCTGTGAGAAAATGGCCATAGAAGATTTATCTCAGAGCTACTCTTGAAGTCACTATTGAGATGCACATTTTGTATGCCCCGCAAAGATCCGTATCTTCGATTAGCATGTACGGTGCAAAGAAAGTTCAACATACATATCAATCAGTCCTAAATGTTTTATTTACAGAGCTGAAATAAGCTAAATTAAGTTATCAAATCTCATGTGTTTTTGTGCAGTTATTGATAACCAGGCTGAGACCATCAGCTCACTATGCTGGAGAACCTGGCTTTGCCATGCACGGATATCCAGATTTAATTCAGGATCTCAATCCGCACCTCCGATTAGCACGGTTGGCTACGTACCGTGCGAAAGAAGTTCAACACACGTGCATACGTATCAGCGTCCTGACTCTGCTCGGACCCTTGAGCCACTAAATATAGCAACGACCAAAAATAAATCAAAACAAACACTAATTGTGTTGTCTGTCCATCTGCCCATTGGCTCAGTGATGGGATAAAATAAGATTACGTGGGTAGGACTTCTTAACGTGATGTCAAGTTGAAGGCTCAAGTGTATAAATTAATGACAGCAAGTGACACTGTTGGCCATGGATATAGTCTTGAAAATAATTTGATTAATCTCCATTAGAGGCTTACACCTTCGATTAAACGTCACTGGTTCAACACACAACTAACTAGCTGTGGGGTTGGTGGGGTCAAGTTTGACCAACTCAGGGCTTTGAACATGAAATCTATTTTTACCATTTTGGTTTTTACCTTTCCACATTGAAGTTTTTTTTATATATAATATGTTGTAAAGTAAATAAAAAACACTTTTAGAAGTTTTCTTTTAAAATTCAGCCTTGTATATTGAAGCAGAGTAGCACTGAGTGCGTGGTATGTAAGGACGTGTTGCTGCTGTGTTGTGGTGCAGGTTGCGTTATCCTCGCTCTCAGCAGAAGAAATGTCAGCGCTAATAAGCAAAGTACAAGGTGTATTTCAAGGTAAGCATCACTTTCTTTGTAAGTTAAGTCTGATGGACTGGATCTGAGCCGAGGTGTCATGATTCGCACGCTAGACTTGCAATCCAGAGGTCGCTGTACATATGAACCGCTACAAACATTTCCTTAATCCCCCTGCCTCTGTTCATCCAGTGGTGCAAATAATTACACCACAGTTGGTTGTGTGTGGTAGAGTAAAATGTGGGTACTCCTACCAACTTCAAGACATCCTTGAGTAGATGTCTTGCCAGCAGTGGTAAGTAATTTAAGGACTGCACCTGTGCCCTTTTTAAACTGGATGTGACCAATTTCAAACAAGGTGTTCATTATCTCTATCTGGTGAAAGCCCCCTGAGATATCCTACCACTTGCTGCAATGGAACCGTGGGGTCCATTTTTTCACAGGGTCGCAGTGACATGCCCACGTTAGATCAGGGATGACCACTACAGCACGTTCACCGTTATGAAATCACTTCATTTTTTATCTCATCAAAATGTTCTTGAATCTGCACGGCCTGTGGGTAACCGAGATAATTTATCCTCCAATTACCTCCACTACAACAAGATTAATAAAATAAGTTCCATGGTAAATACTTGCATACAAAGTTCAATAGAAGTCATCCATTTACATGTTACATTTATTGAAAGTCAAAAAGTCTAATTTCCTGCTCAATTGAGCATTAAGACCTTGATGATCTGTTGTTTACAGCCTTGACCCAGCGGTGGAAATTCCACATTACTATGGTGGGGAACAAATTTACCCACAGGCTCATCACTTAACTTTACCAAAAAGTGGAAATAATTTAATCTAAAACATTTTAGATTTTAAATAAAAGCTTTACTTCCCATCAATCTTAACTCAATAAAAGCTTTATTGTATGGTAATATAACATGTTTAATTAAATCGAAATAGCCTAAAAGTATGTAAACAAGCGGCTGCATAAATGAATAAAATATACCCCTTAGGCTTCCTTGCTTAACAATAATGTTGACAAAAGTGCTGTGGCAGCCTACCCGGTGTTTGACCAGAATGTGCCAAAGACTCTCACAAAACTTAATCCATGAAACGTGGCGACAACCGTCGCGAGAGTGGGCGTGGGTGACGCATGGCATGCATCTCTCTCTGGCAGGCGCAGAGGCGGTGCTGGAGCTTCGTGTCCTGTCCCACCCAGCCCTGCAGCAGGAGCTGACAGATCCCAGCAATGGAAAGTCAGCCCTCAAACATCTCCAGCAGCAGGTGAGGAGAGCTTTGCTACCACCATCTCTTGTGTAGTACGACATCGTCATGACCATAGGACGAGTATTGCGCAACGATCGATGTGCAGGGCAGGGCTACGTGGCGGCGTGGCAGCACATTCACCTGTTCTCTGTCCTGCGCCCAACTGTGGGGTCACCATTGTAAAGTTATTTTAGCGTTCCCAGCGATTCATTCTCATCGGACGTTATGATGGCTGTTATCAGAAAGTAATAGATTGTGAATGCTATGGCCATTAATATTTATGCCTTTTTCCCCTCCAACTTTGGGAAAATATACTGTATTCCCATGTCGCTTTAATTCAGTGTGGAGAAAGCGTGTCCCCTTGCCTTATTCACATTCTCATGCGTATTTTAGAGATGTCATCTTCACCATTGAGGAAAGTGAGTGTGCTTGGGAATGGCTATAAGGAATTATTGCAATGGATGAGACTTTTAACAGAATGGCAGCCAATGGGGAGAACTAACCAGAGAGGATGCGCCCTGCGTAGATGAGCCAACGAGATCTGGTGTATGTGTAACACTGAGATGAGTCGTGGCATTGCAGGACCTTGAGGGATAGCTATGGGTGTGGCTGGTCTTTATCCATCAGTCGGTATACAATGGCTGCTGATGTTGATGATGACCTCCGAATATTCCTGCCTGCAGCATGGGACAATTATCCCTTCAATTTTATCTTATATTGGCTCGATGGGCCTGAACTCCCCCATCAAAGCCTGATAGGAAGTAGGGAATTGTGATTGAGCAATGCCATTGACATTCACGATGCAATCTGCGCACGATCACGCTCGGGGAAATCGGCACTGTCAGGCACTTGATGTCATTGTCATGCACTTCAACCCCTAGACCTCTGATGGAGCGAATGGTAAAAGCACATCTCATTATTTCTTGTGCCAAGCGTAATGTTTCATATTTGAGCCTCGGGACACAAGTAGTTTTCTTAAAATAAAGTAAAAATAAAATTGTAACAATGGTTGTTAGTTCTAGAAATAAGTGCATAGCTTTTATTTGAGAGCACAGTGGTGTTTCTTTAGATGTATAATATTATTGCATTAGACAGAATAATGTAAATCTACCTGCAGCTGAGTATAGCCTCGTCTCTCTGGGGGAAACTAAACCCCGCTCCAGATGATGACACTTGAAGGAATCGGTATTGGAATCTTTATTTAGACTGCAGGAGGAATCCGATGAGCTATGAAGCTCTTTTTCACAAATGCCCAATATGGGCGGGTCAGCAAGTTACATGTTTTTCTTTAAGTGGAATAAAATATGAAAGGGTCACTTTTTTTTAATAGTCGTCTGAAAACTTGGTACGCACACCTCGGCATGTCTTGTGCCATAACTCTGCTGTAGGATGCTGATGACGTTCAGAACAGGCAAACGCCTCTAAGTTCATATACAAAATACGTTTGATTTTTGTGTTTGTGCTTGTTTATTTTCCGTGGCGGAGTGTGCGGAGCTGTAAACATAGCGGTCAACGCATTGCATTCCGACGATATCAACAGCCTGAATTTGAAACCCGCCTACGGCGAGCATCGGTGGTGATTCTCAGTACTTGTACTGGGCCTCCCCGAGGCCCAGGCTTCCTTGAGTGCCTGATGGGATCATCAGCACCGGGGTGACCATAGCCAGATGTGGTTTTGGCCCCTCGTGCTCCCTGTCAGCCTTCACAGGTGCTGCTTGCTAACAGCATCCACTCACAACGGCCTGTGTGGGCTCCACGTGGGATCTCTCTGTCTCCTGTCTGTGTGTTATTCATCGCTAGGCATCCATAGTGGGCCACCTGTCGAGCCTGGGCCTGCTGGGAGCCGACCGCTGCTACGTGGAGTTTGGCGCCGGGCGGGGGAAGCTGTCCCACTGGGTGCGGCGTGCCCTGCCCGGCGCCACGCGCGGCGTCTCCTTCCTGCTCGTGGAGAGGTGCAGCACGCGCTTCAAGGTGCAGCGCCGATGCAAGCAACGTCAAAAAGAAACATTTAGCACAGGTTTTGTTTTGTTTTAAAGCGTGAGAAACCACAGACAAGCGTTAAGGCAGCCAGAACCGGCGCCAACTATTTTCAAAACTCTGGCCCTTTGATTGGATGTTTGGCCAACTCCTTAATGAGTGTTTATACATGCGGGAGGAAACCAGAGTGCCAAGTAGCTGATTGCACCGAGGGATTAGGAAGCCTTTTTACAACATCTGTTGTGACGAGTAGCGCAAGAGCGCGAATGGACACGAGTGCCGCGTCAAAGGCGTCGGCGTGCCCCCGAGTTTCCCCGGTGAGACTGCCATCCCCACGATCCAGACATGGACCACACAGTGGCAACCACTGCCCACTCGGGTTGTGCGTTGTCAAATCATAGCTCTGTCGTGCGTGTTTTTGGTCATTGCATGATGTCTGGGAGCTTCAGCTCGAACAACAAATGTAAGAATATGCAACGGTGAATCCTAGCAAATGTGCACTTGCCAATACGCGATCACACGGTCATTCAGATACTGAGCGGTGCCCAGGAGATGGTGATGAAGCAATGAGTACAGTCCACAGGTGATTCGGTGTGTTGGATCCGTCTGTGGAGCGATTTTTTGTTGGCTGGACCATACTTAATCAGCCCAGCCCCTCCTTCAATGGATGTGGCTCGGGGTCATAGGTCACAGCCAGAGCAAACGTCCCATTTTAAAGCAGCCCGCCCTGCCGTGGGTGACGCTGCGTCGGAGTGGGACCACAACCCGAGTGTTCGAGAGACATCTCCGACGAGTTCTACCACGTGTTGTTCGCCATGGTGTCCGACGTTTCGCTGCACGTGCAAACCTAAGAGCTTTTCGGCAAAATCGTGAAAGCATTCGGTTACTCTTCACGCATATAAATGTTTCCCCATTTAAAAGAGACAAACGAAATTGATTTACTGATTGCATTGTTTGGTTTGTCTGCCCGTATTGTTCAAGTCACTGAAACATGTACGACGACTGCTTTGCAGGTGGACGGGAAGCACCAGGAAGGGGACGTGGATTTCCGCCGCCTGCTGATAGACATTCAGCACCTTCACCTTGGTAATAAAGCCAGTCTCTTCAGGTGACCGAAAGGATTGCTTTCAGATGGAAAACATTTAGGCCACACACGGACATATACAGTACATCGTCGCACATCCAACTCGCTGGGGACTGAGGTGTAGGCGGATATGCGAAAACGTCTTCTATATGAACGTCTCTCGAGTGATAGTTATACGACATACTGCTCTGTGGTGCGATTAATCGGTCAGGGAGATACGTGGTGGTTGGATAATGCCACGTACTGTATTATATGTTTGAGTCTGTGCATTGTGCATGAAGCGATGCATTGATTATTGGGTTAAAATAAATTATTTTGCTCAAGATACACCTGTCACGGTTGTGTGTTTAAGAATCCGTTTATTTACATTTGTGTGTTGTCTCCAATTGTTTGAAATGCCTGCAGTTACAGCTGCTATATTTACCACGGAAAAAAATATATGCAGTAGTTTCTTGAATTGTGATCACATTATTGGAATGCTTGGAAGTTGAGGAAGATGATGGTTACCAGCCTAAGTAGTTCTACTTGTTATGTTAGCACATTCTAACTGGGCAAGTAAAAATGTCAAGGGCCTCCACTAGAGGGAGCTCTAGCGAGCCCCTCTGTGGAATGGGTGGGATTACCCACACTTTACCCCCACCACACGCTGACCGTGAACTTGATGTGCGCAGGGAAGGTGCCACAGCTTCAGGATAAGGGGACGTCTGTGGTGGCCATCGGAAAGCATCTGTGTGGAGCGGCAACAGGTCAGTGTGAGCGAGTGACCCCAGAGTGCCGCTCGTCTCCAGCGGGCACTGCAGTCGTCCGCACTGCGGCACACCCCGTTGGTAACACGGCCGGGATTTGTGCTGTGCTTGTAGGGCAAAGCCAACACCAAGGTGCCATGTCTCACTGACAAGTGCAGTCTTCCATTAGGAGGGGCGATGTTGCCACGTGGTTATCCAATTAAGTAATTTGTGGGTAATTGGCAAACTTGGACCGTGACCCCAGCACACACGCCCTACTCTTTTAGAATAATTTCAGAGGGACTATATAATGCCTACTGTGAAGCAGATGGCATATTTTAATGGTTCATGCACCCGCAGTATTAATCAGGGCTGCCCCTGGGCCCTGAATCTCTGCAATGGATGCGTTGCTGCATCCATTCTGCACATTGATTGCTTCTGAGCCTGTGTTTACCTCTGGCTGGACATCCCCAATGTGTTCAGTCCAGACCCGTGCCTCAGGGATATAGAAATTGTGGCCATAAGCTATGGTCCCGAGTAATCGTGAGCATGGAAATTATTTTCTCAGCAATTTTCAGTTCTCAATTCAGAGTACTACTGTAACCAATTTATCTGGAATGCTCCAAATCTCATCAGTGCTCGCAAGCCAAGCAGGGCTTGGACAGGCGATCACCATGCATAGAACACCTATTCTGCGTGGCTATATGGTGTTCAGCAGAGGGTAGTGCAGCAAGAGACATTTGTATTGTACTTATATACCCCACATCTATACTCCCCGCCATAACAACCGGCATCGACCACCGTAGCGAAGTACGGTCAAACAACCCGTATGGCGTGGGGAGGCTCTCGTTCAGAAGTGGATTGATGCTGGCTTTCTTTCTATTTCCATTTGCTTCATTGTCGTACTATTGGTTCTATATTTGTCATTTTGGTGAGTCAGGAGGTTACTCTGGGAAATGAGCCTCATCTTGGTCTCTTGAGTTCTCACTCTCCTGGTCACAACAAAATGGACTTGGAAAATGACTGAGTGTTGTGACTCAGCCGAGCCAGGATGTGCCAGCCGTACGCCCTGCGATGCCTTCATTCATCTGGAAAACATTCCCCATGACTTGTTTCACTCACAGATGTTCTCGGTGTCAATTTCACAGCCTCCTTTGATAAGATTTGTGCTGATTTCTCGTGTTTACGTTGCATTGGTTCAAATGACTGCCGTTGGCACATCGGAGATGGTGAATATGTTTTCTGATTATAATCTTTGTTTCTCCAGCCCAATTGGAAGTATTTCTGGCTGAAACGTGACGGGTATGTCGCGTTTTCATGCTGTCATTAAAATAAATGCCGAATGGCGCCTGAGCTTCATCTTCAGGGGACACTTAATGCTTCTTAATGTGATAACTGCAGACGAAAGTAAATATGTCAAAGCATGCCACAAATGTGTCCGCTACACTGTAATGGGTGAAAGTGATAAATTGGGTTTATTTCAGATTCGCGTGATGCTTCAGCATGCACAATGCCCATGGCTCTCACTCCTGCTGTTTTAATTATCCGGTGTCTCGCTTATGCCTCCCAGTATATTGAGCTGACACGGCGGCTAATACCACGCTACGTTATTCACAGGGATCTGTACGTTTTCACATCGAGTGAATGCAATTTGTAACCCTAATGTACTTATGCAGGAACAATATGCGTTCAGATGCAAGTCAGGTGTCATCGCTCTCTCTATGCCTATTTCAGTAAAGCGATTACATCCAACCCAGCATGCACTCGCCACCCAGCGGTTACGCTGCCAGTCGGCTACTCGGCAATGGGCTAGGTGATGGTGGGGAACCATTGAGTACAGTCCACAGGTGAATCGGTGTGTTGGATCTGTCTGTGGAGCGATTTATTTTGGCTGGACCAAACTTAACCAGCCCGGCTCCTCGTTCAATGGGGGCGGCTCGGGGTCACAGGTCACAGCCAAAGCAAACGTCCCATTTTAAAGCAGCCCGCCCTGCCGTGGGCGACGCTGCGTCGGAGTGGGACCACAGCCTGAGCGCTCGAGAGATCTCTCCGACGAATTGTACTGTGTGTTATACGCCATGATGTCCGATGTTTCGCTCCACATCCTCTGCGAGCTTCAGAAAATGAAGAAACTCCCAGCATGGCGATGGTCACACCGCAAATGACACCGCGCATTTCGTAATTGGGCAATGCAGAGCAATCATCTCCCCCCCCCCCCCCCCCACCATGACCACGGTGTTGCCAAATGCGTGCCCCAGACCTGGCCCTGCGCTGCCTCATGGAGACCCTTCCGCGGCACGGCACCCGGGCCGCAGCGCCAGGACTCGCCGCCTGTGGGGAGGAGGCCCCCGGCCAGGCCCCCTGCGAGACCGGCACGGGCCCCACGCTGGGCATCGCCATCACGCTGTGCTGCCACCACCGCTGCAGCTGGCCGGCCTACGTCGGGAAGGAGTATTTTTGCTCTCAGGTGATGACTGGACGCTTTGAGCTGATCCGAATGGATCCAGAGTTGCTTGTGATGAACAAATGCTGCTTAAATTGTACATTTCCATAAGGCCACGAGGCTGATGGTGTGTAAAAATCAATACTTGTTTACGTAGACAGATGTACGTCATGGATGTGTTAGTGTCTGCTTACTTTCTTACCGATGGGTTTTATATTTACAAGAATACCACATTAAAGGAATGGAGAATGTTTTTACTTTTCTGCAGTGCTGTTTTGAGCACAAATTTAACCTGATCTTTCATCCATAATACTACGTGCCTCATGCTGATGTTAATATTTACAGGTACTTTAGAATGGCCTTTTAGTTGGCAATTCCTGCAGTAGTTAAACATAATTTGGCCTATGACAAAATGACCCCGAAAGCACCAGATCTCATCAGTTCTCAGAAGCTACGCATGGTTGTGAATGGCTTGGGTTGGAGACCAGTGCATTTACAGGGGTGACATTCTATAACGTGTAAGACGTGTTGTAGATCCTTGCATAATTAGATCTGGCGAAAAGGAAGTGGCCACCCGATCGACCCTGTTTTATGATCCTGCACCTCCAGTTAGCACGGTTGGCTATGTATGGTGTGAAAGAAGTAAAAAATGCATTCGTCCCACTTGAGAAAATAGGAGCCTTCCTGTATGGTCGCCATGAGGTGTTGGTGAACCAATGAGTTAGGCCCACAGGTATTTCAGTGAATTGAATCAGTCTGAAGCGTATCTATTTTGGCTGGACCAAACTTGATTAGCCCGGCCCCTCGTTACATGTGGGTGGCTCGGGGTCACAGGTCACAGCCAAAGCAAACGTCCCATTTTAAAGCAGCCCGCCCTGCCGTGGGCGACGCTGCGTCGGAGTGGGACCACAGCCTGAGCGCACAAACTCCTCTCCCTGCTCACCCCCTGAGCACATCAACATTCCCTGCTCGTCACATCTGCCATCCCATGCTTCCTCCTGCCCTTTTCCAGACATCCTCGCTCCGCACTGCCTCCAACGGGCCTCTTCTGCCACAAGGGCTTGTCCCTGGGACTGTAGTGAAGGGCTGCCCTAGTTGTCCCTGGGCTGTAAAACTCATTTTCATGAAACTTAAAATAAAAAAAATATACTTCCTTGGGGAGGAATGGTAAGCAAAGATTATGATAAAAATAGAAAGTTCGTTTTACATTTTAAAGAATAGACAGGAAGTAATTTTGTGCAGCAGCCTATGTATGGAATTCCCAGACTAATGTGTTCCAGTGTTGTTTAAGCCGTTAAAAACTGTTAATTGTATTCACAAGCAATTGCGTTGGTGCTTTCACACAGACGCCGGTAATGCTCCAGTGTGTATGTTGCTGTCTTTGTCCGAGCAGGGCCTGGGCCCAAAGGAGTTTGACCTCATCCAGAGGATGTCCAGCTGGGCCACCTGTGGCTGGAGGAGACCGACGGACCAAGTGCCGGACAACGGAAATGAAGACGCCACAAGAGAAGAGAGGGCGAGCAGACAAGGAGGAGTGGAGTGGCATGCAGAGGAGGAGATGGAGGCCATTGATCATGCTGCACCTTGTCAGGCAGAAGATCAAATCAGGTGATTCTAAGCTAAGGTTTTGCATTATTCGGGCATCTTAATACCTTGGCAACTTCAAGCACTTTACATCACATCCCAACCATTCCAGCGCCCTACTGCAGTCTCGACATGGGGACCCACTGTGGTAGCTGTCTTTATGCAGCACAAGAGGTGGACGACACCACTGGCTGCAAATGAACAAAGCCTGACAGTAGGGGGCGGTGTTGCATTGTAGTTTTTTCCAACACCCAGTCATTAGCTGGGTGCTGGTGGCTATGCGTGCCTGTAGTCCAGCTCTGGAGTAAGCGAGGGCTTTTCTCTGGGTGCTTCAGTTTCCTCCCATTAATTGGCAGATAATACCTTTATATCGAGGATCACAGCTTGGGGGTGGAATTTGGCACAGGCTCACCGCGTGGCTATTGCCCTTCCCGGTCGTCTTCTCTTCGCACCTCCGAGTTGTACTCCCTTTCTCTTGAGAGCGAACAATGTAATGGGATGTGATGTGGAAGAAAAAAACTAATATAAAGTGTTGGAAGAGGTGCGTGTACCCACACTTTACCCCGCCATCCGTAGCTTGCCAACTGACTTACTGGTGTATAACAAAACCAAATGATATTTTCACCGACTGCACGCCAGGATGAGTGGGAGTTGCATGCAGTTTAAAATTAGATTATTTTCTGTTACGCTGTGGAAGCTACCAGACATACAGACATCCGTCGTAATAATCAGGTTAGAGAGCTCCGATGGGACCACGAGTTTTTCTTTCAAGGGGCACATGGGAAATTAAGAGAAATTTGCTGAATCTAAAATGAGATGCGGCTTTTACCGGACCGAAGTTCTGTGCATCCTCTCTCGTCGTGGGTTTTTCACCAACATTGGGTGGAGTGAAAATAAAAAGTTACGCAAGTCGATGATGAATGTCGGTAAGAGTCATAGCAGAGTGGCTCATGCTCCCCGGCCTCGTGTCGCTCAGCACACTCAAGACGTGTGGTGCGTCAGTCACTTGATTGCCTTGCCGGAGGTGTCAGCGTCATAGAAAAGATGCGCAAATATCGATACGTCGCCGTGTGTTTGTGCCGAGGTTTTGACGGCTGTGCTGTTTGAGGAATGTCCGACGTTTTGCTCCACGCATGGCACAACATCGAAGAGCTGGGTCTGTTAACTTGGCTCTATCCATCCAACAGTAGACATGGCTTCACCAGCTTCAATCCGCAAGTCACATGTGGCGTTATAAAACGTGGGTACGCCCACCTCTTCTAAGACGTCTGTTCAACGTCGAAGAGTAGTACCCTTCAGAGTTCCCCCTCGTGGAGGCCCTTCCGACAGCTGTGGCTTGATCGAGAAACGGCAGGGCCCCACCTTTACCTCTATACTGAAATAAATTGACCAGGCAATTCCTTTCAGGCCAGCGACTGTGAGTAGAGACGCACATTCATGTATGCGCATGTAAAACTGCGTTTGTACCTTACGTAGCCAACAGTGTGTGGGGAAGGACACCTAAGAGCGCGTGCTGTGTCACCGTGTATTTAGCTACGGCCGGAGCCGTGCAGAGCGGGAGCAGCTGGGCCGGCTGTGCAAGCGCGTGCTGGACGAGGGCCGAGTGCGCTACCTGCGCGAGTGGGGCCTCACGGCCCGGCTGCAGCGCTATGTGGAGGCCGGCACCACCGTGGAGAACGTGCTCCTCACTGCTCGCTCTGCCACCGCCTCCTGAAGCCACCGGCCCGTACCGTCTGGAGAGCTCAGCTGATGCCTGGCGGCAAGGGCGCCAAGAAAATGTACCTTGGTGACACCAGTTGGAAGACAGCCTCCTTGTCTGCCATGGAATCACCACCATGCCCAGAAGTATTTATATGTACCTATGTATATTTTATCTGTAGGAAAAACTAAGAAGAGCCAGAGTGTACAGTGCTGGCAGTTGGGGAAATTGTAAAAAAAATTGGTATGGACAATTTTCAAATGTTATAGACACGAGAATGGATATGTTGGTGACACAAATAGAAAGGTCTAAGGAGAGCCATCCATGAAAAAGATTAATTGAAATGTTCATGAAGGCAGGGTGGAGGAAGAGCAGAAATGGTTGGGTTGGGGATTGGTTTTTCTCCCAGTTATCCCTCAAGGTCTCCAGCTGTTGAGCAAACTCGTGCATGTGACCTTTGATTTCACTTGTTTATCCTTTGCTGCCTTGTACTATTAGACATGGAGATACGCATGGGAGCCCAACAATAGACTTTTAAATGAATTTATTATGGATGTGATTATATAATGCTCAAAAGCCATCACCCCAGCCTGGATGTCCCATTCTTGGAGTTGGCAACATCTGCATATTTACCTACAGCTGGCAAGGAACATTCACCAAGCATGCTTCCATAAGTATAAAAACTGTTTTATTTAACATACAGCATACAATGCAAAGGTATCCGTTACAGTTCTACATAGTCAAATGCAATTGGTGTTTACTGCAAAAGTCACATGGTGTCTACATTATTAATGCACACTCGCTAGCAGGATATGTTGTGTTAGACCAAACACTATCACCATTTTGACACCAGAGCAGCTCACATCTGATATGTTACACTACATTATTACTACTTGTAAAAACAGCCTTTTCTTCTGTGTCACCTACAAAAACAAATTTGAAGGCCATGTAAAGTGTCTGCAACTGTGGCCTAGTTCCTGCTCAAAAGCACCAGCATCTCGTGGGGCAGTTGGAAACCGAAGCCAAGTCCTTGTGCATGGGATTCATGAAGACGTTGCAGCTTATCCACCATTAGTCGACGTTAATTTAAAAAGTGCTTCCTTGGGCTGGGCAGAGCACAGCCCGGGGCCCTTCCACTTGAATTTGTGAATCTGCAATGCGTTGTGCTTCAGTCACAAGTCAACATGTATTGTACATCTTGACTTAAAGCTTTCATGACTGCAGGAGTTAATGTTCTTTGGGTCTTTTGGTAAAGTCACTTACATAGGCTGAAAGAAAATAACGATGCTTTTTTTCTCCTCCTTATGATGGTCACTTGTGTTGTGATTGAAACGGCATAGTTTTTTCTTATTTTCTTTCAACCATCTACGTGACTTTACTGAAAGACCCAAATAATATGTATTGTTACATTGTGGTGAATGTAATGACCAGTGTTTGCACAAACCCAGCACATACAACATGGAATAAAACAAATTGCTACTTACAAGCGCTGTTTGACGGGTGCTTGTGAAGCAACGGATCATTACCCCTCTACGTCATTCTCAGCAGCTTTGTCTTCACGGAATCAATGAGCTTTTATTCTAAGGTGGCACTACAAAATGTGAATACTTTCATTGTCCATGTTGTGGTGTAAGCAGTCAGATTGAGTGCGCCCATCAACGGAGGGAAGGGGCGTAGGCACTTGAGGCTGAATGCAATACTGAACGTGTGACGCAGCCGCTGGCCCAGTGCTGACGTTAGCCGAGCTGCAGACTCAGGGAGACCACGGTGGTGTATTCTGGGCTCGTCTCTAAAAGCCACAACGGAGAGAGAGAGAGGTCAATGCTGCCATCGAAGTTAATGAACACTTACAGGACAACACTGCATCAGCCACTTCGTTTCAGCATAATTACTACATCTGCATTACGTTGGCCCTGCGGACATGATTCAGGTGGCAGTGCTAAAGGGGAAGTTCCAACACCAAGAATGAAACTAGCCTCCATCGCTCACACCACTTGGCAGACGGGCATCTACTCGAGGGTATTTGGCCTACTCTTCCATGCTGGCAAGATGCCTTGTAACAAGTATCCCCTTTACAGTTCGCACAATGCACAGCATAAGGTTACTATGGACATGGAGTATTAAATATGCATTCAATGGCTGTCATTAACTATGTTACATTGGCCAACATAACACACAAGCTAATAATTTGCATCATCAGCCTTTCCACAAAAAATAAAAGTATTGTTTACACATCCACTCAACCACATGGCCTAGTGGTGCATAATTTAAGAAACAAGCACATGGTTGTTTTATTGGTTTGATTGAACTAGAACCCAACTCTTTCAGAGAGGGTCCTTGCCTACGAACATTCCACAGTTTCAGCAAGGCTGGCTGCTGGTGAGACTCAAAACCGGTCCTGAGTTTGCTTGTGTTGAATCTAATACTGCTAAAATTATGCACTCCCATAAGTCTGGGTGGCTGATGCGATGTGTAAAAGACATTTTTTAACACGGAGGGACAGATGTGGAAATGTATTGCATAACACGGGTAAAGAAATTTAAATCCAAGTTGTGGTGCGGCACCCTCCGTCGTCGTTTTGCCGTAACAAAGGCAACGTGCGGGCCCAGGACACATACCTCTCTTCTGCAGGTCCTGGAAGTACGACGTCATGAACTCCTTCCCCATGTCCTCTTGCTCTGCGTCGACGACCTGCAGCCGCTTGTTGAGCGGTGGGGGGGATGTCTGCTTCGTGGTCCTCATCTCCTGCAGCCGGTTCTCCCTCATGTCCAGGATCCTGGCCCCACATGGGTCCCAGGCACCACGTGACGCACACAACTAGACGCGCCGCGTGTATTTGGCTGAAAGAGGCGACGTTATTTGTCCATAAAATTCACTGGAGTGGAGATTGAGATAGGGCAGGAGCGAGGGGAGATACAGCGCCACAGAGTGGAGGTCACTGCTGGACGGGAGCGGTGATGGGGAGGGAAGGGAATTCAGGGAGGCCTTCGTCCAGCAGTCGGATGGTACAAGCTGACCCTGTGATGTTATAAACAAAACTATTGACACCCTGGAAGGGTCTGCGGGAAAAAAAACGTCAAGAAATAAGCTTAAATGATCGCAGGCACATATCGAAGATTAAACGTAAATGTGATGACCAGGCGATAACGGAGTTCTGCTGTTGTGTGTGTGATGTTCACGAGATGGTGGTGCTGGTGAAGCCCCCTGGCTGAACACCGCTCGCTCACTTGAGGTGGGGCAGCTTGTAGAGCACCGTGGGCACCTGCACCAGATGGTCGGCGCTCACCACGAGCGTGCGCAGCTCACCCATGTCGCTGAGCGCCAGGGGCAGGTAGCGGATGCTGTTGTGATGCAGCAGCATGGTCTCCACTCGCTCGAGCCTGCGGGCAAGGGACAGCGGTGCTACTCGGTGCCCTCCACCATCCGCAGCAGTGGCACCAGCCTGGTGTCTTGTGAGGCTGAAAACCACGCGAGCGCTCGCTCCCACGTTTGGTGCATCACCTTACGCAATAGATTCCACTGTAACACCCCCATTGAGAACCTTAAATTAAACATTTTATTGATATGTCAAAATACATCGATTGTCTTCATTATTAATGTAGGGCCCTCTGAAAAGCTTCACGCTTTAAAACCACAATCCCCTTGGGTGTCGACATCCACCTCTGTATTTGTGTAATGATCACGCTGTCTCTGCGGGATATTATTGCTGTAACATCACTGCACTGCGAACGTTTTAAAAAGTTACTTGTCGGAGCCAATTTGCGTTATGGGGTGTTATCTTCAACGTAAATAAATATATTTTCCATTAATATGGTGCTTTGTCAAATGTTTTCTAGGCTAGTTAATAGCATGGCAATTATTTGATGACATTGATTTATCCATTTTAATAATTAATTAGATCATGACTTATAATAGCGGTGTAGATGGTCATGTGATTCGGAAGGCCTATGACAGGATTATGTCGAGGGGACTGCAGCTGAACTCTTGAGCGATATTTATTTGTATTGGAAGTACAGGAAAGCACAGGAACAATGCATACACATATGAAATGCAGAGTTATGGGAAACGGACACGGTAATCATATCGTGAAATTTGATATACAGTATGGTAGCAATGTGAAAAATATCACGGCAAAGCACAGCAAGCACATGCGACTACCACCGTGGCCTGACCTGTCAATGTCCTGGGGCAGTTCATGCAGCCGGTTCTTGCTCATGTCCAGCCACTGGAGACCACTCATGCGTAACACGGCGATCGGCACGGACGAAAACTTGTTCACCGACAGATCGAGCAGCACCAGCTTCTTCAGAGAGCTCAGCTGGGGCCACAGAAAGAACAGACGGATCAGATTCGCAGGGCACCGAGGTGTGTGGAATTGTCGGTTTAGTGAACTGTACAGGGTACACAATCCTTGCACTGGATGTGGGCGGTTCATCGCGGGTGTCATTTAGCCACTGCAAATCAAACAGCATCGAATCGCAAAATCAAACCCCCCGACCAACGCAGTGTCTGGGAACGCGCGCACGTTTGTGACGGCGTCTGTGCACGGGGCGAGTGGGCACCTGGTAGGGCAGCTCCTCCAGGGAGTTGTTGGAGGAGAGGTCGAGCCTCTCCAGGCTCTCGCAGTCCCCCAGCTCCTCGGGGATGCGGCGCAGCTGGTTGTAGCTCAGCAGGAGCTGCTGCAGCCCTTTCAGGAGGCCTGCGTGCCACGTCGTGCATGCAGGCACAGTGACGTGGAGATTATTATTATAGAGCTCGTTTACCCAGCAAAGCTTCTCTCGAGCCTCAAGATTTTTTTTCAAGAGGGTCCTGCCAACTTCGCAGTAGTGAGCGATGTTTTTCCAATAGAGGTATTTTTTTCAGCATTGGAATGTTTGTCCCGAGTTTGAATCCAGGCCACAGATTGAATCAGTAGTGAGTGATATATGCACATGTTGCTGTTAATAATGCATTTAATTATTAAAAATACGGGAAACATTAAACATTAATACAACATAACTAATTAAGAGCTTCATAAAACATATCGAGGGTATGTTTCCACACTTTGTTTTAGATTAATATCCGAAGCAAAGCCATCTTGAGTACGTTGTGGATATTTCCTGATGTGATCACTTCCCATTCCCTGGGTAGGGGAGCCAGCTGACGGTGAAGTTTTAATCGGGGAAACCTCTCAACAGTTTTAGGGGAATGTGGTATCTGGTGGGTTGTGGATGACCAGGAGCCACAGGGAGATAACAACGCAGGCACGACTACTCGTGCCCCATTGGTCCCCTGGAGAGACACCAGGAACCTCGACACAAGGTCCCCGAGGAGGAGCCCGTCGGGTCGATGTGAGCCAGATGCTGAAGGGGTCGGCCACATCCTGAAGCAGTTGAACATTTGTGAAGATCATCTTCCTCGTGACATTACTCGTCACACAAGTGCTGTCATTCCCCTCCATGTGTGGTCCAAGAACAAAGATCCCGCCCCCCCCCACGCGTATAGCCTATTACATACTGCCGAGGCAAGTGCCATTCAGGTCAGAACAGCACACGAGGGGATGGGTGGCCAGCACGACACCAGGCCGCCTATATCTCCATGGTGATGATGTTTACACATTACACCAGGTACTCTTTTGAGGCCAAGTTGATCTAGGGGCGGCCCAGGACCGGTTCAGATACTCGTCACCAGTGTTGGCCGTTATCGGGTATCGAACTCGGGTCAACGGAACGAATTCGTAGCGCAGCGTGCTAATCGCCACACCGCTGCCAATAACCCAGTAACCACCACACTCACCGATGCCAATAACCCAGTAACCACCACAGTCACCGCTGCCAACCCAGTAACCACCACACTCACCGCTGCCAATAACCCAGTAACCACACTCACCGCTGTCAATAACCCAGTAACCACCACACTCACCGCTGCCAATAACCCAGTAACCACCACACTTACCGCTGCGAATAACCACACTCACCACTGTCAATAACCCAGTAACCGCCACACTCGCCGCTGCCAATAACCCAGTAACCGCCACACTCACCGCTGCCAATAACCCAGTAACCACACTCACCACTGCCAATAACCCAGTAACCACCACTCACCGCTGCCAATAACCCAGTCACCACACTCACCGCTGCCAATAACTCAGTAACCACACTCACCGCTGCCAATAACCCAGTAACCACCACACCGCTGCCAATAACCCAGTAACCACACTCACCGCTGTCAATAACCCAGTAACCACCACACTCACAGCTGGCAGTAACCCAGTAACCGCCACAATCACCGATGCCAATAACCCAGTAACCACCACACTCACCGCTGCCAACCCAGTAACCACCACACTCACCGCTGCCAATAACCCAGTAACCACCACACTCACCGCTGCCAATAACCCAGTAACCACACTCACCGCTGCCAATAACCCAGTAACCACCACACTTACCGCTGCGAATAACCACACTCACCACTGTCAATAACCCAGTAACCGCCACACTCGCCGCTGCCAATAACCCAGTAACCACCACACTTACCGCTGCGAATAACCACACTCACCACTGTCAATAACCCAGTAACCGCCACACTCACCGCTGCCAATAACCCAGTAACCACACTCACCGCTGCCAATAACCCAGTAACCACCACTCACCGCTACCAATAACCCAGTCACCACACTCACCGCTGCCAATAACTCAGTAACCACACTCACCGCTGCCAATAACCCAGTAACCACCACACCGCTGCCAATAACCCAGTAACCACACTCACCGCTGTCAATAACCCAGTAACCACACTCACCGCTGTCAATAGCCCAGTAACCACCACTCACCGCTGCCAATAACCCAGTCACCACCACACACACTGCTGCCAGTAACCCAGTAACCGCCACACTCACAGCTTTCAATAACCCAGTAACCACCACACTCACTGCTGCCAATAACCCAGTAACCACACTCACTGCTGCCAATAACCCAGTAACCACACTCGCCGCTGTCAATAACCCAGTAACCACCACACTCACCGCTGTCAATAACCCAGTAACCACCACACTCACCGCTGACAATAACCCAGTAACCACCACACTCACCACTGCCAATAACCCAGTAACCACACTCACCGCTGCCAATAACCCAGTAACCAGCACACTCACCGCTGCCAGTAACCCAGTAACCACCACACTCGCTGCTGCCAGTAACCCAGTAACCACCACACTCACCGCTGCCAGTAACCGCCACACTCACCGCTGCCAATAACCCAGTAACCACCACACTCGCCGCTGCCAGTAACCCAGTAACCACCACACTCGCCGCTGCCAATAACCCAGTAACCACCACACCAACCGCTGTCTAACCCAGTAACCACCACACACACCGCTGCCAGTAACCGCCACACTCACCGCTGTCAATAACCCAGTAGCCACCACACTCACCGCTGCCAATAACCCAGTAGCCACCACACTCACCGCTGCCAATAACCCAGTAACCACCTCACTCACCGCTGCCAGTAACCCAGTAACCACCACACTCACCGCTGCCAATAACCCAGTAACCACCACACTCACCGCTGCCAATAACCCAGTAACCACCACACTCACCGCTACCAGTAACCCAGTAACCACCACACTCACCGCTGTCAATAACCCAGTAACCACCACACTCACCGCTGCCAATAACCCAGTAACCACCACACTCACCGCTGCCAGTAACCCAGTAACCACCACTCTCACTGCTGCCAGTAACCCAGTAACCACCACACTCACTGCTGCCAGTAACCCAGTAACCACCACACTCACTGCTGTCAATAACCCAGTAACCACCACACTCACCGCTGCCAATAACCCAGTAACCACCACACTCACCGCTGCCAATAACCCAGTAACCACCACACTCACCGCTGCCAGTAACCTAGTAACCACCACACACACCGCTGCCAATAACCCAGTAACCACCACACTCGCCGCTGCCAGTAACCCAGTAACCACCACACACACCGCTGCCAATAACCCAGTAACCACCACACCAACCGCTGCCAGTAACCCAGTAACCACCACACTCACCGCTGCCAGTAACCCAGTAACCACCACACTCACCGCTGCCAATAACCCAGTAACCACCACACTCACCGCTGCCAATAACCCAGTAACCACCTCACTCACCGCTGCCAGTAACCCAGTAACCACCACACTCACCGCTGCCAATAACCCAGTAACCACCACACTCACCGCTGCCAATAACCCAGTAACCACCACACTCACCGCTACCAGTAACCCAGTAACCACCACACTCACCGCTGTCAATAACCCAGTAACCACCACACTCACCGCTGCCAATAACCCAGTAACCACCACACTCACTGCTGCCAGTAACCCAGTAACCACCACTCTCACTGCTGCCAGTAACCCAGTAACCACCACACTCACTGCTGCCAGTAACCCAGTAACCACCACACTCACTGCTGTCAATAACCCAGTAACCACCACACTCACCGCTGACAATAACCCAGTAACCACACTCGCCGCTGCCAGTAACCCAGTAACCACCACACTCACCGCTGCCAATAACCCAGTAACCACCACACTCACCGCTGCCAGTAACCTAGTAACCACCACACACCGCTGCCAATAACCCAGTAACCACCACACTCGCCGCTGCCAGTAACCCAGTAACCACCACACACACCGCTGCCAATAACCCAGTAACCACCACACCAACCGCTGCCAGTAACCCAGTAACCACCACACTTACCGCTGCCAATAACCCAGTAACCACCACACTCACCGCTGCCAGTAACCCAGTAACCACCACACTCACCGCTGCCAGTAACCCAGTAACCACCACACTCACCGCTGCCAGTAACCCAGTAACCACCACACTCACCGCTGCCAATAACCCAGTAACCACCACACTCGCCGCTGCCAGTAACCCAGTAACCACCACACACACCGCTGCCAATAACCCAGTAACCACCACACCAACCGCTGCCAATAACCCAGTAATAGAACGAGGGTCAGGCCTGGCTGGCTCCCTCGTGAGCGAGGCAAGGCCGCGCTCTTTGCGGCCGCGCTCTGCGGCGCTCGAGGGCTCTGCCGCGCAGCTGGCGACTGTCGCAGCTGGCAAGGGGCGCCTCTCTCTTATTTTTGGTCTCTCCCGCTGGCCACGCTGCCACAAGTGGAGATGACTTCTCTTGCGAAACACTTATTGACGCCATACACATACAACATATTGCTGTGAATAATCTTTTTTTTTACCTATGCCGATTATTTTACCGAGGAGAGCCTCACTTGAGTCGCAAGACTCCTTTTTGGAGGAGGAGGCTCCTCCTGCCTTTTCATGTTTGGCAAAACACCGAGAGGCGTGTGGAGGCGACAACACTAAGCCAGCCTCTGCCACAGCCCCTTCCCACCAGCAGGCTGAAGCATGGTCACAGGGACTGCAGTGACTGCCACGGCGTGGGGAGGAGGTCTCTATCCAGTAGCAGAACGACAAAGGGCTGAACGAGTTAAGAACCAAAGCTTGAGACATCAGTAAAAACTACGCAATGGAAGAATGGTGGACTATGTCCTATTAACGTGAATGGTGGACTATGGCCTATTAACGTGAATGGTGGACTATGTCCTATTAACGTGAATGGTCGACTATGTCCTATTAACGTGAATGGTCGACTATGTCCTATTAACGTGAATGGTGGACTATGTCCTATTAACGTGAATGGTGGACTATGTCCTATTAACGTGAGGCTTACGAGCAGAGATGATAACAGCCCGTGGTGGTTGGTGGCGAGCTGTAGACGCGTTCCTGAGATCGGGTCTTGCGTGGTTTACTAAAGAGAAATCTCTTATTCAAATAGTAATCTCTTTACTCAAGAGATTAGAGATTACTTTTAATAAGATTACTCTTTAGTAAGCGATCACTCTTTAAGAGATTACTATTTAGTGATAGATTAGTCTTGAGTAATCTATTACTAAATAGTAATCTCTTAAATAGTGATCTCTTACTAAAGAGTAATCTATTACCAAAGAGTACATTACTAAAGCGTAATCTCTTTGCAGCATTCGATGTCTATTTCAGTAATAGACAAATCTATTTCCATCCTCAGCTGACTTCCCCAGCCAAATGGCGTAAACATGCAGGCACGTGCCGAGATCCGAGACACCGCGACTTACACCCCTTCCCTGAGTTATGATGCAGACGGGTTCACTGCTCTTGCACTCCAAGCCGATTATCAGCTTCGGGATCGTTGCAACACAGACTTATCAGAATATCACTCAACCGCACGAATGGCACAGCAAGAGAAAGTTGTGTTACAGGATCGGGAGTCATTTTCGGAGAGTTGGTGACCCCCAGGCCACTGCCGATGTGGGTAGGCTGACCTACAAGTTATTTCTGACTGCCTCCGCGTGTCCGCCGAGTGTTGCGGGACTAATCCAAAATGTCCTTTAAGACGAACCGAAGATAATGTTGACTTTGAGAATGTCGGTATATTCTTCACACAGTCATAACATAACTTCTGTTTAAGGCACAAAAACAAGGCACAATTGAAACCCTACGTCGTTCAGGTAATGCAAAATGTTCACCTATTTCTTTGGGAAGCTCCTGAAGGCAGTTTTTGGACAGATCCAGGGTTTGCAGCCTTTGGAAGTTCGCCACGAAACGCGGAAGAACGTGGAGGCGGCTGTTGAGGACGCGGAGCTCGTTGAGGTCGACCATGTCCTGCAAGGACTGAGGCAGAGCCTGGGCCAGGCGGAGGCGTCGTTCAGCGCAGGCACGCGGCAGGCACGCGGCACTCACGGCGCATCGCGGGTCCCTGCGATAGTCCCAGGGAGAGTCCCACGAGGGCCCGCGAGAGTCCCCACGAGAGTCCCAGGGAGAGTCCCAGGGAGAGTCCCAGGGAGAGTCCCAGGGAGAGTCCCAGGGAGAGTCCCAGGGAGAGTACCAGGGAGAGTGCCAGGGAGAGTGCCAGGGAGAGTGCCAGGGAGAGTGCCAGGGAGAGTGCCAGGGAGAGTCCCCGGGAGAGTCCCCGGGAGAGTCCCCGGGAGAGTCCCCGGGAGAGTCCCCGGGAGAGTCCCCGGGAGAGTCCCCGGGAGTGTCCCAGGGAGAGTCCCAGGGAGAGTCCCAGAGAGAGTCCCAGGGAGAGTCCCAGGGAGAGTCCCCACGAGAGTCCCAGGGAGAGTCCCAGGGAGAGTCCCAGAGAGAGTCCCAGGGAGAGTCCCAGGGAGAGTCCCAGGGAGAGCCCCACGAGAGTCCCAGGGAGAGTCCCCACGAGAGTCCCCACAAGAGTCCCCACAAGAGTCCCAACAAGAGTCCCCACAAGAGTCCCAGGGAGAGTCCCAGGGAGAGCCCCACGAGAGTCCCACGAGAGTCCCCGGGAGAGTCCCCACGAGTCCCTGTCCACCCAGCGGTGTTAATGCCCTACGGACCAGGGGACCAGAGTTCAATTCCTGTCCACGGATAACCTGGACCCCCCTCTCGCTTTACCAACCTACACGAAATGGTGAAGTATGGTCAAAACCCCCCATGGTTGACACGGTGCAGGAAGACCTTGATCCAGCAGTGGAATTACAAAGGACTGGGAGTTGTGATTTTGTAAATAGATAGAAATACATAACAATATTATATGCATGAAAAGAAGCATCAACTGGTCAATGAAAATTGATTATGCTAATCATACACACATCGCGTGTCAAAATTGATTATTTAAGATTAATGCAAATGATATGCTGTTACAATTAGGCTAATGGCGAAACGTCGTACTCAGATTGTAAATGTTGTGGCTTGGCTCTCCAACACACCGGTGTGCTGTACTAGTGACCAATTGGCACGTTCTGTTTACGTGACAATCTTTACTAGTTGGCTGTCGGGTGGTGGCGGGTTTTAACGACACATTTATATATTTACGCGATCCAAACCTAAAAAACAATTTTATGGATGATATTGGTCGCGAAAGCCTCGTACGTGTTAAACGAGGCGAATGGAGCAAAAAAAAAACCACAGCTGTGAGCCGAGACGCTCCGCCTCCAGCCGAGCGCTCGCCACTCTCTTTCATCCGGGGGGGGCGAGACTCCGAGTCGAGGGCCGCGGCGCTGCCGTCCCAGCGCCTCCGAGCCCTGGGTCACCCCCCACCCCGTTGTGACCAAGTGAACGTGACACTCGCTCGAGAGGTTCACCGCTTGACTCGAGAGTTCATGCTACGGAAATGCATCCAAACCGCGGCGATTTCGCATTTCGCTTCGTCCTCTCGGCCCGCGTGGCCCGTGTGGCCCGTGTGGCGGCGCTCACCCTCCAGTCCTCCCCCTCCACACGGAGCGCCACGTGGCTCTCGTCCCGCGTCACTTTCTTCTTCACCGCCGCGATATCCACGTGCGTATGCCACTCTGCCCGTAATCTGGCGCGCGCGCAGAGTCACCACGTACACAGCCTCATCATCACTTGGTGTGCCATCAATCGCATCGGAACATCAAAAACAGGCCGATGCGTACTTCTCTCCTTCATGAAATGTAAAATGAAAGACAAGCCACAGAATTGATATTGTGGCCATGCAACTCGGAACTTTGGAGCGTACAGTAAACCACGAGTCTGCACTCCTTCAACAGCAAAACGAGGCGAACCCTCTCACTGCTGATGTCCTCTAGTGGCCAACTGACCTCGACATTCACCAGTGGCTGTCCTATGAATATACAGCACAACCCCCCCCCCCCCCCCAAAGTAATGTGGAATTTCCAGGGCTGTAAAAAAGCGGGCACCGAGCACCGCCTCAATGCGAGTTTGAGCTCGGCATCGCCGACTTCATAAACTAGATGTCGCCATCGCCCGTGTTGGCAGACGACAGCCAGAGTTGCAGGCGCTGCACAGGCACAGCTGCCTGTGGGGTCAAAAAAGACTGCAGCAAAGGATTGTAATGGTTGAGATGCGACGCGAGAGGGTTGATGCGGCGTTGAAGCCCGCGGCGCGTGCGACTCCTCGCGGGCTGGTGGAGTCTGCTAAGCGGCAGTCCCCACCTCTCAATGGCGCTCCTGGCCTTGCGCTCCTGCTCCCGCTGCTGTCGGACTTTCTGCTTGCTGATGCGGCTCTCCCACATGGCGCGGATCTGCGACACTCCCGTGTACATCACCTTCGCCATGTTCACCATGGAGAGAGTAATCCTGCAAGATGACATGTGTTCTCTACTGCGCCTGTTGACTCAGGAACGTGTCCCCGAGTCTCAACTCGTTCGTTTTATAGGAGGGGCGATGCTGCTGCATGTCATCCCCAATGAGTCATTTGCAGGTATTGTTTAAGCATTGGGATGTTTGCTCACACCAGGTATGTTTTATTTTAGCTATGGGAGGAAACCGGAGAACAGAGGGAGAGAATACGAACTCCACACAGAAGAAAGGCGCCCAAGTCAGGGAATCGAACCCAGGGGCTTCTTGCTGCGAGGCAGGAGCGTGACCACAGCGCCACCAACCTTGTCGCCGATTGACATTTCAAACTTTTTAATACATTAGACTCGCACACAAAATATTACAAAGTATATCAGAAATCCAATGGTTTTTTTACGATGCATTTTGCACTTTGTAAAAATGTGCATTTATGTATAGTACACAATTATACAATGACACATGCACTGAAAACCTGGCAGTCTCCCACATTACAGAGATAACGTTCCCCCATATAGCCTTAACAGGCTGTTGGCGCAAGTGCTGTTAGCGAGCACCTGTGCAGCCCAGAAGTGAACGCGAGGACGAATGGCCAGCACCACACCCGACAGCCTTCGTCTCTCCCCAGTTCTGATGTTTACACATCGCACCAGATGCTCGTTTAAGGCCGAGTCGACCTAGGAGAGGCCTAGGACCTATTCGGATATTCGTAACCGAGGGTTGGTCATAGGCGGGAATCAAACCGCTAAACCCAGCACCCTGTGCCCACACGCGCGTACGTTACCCCCCACACGCCACCACACCACGTGCACTCCCCCAGTCGCGAGTAAGTGAACAAACCCGCCAGCGAGTCGCCAGGCTGACGTAATGCATCGTCGCTGCGAGGAGCTTATTCTGCCCCGTGGTATGGCGGGTGTGGAACAGCATGGCAGGCCGTGCCTTGCATTTCACGATCATGCCACAAAATAGCCCCGAAGAGCAGGGGCTATCGGAGAGACAGCACAAAGGTCACCGCAGTTCGACCTGATTGGAAATGTCCTCATCGACAAATCTCTTACTCCCCACTGCTGATGTCACTGCTAACAAGACCGGCTCCGCTCAATATTCAAGTCTAGCGATTTGACTGCTCAAATAACCCTTGCAGCGGTGCTCAGGTCCTGCCCCGAGCCAGTGGTGGAAATTTCCAATTGCGATTGCTGGGGTGAGTCTATCCAAAGGACAAGGACGAAGTGGTTCTAATTTGATCGATTCCAGGGGGGTGATGGGCCAAGTCAACCCCCAGCAAGTTGAACTCTCAACCTTCTGATCACTCTACCGCTAAGCCACCTCCATTGAGCGGTAATCGCCCCCAGTTTCACGAGGTGACATCAATAAATGTCATCAGATACATTACATGGACGGAATTTTAATTATGCACTCCTTTGTTACAATTATTTGTAATTATCATTACATATGATACGTGCCAGTTGAATGCAAAATTGTGATATGGTAATTTTACGTTTAGGCTAAAGGACGACAAAACAAAATGAGAAAACGCACATGGTGAGGCCTCTGCCATTGTTGGCATCGCTAAGTATCACGTTCTCACCTCTCGTACGGTATTTTTTTTTCTATACTGAATTTTATAATCAGTTAAATAATTTAAATCAATGGATGTTTTAACAGGCGTAGTGTAACACAGGATTATTTTTAAACACACTGTATCCTTCCATTGTTCTATTTTTGAGTATGATAGCAACAGGAGTAGGTACAGGAGCTAAATGCCAACGTGGAGGACCACGACGAGAAGGCTTCAAAGGGAGCGAGTCCGTGGTGGTGTTTTGCCATTCCGCCTTCAGCAAAGGAGCGCAGCAGCCCCATGCAATGCCCACGTCTCCCTCGGTAAAAAACAAATCGCATATTAATGAGTATGACAACTCAGCTATAAATACACAACTGTGCACACGTGCGAATGTGGCGGCACACGTTCTTGTGTCTAATCTGATGCCACTAACGACTCGCTCGCACACAGCGTAGATAACGCATCACTCGCCTCGCTGTGGAAAAACAGAAGACAAAACGCGTTATCCTCACACGTCTGTCCCTTCCCATAAAACATGACCTTATTTCTCCTGGGAGTTCATCTCAACATTAGTTTAATACAAGCTCTAAACTCTGGCCCGGTTTTGATGTTCAGTATCTCATCGGCAGTCAGGCTTACTTGAACCCACGCTGCTGGTTCAGTCTCACTAGAGACGCGACTCCAGCGTGGGGGGGAGGGGGGCCTTGAGAATCTCACCGCGACACTCACTCACCGCGACACTCACCGGCACGGGCAGCAGCAGCAGCAGCAGCTGGGACATGAGCGGCGGCGGTACTGCCGCGCGTCGACAGAAGCGGAGTGTCTCGGCCCGTGCCACGGAGCCCAGTGCGGGAAGCAAACGTGGACCGTAAACAGATCAAGGTGTCCCTCGCTGCACGAGAGCTGCTCTAATTATAAACCGTGAGGCAGGGCGCACGCGGCCCTGGCATAGTGCGGCAACTGAGTCACGAATGCCCAGCGAGGTTCCGTCGTCAACCCTTGCCGCCCGGCCACGCCGGGGCAATGCCCCCCGCTCTCTCGCCTCCTCGTGCCGACTCAAGCGGACACCGATCGCGAGGAGGGCCGCCTGCGGCCCGCGACGAACAGAACAACCCGGACACGTCATGGGACGGAGACATGTTAAATTGTAGAGATGTGGTTTCATGTTTTACGTGGAGAAACAGGATATGGGAAGGAGGCGGATCGTCTCATTGTTTCGTTATGTTCTCCACGACGACGCGAGTGACTGTTCTGCGTTGTGCGAGCTTCGTGTCAAACTAGGACCCATATCTAACAGAGCAACGGGGTTCTTGCCTGTACACATCTGGCAGTTCACCAGCATTGGCTTAATAAAACTGGATTCTGCTGACTAGATGCTGGGCATTGAAGCCAGTCCATTCTGCTTGTATTGAACTCGGGTTGTTAATTGTTAATTTTTGCATTTCAAGTATCCGCATGAAAAACCGGTTAAACTACTCGTTACCGGTTTGACGCAAATATAGGCAGACACGTTTAGCAACAACCATAACACGTTTTAGTTTTTAACTGAGAAACAGAGGGAGCTGCCGTGTGATAATGGTGACCGAACTGGACTTGCAGTCCAGGAGCTCCTCCCGTTCGATTCCATCCCCCGGCGCAGCACAACGCATATGGTGGGGTAAAGTGTGGGTACACCCACCTTGTCAACGTCCATGCGGGGAAGGTCTCTAAACTCGAGGACGTCTAGCGGCCTCTAGTGGAGGCCCAGCCAGCAGCAGTGGCATGAGCAGGATATTGCTGGGCTGCACCTTTACAATTGAACGAAGACACGAGGGCAATTGGTGTATTCATGACGTAGCATTCCACTGGAATCTGTGACCGCTTCCCGACTTACGGGACTGGATTCTGGTGATCATTCAACATCCCTGTGCTTTGAGAAAATTCACTCAGAGGGTGGTGTAAAAATAAAAAGTATTACTTCGTGTAGAGAGACCATGTATAAATGAGATGTGCAATGTCTCACCGAGTTACAAACACAGCATTTGATAGACAATTTACAAAGCAATTTATTATCAGCAACCAGCCAATGTGTGTTCACTACTTTGTACAAAAAATATATACAGTACTTGCAACCACTTTTCAATGAAGCTGAAAAATCACGAAAATATAATATTCTTACAAAATAGCATGAGTACAAGTATGAATGTGATCAATGATAAACATTACAAAACCATGCACTTTAAAGCACAATACGAGTTTTCGCGGTTGTGCTGCGGAGAGAAGCTCCAAGCAGGTGCAGCGGAACATCTGACATCGTGCCAAACACCGTATCACCCGGACCCGCAGCGGGGAAGCGGTGAGTCGTTCTTCAGGTCATGCTACGTGCATCATGGACCCGTTCCTCAGACTGGAAAATTATAATTTATCTAATTTTTGTCAACAACAAAGACCACACAGGCCATTGTTTCCATTACCAAATACTGGGCAAATCGCAAAGGCAAATGTGAATATGGGTTTTTCATTTAAATATAATAAACCAGTGTTCATGTGAAGTCAACTCTTTAGGAACTACCATTTAAAGAGATTATGGAAGAAATATCACCAATGTGCCCCCCTCGGTAAATGGCACAGAACTGTTACAAATGAGATTGTAGTTGTTGACTCAATTTTAAGTTGAGCATCACAACTCTGCCTAAACTCACGAACACAAGTCAACAAGGGCTGCTGCGCCACTCGTAGCAGCGCGTGCACGTGGGTGTGTACACACACACGTGGGCACGTGCGCGTACACACGTGTGCGCGTACACACGTGCGTGTAGCGAGGCTCTGAGTTACCACTCGGCGTCGCCGGCGAGTTTGGAGAAGAAATAGTCCAGTCCATCGAGGTTCATGATGCCGTCCTTAAAATGGAACTTCCATTTGTTCTTGCTTCGATGAATCTGAAAGTCAGCAGAGTGAAAAAAATCAACTCATCTCCCCGCTACAGTCTTAACTGCAGCCCATGAAGTCAAGAGAATTGCAGTTGATAAAAAAGACTCACGGATGTAAATGACAAAGCCAGGATGTGCAAGGGCCCAAAAACGTCAATGACCAGCAACAAACAGCATCGTCAAAGTGATATTCGTAAGAACGTAACACACGGTTTTTTTTATTTGGGCAGGGTTATTGTTACGAGAGCTGGAGAAGAGAGACGGCGATGGGAGGAGGGCATCCCAGACTGAGAGAGTGCGGGGGAAAAATCAGAGTGCCAAGTGGGGCGAGACCTGCAGTGCCGTGGTGGTTGTGGTGAACGCAGTGTCGCCATACCTTGTCGTACTGACACACCACCACGTTATCAACATCAAACATCTCAGAATTGTCCTGCTCGCTCACATCGTCCCCGGAGTTGAGGGGGTCCTGCCGGGAGAAGTGGGGGCACAGGGGAAGACGGGGGGGGGGGGCGGGGGAATTCACGAGCTGCACCGCGGGTTGCGCACTGCGCTCGATGGGCAATGGGGCCTCGGGTCGTTGGTCACGGACGCTCCAGTTGTGCTTCATTGCTCTACCTCGGTTTTATTTGTTTTGCTTTTGTTATTTTGGTGACCAAAACTACAAACACCATTACGGTCTCTCGTGACCTCACGTGGTTAAACATGAACCTGAAACTTCTGGTGATTTTTAACAACTTTACCTTATAAGGCAGTGAGATACTGGACATGACGGCCTAGTCTCTCACTTCCATCCTGACGTACTTGGTAATTGCTCGATGCTTTGTCGTGGATTTGAGTTCGTTCCGAGATGGCGACTGCTCACAGGCACTAGTAAATTGGTTTTGTTTTGCCCTTTATGGTAAAATCACCGAAACGCGAGACCTCAGAGGCCAACCCCCATTGTTGTTCTGCACTCCCCTCACAATCATCATCCCACACTGACCAGCATGGCGAAGTATGGTCAACTCCCAAACAGTCGATTGACAGAACGGCTGTACACGTGCATACTGCTTCGTTAACGAGGTGTTCCTTTGAAAAGGGTTATCCTCCTCGACGGCTCCCGCCTGACTTAAAGGACGTGTAATGTGTCTGCATCCTTACCGCGCAGTAAATATATTAGTAAGCCACTGCACTTGTACCAAAAGACGTGGTTCACTTGGACCGATGTGTATGGACACGTCATGCATGGCACTAAGAATGTTTACAAGACAATGAGAAACAAGCAAAACAGAATGTGCAGGTTTTCCCACCTTCTAAAACCTGCCCGGCGTGAAAGAGTAGGCCAAATACCCTCTCGTAGGACTCCCTGGAGCTGTCAGTAGCGGAGGCCCTCCTGCTAGCGGTGGTGCGAGCAAGCAGTTGCAGGGCTGCACCTTTTTCCAAGCGGAATGTTCACACAGCGCATGACAGAACCACGAACCGCATCGGCAAAACAACGCCTCGGGGTCAAATACCTCCTCCACAACGAGCTCCTCTTCCAGGAACTTGGCGTCCATGTCGTCCACCCCGTCGCTGTCGTCGCTGCTCGTGGTGGTTGTGCTGCTCAGGTCATGACCCTCGGGCTCCTCGGAGCTGTCTTCAGCACCGTCTAGCTGCAGGAGCAAGGGCAGCTCGTCTGCATCTCGTCGCGCCTTCTCCGAGCCGAAGCTGGTGCCGCAGGGTTTCAGGCCACAGACTTTTGGCTCCTCCTTGACATTCAGCACACCGTCAAAGTCAAAGTCCATCTGGAAGTCGCCTTGAGCGTGGTGCGACAGAGCCCCCAGAGATTCCAGGCCGATTGCGGCGTGCGTAGTGAAGCTGTCGGGATCTATTAACCGCGGTGAGGTTTCGAATTGCAGGTCTTCCAGCAAGTTCTCCGCATCGCTGGAATGTAAAGTCAATGTCCCTTGAGTACAGGATCAAGACATAACAACAGATGATGTACGGCACATCACAAATCCGACCAGCTATAGGCGAATCCAAAAGTTAGAGGGAATGTACCTTTACACCACCAAGCACAAACACAGCACTGGGCGCTGGCAGCTACTTCGTCAGGGTGGATACGTGACATTGTACTGCATTGTACATTACACTGTTCATGCATCAATAGACCTCCTTTGCCAGTACCAAAATATAATAATAGGGGTTTTTTCCCCTTTTTTCTGGCAACAAAACTGAAACCTTTTACAAGGAATCATGTGTGCATTAACCACAATACTTGTGGTCAAAATACGAACAAAAAACACACTATGATAATATATGCATTGTCCTTGAAACTGATTGATCCACACCATGGACGGCTTTCTTTTGAGCCTCGACCCAATTGGTGCTAGACCAATTGGTGACGGAAACCAAACAAACCCAATTGGTGTTAGACCAGAGGACGCCAAAAGGCGCCAAAAGGCGTCCTCTGGTCTAGCATAAGAAGGGAACGTCCCACTAAAGTGGACATCGCAGAACTACTTCTGACTAACATGACGGTTTTCACATGTTTGAAACGAGTATGTTCTAGTCTGCTCATCAATCCGATATTCTAAATGAACTCAACACTGCTGACATGCTTTATACTGTTCTACAGAACAAGCAGCAAGCTTTGTCAGTCGACAGCTGCAGGGCACCTGTTGAGCAGATAGAGGCGATCGTCTCCCAGAGCAGCAGCAGCAGCAGCAGCGCTGCCGTCCGCGACGTTGGGGAACGGCTCCCCCTCACCCCACGACTCCAGGCTGGGCTCACACTCTTGCACTCTGGGCGCCACCTCTGACCCCACTCCTCCTGTTGCCGCCGCTGCTGCTGCTGCTCCCTCTTGCGGTGCCGCGCTCCCGTCGAGCTCCAGCAGCAGCTGCGGCTCCAGCAGCGAGTCGAGGTAATCGGGATCCGACATCGCCGACAAGTCCATCGCTCCTCGTCCTTCCTGTAGAATGTCATTCCGGACATACAGTACCCTGGTGTCTACAAACTAAGTTGCCTCTGTGGTAGTAGTTACATTGGAGAAACCAAACGCCATGTCTCGGACCGCATTCGTGAACACAAAGCAGACCTTAAACACGGTAGGACCAACACCTCGGCCGTGGCAGATCATTGTTATAATTCAGTAGGCTCACATGATATTGATTTTTCCAAGACAGAGGTTCTTTGTAAGCCATCTGGCTACCATGAGAGATTCGTTCATGAGGCTATCCACATATACAAGCAGAGACAATTTCAACCGAGCAGATGGATTCTGGCTTAGCAATCATTGGAAAGATTTAATAAACCATTTCAGGTCTTAATTGATTGTTCACACTTAGTGGCTTTCAGACAGCATACAACATTAATTTTTCGTCTCCCCCCTCCTCTTTTCAGAACATAGATGGACTAGTCCTTCTAAATAAACTGCCAAATCGCTGCGCGTGGCGCTGACGTCTTTTTATAGATAAATAAATACACCGTTTAAAAATAAATAAATTTATGCAAACCGACACACCTGATGACGACCGTTTGTGTTATGGTCGAAACGTCGTGAAAATTTTTATTGTTTTATTTTATTGTTTCCCTTCAACGTGACTTTACAGAAAGAGCTAAGAATATGAATTACTGCAGTCACGAAAGCTTTAAATCAAAATTTAACGGCCCCAGCGTCTCCGTCCCTGCGCTGCCCCAGGGGGACGGAGACGTTCCAGACTCACGAGCTGCGGTGGACCCCTCTCCCCCCTCTTACAGGGGCCGATGTCCGCTACGTTGGGACGTCATGCCAAAGGCGCAGTGAACTTCTTCAGAAATCGATTCAGTTCTGATTCAAGAACCGATTCGGTTACGATTTCGTTCCTGAAAAGGCTCCCAACAAGTGGAGCAAAATGTCGCACATCACGCCGCATGACCCGAAAGAAAACAAATCGGAGGAGGGGGCAATTCCATATTCTGTGACGTCAGCAGTCGTCACAGCGCACTCTGGCTGCGTGACATTGGACCTCTCTCCATCCCCATGCACGTCTCTGTTTAAATCTTCTCCACGAACTGCCGACGCTGTCCAATCCATGATCGTGGCTTGCGGCTCCCGAGCGAGGCCCTGCGAGCCGCCGGCTTACCTTATGTGCACTCACACAGCCGGTGACGGCCAGCTCCAGCTCCTCCAGCACGGCCAGTTGGCTGGCGCTCCTCTGCAGGGATGCCAGCTCGCGCTGGGGGGGCACGCACAGGCACGGCGAGACGCCACTCGCGAAATTACACCGCTCGCGCTCAAGCACTTTGTCAGGAGAGTTTGAGATGCATCCAGGAGCTACGTCGAGACACTGCAATCAGCGCACCTGGCAGTTGGGTGGAAAAGGAGCCTACGCGCGTTAGGCTCCAGCAAGTCTGAACATGTTATTGTGCACTCTCACGGGTCCGGTCCATCCCGAATGCGCGCAATGATCGTTACACCCTCGCTACCAGGAAAATTGCGATCGTTGGATAATTCACTTGCGAGACGCTGGAACGGGCAACAGCACTTTGTAGACATAGTCACATGATTAAATCACTGGTCCTTGGTTTCGGGTCCAGGTTCAGATAAATTACATGTTATCATTTGTGCATGAACCAAGCCAGGTGGTCCAGCGGTAGGAGTGAACGGCTTGCACCAATCAGAAGGTTGAGTTCTAATCCTGGCTGGGGGGAGGGTGGCGGGGGTTTGACTCAGTCCCATCACCTGACGAGAGTCAATAACTTGGATGGGGAAGTCACCAGTGGCTGTTCCATGGATAGAAATCGCCCCCTCCAGTAAAATCATGTAAATGGCACTGTAGGATAATCATTAAATTGTACATGCACAAAAGTTCAGATTTCTGCTCACAAGCAAGGAGTTTTCCTGTCCTCCCATCGACATCTCTGCTGGACTACTACATTCATAAATGTCGTGTTCTTCTCCAGCCTTCAACTGGACCCACACTGTCTTCTTGCAGCTATGGTTCCCAATTGTTTAAGTTTCTAAATTGATTTGAAAAGTTAAACTACAAGATAGAATAAGTGGAGAATCGTTACCCAGTCAACATTGCAGCCGATGGCTCGATCTAAAATGCGGCGGTGTAAAGATTGTCACCAGCAGCACGAGCGTCCTGTGAGAGCCACACAGATTGTCACAAGGAGCACGAGTGTCCTGTAAGAGCCACACAGATTGTCACGAGGAGCACGAGTGTCCTGTGAGAGCCACAAAAGAGGCTCCATAGAAGTGTTAAGTCAAAAATTTGTAGAATCTTAACCGGCGCTTGTTAAATAAAAACCTTTATCCCAAGTCACTGGAGATGCTTCACCATTCGCTGTCAATGCTGAAAAATGGACGCTCAACGAGGCAAATTCGGCATTCGTGAACTGGAAAAAGCGTGGATGGTGTCGATTATGTCGCAAAACACCGGCGCGTGGAGGCTGCGGTGGTGCCGCGACTTCAGCGCCGCGTCTCTCCACTCGGCGTGCGGCAGCAACCGGCAACGCCTGGCACTGCTGCCGTCAGCGGCGCTGCGGATCAGACATGGGCTTTTTTTTCTGTCCAAATCCCAATGAACGAGATGACCAACCCCTTTACGACAATACTTCACTCCAACTCACCTTGTCGACAGCAGATCGGTCCTCGGCGTGCCATCGCTGCTGGATCTTTTCCACTGGCTGCTTGAGATTTGCGGCGTCTGCAGCCGCTGGCGCCGCAGGGCGGGGTGCGCCACGTGGGCCAGGTTCCCGGCCTTGTGGCGGAGGTTGCGTGGCATTGTCCTCCGCACGGTCCAGGGCCTGCGACGTGCGAGGCGCCGGCGCGTGGAGCGCCATGCCGCCGGTGCTCGCAGGCAGGCCCAGCGCGGGCCCAGCCGAGGAGATGGTAAGGTGGCCCAGCTGGATCACCTGCTGGTTCCGCCCATACATGGCGAGTCTGCCATCCGACTGGATGACAACCACCTTCTTGTAGTTGTGGTTTGGATCTGGCATCTGCTCTGTGGAATCGAAAGAAAGGTTGTCTGTGTTATACATTTGGGTGGCAGGGTGGTACAGGGATCGGTACACTTGTGCCTCACGGCAAGAAGAGCCTGGGTTCGATTCCAAACTCAAGCCCACGGAGATGCACATCTCTTGAAGTAATGGAACAGGAAATGAGCCACACTCCGCCATTCTCGTGAAAACGCAGAATTCGTGCAGGGCCTGATTGGTGAAAGTGACTTGAGAAGCGTAAACCCACTCCGGCAATTCCTACCTGCATTGAGAGGCGCTGGTTTTGACATCGCAGGACGCACATTGGTGCATGGCCAGGTCACTGTAGACTCTGCCTGTGGAACACAGCGCATGGAGTCAGCCCAGAAGCAACTTCGAGTCCAGCATTGCTGGCCAAGCCTCAATTACGGCCTCAGTTGGACTCACAGGAGCTTAGCAGCTGCAACTCTTCAGAGCCCCAAATACAGCACTAACCACAATCTAGGTAAGATGATCATCGGGAAATTCACGTAGAATGTTTGTAGTGAACAGATGGTGTGTAGCTCACTACAACCTGTTAATAGCGCTAGTTTACAAACTATTTCAAATGGCAATGGTCCCCATTGTAAGGGTTACGCCAACATCGCAAACAGGTATTGCTTTGACAACGCCCGTAAAAAGGCCTCACCAACTCGTATCCCAACTAAACCATTCCAATGCCCTACTGCAGTCTAGCCAAGGTGACCCCCAGTGGTAGCTATCTACATGTGGCATGTGGTGTATGCAGCACTGGCCTGCAAATGAGTGTTCGTCTGGCAGTCTCTGTGATTCTTCATTTTTATGGAAAATTAAGAGTATCTATGAGAGACTCCGTTGTAAGCGATTTAGCCAAATCATTTTCTTCGGAGAGTTGGTGGATTGCAGATGCACCCACCCACCGCCTTCACGTGTATATTGTGGGCAGTGTAAAATTATGTGGTCCGTGGTTTAGAGTTCGTCGCTGCAGTCGCAGGTTCGCTCCGCTTCTGCGCATCTCACCAAGCGTCATCGGAGTGGATGAGTCGCTGGAACCACGTGCGACTCACCGAGTTGGTCGTGTGCAGCTGGTGGAAGTTCCTGCCATTCTGGGCCACGATGTTTGCTGCAGAGTCAACACGCAGCACACACACGCACGAGTCGAGCACCCCGAGACTTGTGGCTCACAAACTCCGTGCCTAGCTCTCTCAATGTAAACGGCTTTGAAATTCATATTCTTAGGACATTCATTCAATCACTTTTGCCTTTTAAAAGTAGTTTATTTTTTACAAACATCGCTAGGTACCGGACAACTCCAAGAGGAATTCATGAATTGAAATGAGGACAGCTCAAGGTCGGACGGAGGACCCAAGTCCTGCAACTGGGCAGAGGAGTAACTCTGGCGATGTAGCAGCTTGTGATTCACCAGAGCAACCTTGCCCCATGCTCAGGCCGAATTATTCTCGGCCGGTTTGTGTTTGGCGCAAACTGCAATCAACCGAGCTGGGATGTAAGTAATGCAATGTTTTATGCGTTTTAAAATGGTCAGGGCACCAGGTCTAATTAAATACTTCCACCTAGATAATATCTTTTGATCATAGCATAACAGTGCAATATAGAGTGTCATCTCATTTATCATACAATGTGTCATCTTAATGTCTCACATCGAAGACGTAACTTTGATGTGCACACAATGTGCTTGTAAACGTACATGATTGATACACCGCTGTATTCATTTAAAACACCCAATGGGTTCGAATGTGACGTAAATGAGACCGAGGTTTCAATGTTACCATCTGGAGCGTTATCAAATATCTTGAGTTGATCTCAGACAAAGTACAAAATAATAATCGATACACATCTTGCCTATAGACATCTGAGGAGTTCAGTAGTATTGGTTCAAGCAAACCTGACTGCTGGTGAGACACCGAGTGCCAAAACTAGGTCATAGTTGGTTTGTCGTATTTGTAACCAAATGTTTATGGAATTACACTCCCAGAATGCCATGCGGCTGACGGAATGCGTAACCAAAAGTTGTTTTGTTTGTTTATATGACGGTGTATTGATCGTCTGCAATGTCTTTGGAGTGTCATCAATGGCAGAGAGAAGAGAGGCACACTCCAAATCCCTCAAACCACCCCCCGCCTGTCCTGTCACCATATCTACACCACCACTTTTAATAACCCCACTCATTATCATCAACCACTACCATATTATGTACAATTAGTTATTTTTGCTATCTACTTTAGACTAAATTAAGTTCCAAACAATACCGGAACAGACCTCGGTACAAATCAACTCCACCGCCCAAACTGAGATGCCACTTCCCGGACTGTCTGGACCCAACCCGGACAAGTGACCGCCCCACGTGGAGGGGAATGGAATCAGCTGGAAACGCGACATGTGGGAGGAGCAGCCTCACTTGAACACGGGATCTGCAGGAAGTGCACGTGAGCTTTGAGCAGGAGAAGTTGATTGTCGACGGGAAAGCTGCCAACTGCATTCGACTGCAGTAGCTTAAGCTCCCAGAGCTGTAAAGCAATGTTCACGCGCCAGGTTAACAACACACGTGACTGCATCCGTGTCGTCTGTACGGGAGGAGACAAACGCACACGAGGCATTCAGAGGTGATGCCGCTCTCTCGTATGAGCACCGAGGTAGCTTTGCTAAAGTCCAGAGTGTAACTCAGAGATCCGAAACGATGTCAGGCAGCAAAAAGTGTCAAGCTTAACGCTAGAACGGAGGCCTTCATACCAAATATTCGGATTCATTATTGATTTGTGGATCAAATTGCTATCATGGCATTATAATTCATGCAAACCCACGAACCTTTAAGCATCACATAGATGGCATCACACCCAATCCACTGAAGGCTCAAGGCTGGAGGAGATTTAATAATTGTGGCAGGCGCCTGATGATGCTGGTTTTAACTACCGGCAAAACGTCCATACCCAAGTGTTCAGTGTGGATCGCTTCACACCGGTCGTGGTGCTGCTGAATCTATAATACCGTGGCACGTTTGGCCCCGTGACACCTTTATTCATTGGGTGTGTCAGGTGGAGGAGGGTATGACACATTTTACTTTAGCGATTTGACCCTAAAGATAAATTATGAAGTGTCAAGTTTGTTTCACAGTTTATCAACTGCACAGAAGTACAGTATAGCGAGAGTCCGATGTTTATCTCGATGTATCCAAGACAAGCTTTGTGTGCCGTGGGTTTATCCAAAACCCAACACTGACATTGCCACACAGCTGAGCACAACGCTGTGACGTGTCCCGCGGTTGTATAGGACGCAAGCCGAGAGGAAACCAGGAGCACGCTGGTGAAGCGCTCAGACGAGCAGGAGACGCGCCTCGGGCTCCTTCAAGACCTTTCCTCTCAAGGCTTTTCCTCATCCCGCGACAGAGAGAGGAGCTCCACTGGGCTAGCGACAGCAGAACGGAGCGGTCCGGCTGCAGCCCCGTGGTCTGGCACACCCTCTGACTCCGCAGTGTGACAATTTGTGAGTTTAAGATCAGACTAAAGGCATTTATTTTCTCTTTTGTTTAACTTCGTTTAATCTTTGTCTTTGACATCTGCGTTTTCGTCTTAGCTTTGTGATGAATATGGCGTGCGTTATACATCTTAATGTGGGCTGGGCATGCTGCTAGGTTTTTCGCGACCCTTTATGAGACAAAAACAGATCTCCCGTATAGCCTGTATCAGACTGTTGGGGCAAGTACACGCGCACCATTATCCAAAGTACTCGCATCACGATATTGTGGAAATGTGAGCAATTCGACTTACCTTTTTTAGATCTCTTAAGACAGTCTTTTCGACTCCTTCTTCCACAAAAAACTCAATGGAGTTTTCAATCACATCCTCAATTATGGTCCTGTACAACCTCACCTGGATTTACCACAACACATTCATCACGTTCATAGGCACAGAGTTAAATATCGGATTCAACGAGGGTCGCCAACTGTTCCACTGCAGACCAAACCCAGACACATTCCTCAGCAAGTCTAGGCCAGGGGTCGGCTCCAGAGCTCTCCAAGAACTGCTTCGTGACGGTCATTTATTCAGGACCGTCTCGTATTCACGTGACGTGCATTGCGGCTCTTGAAATTGAAAGGTTTTTTTTTACGGAATTCGATTTTTTTTATTATTATTTCGGTTGCCCACCCCCGATCTTGGTCTATCGAATAAAGTTCCAGCAGAATCCAACCAGCAGATCGCGGCAAAGATCAATGCCTGCCACCTGACCACGGATCTCTCTTGTAAGATAGCCGTGTAATGAAAAAAATATTAACGAAACGACCACAGATGCCAATTCCCAGACAGATGGCCCAGGGCGCGGTTTAAAGCTCCGCCTCTGGCGGGACATTTGGCACCGATTCGCCGCCGCAGCTGTGGGCTCGGGAAGGTCGCAGCGTTACACGGGAACTCGCCATGGCATCCGTTACGATTCCCGAAATGAGGCATCTTTCAATGCATCGGCAGCACCGTAATGATGGTGATGAAAACAACTTCCACATTTACCGTTGCAATTTAGCCACCTGTCAATAGGCGTCTCTAGCAAACCGATCACCACCAGAAACCGCTCGACCACCCACCGTGACGATGGGATGGATGCTTGTTACAAAACCTGAACCTAAAATTTCAGTATAAAATCACAATATAGATTTATCATGTTTTTGAAACCCTCCTATAATTTCCACGAATTGTTTTTGAAAGTAGACAATAGCCCACCATCTCTAAATGGCTCGCCATGAAGATAAACTAAATCCCGCGCTTCGTTTCCATGGCCATCATCAGGAGGAAAGTCTACAACAAAAACAAGGTGGAGTATGATTCTAATCATCTCTAGCACACGGAGTGATATTCCGTTTTCGGCGAGAAAAGAGCAGACGCCAAGAAGTGGTGTTCGTGTTGGTCCGCCATGCCCCCTCTGGGAGGGGAAGATGAGCCCCGTGCCACGTGCAGCCCATCAGCCCGGGGATTTCAGGCCGAGTCTGAACTCGTGAATACTCAACACGTATTGTGAATCAGCCCAGCTGTAGCGAAACAACAAACTCTGCGCAATCCGCGTTACACGAGCTCCCATCGAGTGTAAAACCTGAACGGAATGGGTAACGATGCCACCCGATTGTCGCTACCGTGCGTTCTGTTCAAGCTCTCGCCCTCACGGACGTTGTGTGGACGTTACCGTCCCGTTTCTCGGAGCCCCGAGCAGAGGAGCCTCGCTGCTCACGCGCCCGGCGACTCCCAGACGGGGCTCGCGGCGAGCCGGACAGAGGGGGCCGTGCGGGACTGACCACGGGGTGGAACCTGACGGAGTCGTCCGCCATGCCGAGTGCTGTCCGCGTGCGGTGCGCTGTGGTTGACGCTCACGCAGCCAGGGAGGGAGGGAATCCTGGGTTCGTCTCCCAGCGTAGGTGTGGGTGGGTCCAGGTGTGATGGAGGAGTAGGGATGCAACGATATGGCGATGCTACGATATATCGTACGATATGAAGTCCACGACAATCGCTTCGTCCGGTTATTTTTTAAAAAAATGCTTTGTAATTATCATTGATTGAGTATATTTTCTCTACATATTTTACGTCCGAAACATAAAAAAATGAGCAGAATCACAATCACACCTCTCGATAATAAACAGCTGCTACCCATAAAATGAGTGCTGTGCTGCATGTGATCCCGAGTGATTGGCGGGATGGTGATTGCATGAAGTCATCACTTTCGCAGTTAGTTTATTTTATTATTTTGTGTAATTGAATGCACGTGCGTGCATTACAGGCGTGTGTGTATGCCCAGGTATAATATTCACTGCATAATTATAAGATTTACAATGTGTATATGTGATATCACGTGTTTCCTGTGTGGGTCAAGTGTAAATGTGAGAGTGGTGGCGCAGTGGTTAGCGCATTATGCTACGAACCCTTAAATGAGTACCTGGTGAGGTGTAAAACATCGCCACTGGGGAGACAAAGGCGGCCGGGCGTGGTGTTAGCCACCCACCCCTTCGTGTGCTCGCTAACAGCACTTGCCCCAAAAGTCTGGGGATCTTTGTCTGTGTAAACGTGTCATTACGTGTTTGCTATGCATGTGTCAATGGATACTCCGGACACTTAGACACGAGATTCTACATCCCAAGGGGTAATCCACGTGGCATATTGTCCACTCAACACGAGCCTGCCAGACGACGGTAAGTCGTTGCAACTTTGTATTCAGTACCGCTCATAACGCAGATGCTGTCAGTTACAACCAACGTCATGAGATCTTGAGATGGAATCTAACAACTTTGACACGCCGTGCAATTACTCTTTGCGCAGATTTTAGTGGATGAAAAGGTGGTCACGCTTCCGATACGTCTGGCCGTCGTAGACGAGTCGGCCAGAAATACTCTCCAGAGGTGGGTGTGGACTCTCCGTGGTCCGCATCGAGAGGGCTCCCCGCAGTGGAGGAGGCGTGGCTGCTGGAATGAGTTGGGCCCCATCACCACTCCGCGCCTGTGCTGCTGCAGGCCACGTGCCGGCGACCGCTGTGTCGTGACTCGCACCGCAAGCAGCAGTGATACCGGCACGTGGTAACACTCATTAGTCATTGTCCACAGCAATCCAAATCATTCATCGCATTTATTCGGTAGGCTTACAATCGGCGTATGGAAGCACGAGATCGCGAATTGTGATTTCTGATTACCCCGCACGCAGCCATCGCTCGCTGTCGATGATTAGTGACCACGTGAGCCTCGTGGCAAATTAAGCACAGTGCACGAATCACAAATCGCCTTGTACGTGATGGGTTTCAGAAACAGGTTCATCGGCAGTGTGCGTGTGATGGGGTAAAGTGTGGGTACTCCCAGCTCTTCTTCCAATACGTCTGACCGGCATGGATGAGTAGGCCAAATACACTCTGGAAGGGCTGTTTAGAGCAGGGACGCGCCTTTACCTTTACAGAGATTTGACCACGAACTGCAGCAACGAACTACTCGTGGTGGCAGTGGGGCTTCAACCGGGGAGCAGACGACTCAACACGTTCGTCAACACCGCGTGGCCTTAAAATGACAATCACATAATAGGCGACGTTTCGGGCAATGGCCTGCGACATAGCACCACATGAATGAACGAGGCTTTGCTGTCGCACGCAGGGGCGGAGCCAGGGGGGTGACAGGGTAGATAATTGTCACCCCCGAAAAAAAATAAAAATCGAAAATCTGAAACATTCTGCGTATAAGTGTTCGACACTCGGTCTGGCGGACTCCGTGCAACTGCATTGTCAGAGTGTGTCGCCAACCGATGGCGTCCAGTTCAACAGCCCGACTCTCTAAATCATTCTTGAAATTAACATTTGTTGAATGTCACCCCGGGCTGAAAATCCTGGCTCCGCCCCTGGTCGCACGCGTTGTGTTGTTCGCTATGCAATGCGCAGCAGCACCAACTGTGTTTAACCCGATTTGTATGGTGACTGCTATCGTTTATTTAACCATGTGAGACCTCGCTGAGATGACTTGTATACACTGATTCATCTCCTTTAGTCAATCGGCCGAGAGACGATGTCTCTTTGTTCATGCTGTCCTTTATTTAAAGAGGTGAGAAGCTCTTTTGAATTTGTTATCCAGAGTGATTGACGCCCTTAACCAGGCGAGAACCCATTGAGATGCATTATCTCTTGTGATTGACGAACTTTAACCATGGGAGGAGAGTCCATTCGCTTGAATCATTTAATATCATGTTCATAGTTTTATTTTCTTACTAAAATATAGGTTAAAGTATCGCCCTTTGTCGATCCACTGCTAGATGCAGGCATCTTGAAGCCGTGTTCATCATGGAGGTTTGACCATACTTCGCCACGTTGGTCAGTGGGAGTTGGTTGAGACAGAAAACGTGAAATGTATGTGTGTATGTTGAACTTCTTTCGCGCCGTACCTAGCCAACCGTCCTAATCGGAGGTGGACGTCGTTTGCACTGCCCTCTGCCGTGCAGGTCATCATCCTACAGCACCCGAAGTTCATGTACGGTGGTGGCCCATCCCAACAAGCGGAGCGGCGTGAACACGGCCAGCAAGCCCAGCCGCACGCACGCGCGGCCGCACGCGCAGCGCCGCGCCCGCACTGCCCCCGCGTGCACCGCTCTGGCACTGCGGCTCCGAGTCCCCAGCGCCTCTCTGCACGCAACGCTGCGGTGGCCGCTCTCAAGCTGCTGCTGGCTATGGCGACTATCGCGATGTTCATCTCCATACCGTCTCACTCATGTGCATTTATTGTTTGCATATCTCTGCATCTATGTCTCTCGATGACCTCTCTTTCATCTCACTAGTCGCGATCTCTGCATGTCTCGTAGAGGGCGACCGACTCGCAGCTGGAAGGTTGTGAGTTCAAATCCTGGTTGCGGGTGGTGGTTGACTCAGCCCATCATCAATACGAGGTGGTTAAAAAATGGTACCACATTGTGGGGGCGTGTCATAATGAATACAACGATCATACGTTTAGTTTTATACACTGTTATCAGCGGCTGTGAGTAAGCAAATATGTGATTTAAACAGTTTCCGAGCACAGCTCAAAACGTTAAGCGAACAGCGACAAGCAGCACTGTTAAAGTTGCAACAGTTTCAACATACACACACGATGGGGGGACAGGGGGGCTCCACAGTGGAGCAGTGCGAGAGAAGAAGCAGAAAGGCGGAGTACGAAGCGTTGTGAGCTGGTGAGTGAGTGGGTGAGTGAGTGGGTGTGTGGGTGAGTGGGTGGGTGAGTGAGTGAGTGTGTGGGTGAGTGTGTGGATGAGTGGGTGTGTGGGTGAGTGGGTGGGTGAGTGAGTGGGTGAGTGAGTGGGTGAGTGAGTGTGTGAGTGAGTGGGTGTGTGGGTGAGTGTGTGTGTGGGTGAGTGGGTGTGTGGGTGAGTGGGTGTGTGGGTGAGTGTGTGTGTGGGTGAGTGGGTGTGTGGGTGAGTGAGTGGGTGGGTGTGTGTGTGTGTGGGTGAGTGTGTGGATGAGATTGTGCTGTTGTGAGCTGCAGTGTGTGGGTGAATGAGTGTGTGAGTGAGTGAGTGGGTGTGTGTGGGTGAGTGAGTGAGTGGGTGAGTGAGTGGGTGAGTGAGTGAGTGGGTGTGTGTGTGGGTGAGTGAGTGAGTGGGTGAGTGAGTGTGTGAGTGAGGGTGTGTGGGTGAGTGAGTGTGTGTGAGTGAGTGGGTGTGTGAGTAAGTGGGTGTGTGCGTGTGTGGGTGAGTGAGTGTGTGTGAGTGAGTGTTTAACTCGTGGTTTCGTGGTAATTAATTGAAGGTGGAGGGGTTACCAGCCCCTCGCACCCGTCCAGAGCCCCCGTTTAGCCCCTGTGGTGGACACATATGCCATGAGGGGAGGAGCCAATCAAAATTGGATCTCCCCACAGCACTGTCCACGACAGAGTTGCCCGTCCGGCACCGCGAGGAGGTAGGGGGTTGATTTGCCGGACGCTGTTCCGGCATCGGCGCATCCACACAACATCATGGATGCATGCCGGGTCCAAGCAAGAACATCTGCTGGACTACATAGTGACGGACCAGCGGATGCGAGCCCATGTCCTTGACACCAGGACCTACCGTGGAGCTGATCTGCCCTCTGACCATCGACTAGTCATCTGTAAGATGCGCCTGCCATTCTTCCACTCCGGTGGTGGGTGTACACCCAGGACCCCATTCCGACCTAAAGTGGCCTGGTCTCAGTTATCTGATGAAAGTCGCAAGCGAGAATTTCATCATCGCTTCCGGCTGGGATTGGCATCGTCCCCGACTCCTCCTGATGTCGAGGGTAAATGGGCGAGGTTTAGGACTGTGACTCATGCAGCTGCAATGGCTGATTTGGGTACGCGGTCCAGACCTCCCCCAGAGACCCTGGCTGACAGAGGAGGTGTTCAGGATGGTTGAGAAAAAGCGACAGGCCCACTGTCATCGGCTACAGAATCCCACGTCAGAGAATGAGGAGGCTTACCGCAGCCTTCGCTCGGAGGTTCGGAGAGCCGTGAGGCACTGCAAGGATGGGTGGTGGTCGCGGGTTGCTGAGGAGATGGAGTCTGCCTCAGTGGCCCGTGATCACAAATCTCTATTTAACTCCATCAAAAAAGTAACCTGTAGCGCCACACCTATTACCATCATTAGGGGAAAAAAACGGTTATCCAATCTCCGACCCCCAGGAACAGGTTTGCAGATTTGCTGAGCATTTCTGTGAGGTTCTGGGGGAGGGAAAATCCCTCAGCCAGGAAAACATCGTGGCACAAAGTGAGGATGACCCTGCTGAGGCTGCGGTGCCTCAAATATTGGAAGAAGTCACCCCCTGTGAGTGGCTGGCTGAGGTGCCATCTGTTGAGGAAGTACTGAAGGCGATCCGGAGTCTGAGACCAGGAAAGGCAGCGGGCAGAGATGATCTCCCAAGCGAAATGCTGAGGGAGGGTGGCGTTTGTGTACAGACTGCCCTATATGACATCATAACAACGGTCTGGACCACTGGATGGGTTCCGCGGGATTGGAAGGATGCCCTGGTGGTCCCCCTCTTTAAGAAGGGGGACCGCACAGACTGTAACAACTACAGGGGCATCTCACTCCTCAGTGTGCCGGGAAAGGTCCTGGCAAGGATTATTCAGCATCGCCTTGCCAGGCACGCTGAGGAGAGGCTTGCGGAGCCCCAATGCGGTTTCAGGAAAGGGCGGTCCTGCACAGATGCCATATTTTCTGTCCGTCTGCTACAGCAGAGGTGTAGGGAATTCCAACAAGACCTACATCTCTGCTTTATTGACCTGGTCAAGGCCTATGATACCATCAGTAGGCCTGGGCTCTGGGTCGTTCTTCGTGCTTTTGGAGTACCTGAACCTCTGCTCACGATCATTAAGGACCTTCATGATGGTGAGCGGGCCCGGGTAAAACTACGTGGCCGGGAGTCAGAGCCATTCCCTGTACACCTTGGGGTGCGACAGGCATGTCATCTGGCTCCCACATTATTTAACATCTATTTTGACCACGTAGTTCGTGAAGCCTTCAATAGCTGTACCGGGGGAATCTCCATATGGTACAGATATAATGGGAGGCTGATCGATGCCCGGGTGCGGTCAAGGGATGGCTCCCTATTGCTCAACCACGTTATGTATGCTGATGATTTGGTAATAGCTGCTCAGTCAGAGGAGGAGTTGGAGACGCTGCTGCTGAGACTAGAGCGTGCCACTAAGAGGTGGGGCCTTACCATCAGCCCCACCAAAACTAAGCACCTGCCTGGGTCTTTTGTACCATCGGACACTCCACCCCCACAACTCCCAATCGGTGATGGGGCAGTTGTGGAGAGAGTGGAGAGTTTCCCATACCTGGGCAGTGTGCTTATGACTGGCTCCAGTTTAACAGCAGAGGTCTCACTCCGAATCAGTCGAGCGGCAATATCTTTTCATCGGTTGCGTAACGCTGTGTGGAAGCTACCTGGTCTGTCGCTCCGCACTAAGCTTCAGGTCTTCTCGGCCACGGTCATTCCCTCCCTTCTCTACGCTTGCGAAACGTGGACCCCCCTAATGGAACATCTTCGCCGGTTAGAAACATTTAGGCTGGCCTGCCTACGATCCATCCTGGGTTTAATCAGACTGGATTGTGTGAGGAGCTCACAAATCCTTGAAAGATCTGGGCAAGGTCCCATCGGTGAGCTCCTCCGGCGGGCAAGGCTGCGATGGCTGGGTCATGTAGCCCGCATGCCCAGCCAACGCATGCCGAAACAGCTTTTGTTCGGCCGGATTGAGGGGGCTAAGCGGGCGCGGCACGGGCTAGAGACGAGATGGAGTGATGTGGTACAGGAGGACGTGGAGCTGAGTGGACTTGCCGATGACTGGTACCAGCGGTGTCAAGATCGGCCTCTGTGGAGGAGGCTCGTGAAGGACGCTACTGGGCAGTTGGAGGCAGTCGCCCTCCAACAACAACGGAGGGCGGAGGAGCTACGCTCAGAACAACGAGCGGAGCGCCGGATGGCTAAAACACAGCAGGTTGGCACAGTAGGGGGCACAGGTGGTGCATCAGCCAGTCATCTCAGTCAGTCGACCCGTGGCACCTGGGTCTGCCCCGTGACCTCCTGCCAGCGGGCGTTCGACACTTCACGTGGCCTCAGGGTGCACATAGCCTGGCACAAGCGTCGTGGTGACGTCACCGCCACTTAGTGGCGAATGGCGGTTGTTGTTGTGTGAGTGTGTGGATGAGATTGTGCTGTTGTGAGCTGCAGTGTGATGGTGGTGGCTAGGCACAGCGTGGAGCCTCTCTGAGCTTCATCGCAAGGCAGAAAGGAGCGCAATCTCTCGAGCCTGGGCTCCAACTGGGACAGGGAATCGACAGCACGGGCGACTGGTGGAGGTCATTCCAGACCGGGCGTGGAGTCGCTGACGATGAGCGACCTCCCATTGGCCGAGTGTATGCCCAGAAAGCGCAGACCTTGAGGATACACTTCGTAAGTCCAAGCAACAGCAGCAGCAGCAACATTTTATCCACCAAGATTAGACTTGGTGATGATGGCAATGACAGTCGCCGTGCTCTGTGTTTATTTGCAATGTAACAAAAAGCCAAAGGAGCGACTCAAACCACCGAGTCCATGCAGTAGCACGTGTCTTTATTGACTGGGTTAGTGCGCGGTTAATACGGCGAGATCGGACGTGAAGGCGCTGACTTGGTCCGAGTCGCAGCTCGATGCAAGGACGAGGCCTGACACCTGTCCCGGTTTGACACCGGACGCTCTGGAATTTGGCATCTGTGGTCGGACGGCAGGAGATGATTTTCACCGAGACCTGGTACCGGTCTCGTGTGCAACTCTATTCCAGGAGACTGCTCGGTGTTGACAGACCCACACTGGCCGAGTGTGGTCAACGGTGGACACGCGGCCACCCGGATGAGCAGGCCCATTGGGAGCAAGGCCAGTTGTGCTTATATCCGAAGTATTTGCCGATTTAAGAAGTTGTCTTAACTTCCCTCTACGAGTGTAATGTAAGCATGCGTTGTTTACGTTGTAACTGTGGCATATATAATGTGTGCTTTGTATCCAGCTTCCACCGCATCAGAGCCACGAGAATATCAACAGGCGAGGTTCTTCAACCGACCCGCAACGAATGCGGAATCGACACGATTGTTATAATGACTCGATTCTTGTTTAGTAAGCACGCGACTACATGCGAGTATGGTGAGCACTGAGAGTCAACGTTGATCCACCGATGGACACAGAGTGGGGGGGGGAGAGCTCGCGAGACGCGTTCCGGGGACACGCGTGCGCCTGCGTGGTGCCGTGTGGTGAAAGGCTGCCGTGAGTCGTCACTGTCGTGAGTCGTCACTGTCGTGAGTCGTCACAGTAGTGAGTCGTCACTGTAGTGAGTCGTCACTGTAGTGAGTCGTCACTGTAGTGAGTCGTCACAGTAGTGAGTCGTCACAGTAGTGAGTCGTCACTGTAGTGAGTCGTCACTGTCGTGAGTCGTCACTGTAGTGAGTCGTCACTGTAGTGAGTCGTCACAGTAGTGAGTCGTCACTGTAGTGAGTCGTCACTGTCGTGAGTCGTCACTGTAGTGAGTCGTCACTGTAGTGAGTCGTCACTGGTGTGAGTCGTCACTGTAGTGAGTCGTCACTGTTGTGAGTCGTCGCTGTCGTGAGTCGTCGCTGTCGTGAGTCGTCACTGTTATGAGTCGTCACAGTAGTGAGTCGTCACTGTAGTGAGTCGTCACTGTCGTGAGTCGTCACTGTCGTGAGTCGTCACTGTCGTGAGTCGTCACTGTAGTGAGTCGTCACTGTTATGAGTCGTCACAGTAGTGAATCGTCACTGTAGTGAGTCGTCACTGTCGTGAGTCGTCACTGTAGTGAGTCGTCACTGTAATGAGTCGTCACTGTTGTGAGTCGTCACTGGTGTGAGTCGTCACTGTCGTGAGTCGTCACAGTCGTGAGTCGTCACTGTCGTGAGTCGTCACTGTTGTGAGTCGTCACAGTAGTGAGTCGTCACTGGTGTGAGTCGTCGCTGTTGTGAGTCGTCACTGTAGTGAGTCGTCACTGTAGTGAGTCGTCACTGTCGTGAGTCGTCACTGTAGTGAGTCGTCACTGTAGTGAGTCGTCACTGGTGTGAGTCGTCGCTGTTGTGAGTCGTCACTGTAGTGAGTCGTCACTGGTGTGAGTCGTCACTGGTGTGAGTCGTCACTGTCGTGAGTCGTCACTGTAGTGAGTCGTCACTGTAGTGAGTCGTCACTGGTGTGAGTCGTCACTGTTGTGAGTCGTCACTGTAGTGAGTCGTCGCTGTTGTGAGTCGTCACTGTAGTGAGTCGTCACTGGTGTGAGTCGTCACTGGTGTGAGTCGTCACTGTCGTGAGCCGTCACTGGTGTGAGTCGTCACAGTAGTGAGTCGTCGCTGTCGTGAGTCGTCACTGTCGTGAGTCGTCGCTGTAGTGAGTTGTCACTGTCGTGAGTCGTCACTGTAGTGAGTCGTCACTGTAGTGAGTCGTCACTGCAGTGAGTCGTCACTGTAGTGAGTCGTCACTGTCGCAAGTCGTCACTGTCGTGAGTCGTCACTGTAGTGAGTCGTCACTGTAGTGAGTCGTCACTGTAGTGAGTCGTCACAGTAGTGAGTCGTTACTGTAGTGAGTCGTCACTGTCGTGAGTCGTCACTGTCGTGAATCGTCACTGTCGTGAGTCGTCACTGTAGTGAGTCGTCACTGTTGTGAGTCGTCACCGTTGTGTGTCGTCACAGTTGTGAGTCGTCACTGTCGTGAGTCGTCACTGTCGTGAGTCGTCACAGTAGTGAGTCGTCACTGTCGTGAGTCGTCACAGTCGTGAGTCGTCACTGTAGTGAGTCGTCACCGTCGTGAGTCGTCACAGTAGTGAGTCGTCACTGTCGTGAGTCGTCACAGTAGTGAGTCGTCACCGTTGCGAGTCGTCACTGTCGTGAGTCGTCACCGTCGTGAGTCGTCACTGTAGTGAGTCGTCACTGTAGTGAGTCGTCACCGTCGTGAGTCGTCACAGTCGTGAGTCGTCACTGTCGTGAGTCGTCACAGTAGTGAGTCGTCACCGTTGCGAGTCGTCACTGTCGTGAGTCGTCACCGTCGTGAGTCGTCACTGTCGTGAGTCGTCACTGTCGTGAGTCGTCGCCGTCGGGAGCCGTCGCCGTCGTGAGTCGTCACCGTCGTGAGTCGTCACCGTCGTGAGTCGTCACTGTCGTGAGTCGTCACTGTAGTGAGTCGTCGCCGTCGTGAGTCGTCACTGTAGTGAGTCGTCACAGTAGTGAGTCGTCACCGTAGTGAGTCGTCACAGTCGTGAGTCGTCACTGTCGTGAGTCGTCACAGTCGTGAATCGTCACTGTCGTGAGTCGTCACTGTCGTGAGTCGTCACTGTAGTGAGTCGTCACTGTAGTGAGTCGTCACTGTAGTGAGTCGTCACCGTTGTGAGTCGTCACTGTTGTGAGTCGTCACTGTAGTGAGTCGTCACTGTAGTGAGTCGTCGCCGTCGTGAGTCGTCACCGTCGTGAGTCGTCACTGTAGTGAGTCGTCACTGTAGTGAGTCGTCACTGTAGTGAGTCGTCACTGTAGTGAGTCATCATTGTCGTGAGTCGTCGCCGTCGGGAGCCGTCGCCGTCGTGAGTCGTCACTGTCGTGAGTCATCACTGTAGTGAGTCGTCACTGTCGTGAGTCGTCACTGTAGTGAGTCGTCACTGTCGTGAGTCGTCACTGTAGTGAGTCGTCGCCGTCGTGAGTCGTCACTGTAGTGAGTCGTCACAGTAGTGAGTCGTCACCGTAGTGAGTCGTCACTGTAGTGAGTCGTCACTGTCGTGAGTCGTCACTGTAGTGAGTCGTCACTGTCGTGAGTCGTCACTGTAGTGAGTCGTTGCCGTCGTGAGTCGTCACTGTAGTGAGTCGTCACTGTCGTGAGTCGTCACTGTAGTGAGTCGTCGCCGTCGTGAGTCGTCACTGTAGTGAGTCGTCACAGTAGTGAGTCGTCACCGTAGTGAGTCGTCACAGTCGTGAGTCGTCACTGTAGTGAGTCGTCACTGTAGTGAGTCGTCACTGTCGTGAGTCGTCACAGTAGTGAGTCGTCACTGTCGTGAGTCGTCACTGTAGTGAGTCGTCACTGTCGTGAGTCGTCACTGTAGTGAGTCGTCACAGTAGTGAGTCGTCACTGTCGTGAGGCGTCACTGTCGTGAGTCGTCACTGTAGTGAGTCGTCACAGTCGCGAGTCGTCACCGTCGTGAGTCGTCGCTATTGTGAGTCGTCACTGTAGTGAGTCGTCACTGTTGTGAGTCGTCGCTATTGTGAGTCGTCACTGTCGTGAGTCGTCACAGTAGTGAGTCGTCGCTGTCGTGAGTCGTCACTGTCGTGAGTCGTCGCTGTAGTGAGTTGTCACTGTCGTGAGTCGTCACTGTAGTGAGTCGTCACTGTAGTGAGTCGTCACTGCAGTGAGTCGTCACTGTAGTGAGTCGTCACTGTCGCAAGTCGTCACTGTCGTGAGTCGTCACTGTAGTGAGTCGTCACTGTAGTGAGTCGTCACTGTAGTGAGTCGTCACAGTAGTGAGTCGTTACTGTAGTGAGTCGTCACTGTCGTGAGTCGTCACTGTCGTGAATCGTCACTGTCGTGAGTCGTCACTGTAGTGAGTCGTCACTGTTGTGAGTCGTCACCGTTGTGTGTCGTCACAGTTGTGAGTCGTCACTGTCGTGAGTCGTCACTGTCGTGAGTCGTCACAGTAGTGAGTCGTCACTGTCGTGAGTCGTCACAGTCGTGAGTCGTCACTGTAGTGAGTCGTCACCGTCGTGAGTCGTCACAGTAGTGAGTCGTCACTGTCGTGAGTCGTCACAGTAGTGAGTCGTCACCGTTGCGAGTCGTCACTGTCGTGAGTCGTCACCGTCGTGAGTCGTCACTGTAGTGAGTCGTCACTGTAGTGAGTCGTCACCGTCGTGAGTCGTCACAGTCGTGAGTCGTCACTGTCGTGAGTCGTCACAGTAGTGAGTCGTCACCGTTGCGAGTCGTCACTGTCGTGAGTCGTCACCGTCGTGAGTCGTCACTGTCGTGAGTCGTCACTGTCGTGAGTCGTCGCCGTCGGGAGCCGTCGCCGTCGTGAGTCGTCACCGTCGTGAGTCGTCACCGTCGTGAGTCGTCACTGTCGTGAGTCGTCACTGTAGTGAGTCGTCGCCGTCGTGAGTCGTCACTGTAGTGAGTCGTCACAGTAGTGAGTCGTCACCGTAGTGAGTCGTCACAGTCGTGAGTCGTCACTGTAGTGAGTCGTCACTGTCGTGAGTCGTCACAGTCGTGAATCGTCACTGTCGTGAGTCGTCACTGTCGTGAGTCGTCACTGTAGTGAGTCGTCACTGTAGTGAGTCGTCACTGTAGTGAGTCGTCACCGTTGTGAGTCGTCACTGTTGTGAGTCGTCACTGTAGTGAGTCGTCACTGTAGTGAGTCGTCGCCGTCGTGAGTCGTCACCGTCGTGAGTCGTCACTGTAGTGAGTCGTCACTGTAGTGAGTCGTCACTGTAGTGAGTCGTCACTGTAGTGAGTCATCATTGTCGTGAGTCGTCGCCGTCGGGAGCCGTCGCCGTCGTGAGTCGTCACTGTCGTGAGTCATCACTGTAGTGAGTCGTCACTGTCGTGAGTCGTCACTGTAGTGAGTCGTCACTGTCGTGAGTCGTCACTGTAGTGAGTCGTCGCCGTCGTGAGTCGTCACTGTAGTGAGTCGTCACAGTAGTGAGTCGTCACCGTAGTGAGTCGTCACTGTAGTGAGTCGTCACTGTCGTGAGTCGTCACTGTAGTGAGTCGTCACTGTCGTGAGTCGTCACTGTAGTGAGTCGTCGCCGTCGTGAGTCGTCACTGTAGTGAGTCGTCACTGTCGTGAGTCGTCACTGTAGTGAGTCGTCGCCGTCGTGAGTCGTCACTGTAGTGAGTCGTCACAGTAGTGAGTCGTCACCGTAGTGAGTCGTCACAGTCGTGAGTCGTCACTGTAGTGAGTCGTCACTGTAGTGAGTCGTCACTGTCGTGAGTCGTCACAGTAGTGAGTCGTCACTGTCGTGAGTCGTCACTGTAGTGAGTCGTCACTGTCGTGAGTCGTCACTGTAGTGAGTCGTCACAGTAGTGAGTCGTCACTGTCGTGAGGCGTCACTGTCGTGAGTCGTCACTGTAGTGAGTCGTCACAGTCGCGAGTCGTCACCGTCGTGAGTCGTCGCTATTGTGAGTCGTCACTGTAGTGAGTCGTCACTGTTGTGAGTCGTCGCTATTGTGAGTCGTCACTGTCGTGAGTCGTCACAGTCGTGAGTCGTCACTGTAGTGAGTCGTCACTGTCGTGAGTCGTCACTGTCGTGAGTCGTCACAGTCGTGAGGCGTCACTGTCGTGAGGCGTCACTGTCGTGAGTCGTCACTGTCGTGAGTCGTCACTTTCGTGAGTCGTCACTATCGTGAGTCGTCACTGTTGTGAAGCCTCACAGTCGTGAGGCGTCACTGTCGTGAATCGTCACTGTCGTGAGTCGTCACAGTAGTGAGTCGTCACAGTTGTGAGTCGTCACAGTCGTGAGTCGTCACTGTCGTGAGTCGTCACCGTCGTGAGTCATCACTGTTGTGAAGCGTCATCGAGAGCTCTCTCACTGTGACGCTTAATCTTGTGCTGGTGAAACACACACGCAGCGCAAATGAACGATAGTGAGACAGACGCGCTGCCTTCTCCTCTGTGAGACGTTGGACTCCAGCTGATGTCTAGGCCTGAAAACCATTTACCCCGTTCACAACCACGACCACCACCACAACAGCGATTCCGCGGGTTGTCTCCAGGCCACTTTCAGCAGCAGCAAGCCATGCTGGGGAAATGAGAAGGGGTCACGTGGGTGGTCAGTGCACGGGTCATTGACTTTGTTAATTCACTGCTATTACTGCATTGGTCGCCTGCAGGATGGCGCGTCAGTAACTCGCGTCACGTGTCTGAGAAGGCGCTATCTCTCTCTCTCCCTCTCCAAGGCAGCTGTTTGTGAAGCCATCATTTCATGTCAACGATCGGTTGGTACATGGGCTTGACGATGATGTGGAGGTGGAGGGCGTTATCCACGAGGTACTCTGAGGAGCGCTTCACTATGTCTGCATCCTTTAAGAAGTTCCCCATTTCATCCGTGCTCTGATAGAAATTAGAAATCTGCTTCACGATCATCCGGCCCTGCCTCTTGCTCCCGATCAGAACCGTCTTTTGGTACTTGACGCCCGCCCCTCCGATGGTTGGCGAGGCGGGGATGATGTGGAGCCTGGGGCTGAGGTCTGCGTGCCCGCCGCTGCTCTGAGAGCCTCGGTACCCCTGCTGCTGCATCACGCCCTGCTCGAGCTTCAACTTCCTTGGTGAAAAAACTACGTTCCAGGAAATCTTTTTGCCGTAGTCAAAGTTGCTGGGGCTGGTTTGTGTCTGGAAAACGATGCTCCGATCGTCCCGAGCGGGGTTCTGAATGGCCCAAAGGGTGCCCCAGGGCGGCGAGAGATAGTTGCGCGGAATGAACATGGTCTTCTTCACATCGAAGTATTTGGCAAACTGAACGGGAGATACGGAGTGGAATTGAAACGACTGGTCGAGCAGGTTATTGATGGAATATTCGTACTTCTTCAAAACCGTAGACTCTGTCTTCAGCTGCAGGATTTGCACGGGAGTCATCATGGGGAAGCGAATGGACTTGAGGAGGGCTTCAGCAGTGGAGCTGTTTGGCTGGTTTCTCTCGATCCACTGCGCCACAGCACTGAAGAGGGAGAGTTCATTGTCTAGCACCAGGTCCGATCGCTGAAGCAAGCCGTGAAGGTGTTCGCCAGACATCGCAGCCCACTCGGGGGAGCTGATGACTGAGGACAGGTTCCAAGCGATGAACTGGTTGAACTTTGCCACGAGGCTCTGATCCCCGACCTTCCACGCGAACTCATACCAGGCGACAACAGGACTCTGACTCAGGTTCTCCGTCATGAACTTTGACAAGCCGAGTCGCAGAGAATCCACTTTGAACTCGAATGCCAACATGCACAGAGGGATCACTTGCTCAACGTTGACTACAATTTTCCCAGTGTATAAATACCTGCAAAAACACAAACAAGCACATCGATATTGGCACGTGTATATAGCTAGAGTAGCATTTAAAGATTAGCAATATTCATTCAGCGTCAAAGTGAAACGTGAAAACTGCTTGAATGTGATTTATGTGAATTATCAACCAAGAGGTCTCCCTGTTGAAATGATCAGTGGGAAGCATTCATCGATTGGTGATTCGCCTTGCCGAGCCGTGAGCAACCCGTGCTGCACTGGCCTCACAGCAAGACATCTGAGTCTGGCTCGGGGTGGGGGGGGGGGGGGCAAGCAGGGCCAGGGGCCTGCGCTACCGACGCGTACCGTAGGAAGGCGCTGAACACGCTGGCGCAGTCGGGGCTCAGCGTGAGATGCAGGAGGCTGCCGCTGCCATTGGCGAGGAGCGCGGAGAATGCGCGGCTGCGCAGCGCGAGCAGCACGCGGTGCGCGGGGTAGCGGCGTGGAGCCGCGCCGCTCCCCGCGCCCTCGGTCAGCACCCGCAGCTCCGTGTCGCTCGAGTTCGCGTCCTCCACCAGCAGCGAGAGCTCCTCCAGCAGCTGCGGCGCCTGGTTGATTGCCCCTTGCGTCGGTAGGGGCGGCGACACCAGCACGCGCCCTTGTTGTTATTCACGATACAGGCAACGCCGTTTAATTTTGGCTCCAGCGCTGTCCTCCAGACAGTCTCGTCCCTTCACCTGATGAAGGCCACTTGCGTGCGTTGTGGCCGAAACGTCGTGAGAATTTTATCGTGTTATTTTATTGATTTATTATTTTATTCTCATTCTACGTGACTTTACCGAAATAACCCAAGAAGATGAACGCCGCTTAACTCGAGGCCAGCCTCACTTGAGTCTCACGACTCGTTTGTCAGGAGGGTCCTGCGTTGGGATCTTTTGGCAAACACCGTGACGAGTGCGAAAGCAGCGACCTGTCATCCACGGTGGATAAGAGGCCGTTCGTGCCGACCAACATCTCGTGACGGAGGGCCATGGTCACGTTCCCCGCTGTAGACCTCACCCGGACATATTCCTCAGTCAGCCTCGGTCTATCAGCGCGGCATGCTGGTCACAAAGTCCAACACAAGACCCGTATCAGATCTCGGTAGAAACCAATTCCTGCCACTCGAACACAGTTTTCGCCGATGTCGCCATGTGTAATCCCAATCGAGTCATCTTCTCGTATGGCGGAATGTAACATTTCAACAAACAATTTGGATATTTAGCTCCAGTTGATCAATCACCCCTAACTACGCACAGTGAATTACCCATCCACCGGCAAGACGCAACACAGCAACGCTGGACGGCACACACAGTGGTTACCTGCACTGGCGGGGTTGAGGACGCCACTCATGCACAGAGAGAGCAGCAGAGCCGCGAGGCCCCGTGGTGCCCGTACGATCAGCATCTCGGGTACTCCTCGTGCGCAATCTGCAGCTCCCCGCTTCCTCGCGGCCCTTTTAACCGCACGCCACTCCAGCGCCCACAAAGGCCCCTTTAGCCACACATAGCAGCGGGCGGTGAATGGGCGTACAATGAAAACCGTTGGAAATGTGCGGAAGTCCGAACCCAAATTCGCTCTGGAGATATCATGAACAAATGTTTCTTTCAATGATGCGAATCGGTTGAGCACCTCTGAGTCCGTGAGCACATTTCACCGGGAGTTGTTGCTTCACCAGGACGGCGCCGTTGTTTGGTTCGTGAACAGAGGAACCTCCGAGGACTTCTGTGAGCCACCCCGCCACTTATCGAGTTGTGTTGACCCTCGCTGTTGCCATCACAACTGCTGCTCACTATATGGAGGTGGATAATTTATGCAAATCACATCGACAGAAATCAAACGCTTGGCTCGTGGAACAACCACGTGATTCTGAGAGCATCGGCTGCGTAACAAACTACACACAACCACACCACACACAACCACACACAACCACATCACACAACCACACACAACCACATCACACAACCACACACAACCACATCACACACAACCACACAACCATATCACACAACCACACACAACCACAACCACACACAACCACACAACCAACCACAACCACACACAACCACATCACACAACCACACCACACACAACCACACCACACACAACCACAACCACACACAACCACACCACGTTACACAACCACACACAACCACGCCGCACACAACCACACCGCACACAACCACACCGCGCAAACACAGCCACGCCGCACACAACCACACCGCACACAACCACACCGCACACAACCACACCGCACAACCACACCGCACACAACCACACCGCACACAGCCACGCCGCACACAACCACACCGCACACATCCACACCACACACAACCACACCGCACAACCACACGGCACACAACCACACCACACACAACCACACCACACACAACCACACGGCACACAACCACACCACACACAACCACACCGCACACAACCACACCACACACAACCACACGGCACACAACCACACCAGACACAACCACACCACACACAACCACACCGCACACCACACCGCACGTGGATTCCAGTACAGCGATGAAACGCGGCATCATCTCACGATCCCCGACAGACAGCGGGCGAGCTTATTAAGTAGCGAGCCGAGGAGGAGTTTGGTCTCCAGCCTGCACTGGAGCAGGGCCAGGGAGTCACCAGCACCTGCGGCGTTCCAGATTATGGAGGAGGAAGCAGAACGTGCAGGTGACAGTCCGAGCTGCTGCGGTAGGAGACTCGCTGCAATATTCACCGCGCCTCGGTGTGGTGTTCACATTCAACACTGCGTGGATGTGCATTTAAACTCACGAATATACATGGCCCAGCGGTGTTGCAGCTGTTCGCCGTTCGACATGCCGCCCTTATTGTCGGCAGGTTATATGCCACCTCACCTCACCTGCGCACTCAACTCCTAATCCCTGTCGAGGGCTGATTGGAGTTGGGATCTAAGTCGCCCCAAGTGTGTGGTGGTTGAACGTTGGGGCAACTCCTGGGAAGAGACGGGTTAGAGACCGGACGGGGTGCGGCGAATGTCCCCGAAGCAGCGCGGTCTTTTGAATGCAGTAGTTCTGCAAGGATTTGTTTCATTTAATGCCTCGATTCCAATTGAAGCTAAACACAGTGATAACATTACATAGCGTTGTCGGCAAGTGTAATTGAGGAAGGGTACATTTAAAAGCTTATTTTGTTTTGTCGTGCATTTACATATTCGTCAGACTTCTGATAAAATGTTATCTGGCAAGCTACATACACAAGCAAGGCACAGTCTTGAGACTGTTACTGTGAGTCACAGCCAGAGGTGTTAATGGACACGAGCTTGCATTCGTGAAAAAATCGACACTTGGCATTTCGCATTTTTATTTTCAAAACAATATAGCAAACACGTGACAATAAATGACAATGCAAAGTGTCGTGAATTTGCGTCCACATCGAGTATAAACAAGTCAATCCTGTGACGTGTCCCCTCTTCCTGTTGATTGTAAGACGCCGAGAGAAGTCAGCCCCGTGGCACGGCCGCGAACCTCGAGACTCGCGGCCCGGGCAGCAGAGGGGCTCCCCCCCCCCTCGGTATTGCTTTTGTGGGGGCACCTCCACTTAGGGTTCAATCACAAAGACCCCCCCCCCCCAACACACCACATTGCTATTGATTGCCATTAAAAGCCATTCGCGAATACACTCGTGTATTTAATTTACAAAACCTTGTTATAAAAAACACCACTTCACTTCGAGTCCAAATCGCCGTCGCCCACCGCGCGCTCGTCCCAGCGGGGGCGGCCGAGTCCCCCACAGCGGGGGGGCCTCGGCGGTATCGCGCCACACCGATGGATTTAACGATTCTGCTCCTTCACTCACGGTGTCTGCATCAGCAGAAACATCGTCGAATATCCGCCGCGCGTTTCAGAGAAGAGATTATTCACCATTGATGCGAATCGCGAGAGAAGAACGTGAAGCAATTGGAGCGAGGCCGCATATCAGCAGCAATGCGATCTCTCATCACAACCCCCGGAGCGGGGAGGGGGGCTGGGGGGGGCGACACGGGGAGTCTCGACCGCCCAACATCGCACGCCTCTCCCTGGGCACGTCGCCAACGCGGCCGTCATCCCCTCGGGCACATTTACGGGCAACCGTTGCCGGCAACCGTTACAAGCAACACATTAACTGTGAGCTACTGTGGTAATTTGGCAGGAAACAGAACGGAGTGACAGAGTTCTCTTCAAAGTCAATAACTGCCGTCTGTACGCGTGTGTGTGTACGCGTGTGTGCTTAGCAATGCTGGGGTTAGTGTACAATACATTCGTGGTTGATGTGAATCTTCTTAAATGGATCAGAGGCCCATCATGGCCCAAGTGTGGCCCTTCACACCATCACGCCACACCTTGCCAGCACACCATCACGCCACACCACCACTACCCACAGGTTTATTCAGAACGGATTGATTTTGTTTACCACGGGAAATTCTGCGATAATTATTTGCCCTAAAATTGCCGCAGTGGATCACTGCCTCCCAGGGCGACAGCCGCACTGCGAGTTGCATTCAGTTTCTCTAAGTAATGTTCACATTACATACATGCATTGATGTACTTTGACCATTCAAGTACGACTCAACATCTAAAGAAAAAAATCAGATCTCGTAAAGACTCTAAACTAATTACAGCGACTCTCTTCCTACTCCTTCTGTACTCCCTGCGTAAGCAACAGCAGCAGCGGCAAGATGTGAATTGGATACAGAGCGGCGACCCGGGCCTCGGCACCCTGGCACGCTCAGCAGGACAGGGGCTAAGAGGGGACGGTGAAGGGTGAACTCGAGTGTGGGTCAGGGTAGCGGGATCACGGTGAGTGTGGGGTGGAGGGGAATCAGAGGGCGTGGAGGGTAAGGGGACCACCCCCTCACCTCCGATCAGCACGGTTGTCTACGCACGGTTCGACGTACACACACATACCGCAGGCTGGCATGTGAAGGGTCAAGCCATTGGTGAGGGTGACAGGTTAATTTGTCGAGGAGAGGATTGGTTGCCGCACCGGGTAGAGAGCCAATGGCAACGGGATGACGCCTCTGAGCCGCTTGCTCTGCTGTGGATCTCCATCGACCCAGTGCCCATAAGCATTCCTGAAGCTACAGGCGTCTCAGTGATAGTGCAGGCTGTGCCACGTCAGTAGATACACAATGATATATTGGGGGTATTTTGGGGGTAAATGTTAACGGTGGTTGTCCCTGACAGCGCATTTACTGTGAGCACCGATGCCTGAGCCGTATCCAGCCAATGACAAGAGAGTGGGCTGAAAGGTGATTGATGGAGCAATGATCGGTCCACTGGGCACAGAACGTCATGCGGCCTCCAAGATCCGATTGGAATTTCCCAACACGGCCACCCACTAGAGGGAGTGTGGCGGGTGCCGGGGATTATTGCCCCAATGTATCGTGACCTTTACCAGGGCAGGTGATGCCGTCAAAATGGAGACGTCGCTAATGCTGCACCACCTCATCGCTCCTGCGGTTCACAGGCAGATTCCCGAGCTGTCAGCTCTGAAGGCTTCCAGCTCCTGAAATAAATTAAACACACTAAATTCAATACAATAAATTAAATACAAAGGAATACTGAAATAATCATAAAAACTTAAAGCAGGAAATGTCCGCTCCAAGAGAAGAAGTTCAAATAATATAAATGCCCAGGCCACGCCTCGCATGACAGCCAAGCTTATATAAAGTGTGCACGTGCACTTTTGTACAAGACGCGTGTGTGCGGCAGCTTCAGCTCCACCAAGAATGACAAAATGTTGACGAATATGGCCACACTGTAAGCACAATGATACGTGAATGGGCAAATGGAATTGGTTGCTGGACCACACAGCTTGAAAGCATAGAATGAGGGTTGCCAACTTCCCACTTTAGACCAAAGTGGGACGTATTCTTCAGCCAACCTTGGTCTGTCACAACCACAGTTCACTGCAATGCAGTTAAACACACAACACCGGTACTAGATCTGGGTATAGATTCTTGTCACCCGAACGCCGGTGGTGCCAATTCACGATCAGTCTCGGGTCAAACCCAGAGGGACCGGGAATTATCAGCATCTGTGAAATGAACCCTGCCTCAAAACGTAGAGTTCAGCCTTTAGCTGGGAAACGTGGAGATGGTCATGCTGCCTTGATCCCGACCTCAACGTCGAGACTTTTCTCTGGCAAACGCGGACGGGAGGAACCCCAAACGCGAGAGTTTTGTCAACTGCGCTTATATTTCTCCGGACTCTTGGAGCAACCCTCGAGCTCACGTGCACCACAAGCCACCGCCATCCTGGTGGACCGTGGGTTTGCGGCGGCAAGGGCGCGCTCCAGTGCCAGAAGCCACTTCGTGTTGCGCAGAGTGGTGACATCCCGGTTCAGGCATGGCGCAGACTTGCTCCGCACAGATCACGGACTAACACCGCCTGGAATCGAACTAACGTCTCCGCGGTGCTGCTGGCTCCGTGCTGGCTCCGTGCTGGCTCCGTGCTGGCTCCGTGCTGGCTCCGTGCTGGCTCCGTGCTGGCTCCGTGCTCTCCCGCCGAGCCACCGCACATTCTTGCCTTGTCCATGTACTTTGTGTTCCCTTCCAGTCGAGACTTTCCGTGTCAGTGAACATATGGAGATGTCGGCAGCCATGGAATCATTCATTTACACGGTCGCACAGGGATGGCACTGATCGCGTTCTATCTGAAGTCACGCCGAGTAACGAGTGTCGCGAGTATTGTCTCCGAACCAAACGTCGTTTACCAACAACAGATCAGACGTTGCACGCGGGGTTAGCAATCGTGAAACCCACAACGTCTCCGCAGGAATAAAAATCGCCGTACAATTTGTGAAAAGTGAAGACTCTGTGGGGTTTCTCGCTTGACGCCGCCGTCGTGGCTAACCGTCCAGCACACTCGACATTGGTGAACCCCAGCACGGACGTGCAGTAGGCAGGCATCACGCGGGGTGAATGCATCACGCGCCGTGAGAGCGTGGGGTGGCGGAGCGCCGTGACGGCCCGGATTGCTGAGAGCCTCGACACCGAACTCGATCCGACTCACGGCGAAGGAGCAGCCCCTTTCCAACGAGTCGTGCATCCCACTGCTGCCAGAGCACTGCCCACTGCCGATTTACTTGAGCGGCATCGATTGGCACACGGGCATTGTTTCGTAATGGCACCATCACTGCAGCGCAATTACACGCGCACATGTGCAAGTAAACGTACTCATTTGAAAAGCGCGAGCGCGTTTGCCTGGGATGTGTTTTGAGTGCCACGCTAATTCAGTGCACATGGCACAATCTGAGCCCGACATTTGTCAAATTTCCCTCTTTACTGTCTTGCGCCATGCGATGAAGATGACAAATGTAGAAACGAATGCAGAGCCCCTGCAGATCATCGCCAGCGGTGTCCCTTCACAATGCCAGGGCTCTCCAACAACTCGAATTGTGGTCTCTCCCCATGACATGCAGCCCCGGTGGTGCGGCGTCCCGTCAGAGCGGTGGGCTGCGTGGAGGCAGACGTGCCGGGGTTAGGCTCATGGCTAAGTGCTGCTGTTGTCTTCAGTGCCTCCTCCTGTGTTCGGCGAAAATCCTGTCGGAGGGACAGGGGGTTGGCACGGCCGTCTGTGCAGCAAGAGATCACCGAGCATTAAAGCCAAATAACCATTGTGTGCATCAGCATCATCTCATGCTGCTGCACCACAGCTGTCAACTCCCAGTCCTCACACCTCCCAACAGCTTGCCCTCACACACACAGTCTGTTCTATTTTGGTGTAAACTAGGTAACAATGATGCCTGTGTATCCTCGCAGCAAATGTGTAAATAAACAACAGGATGAAGGAGGGAGGTGCGACGATGAGAGTTTGAGAGCTGCTGCCGCCGCCGCTGCTGCTGTCGGAACCCTCGTCACGGCTCCAGGACTTCTGACAGGAAGCCTGCCGGGTGATTCTGAAAACGAGAAAGCGGTGCAATCACATTTCAGAAATATCAGCAGACCTCGAGCAGCCACACAACATTTGTTTTCACAGAGTAGCGGAGCGCGGCCAGGAACAAACAGCACGAACAAGCGGCGCAAGTTCTTTAAATGCGCGAGAGATGATAATCAGAGCTCGTGGGGGAAAATAGATGCTGGGGGGAGGGCATTGCGAAGTGGAGCGGTACGAGGGAAGAAGCTTAAATAAGCAGTGTCGTGACCTGAAGTGTGGTGAATACCACACTGGACCACTGAACGGGTTCCGCAGGATTGGAAGGATGCCCTGGTGGTCCCCCTTTTTAAGAAGGGGGACCGCACAGACTGTAACAACTACAGGGGCATCTCACTCCTCAGTGTGCCGGGAAAGGTCCTGGCAAGGATTATTCAGCATCGCCTTGCCAGGCACGCTGAGGAGAGGCTTGCGGAGCCCCAATGCGGTTTCAGGAAAGGGCGGTCCTGCACAGATGCCATATTTTCTGTCCGTCTGCTACAGCAGAGGTGTAGGGAATTCCAACAAGACCTACATCTCTGCTTTATTGACCTGGTCAAGGCCTATGATACCATCAGTAGGCCTGGGCTCTGGGTCGTTCTTCGTGCTTTTGGAGTACCTGACCCTCTGCTCACGATCATTAAGGACCTTCATGATGGTGAGCGGGCCCGGGTAAAACTACGTGGCCGGGAGTCAGAGCCATTCCCTGTACACCTTGGGGTGCGACAGGGATGTCCTCTGGCTCCCACATTATTTAACATCTATTTTGACCACGTAGTTCGTGAAGCCTTCAATAGCTGTACCGGGGGAATCTCCATATGGTACAGATATAATGGGAGGCTAATCGATGCCCGGGTGCGGTCAAGGGATGGCTCCCTATTGCTCAACCACGTTATGTATGCTGATGATTTGGTAATAGCTGCTCAGTCAGAGGAGGAGTTGGAGACGCTGCTGCTGAGACTGGAGCGTGCCACTAAGAGGTGGGGCCTTACCATCAGCCCCACCAAAACTAAGCACCTGCCTGGGTCTTTTGTACCATCGGACACTCCACCCCCACAACTCTCAATCGGTGATGGGGCAGTTGTGGAGAGAGTGGAGAGTTTCCCATACCTGGGCAGTGTGCTTATGACTGGCTCCAGTTTAACAGCAGAGGTCTCACTCCGAATCAGTCGAGCGGCAATATCTTTTCATCGGTTGCGTAACGCTGTGTGGAAGCTACCTGGTCTGTCGCTCCGCACTAAGCTTCAGGTCTTCTCGGCCACGGTCATTCCCTCCCTTCTCTACGCTTGCGAAACGTGGACCCCCCTAATGGAACATCTTCGCCGGTTAGAAACATTTAGGCTGGCCTGCCTACGATCCATCCTGGGTTTAACCAGACTGGATTGTGTGAGGAGCTCACAAATCCTTGAAAGATCTGGGCAGGGTCCCATCGGTGAGCTCCTCCGGCAGGCAAGGCTGCGATGGCTGGGTCATGTAGCCCGCATGCCCAGCCACCGCATGCCGAAACAGCTTTTGTTTGGCCGGATTGAGGGGGCTAAGCAGGCGCGGCACGGGCTAGAGAAGAGATGGAGTGATGTGGTACAGGAGGACGTGGAGCTGAGTGGACTTGCCGATGACTGGTACCAGCGGTGTCAAGATCGGCCTCTGTGGAGAAGGCTCGTGAAGGATGCTACTGGGCAGTTAGAGGCAGTCGCCCTCCAACAACAACGGAGGGCGGAGGAGCGATGCTCACAACAGCGAGCGGAGCGCCGGGTGGCTAAAGCACAGCAGGTTGGCACAGTAGGGGGCACAGGTGGTGCATCAGCCAGTCATCTCAGTCAGTCGACCCGTGGCACCTGGGTCTGCCCCGTGACCTCCTGCCAGCGGGCGTTCGACACTTCACGTGGCCTCAGGGTGCACATAGCCTGGCACAAGCGTCGTGGTGACGTCACCGCCACTTAGTGGCGAATGGCGGTTGTTGTTGTTGTTGTGTGGGTGAGTTGGTGGGTGAGTGTTGTTGCAACCTACAATGTGGTGGATTAAAGAGTCCTCATCGTGGGAGGAGCAATCAACGAGCGAAGTTCATGGGAACAGTCGCCACAGAAGTAGCAATAGAAGAGGAGCAATCGAGATGCTAATTTTATTTCTCGCTATCTATAAAAGTAAAGGTTTCAGCATACACGCTCCAAGTTGGGCTAAGAATGTTTGACCATCACCTAACATTCGTCAGAATGAGCAGTGGTAGAGTGGTTTGTGTACTGTGCTATGAAACTGGAAAATTCTGAACTTTGCACCATCTCCAAGTTGCTCCGATTGACATCGTTCCGCGTGACGTGGCGACGGAGAAGCGCACGGCTCACCTGGAACGAGTTTGTGATGTGCACGTGATGGCTCCCTCGGCTGGACACCTTGGCACCGTGGAACCCAGCCGGCTTGCTCTTCCACGGCTTGGTGTAGCGCTTCCTCTTGAAGTTCCCCACCACACAGCAGCACTGCACACACAGAAACGCAGACCCATCCCCCACACCTCCGATTAGCACGGTTGGCTACGTACCGTGCGAAAGAAGTTCAACGTCCATACATGTTCAGGTCAGTGCCCTCAAGTGCAACAAATGACGAACACCGTGTAGGCTTTAGAATACTAATTTTAGGGACAGTTCAGAAGGAAGGGAGAAAGGAGGACGTTTGGGGTAGATAAGGGGATATCGAGGTGAGCAAGGGTGGATGGAAGAGGTGGGTAATAGGTGGATAAGCATGGTGCAGGATGAGCTTGCAGGATGAATTCCAATTGGAGGGGTAGATATCAGAATTATTGTCGCTTATTACTCTGCATGCGTACTCTCAAGGGCCTCACCGAGCCTGAAGGTTCTTTTGCAGGATGGTCCTGCCAAGTATTTGCAGTCGGGGGACAGTGTTGCTGCTCTGTGTAGTCCCAAATGAGTAATTGCCAGGTATTTGTTTCAGCATTGAGATGTTTGCTCAACATCAGTTGCATTGAACGTTTTGTTTGGCTATGGTAGGAAATCAGAGAACCCGGTGAAAACCCATGGAGAAGAGGGGGACTCAAACCCATGGCCTTGTTGACGTAAGGGGCAGCAGTCACCAGGAAAGTGGCGATGCCGGTGCCGATGGTGTAGCCGGTGATGACGTCGGCCCAGTGGTTGCGGTGCTCGCCGATCCGCACAAGGCCCACGATGAGACCCAGGCCCATGAGGCCCAGGCAGCAGGTCGGCTTGACGAGCCGGATGCCCCAGCGCTTGCTCGTGCTGGTCACGTACAGCTGAGGAAACAGGCACGCGCATGCAACGCACGCACCCAGATGTTCGTGACAAACACAGCGGGTGGAATGATACGTCAATTCAAATGAACACTAATGCTGTGCGGTACGATCTTGCGTATCCGCCTCGCAGGGGCGTCAGTGACAATTGTAGCCACTTTGGAATATTGTAAACCATACCAAATTTCAGCATTGGCATAATAAAATCATGTGGTACTGCAGCATCTTGTAATACTAGTCACGTTGGTGTGATGAGTTAAAATTTCAACGAGTAGACGATGTCGAGGATGTAATTATAATGAGTAGACGCCGTAGATTATGTAATTATAATGAGTAGACGCTGTAGATTATGTAATTATAATGAGTAGACGCTGTAGATTATGTAATTATAATGAGTAGACGATGTAGAGGATGTCATCATAATGAGTAGACGCTGTAGACACTGTTATTATAATGTATACAAGTATCCTGTGGCGAGACAAAATCTGTCAAGCTTTGACATCAATCGGGGTTAATGGTGAGTGGGGTCTAAGGTCAACTGAAAGCGGTTTCACGTGGAGATGTATCGTTGTTATTCAACTGATAACTGCTGGAGGGGCGACAGTGAAACCCACCACGGTGTAGACGGCCGAGTAGAGGCTGAAGGCCGCCTCCTTGCAGGGGAAGGAGAGGCGTGCGCGCGCCACCAACTCGGGACTGCCGGTGCACGCCGCCGGGTCCGTGATGAAGACGCCGCTGCTGCCGACCCCCACCGCGGCGGCGTGGCAGGGCAGCGCCGTGTAGTTGGGCTTGCACACGCTCAGGAAGTGCGGCGTAAGCCCTCCGCTAACCACCTGCCCGACGTTGGCAAAAATGTCCGTGGCGACCAAGCCGTAGAGAAAGAGTCCTGCGAGGGCGACAGCGGTCGACAAGAGGCGAATTGACAGCGCGCGGCGAGCGCCGAGCGCTCACGACCGTGCGGGCGGAACGCGCGGAGCGGTCCTCTCACCGGCGAGCTTGCCGATGCGGCGCAGCAGCACGTTCACGTGGCAGTGGTCCCCCGGCGCCTCGGGCGGAGGCTCGTACACGACGTGCTTGGCCGAGGTCTCCAGCACGTACTGGGCGAGCTCCACGACGAGAATCTGAGAGGGACTCACGCAGACGGAGCGCGCCCCTCGAACACGCACAGCGCTGGCGGTGACCGCTCGTCGGGCACTGACGACGCAGGATGTACTTTCAGATTTCACGAGCGATCCAAATATTTTCCGCCGCGCAGGTGTCCGTGATTGTTCGACACGAAGAGGCTCCGAGAACGCGGAGCGAAACGTCGGACGTCGGGCCAAACAATTTGCGCTCCGATCCGAAAGCACTACCGGAGATGTTTACGCTCGTGGGACATCTGTCGAATCTTGCACGTTGGAGGAATTATTTACGAGTCTGAAAATTGCCGGGAGGGAAAATCATTAAATGCAGCATAACGTATAAAATATGATATCACACAACGGGCCATTAACACAGCGAGACATTGTGTTTTTGACGAGCCATTTGTTATTTGTGTAACGAGATTGGAGAAACTGATGAGTTGCTCAATCGAAGCTCAATTGGAAGGTTGTTAGGCAACAGATTAATGGACTTCATTATACGACGCTTCCGTGCTTGGCCTACAGTGGGATGTACCGAATAGGCACGGTTCATAACACTGGCAGAAGTGTAATGTGCATACTTGCGAAGTTAATAACATTCTCAATTCCAAGAACCTCCATGCCTTTGGAATTGTACGAGCGAGTGGTAACGATACTTTGTTGTGTAGCGAGTGTGCTATTCAGGGTATGAATTGCACCATAAATTACAATGACTCAAGGTGGACTTGAATGTAGGGTGGCTGTGGGTTGACACTGAGGGTAACCTCCGTGTAAATTATACGGCCGAGTAGAATGGTGGTGGGGTTGTTTACCACGATGTGCTGGTTCGTGTGTAGCTCGTGTGTGCCCCGCGTGTGGTTTGGGTGGCTGCTGCCCCTGCACTGGGGGTCGTCATCTTTAACGCCCCACGCACTTCTCTTGGCAGAACAAAGCCGTACGAAGCAGTGCTGGGGGCCCGCGAGGAGGATTTTGTTGTGAACCTCAGCAGAACCCCACAGATTGGCCTGCGGCTCTGATGGAGAGGCGATGCTGGATTACTCCGGCGATGCTGAATTACTTTGCATGGCAACTGTTAAGCAATACTAATGCAGGGATTGCTGTAAATGGTATTTTTTCAAAATTACTACAAGATCCTGTCCACCTTCCCTTACCCTATTCCATAGGTGGACGTTCCGAGTATCTACACCTCCCCATTTCTCTTATTTGCACGTCCCTGTGCGTGGATAAGACAAGTTAATTGTGTGGATGAACAGGTATTATAGGATCTGCCCAAGTGCCCCCATCACCACCATCACCCATGATCGATCCACTGCTGGATGAAGACCTCCCTAAGTGACCACCAACTCTCACGTTTCTGCAAAGTAATAATCCACCCAGTATCTACGGACGATCTGATTTCATCGCTCCATCTCCCACGGTGGACGTCCTCTCACTCGTTCCATCACTTGGCTGCCATTCCACCGTTACACTCGACCATCGGTCATCACCCGTTCTAGCGATGCATCCTGCACAAGCCCGCGTCCTTTGCCTAACAGATGCCGTGAGCCTGCGCGTTCCTCCTTCTGACTCTCAATGCAATTCCAAACTTGAACATTTCCATGTTTTTTTGTGCCCTTTTCATCACTGTTGGTTCTTTGTTCCATTTCGTTTGTCAATGAGCGTGTCTCTGAACGGCGCAGCGCAATGGGTAGGACGCTCCGATGGGAACGCTCTTCGCTGGGCCACGCTGCTCTCTGCTACCGTCCAGTACGGAGTGCCCCCACGTCGGTGCCGACAGGAGAAGTCGTCGCCCCGCATGATTCTGGGAGGGGGGGAGGGGGGAGCTTCTTCCCCGTCGCCCACCACCTCCGGCGCACGGCCAGCGCTGCGTGCGTCACTCCCAGCGCCACATCCGCACGGTTACGTAACAGCAACCCTACAACAACGATTATTTTTTTTATAAAGCGTCAGAAAGCACAAGGCATTAAAACCATTTAATTTAAACTAATTACACTGATATAGCAACACGAACAATTAATTCCCCTTTAAAACCAATGTTGCATTCTATATTGAGAGAGTGAGTGTAGCCCTGGGGGTTGCTATGGGAATCTATTTCTGAGCACATCACGCGCAGTATGAAAGCAGTGGCTACGTGAACAGAAATGTAATTTGCTGCTGGTAAATGTGGAGGGTAGAAATTCCGCCAGAAAACAGCACCACGACTGTGGCACTATGAGCACGGTTTCACATCTGCCATGATTTAAATGCAACGAGCGTTCACAGTTGGTTTAATTCATCATCTGCCATGAGCTGCACAGAATAAAAGGTCAATGTGAAATCATCGAGGTCTTATTTTAGTGTGACCGAGAGGAAAGTGAGATTATGCTTTGACCGACTGGATTTCTACAGGAAGCAGCGAGATTTCTAACGAGCGTCGTTACTAAGATTCATCGTTGACTTTTGGATTAGGCCACATAACGGTCTAGCCAAATTTATGCCATGAAAACCTCTACATGAACAAGCATTCCACGTGCTAGTTATTGTTTCCGCTCACCAGGAAGATGTTGTTTCAGCTCACCAGTAAGTTATTGTTTCAGCTCACCAGTAAGTTATTGTTTCAGCTCACCAGTAAGTTATTGTTTCAGCTCACCAGTAAGTTGTTGTTTCAGCTCACCAGTAAGTTGTTGTTTCAGCTCACCAGTAAGTTATTGTTTCAGCTCACCAGTAAGTTATTGTTTCAGCTCACCAGTAAGTTATTGTTTCAGCTCACCAGTAAGTTGTTGTTTCAGCTCACCAGTAAGTTATTGTTTCAGCTCACCAGTAAGTTATTGTTTCAGCTCACCAGTAAGTTATTGTTTCAGCTCACCAGTAAGTTATTGTTTCAGCTCACCAGTAAGTTATTGTTTCAGCTCACCAGTAAGTTGTTGTTTCAGCTCACCAGTAAGTTGTAGTTTCAGCTCACCAGTAAGTTGTAGTTTCAGCTCACCAGTAAGTTGTAGTTTCAGCTCACCAGTAAGTTATTGTTTCAGCTCACTAGTAAGTTATTGTTTCAGCTCACCAGTAAGTTGTTGTTTCAGCTCACCAGTAAGTTGTTGTTTCAGCTCACCAGTAAGTTGTTGTTTCAGCTCACCAGTAAGTTATTGTTTCAGCTCACCAGTAAGTTATTGTTTCAGCTCACCAGTAAGTTGTTGTTTCAGCTCACCAGTAAGTTGTAGTTTCAGCTCACCAGTAAGTTGTAGTTTCAGCTCACCAGTAATTTATTGTTTCAGCTCACCAGTAAGTTATTGTTTCAGCTCACTAGTAAGTTATTGTTTCAGCTCACCAGTAAGTTGTTGTTTCAGCTCACCAGTAAGTTGTTGTTTCAGCTCACCAGTAAGTTGTTGTTTCAGCTCACCAGTAAGTTATTGTTTCAGCTCACCAGTAAGTTGTTGTTTCAGCTCACCAGTAAGTTGTTGTTTCAGCTCACCAGTAAGTTATTGTTTCAGCTCACCAGTAAGTTATTGTTTCAGCTCACCAGTAAGTTGCTGTTTCAGCTCACCAGTAAGTTCTTGTTTCAGCTCACCAGTAAGTTATTGTTTCAGCTCACCAGTAAGTTATTGTTTCAGCTCACCAGTAAGTTGCTGTTTCAGCTCACCAGTAAGTTGTTGTTTCAGCTCACCAGTAAGTTATTGTTTCAGCTCACCAGTAAGTTATTGTTTCAGCTCACCAGTAAGTTGTTGTTTCAGCTCACCAGTAAGTTATTGTTTCAGCTCACCAGTAAGTTATTGTTTCAGCTCACCAGTAAGTTGTTGTTTCAGCTCACCAGTAAGTTGTTGTTTCAGCTCACCAGTAATTTGAAGATACATTTTCAGTCAAATTGAGCAATTAGGTTATCTAATTGCTCGACTGTGCTAGAAGGTATCTAGCAATTAGTAGCAAATTTTTGGTGTGAAAATTGTTCTTCTACTTACCGGTGAGCTGAAACAATAGTAATAATAATGGATGCATTAAACACTCGTCCACACGAAAAGTGAATTTTCTTGACTATGTCGGATGGTGGAGGGTTTCATGACAAATTTTGGTCGGATAATTACGTGGCCTAGCCTCAAAGTCAGTTATGAATCATACTACTGGCTGTGAAAACCCCCGCACTGTCTTAAAGATACGAGGGCCTCCGCTTCTCGTAGTAACGTCGCAGAGATTCAGTGGAGTGGCGGTGTTAACCCTTTGATGTTCATTGCAATCATTAGAACTTTATGCCAACAAATAGCACACCGATGTTAGTGATTTTTTTAAATAAAATCACTAAATCACGACTCGCATTTGGGACATACTCAAATATTCACACAAACGCGGCGTACAGCACAAAATGCCAAGATGTAATTATTTCACTCGGGATATTGAGAATAGTTCGCAGACTCATCCTACACTCGGCAGCTCCGTCATTATCCTTAGAACATTGATTCCAAGACATGTGTGTGGGTGGCGATGAGAGATCCGATTTCACGACTGCACACCCCGGCTCGCACTGCCCGCATGAGTCGGTCCCTTTATACCCTTCCCCTCCACTCCACAATTAACTGCAAAACGCAATTCCACTTTGCAGCGTTCCTCGTGGAGGCCGGCTAAAATAAGAGGGGGGAAATTAAAACTCAAAGTTTACGTGACGCTGCGGAGCTCACAAGGGGCAGATAATATGACTAAATCTATTTTAATCTGGAGGTTTATTATCCCCCCATATCTTGTTGAGAACGACATTGTATCATCACGCCCACGATATTTCCTTCCCGCGGTGATGAAGCCGGCACGCTCACTCTGCTCTGGTAAAGACTCCGTGATCACCGGCGCTTCCCTTTCCTGCCTCGCAAACTCCCCGCATCAGGGGGCGCGATTCGCACGTGCGGCACGGCCCCCCACTCGCCGGTTCGTGGCCACATACGCAGACGCACGCACACAAAAGACAAAGATCCCCCCCACATTAGCCTCTTGGGGCAAGTGCTGTTAGCGGGCACCTATGAAGGCTGGCGTAGCACTTGAGGAGATGGGTGGCCGCGTGGTAGTGGTGGCCAATATCACGCGCGGCCGCCTTTGTCTCCCCAGTCCTGATGTTTTTACATTCCGTAACATGTATTCAATTGAGGCCGAGTCGACCTAGTGGAGACCCAGGACCGGTTCAGATAATCAGCCGTGGTGTTGGCCATTAGCGGGAATTGATCGCAGGTCGCCAGATTAATAGCACAGCAGACTAACCACTGTGCCACTGCTTCCCTGTATACTTTACACGAACACATACACACACGTGTATATACCTCGTACACACACAGACATACAAAGAGCAACCCTGTAGCCTCTAAGAGACTGTTAAGGTAAGTGCTGATTAGTTTAATGTCCTTCCCCCACACCTCCGATTAGCGCGGATGGCTACCTACGGTGCGAAAGAAGTTCAACATACATACAACATACATGCAACGCGGAGAGGCATTCATCCAGCAGTGGATTAATCAATAGATGCTTGATGATGGTGATTTTAAAAAATGTCACATCCATCTCCCACTCGACTCGGAACCTGGCTCGTTGGAAATGAGAATTGGATCACTGCCGATGTACTGTGCATTGCTCATCCTCGTACTGATTCTTGAATTGCGGGCAGAGCGACGCACAAAGACATCGCAATGCTAAATCAATAGTGAGAATGTTTAGATTTGTGCCGCTGAAGCTTTGCCACCTCCGTTAGTAATTCCTCTTCTGGCTCGTAGACGTGTAATGTCAGGCCTCCCCCGAGCCATCACCTTGAATAAGAAAGTCTTGCAGGCTTCACGACAACAAACTGGTATATCCCAGCTGTCAAGTGTGTTCAGTCTACGAGTGAGTTGATTGCAAGTGATTATATTCAATATTTTCTCTAAAATGCCCCAAAAGTAAAATTATTAAATTTGGCAAAAGTCTTTGAAGTATATTTCATAATGTATTAAACGCAATTGAATCACATCTCTCCCGAGGGCATCCTTTAATGAACTCATAACCAGAGCGCGGAGCCGGTGCTGCTGAGATTCTGGGGTTCAAACCCAGTCGGCCACTGGTGCAGAGCGTTGAAGGTCTCCGGCTCGACCTCCACAGTCGTACACACGGTGGTTTAGGACTTTGCCTCTTTTATTTGTAATATTTTAAGGGCCTGTGAATGTACGCCACCTCGTGCGGATAGGGGAGCTATTGAAGTGACGTCAGCCATTCTGCGACGTCACCTCACGAGGTGACGTCACAGTGCGGTCCACTGCTCGCTCCAAGTTCCAAACGCGGATCGTCGCCACCTCGTGGCGCAATGCCCGAACATCGCTCGGCGCCCAGTGGGAGTCTTTACACTTTGCCCTCTTTCACAGTAAACCTAAACAAAGTCACGTTTATATCTTGAACTCTGAGCTGTAATATTCATAAAAAGCCACATTGGTTAATAACACTGCCCTGAAAATGAAATGTGTATGTAATATACGCTGGAGTAATAAAGTGTTAAAGAGTTGCGGTTTTGGGCCGTGAGCTTTCTCTGCTGCGAATGTCCTTCTGCATTTTTGGGAATGTCTTATTTCATACCTACTATAGTCACCCAGGAATGTCTGTCCTTAACGCTCGTGACGTCACTCCACATCGACCAGCCCCTCTCATTAATAATCATGGGAAGGCGACGTCCTCCAAATGGACCACCCCTCCTCATTAATAATCATGAGCAGGTGACATCACTCAATATGGAGAACTCCCCCCCTCACTAATAATCATGCGCAAGTGACGTCACTCCACATCGAACAGCCCCCTGCATTAATATTCATGAGCAGGTGACGGCCTCCAAATGGACACCCCCTCAATTATTATTATTACCGACTAGAATGAGCCAAGATTCTCTGTGTGCAACGCTCGTGACGTTATTTTCTTTGAACCATATACGTGACTTTACCGAAACACCCAAGGAATATGAATTCCTGCAGTCACGAAAGCTTTATGTCAAGATTTTATCATTTAATCATTATAAGGCGCCTCCTCCCCCCTCCTCAGCGTCAACTGACAACTTTCACTACAAAGGCAGAACCCTCACGTCACGCCATCTCCGTAACGCTGTTGAGACATAGAAGTAAAAAGGACGTCATGATGAACAAGGGATTAGAACCTTAAAATGAAATAGGTCTGTGTCACCGCGCCCTTACAAATTGCACACGCATTGAAGCAATGAATATCACGTCACGGTCTGATTTTCGCTTGCAAGTTTCAGATTTGGACGGGCAAAAGGCTAGTTTATAAGAATATCGTGCCACAGACTACTCTTCAACACGTTTCAATATTTCCCAAAATATCTTTCATTTACTATGCATGGGCATTTTTCTGTATCTGACACTCAAGCGCTGCCGAGCGGTGGTGAAGTTGTTCTGACAGGCCGTGTCGTCTGTCACATTTACCATGGACAGAGCCCGGCATTTACCATGGACAGAGTCCCGGCATTTACCATGGACAGAGTCCTGGCATTAACCATGGACAGAGCCCGGCATTTACCATGGACAGAGTCCTGGCATTAACCATGGACAGAGCCCGGCATTTACCATGGACAGAATCCTGGCATTTACCATGGACAGGGCCCGGCATTTACCATGGACAGAGCCCGGCATTTACCATGGACAGAGCCCGGCATTTACCATGGACAGAGTCCTGCAAGGGAAACTTGACCTCGACCCGAGCGGTGCCCCCGCTCTGCTGAATGGGCCTTTTGAAAATCGCTTTAAACTCGCCAAGTCGCCACGTCCACTTCTACGGAGTGTGCTCTCCCCGGGGTCGGTCTGGAGCCATCTCGTGCACCCAGTTCCAACGAATCCGACGCAATCATCCTGAGCCGCTCCAACCGATCCTACTCTCTTCTATGTCGGATTCATATAGCGGCCTTTCCAGAGCCCCCCCCCCCCCCCCCCTCGTGAAGTTTGCTGTTTGGACGTTCGACGCGGAGTTTGAATTTGTTGCACTGGAACCCGTTTGCTTCGACGATGTTGCACTCTGAGTTTAGGAGAGCAGGAATTTGATGGCCTTTGCAAACCACTTTAAAAGAGAAGAGCATAAATGCGAGGGTACTTTCGAGCAGCACCGCTATCTGTATCGCTGAATGGATCAGAGAACCGGACCCCGACTAAGCAGCTCAGGAAGACGTTGTCGAGAGGGATGCGGGGAACTTTGTGGCAAGCCAGGATAAACAATGCACACGTGGCAGGTGACAGTTGTAGATGCGATTGGGCAAAAACGGCTGTGCGGTGTGGGCCAATGAGCACGGTTGGCTACGTACGGTGCTAAAGAAGGTTAACATTAATGCACAGGTGGGTGTGTGCAGGATAGGGGAGGGCGGATTACCGAGACACCCATTGCAGTGGTCTGCATGAGTCCGGCGACCAAGGGGAAGAGAAGACCTGGGAGCAGACTGGGGGACACTGAGGGCAGACCTCGTGGGTAAAACCTGTTTGCTGTTATGAAGCATGCATTCTCTCCCAAGTCTCCCTTTAAATAAATAAAAACTCCAGGTCTCAGAGGGCTCTTAACCGATATAAATCGTCGAATCGTCTCGTGTTGTGTTGACTGCTTTTGACTTTGCTGCAGTATGTCACGTGAGAATTTATATTTTTAATCTTCAGTTCGCATTTTTATATTTTCCCATGATATCTAGATTGTTGTACTTTTCTTACAAGCAGAAACTAAGATTCGCCACCCTTTCCACTACAGACCAAACCCGGATATTTCTCAGTCATCCAAAGTCCCTCCACACTGTGCCGTATCCTATCGTAAAATTCAGCACAATAACGGTACCAGATCTCAGTAAAAATCTATTCCTGCCACCCTACAACAGATGCCAATTGCCGGACTGTCTGGCCCAATCCCGGGCAGCTGGCAATCCGAGCCTGGTGGGCTTTAATACCAGGCTGAAATCATTGGTGCAAGATGTGAATCCGTACCCTTTCACAATTTCCTACACGTGAACACATTGCACCGATCATCAAACCGCTCCACCTGCTCCGTGTGATAGGTGGCTGAAGAGACCCGGGGTATACAGAGGCAGAGTTCGTGTTGACACGAGGCTGACAGCGCAGAGGTATTCTGCACACCGAGCATTGTGCACGGAGCGGCATCCAAATTTGATTTAAGCCAAAACGTATTCAGACATCGTTTTCATTTAAAGAGAAAAGTTATGGACTAGAAAAGAAAACAAGTGTGCAGTGCAAATTGGTAGTCTTAGGTATTTTAAACATCGCACGTTAACATCGACGCGTGAACGTCGACGCATTAACATCGACGCGTGAACATCAACGTGCTACAATCGGCCTGGTCCAGCGGCGAGGGCCGACGTGGCACTGCGCTCGGCGTGGTCGTGGAGCGCACAGCCGCTCACCACGTGTCGGAACGAGCGCCCTGGAGCGCTGCGCGAGCAACGTCTCGGCCACGACTTCATTTGCCGGAGCTCTACCAAAGTGCTCCCGTCAAGCGCAGATGAAGTAGCCGCACGCTGCATGCGCCTGATGATTGAGCGCGCCGGGGTTGTGAGAGCCCCGACGCGCCGACACAGAACCCCGCCTGTCGGGGTGGGGGGCACGCCGCGTGCACCGTCGATAAGCACGGTTGGCTATGTACTGTGCGAAAGAAGTTCAACGTACATACAGGTCACAAACCGTGTCATCTGCCCTCGTAACAGGATTTGTGCTCGGGATGCGGTCTTGGCCAAAGCCGCGATGCCACCACCGCACCGCCAACGCTTTCTCCCCTGCCTCAGCTCCTGCAGCTGCTGCAGAGCAGCGCCCTCCACGAACTGCCCTGACGGTCTCCACCGCCACGGCCTGAGGTCCTCCTCACTTCGCGTTGGTTGCTGGACCCGTGGAGACCGCTCCCGGCTCTCCCCCGTCGTCCCCACACGCGCGCAACGTTCCTAATTCGTGTCCACAACACTCCTCTGCTGCCACCTTCTCTTCCGGACGTGTGCCTCACTCGTCCTGTCTCGCTGTGGACCGAACAATACCTGTGGTCACGTGCGCGTGTGATTACACACCGGGCCCGCACTGCCACGTGTCACCATTCATGGCCGAGTTTCGTTCCTGCGCCCATCAGATGGGGCCCGCGTGGGTTTGTACCCAAATGACGTGACACGCTAATGGGGAATTTATGTTAATAGGCGAACACAAATATGACGGGTACAGACGAGAGTGAATGTTTAAATGCCTGATACACTACACACACACAGAACAAGCATGCACAGACACCCGTCAATGTACATACACTGGTCACGCAAGTCGACCCGACCTGGATGTATGCGCCCACACACACACACGTGTCTACACACACACACACGTCTCTCCACACACACACACACACGTGTCTGTCCACACACACGTGTCTGTCCACACACACGTGTCTACACACACACACGTGTCTACACACACACGTGTCTGTCCACACACACGTGTCTGTCCACACACACGTGTCTACACACACACACGTGTCTACACACACACACACACGTGTCTACACACACACACGTGTCTGCTCGTGCGTGTCTGTCTGCACACGCACACACGTGTCAAAACACACACACACACGTGTCAACACACACATACACGTGTACAATGCCCTCTCCGTGCACACACTATACCCCCCCCCCGTGTATATCCTTTAACAGACTATCGGGGCAAGTGCCGTTAGCGAGCATCTATTGAGGCCGATACGGCACACAAGGGGGTGACCAGCACCACGCAAGACCGCCTTTGTCTTCCCGGTGCCGATGTTTACACATCGTACCAGGTAGTCATTGTTAATGCCGAGTCGACATAGGGGAGGCCCAGAATCGGTTCAGATATTGGTCACTGACTATTGGCCGCCGTGTTCGTAGCCGAGTGCGCTAAGCACTACACTGCCGCTCCCCAATGCCCACGAAGACACTCATCCGACGTATCGCCCTTGGGACGAGTGTTGTTAGCGAGCCCCCCCCCCCCCGGCTCACCGTGGCGCAGGGCAGCGCGGCGAGGACGGGGTAGAGGATGGCGGGGGGCACGGCCCCCCGAGCCTCGGGGCCCGGGTCCGGGGCCGCCAGGGCGCGCTCCCAGCAGAAGAAGCCGCGCTGCGTCACGGGGAACGTGTCGGAGCACTCGAGGTGGTAGGCGAGCAGCACCGTGCCAGCGCCCAGCACCAGCTGCACGTACAGCATGCTGCCTCGCACCGCCCGCCCTGCCGCACTCCCCGCTCGCTTGGCTCACTCCACCAGCCGAGACTGCAGTCTCATACACCCACCACCACCACTGCTCTAGCCCGCCCGACTCCTACAGCCTCCCTGCCCAATACAGCAGCAGCAGCCTGCCCTGCTGAAACAGCAGCATCAAGCGCGCACGCCGACGCGCCGGCGGGTATGAGGGTAGTGATGGTGGTGATGGTGAATCTGGTGACGGGGGTGATGGTGGTGATGGTGGGGGAGTAGTGATGGTGATGCCGTGTGCGCTGCCTGTTCGCTTTGTCCTCTCGTCCTCCTTATCGCAGTGATGCACTCCCCGCCCCGTGTCGTGTCGCCTCTCCATATGAACCTTTCATGGTCCCCTGCTCAGCCTCCTCCCCTCCCTGATCTGTCGCCGCCCCTCACAGATCTCACCGACGAACGCGTCAATGAATGTTTTCTAGATTGTCCCCTTCCTCGTCTCCTGCTCTTTTTCCCGGCTCTTTGTCTCCTCGTCTCTAAGCCTCTGGTTGGCCCCGTCTCGGCTCGCGAGCTGCCCGGCGCGCTCTCTGCTGCATGGATCCGTGATCTATTGTCGAATAAAAAATGACCCGAGGAGGAGGAGGCTCCTGCTGCTGACGCGTGGAGTTCAGCTGCCCCAGTCACTGCAGGCGCCGTGAGCGGTCGTGACGACGCCTACAATTCTTACATTCTCTCCTGCCAGGGTGAGGCAATGCTCATTTAACATTTGCAATTTCAAAAATAAAACCCCTACATCAATTCCTCATTCAATGTAAAGCTCAGAATAGGGCGACTCGGCGTCAAGAGAAGGCCTCAAGTCACTGGTGCAGAAGGCTTGAAGAGACGAGTGCAGAGAGATGGGAAGGGAGAGCCATGCAGCGACGATTCCATAGAAGATCGTGATGATTATACCATCAATCAGATTGATGGGCTCATGTGGTTCTCATTAATGGATGTGAGGATGAAATCTTGTGGCATCATTGTGGCTCATTTGAAATATTTTGAGAGGGATAGGGGAAGATGGTAGAATAGAGAGAGTGATATTGGTCAAGGCGAAATGTGAGGTTAATGAGGTGGTGGATACGGTCGGCATTGAAGATTTGGGGGACAAGATGACAGCTATGGACACAATATTCACATGGAATTTGTAGTATATCATTAAAAGCTGATGCATCTTAAAGTTATTTTGAGTTACGTCCAGACCACATTATCCTTGCGACAGTGTGGTCTGTGATTTAATTGGCTTCTCTGTGGCTAAGGCTCTTAATTTTTTGCTGCTGGATTGCCCCCAAATTGGATTGTCTTTGAACCATTTGAGCCGTGAATCATTTGATTATCTGCGGATAAAACAGCCGTCAATCACCAATGTTATCGAGTTAAGACTGTTAAAAGCTCGTAATTTGTAACAGTCTCTGGAGCGAATTATAATCACACAACCATGCATCCACAGGGAGTTTCCTGACAGAGATGATCAATTGAAAATGTTTCTTATTTTCGCCACCACGTGAATTCCCAACCAGGGTTCCTTCGCTGTCTACCTTTCGTTTCTAACTGCAATGTTGCCAGCGGATACACGGAGATTCTCAACTGCCATCCCCTCTCCTCTTTGGCTCCTACGGTCCCTTTATGTTGCAGCAGCTGAGCCAATTACCCAGCGCACATCCTTGGTAACAATTGCCCGCTGCCACCAATCAAGTGAGCTTTGCTATTATTGAACCATCACCCAACCCGAATGGATGCACCTGCGTCCAGTCGATTTCAGAGGACAGGCGCCTCTCACGTCTCTAGCGCACGGACCAGTGATGCTGTGGCACCACGCACAGCACGTAGCGGGTGCCCCACATTAGCCGTGGGTATAGGATTCATTAGGTCTAAAGTTGACAAATGATTTAACTTGTCTTGTTGTCTGTTTATATTATTTCAAATCTTTGACGCTTAATAGCTTCCAATCTACGTAGCCCAACGAGCTGAAATTTCCGACGCAGACTCGTATCGCGTGACAATTCAAGATTTCATTAAAAAACGGTTCAGGTCCCGCTGATTCAGCGAATCTTCGTGTTTTTACATCGTCTTTATAATCGGTATGCAGCAAAAAGGCACTTGATGAGATTAATCGACTAAGATAATTGATCAACTTTCGTGAAGGAGAGTAATCCTTTTAAAATGCTTTGAAACAGTTTTGATACTATTGCTCGATCTGGATAAGGAAACCTCAAATTTACAGAAAAGTAATAAGTATGTTTTCAAAGCGAATACATACTTTACATATTTAGCCTATTTCATGTATTTGATTAAAACATTTTGGGAGATAGAAATCGTCAAAGTATTGAAAGCAAATATTAATACTAAAAATTATTTTTATATAAATTAAAAACTAGTCCTTGAATGCACACACTTTTATTTGCACTCAAAAATAGAAAATACATTATTTTGACCCCAGAATGAATCAAATTTGATGTGCTTAAAAGCTAGTTTGTATCCAAATGTTTGTGATTTGACTTCTACATAGTAATAGTCTGCTGTGATATTACCTGCACACCCATATTTACTGTTCACTGCCCGGGCCACCTTGCATTTGAGACTGTGAGTTAAACAAAATCCACTTAACTTCACCAAGTATCCAGTGGTGCTTGTCTTGGTTGGTGGCATACTTCTGCTGTTGACTGCTACGGCAGCTGGTGATAGTGGTGGTTTATCTGCCATTGCTGATCATGTATCTACAGCTGCTTCTGCAAATGTTGTATTGACTGGCTGCTGCTGTTCTGCCTGCCGGCTTTTGGGCTGTGGAGGTGAAACATTACATCAGTTAATGCATTAATTTCCATTCTTAAGCACACAGTGAACACGTACGGCCCGTTTGTCAATCCACTACTGGACGAGGACCTCCCCACGCAGTGCGGTTCACGGGTGTTATTTGATCATATTTCACACAGCACGGAGGGTAAATGCGGGTGAGTGAAATTGGGGACCATAGGCGTGGGATCATAGTACAGTACAAGAACACATTCCTCTGCTGCCCACTGCGTAGCCTCTCGGCAACCTTCAACACATTCTTTACGCTTGGAGATCGCCCATCCAAGCTCAATCCAGCTTCAACCCTGCTTTACCTTCGAGATATGATGAGACGGTGCACAGTAATTTGGTCATAGACTCACAATGCGTACATCACATCTCACATGTCAGAATCAATGCTTATTCATTGATATATTCCATATGTGATGGGATCACGTCACTATTGTAGCCACAACATGAATCCGTTCGTGAATCGCGACCGGCAGTCGATTTTATCTATTAAAGCCGAGTGGCGGTTGGCGCCGCACGCCTGTCAGCGCTGTGGAGGCTAGCCAGGGTTGGTGGATCACACACATCTTGTGAACCTCCTTTGGCCACTGTGATTTTTTTTATCAGTTGTCCAACTGCGCCAGAATTGACCATTAATTGGAGTGTTGTACTGTGGCCAGCAGCACTCCGTTTACAAGAGCCCTGGGGTTATGTGCGGGCACCACACGGGGCTTGCGGTTGCCCGGGATCTGCGTGGACAGAGAGGCTCGGTGTATCCCGCGAGGGGCAGCCTCCCTGTCACGTGCATTCAGATCATTCTAAATGGGGTGTAGATGGGGTCGCTGGGGAGATGGGCGGAGTTTGATGGATGCGCTCGCTGCCCAGGAAAATTATTAAGCATCGTTTAAACAGAGCTTGCGTGCTCAGTACAACTATTGTGATAGACGCAGCCTGATAGAGTCTACCAGACCCGGTCACGCGACTCGGCCGCAGAGCGAGCGACTCGCGATCGCAAGGTTGCGAGCTCAAATCTTGGTTGGGGAGTTGACTCAGCACATCATCCCTCTTGGGTTGATAAAACGAGTACCACTTTGTACAGAACTCAGCAGTGGTTGTCCTATGGATCTAATTGCCACGACCAGATTAATGTGGAATTTCAACCAGATTAAACAATGGCCAAGTTTCTTAAACCCATTCCGCCTCTGTGAAGCCAGGCAATATAAGCGGGTGCACTATAGTTGATCGGTAGGCCGTGTGTGATGGGGTAAAGTGCGGGTACCCCGACCTCTTGCAACCCATCTGGTCAGCCTAAAAGGGCCATATAAAATACATAGTGGAGCTCACTATCGCGTCCTCTAGTGGAGGCCCTGCCGCCAGTAGTGGCGTGAGCAAGCAATTGCAGGGCAGCCCCTGTACCGTTCATAATTGTTGTATAATTGCCCATCCACGACTGCACTGCATGCCTAGTTGTGCGCAAGTCCCTTACCCAGCCGTCGAGTCAGATATGAAATGATGCATGCATTTGTAGTGAGTTCCACGGAGGCTCACACTTGAACGTGGATGCAACACGTTTATTACAACACCTCAACAGGATAACTACAAAAACGTACACTAGATAACTGGACCCCAACAGGGTAACTACATAAAGGGGTCAGGTCAGCAACACACTGCCTGATCCACGATGCCGAGCGTAACGACCGAAGACCGAAGAGACGGAGCCCCGAGAGTTCCATTCCAGCAGACAGCCGCGATCGCTCTCGGGACTTCCCTTTTATGCTCCCGAACGTGGCCTCGCTCCGCCTTCGGCCACGCCCCTTTCTGGCTCTTACCAGAAGGTTCTCGACTGAGCACCACGTGTCCCTCGAGCCACTTTTTGGGCCCCCTCGCTACCCTGTCCCGGTCACGTGCCCTCCAGACAGTGAATCATAAGATAATAAGTTGTACATCATTAGACCTCCTTTGCCAGTACCAAAATGTAATAATAGGGTTTTTCCCCTTTTTTATGGCAACAAAACTGAAACCTTTTTACAAGGATTCATCTCTGCATTAACCACAATACCTGCAGTCAAAATGCAAACAAAAAACATACTATGATAAGAAAGCCGTCCCTTGGTGTGGACCAATCAGTTTCAAGGACAATACATATATTATCATAGTATGTTTTTTGTTTGAATTTTTACTGCAGGTATTGTGGTTAATGCAGACATGAATCCTTGTAAAAAGGTTTCAGTTTTGTTGCCAGAAAAAAGGGGAAAAACCCTATTATTAGAATAAGTTGTGTTCAATAACTGATTAACACAATTGTAAATTAATGTACTTTATTTCACCCAGAGTGTCACGTCCTTTCTTGCCCTTTCTCTGACCGCCACCAGAACCATGTCCCCTAGGGCCCGCTTGCATGTCCTACCTACTCTGATGCCAGAGAGAGGCTCAAGACGCTCAGTTCCACTCTTGTGACAGTAGCTGGCGCTAAACACCAAAGTGACTATTTATGTCACTACACATTGAAAACAATATCAGAGTGCACATAAGAGATGTATAATTCAAGAAAAAGAATATCATGCATATGCATGGCTTCTGAAATGCTTTCCAACAAACATTTGTGCTCAAATATATTCAAAAGAAAATTTTATGTGAATACATATTACTTGCCATGACATATTTTAAACATACAGACATTTACAACGACATTGAGAGTGCAACGAACAGGTATACACGGCAGCATGGAGGGGGTGAACACTCGGAGTGACATCGCGAGACAGAAATAGGGACACGTAAATTAAGTATGTTAATCGACGTGCAGCAGTGGCAAGAGAAAAACGTAGATGACAAAATCACACAGAGAGATGCAGAAAGAGGGAGACATTGATGGCGCAACAAAGACAAACAGGGAGAAGGTATTGGTCCTCATCCAGATTGGATAGATCATGGCTGGTGATGGCGATTGTGGTGAAGAGTGACCTGGGCCGAGCAGAGCCTGGCCCTGGTCCCCTTGCTCCGGGAGGTGTGAAGAGGCAGGCAGGGAACCCAGTTGAGGCAGGCCTAGCCCAGGGCCACTACGCCTCACCTGAATTTGTATTTTAAAATAATCAGTTCATGATGAACAATATTATTTCAGACTGAATGAGAAGACGTGAAATGTGTTTATATTTTTATGCAATAATTGTAAACATACATGCAATTGATGTGTTCACACAGCCTGGTTACCAATGACTGTCGGGCTGATACCATTAACATTATCACGTAAGTTTTAGTTTTGCACATGATTTTTACTACATTCCAACTCTGGTAATTTAAATATTGATTTGACTGCCATACGCCCAATATTACTCTCACTTGCCAGAGCTTGTGGGAGAGTGCAGCCATCTACACTGTTGACTTAGGCACTTAAGTGGACACGAGGTAACTCTGATTCACTCTGCCATGTTCGTTAACACGAAGGGTTGCACTCTTCTGCACGATTTCACAATGGATATTTATTTTCGTGACATGATGCAACAGCACAATCGAGATAACATGGGGAGAAAACTGCCATGTGTTTTTTTAAAGGAGTATAGAATGAGTTGAGAGTGATTGTAAAGACGTCTTTGTGAAAGAGGCGTAATTTGTGGTGACATATGACATCACGACTATGCTGGCCTTTGTCACCTGGAATGTCTCCGTTGTGTCTCCAGGGCGCTATGGCTCTGGCCCACAATAAACCTGGCCATGCATAAAGGGGGGCCTTTGTACGTTTTCAAACACCAGCCTGATTTTGAAGAATCGCAGTTGTCACGGTCACTGTGTGGATGGTGAGCACGTGTTCATTACCAACTTGATGAGCCTGGGACTAATCCGGACTGAGAAAGAAGCCAGGTCATAGCAACCGAGCCAGAGCTCAATCGCGTCCAGTCTACTTGTGATGCTTACCATTGCACATGCTGAAGTTACCATATGTATATAATTTTCGGTCAAATTTGAGTACCAAATATAACCATATCTGTTATTGGTTGAGTTGATGTTGCTTGGCCAACACTTGTCTTATTTGAACCAACAATAGTGACATGCGTTTAAACGTTGCTAATTGAGCCGACAATAGCCAATCGTACGTACAGAATATGAACGCTGAGAGAATGGAACACACGCAGTTGCATCGCGACAGCAGATATCGCCTCTGCCTGGGCAATGGCAGCAGCGGTCACGACATCGCCGCACCGCGCGCGCCTGCTGACCGACAGGGTGGTGCCCTCGGCTCTCCGTGGCGACGGAGCGAGGTGGTTGCTGGTGGTGGTGAGTGCAGAGAGGAGACTCGAGGTGGAGGAAGTCACGGGCCCACCATGGCCAGCTCGCTGGGTGAGCCAGGCGGGGGCGCACTCCCACCAACAGTCATCGTCGCCTTTGTGGCTGCTGGTTGTCGGGGGAGCGGTGGCGCAGTGATTAGCGCGCTGCGTCACGAAGCCGGCAATCCGAGTTCAATTCCTGCTCACCACCAATACGTGGCGAATGCTTGCCCCGGTCTTGGGCTTCCTCGTCCCAGGCTTAAAATGAGTATCTGGTACGATGTGTAATTATCGTGTGCCGTTCCGGCCATCAAAGGTGCTCGCTTACAGCACTTGCCCAAACGGTCTGTTAAGGCTGTACGGGGGATCTTTGGTGAGTGGTTATTGTTGCTACCTTTTCCAGTTTAACGCAATAAAATCACCACATCTCGGTACAAATCAATTCCTGCCACGCTGACACAGATCTCAATTCCCGGACCGTCCGGGCAAACCCCGAACAGGTGGCAAGCTCAGGGGAGGCGCTGGTGTTTGTGGTGCTGGTTGCCACTGGTACATGGATGGACCTCCGCACGCCTTGCAGACCGTGGGGATTATGACCATACTTCACCACGCTGGTAAGTGCGGGTAGATTTTGACTGGGAGCAGCATAGAAGTGCAGCGCAACAGTGGATTGTGCGGCAATGCCCTATCCTGCCCACAACCCAGTGCAGTCAGGGCAGGCGATTGCTGGGTTTGTAATTTGTGGTGTGTTTGTACACGTGGTATGCTGTGATATTCGTGGTGTGTACACGTGTGTTTGTCTTTGTTATTGGTGGTGGTATTATTGGCCGTGGTTTTGTTGGTGATATTGTTGCTGGTGGTGGTATTGTTGGTTCTGGTGGTGGTATTGTTGTGGCTGGTTGTGGGTTTGTTGTTGCTGGTGGTGGTATTGTGATTGGCGTTGGGTGGGGGGTGGTGGTGTAGTAGCTGGCCGTGAGCACCGCCCCCGTCGCGACACCTCGTGAATAATAAACGAGGGGCGCAGAGCGAACGGCTCCGCGCGGCTGCTACACGCGAGGAGGAGACGGCGCAGCACTCCCCGCGCCGTCCGTCAACCCGAGCGGCGTGTCCCCCCGTGCAGGGCGGAGAGGAGGAGAGAACCCCTTGGCCGCGTGCCGAGTCTCGTCCCTCTGTGGCCATTGCAGCTTCTTCCGCCACTGCGCCCGGCAGCCTCCTCCATCCAGCGTCTCCGAGGAGGTGAGCGCCCCTCTCGCGTACGTGTTGCAGAGACCGCGGAATCGTCACGACAGGGACGTCGTCAGCCATTCCTTCACCCCTCCCCCACACACATTATTCATTCCTTCATCAGCTTGCCTCTCCACACAGACACACATACCGTCATTCATGTATTCCTTCATTCAGGCACCCCCCTCTACCTCCCACACATCCTGCCATCTCTTCACACAGCCATATATTCCTTCAAACAATAAATGTATTCCTTGATCTAGACACCATCTCCATCCTCCACAACCTATAATTTATTCATTCGTTTCGCCACCCTCTCCGTCCACCATCATTCATTCATTCTCCATACATTCCTTCACCCAGCCACTCTCATCATCCAAACAAAACCCTCATTCATTCAGCCAGCCATTCCTCCACCCAGACACCCTCTCCATCTCACACACCCCGTCATCCCCATTCATCCAGCCATGCATCCCTTGCTGGGTCCACCAGTTACCCTGGTATCGGATAGGAATCGCTGCTATTCTCTTCATTTCTTCATTAATACATTGCTTAATTAATTCATTAATTCGCGACATCGCTCATCCATTCTGCACGCATTGCATTGTTGTGTGGCCTTAACATCCGCATGTCGCGATGATCGTGGCTATGCCTCTGACTACAATCCACGTGCGGACTGCCAGTGCTGCCATTGCCACCCTCCAGGCACGTGAAGGGGGCATGCGATGTTTCGATTAATCGTTTCCCGTTCATCCATAAGACTTGTGACACATGCATCTTATTCGTGTGTGCAGTCGAAGTTTCCGTCTATTCATGTACATTTTATGCAAATGTGATGCTGATGCGACGACGTTACAAGCAGACGAGTGGAGCAAGCGAAGGAAGCTCCAAAGCGAGGCGGAGGAACGAGACGAGCCTCGTGGAGTGGTGGCTGCGCGTGAGGGCATCGCTCCTCCTTCGTATTCCCGTAGCAGCACCACCACCCACAATCACCAACAATCACCACCACAATCACTGCATCCATCACAACCACCACCACCATATCCACGACAACCATTGCAGCTTCCACCGTGGTGTGTACGCGTGCTCTCTCTGCATTAGGCTCGTTACAGTAATTGGCGGGATGCAAATTGGAGGTTAGTTAATGTTTTTATTTTTTTCTGGGCAGCTGCCGTCGCGCGTGTAGTGGTGGTGGTGGTGGTAATTATTGTCCGCCTGTACGATGTGCCGTGCGTGTTTGATGTGCGTGATGTGTGTGTGTGTGATGTGTGTCTGATGCCCTGACTGCCCGTTGCCTTGGCGATCTGAGTGGGCACACACGCATGGGTACCGAGGGGACTCGGACACTCCGACAGTGGATGTCCTCGACCACACATTAGCATCGCACAGGCCACTCTCTCGTTCGGCACAGGCGAGAGGGCGCTTCCACTCTCTCGCCTGTGCCGGACGGAGCCACGTGCACCCCTAATTGTGACCTCGCTGCAAAGACGCTGCTCCAAACGGTGCTGCGTGTTTATCGCGGAGAAATACAGACTGCGTATCTACTGTACGGTGTACACGTTTTGTGTATTATCTAAAAGAGAAGTGACAGTCATAGACAGAGAAGGGATCATGTCTCGAACCTGGACTTAAACAGCGGCAGGGAGTCAACGGCACGGAGCGCTGGGGGGAGGAAGTTTCAGACTATGAGGTCATCACACTCAGCCAAGGTTGACTTGGGGCATCTATTGGAAGAAGTCAGATTGGTCGAGGGGTGAGCACGGGGAGGAGAGTGAGATGAGAGGGTAGAGGTATGAGAGTGCATGCAAGGGAGTAACGTGAGATAAGAGAGCAGAGGTAGGAGAGGCTTTTCCATGGAGGATCTTGAATAAAACAATGCCAGTCTTCTCGTTGATCTGGAATGAGATATGGAGCCGGCGGATGGATCGGAGTATTGGGGACATGTGGTCTCATTTCTGGGTGTGGGTGAAGAGTCCGACAGTGGCACTGTGGATCATCTTGAGATTGGTGGTGCGGGATTATGAGACCGTAGACAGTCGTGGTAGCTAGGTTGGCATGGTGATGGAGAAGTTACGAGAAATAAATATATTTTTTCCCCATTATTTTTTTCCATGATTCATTAAAATGGCCACATCAGGTTCTGTCTAAATATCAACAAAGTTCCCTTCACGAAAAAAAGGTCTCGCGACAAAAGCGGCTCGCGTTCTCGCTGTCCGTGTCCGTGCGCACAGCGCGTGGATCAGTGGACACTCTCTCGCGGGTTGATGTCTGAAAGTGGCCGAGTTAAATTCGTTGTTTCGAAATGTGTTCAATACAATTATTTCATGTTGCCAGTGCCACTGATAAAAGTGACACCATTACTTTCTACTTTCGTATCACAACTTTTCGGTGAGTGCTGACATGTCTGATTGAAGCCGAGTTCCCAGTGGCCCGTGTCACAAACCCGAATGTGGGACTGAGCCCACAAAATTGGCGGGGACTCTTCCCCGCACTACGCTCACGTGACCGCGCTATAAGTGGCCGCCGAGCGTTAAAACTCGACGGCATAAATATAAGGAGGTCTGCTGGAAATTTACGATCCTCCCTGGTTTATGTACTGAAAATATTTATTGAGTGGGGTTTTACATTACAGGGAAACATTTCGTACTTATTTGAATAGCTATTGTTTTTCCATAGCCCAAGGAGAGTGGCATTAGTGTAGCAACTCTTCTCACGAGGGTTCTTGCGGCAAGGCCATGCCCCGACTCCTCGGAGTCTCGGCCGGGTTCGCATTATTCTTGTCTCTTGTCAGATGCCCGGTGTCTAAACCCTCGCGCGAGAGACGTTGAATTATAATACCCGTCTTAGGGATCATAAAACGCTGATTCACGATAGTCGTATTCATTATTTAACTCCCCTACACTCTTGGCAATAGTCACTGGGCACTACCGCCGTAAAAAGATACGTCGGAGAAATTGATTCTCCTCCGCTTACGCGGTGCATTTCAATAAGGAACTCACCTGGCTGTACCCTGCTGAGCAGCGTGTGGGAGTTGGACTTGCACCGTCGCCTGCGTCATTGCACGGGGGGCTGTGACGTCAGCCATGCTGCGGTGGACGCAGCCGTGCCCAGAGCGTCTGGGTGGCAACTGCTGAATTGTGCTCTGGCGACTGAGATCTCCCTTACAAGAATAAACTGGAATCATGGATTCCTGCACGGTGAAATAAAGTACATTAATTTACAATTGTGTTAATCAGTTATTGAACACAACTTATTCTATTATGATTCACTGTCTGGTTTGTTTTCCTGGTGATATTGTGACAAGTGACCACTGTTTACATTTGTGTCTTTGATGAGTTCGTTTTTATGTACTATGAAGAAGGGCCATTTCCTGAAACGTGACCGATCATTTCGTTTTCATTTTCAGGCCACAGTGTTATTAACGAATGTCTTGAGTTTATTTTTGTTTGCGCACCGCTGCCAACGAAGTAACGGCACCGTGTTACTTAGCTTAGGGACTTTATATTCGCTAAATACACAATCAACTTGTTTAAGCACGTGTTGCACCTTGTTGCAATAAAACGTCTTTACGAGGCGTTTAGTCCACGGAGCTGCGTGGCTCTCAAAGCATTGGGACAAGAAATGAGCCGCGCTGGGCTCTTCATGCAGTGGCCAAGCACGGCCCGGGTCTGGCTTCCAGTGGTAGTGGAAACGCAGCAAAATGCATTGAGGGCCTGGGGCGCGGTGCAGTTGGTAGTACAGTACAGTAATTGGGCTCCACGTGGGGGAGGGGGTGAGGAGGGAGAGAGGGAGCGAGGTGGTGGCAGTGATTGTTGCCGGAGCCCCAAGGGCCCCGAGCCCTCACCCTGAAGTGACCGGCGTCTGCTCGTTAGGCACGTAACGATGCGTCGAGTCATCGATTCAAATTGATTCTTCTCGCGCACGCCACGAATTGTGCTCTTCGCAGACGAATTATTCACACTTTATGCGTTTTATTTTCAAACGGTCAGACAATCACATAAATACAAAAAATTGACTTTTACTTTTCTTAATCCACGCGGTTAAATTGCGTGATAGCGCATGATTTGATGAACTTCTCATGGTCTCGTGATACTACTGATCGGACCAATCAGATATCTCCAGCCAATTTGATTGTTACATACTTGGATGCAGTCCCAATAAGGCAGCGGTCCTGCATGCACCCTGGGAAGATTTCCAGTGGCCGCGTTCCGCGCTGCTCATCGCAACTCTCTCCCAGGTCTCGCGACGCGCACGGCCGACTGGGTTCGGACCGGGTTCACCGTGGTGGCTCAAGTCAGTGAGATAGCAAGCAGGGGATGGGGGAGAGATGTCTCATCTCGACTTTCGAAGCTTGCTAAGATTCCTCTTGTTTTTTTTATCTTCGTGCTGAAGATAGCTTTTCGCTCACGCTGCATGTTGCGCATGTCAGCAATGTTAAATTTTCAGTTTTATACGGTGCAGTATTAATAACATGACATTAATTATACAATATTTATGTGAATAGCCTGTGACCAAACCGCTCGGAATGTACCTAATACCGTCTGATCTGGGAAGCTAAGCAGGACTGCGCCTGGATTGTGCTTGGATGGGTGACCACCATGCATGCACCCACAGGTTGCCATAGGGCTGCGGCAGCATCCGTTGTTGCACTGAACTTCTATGCACCCACAAATCCAGATTCCCCACAATCCGCGACCAGTGTTGCCCAGCACGATGAAGCATGGCCAACGACCCACAGCAGTGAATTGACAATGTTCAGACATCGCCATCATTTCGACCCCTCCCCCACCCCCCCATAGCCTCCCCCCCCCGTCGCCTGCCCCCAGGGTACGCGCGCCCAGCTGTGAAGCTCGCAACCCCTCACCCACCCAGCCACTGCTGAGGTGGCGATTATTTCATTTCGTGGTTAAATTAACTCGTTTAGATCGGCGCCGTGTCGCCTCGAGGATGGCTGGTTTAAAACAGGATTCTTAAGGACATTTTTTTAAAAGGTACAGCGACAGATCGCGCCTAAATTGCAAGAAAAACACGCGTGACAAAGCCTCCGTCTGGATATATTTTTTTTATTTCACAAAAAATGACGTGTGTAAAGCAGTGACGTTTAGCATGATCTTGATCATGATTTTAACAAAGCCGTTCTGAAATGTTACGTAAAAGTGAATACATATGTTGAAGGAAAGCCTGCAGGGCAGTCGTGAAGCACTGCCTGCTGCTGACGCTGGCAGCAAGGCGTTTGCCTCGGTACAGGACAGGGTCAATGTTGGGTTCCCATGGTAACGGTGTTCTTGAGTCGGAGAATGATGATGGAGACCACGGAGATATTCATAGCTCTGCTTCAAGCACAGCAGCAGCAGCTAGAGATTCACTGGAGCCGTGACAATCACAACCACGATGATTCGGTAAATATTCGCCATTCAGGGCCGTGGCTCCTTTGCATCGTCTCATTTTTGCTGTTTCCTTTGCACCGTTTCTCAGTCTTCTGTCTCGTAACCATTTGGTTACCCTCCCACCGGCCTCAATGCAACGGCGCGTCATTTGCATTTAAGTTGAAATAAAACATGAAAACGCTGATGCATGTGTCCTGAGATTTGCGGATTGATATTAATCGATGAGTCGATACATGTGCTCTTTCCCTCTTTACAGCCCTAAGTCGGTGATGGTAATTCCACGTTACTATGCTGGAGGCAAGTCTATCCATAGTGGTACTATACTCAATTTTATCGACCCTGAAGGGGTGATGAACTGGGAAGCACATGCCTAGCGAGGTAGTGGGATTCTATTGTCAGCAGATTTGTGTAGGATTTCCATTGTGATTATGTGCAAGGTTGAAAACCTCTCGATGTATGTTGAAATAATTCCGCATCATACGTAGCCAACCGTGCTAACCCGAGGTGCGGGCGAAGGACAACAAACTCACCACAAAAAAAAACAACTCAAGAATTGAGTATTACATCTCGATCTAAAAGTGCAAAGCATCGCCACACCCTCCTCATGGTCGCGCGATGCAACAATCCGTCGCTCTCCCGCCCGCGAGTCGATCTCGTTGCTCCATCTCCACGGGGGTGATCCTGCAGGCTGCGCGCTCCTTGGACTGCCACTCTGTCTCCCCGCTCGAACCGTGGGCCCCATCATCCCTCCTCGCGACGTCTCCTGCCCACGACCACTTTGGTTTTATAACTTTCAGCAGGGCGTCTGTAACTCGAATGCTCTCTCATCCACACGTTCCGCTTTCCGTCTCTCCGCGTAATTCCAAGCACGCGTCTCTGCATGCTTCTTTGCACACTGCTCGGCTTTTGTTCCACCTTCCTTTGTCGGTGTACAAGTTTCCGACGATGCATGTGCCATAGCAGACGGTATGAATTGAGGACGTTGGTCGTGTAATGTGAGATGTGGCTGTTGTAATGATCGAGGGTTAGACGATGGCTCGTAATGTGATACAGGCAAATCCCATTAGCTCCCTAGAGTTACTTGTAAACGTATGATTTTTAAGTCGACGACAGTGCAGTTACTAATACTGTACCAAGTGTCCTTATCCTGTTTGGAAAAGTACCTGAATGCAACTATTTAGAAGTCTGTAGATATGCCACTGAGGTTGGAATTTAGTGCTGTGTTTGAATTGGAAAACTTGTACAATACCATAGTTTTAACAGCCAAGTCAGAGGTCCAGTGTTCATCGTGTTCACGAGAAGAGCTTTCAGGAAAGCGTGACCCGCCACGGCGACTGTGTGTGTGGCTGGATACTGATGTCCTCCGTGAGGGTGTTGAACAAACAGCTGCACTCCTCCTCGTCGTGATGGAGTTAGGGAATGGGTCCATCAGAGCCTTCACCACCTCCCTCTGCTGACGAGGGAGTGGATGGATGTCGTAACGGCTCGTGCCTCTGCTTGTATTGAACAAATGCGGATGAAATGACGCACTCCTGGAAGGCTGTGCGGCTAATAGGATGTGCAATTATTATTGATTTTCTGCAGAGAGATATTTGGGAAGGCATAGTGTTTGCGTATTAATTTGGTCACTATCCATTATGGGCGCATTATGGATATGCAGTGCAGTATTTTGCACTTTGGTCGTCGTGCCTGATGCCCATCATCCCTGTCTACTACTCCAAGTCAGCCTGGCAGCGTTCCAGAATAGATCTCGTGAGGACTGAAGAAGCCCTGGGTGCATGCGAGGTGAAGAAACGGAGCCACCCTCTCCTCGCCGTCCCGACGGGCTGGCTGTGGGGCCCGCAGGCTGCGTCCGCTCGCACCGTGAGGGCCCCGACAAATTAAACTTGAATCGCTTTCATTCGCGATGGTTTAAAAATACACGTGGGCATAGGAGCTTACTCCCCACGTCTCCTCTCCTTCAGCTGGGGAGGACAGGGGCTGAGGCTCGGGAAGCTGCACGGCCCTTGAAGCGATGAGACGAGACGTGAACCGTGCAGGGCTGCTCCTCTCAGTTGTTGTGAATTCACTTCTCAGCCAGGGTCGTCCCAGATGTTGCTGGAATGGCCCAGCTCGGCTCTGGTTTATAATCGTCGTGGAAACGTCGAAGTTGACCTGACGCGTTGTTCAGCGCTGTGACTCGGTGTGGAGATGAGACGAGATACCCACCAATGTCTGAGAGACACGTGTTTATCACAGGCGATATCTGTCCGTAAACATAACGCCTGGGGGCTTTAGGAGCTGCAGTTAACCCTTAGCGCTGTGATTCTGCAGAGCACACATTTCCGTGGTTACCTTGTGTTCTCTGTGGACATGCACGAGAAACACGAGGTGATGAAACCGCCACGCCGAGTGATGACGCCTGGCCACGGGCGATGACGGGCAACGTCGGCCACTTTTACGTTTCTAGGATCGGGCTGCTTTGGAGGTGGCTGGTTGGCTGAGAGGTCAGAGCGCTGAGTTTGCACTGCTGACATCCAGGGTTTAATATGGGCAGCAATGTGTGACTTAGTCGATGGTCTCAGCCTGGTCACCAATCACTGCGATGAGTCCAATAAAACTACGACGTTCAATTTGGTTCTGCACTTAATTGGCAAACCCTAACCCTAATTGGCTACATTACAGCTCTGAGAATGTAAAATATCAGTGTGCCTGGCGTGTGACGAAAATTACTCTCAGTGGCACAGCAGTTGGGAACAATACTGCCCCTTCGGTGTGTGGACCAGAGATGACTTGAAGGGATCTCAGAGGTAGCTCTGGGATATCCGCTTCCGTGGTTCGTTTTCGAACGTGAAGGGTCGCAATGCTGTAGGAGAGACGTGAATTCATTATTTGTTTCGTGGCGCGATGCTGATTGCATGATCGCGATAAGAATGGAAGATATTTTTGTTACTGATTAAAATATATAGATGCGTGCCTTTCAGGTGTTCCCATTCTTCACAGTAATTGTGAATCCATGCAGAGAAACTAGAACAAAAATACACTTTGAAATATCATTCCATTCCACCTGAAGCACACCATTAAAATACTCCCGGTCGCGTGTGTTTTGGCGATGTGCACGGAACGTGCTTTGCATGCACATTACCATCGTTCCATTTTTGCTTTGCAGGTGACCTGAACTTGTCAATGGCGTCCTGAATTCGACGAACCGCACGGGTGCACGCGGTCCGGCTGGGGTGTCGATCGCGTGAACATTTGCGAAAAAGAGTCGATGTGGAGGAGCGCACGCCGAGGGTAGGAGGCAACCGGAGATCCCGTCGGCTCCCGCGCCAGCTGCCAAAGAGCGCGGCAGCGATGGCCGCAAAGGACAAGAGCAGGGGCCGCCCGGGCAGGGAGAACGACCTCTCGCTGCCCTGCTTCTACTTCGTGGAGGTGAGAGATTTGCCACCGTGGCGCCACCTCGCGTAACGAGTTCAACTGCCACGGCAGGAGATGGAATCGGTGGCCTATGCGTTGCACGTCCAGTGTGCTGACCGTTGCATCTCCCAGGGGGGATATACTTCGATGTTTAATCTTATCTCTCGAGCGGCGGCGCTCCTTGCCCTGCTTCAAGACAGAACCCATGTCTGCCGTGGCATATATCACTGCTGTGAACTTGTTGTCCTAAATTAAACATATGTTCATGTGGCCTTGATATTTAGCATTTTGAAAGGAGTTACATCTCATTTGAATAATATATAATCGATCATTTAGGTTAGAAGAGTTTACAATTTTGATGTTAAAAGATTTGCTACACAATGTCTGACAGAAAACGGTTAATATGTCAATTAAAAGTGGCTATTTGGTTATTAAAATCTTCACACTGTTCTCAGAGTACCAGTGTTGCCTTCTGCTCTGACAAAAGGCGAGTGCCTTTAACATCAGTCGATTATAATTTCTTCTGTCACGTGGCGGTATTAATAATGAATCTGTTGCGTGTTTTTATTGACATAGCCATAAAGCCACAGGGAATTCATCCAGATGGCTCAGCAGCAGAGTGGAGCATCTCACAATCATAATTTTGCGAGTTCAAATCCTGGTTAAGGGTTGACTCAACCCATTATCCCTCTGGGGTATTTAAAATAATAATCACTTGGTGGGAAGTCAACAATGGCTGTCCTATGGATAAACTCACCCCTGCCATAAGAATGAAGAATTGCCACCACTGGCTCAGGGCTGCAACAGGAGATGAAAACTTCCTCAGTGTTAATTTGAGTAAAAAAACACTGATTTTTTAAAGCCACAGTCAGTAGCTAGAAGTCTGTTTTACTTTGACTCCCGTTAACCATCTCGTCGCCTCCACTTTATGCCAATCACTACTGCGATGCAGAATACTAATTTACCCCAATTACAACTTTAAACACTTTAGACGGATTTCCATTGATTCTTGATCAGCTTTCCTCTGTCCATTACTGTGAACTTTCTTATTCTGTTCAGTGCCTCTCCCCTCATCAGTAATAATGGCACTGGCTGGGTGTAAATGCTTACAAGGTGAACGCCAAGCCAACGGCTCACCACCGCAGTGAGCTAAACCCACAGGCAATCCCTTGCAACTTCACAAAATAAACAAGCAGACAGTACACAGCCTTCACATCTGTCCCTCCCACCAGCCACACGGAATTCTGTGTGCATTATTTGATCAGGAATACAATCAAACTGTGGACCAGTTTTGACATTTCAGTGTCTCATAAGTAGTTAGACTTGGTTAAATCAATTATGATGATGGCCAGGGGGAACCCTCAATCGGAATGTCAACTGAAGGCATCGTGGCTGTGAGTCTGGCGCAGCGCCACAGCCACCGCTGGGTTGGGTGGCCTCCCTATCATTGCCGTTGTTTTGCCCGCATTTGGAAAACAGATTATCTGTGCTCATTAAATAAAGCCGGTGAAGCGGATAATTCATGACAACACATTCCAATTTCAGGCGCGTGTGATCTCACAACACAACATTGCAATGTCAGTTTAACACGACTTGACTTTAGATTTGTAATCAAACACCGCTTGAAGAAGTCAAGCTCTATAATTGTCCGCTTGTATTCTTACTGCCACAAATATTCCCAGATGTGATAACTATTGCCATAATGTGCAGGATACCAGACTTGATGGAATATTTTCATTCAATGAGGACTTTGCCAGTTTTGGTGCAGTTGATCTCGACATTCAGTTTAACTGTCTAACCATATCTAAGATAATAATTACAATAAGATGGTAATCTCATTTACAACCTGTGAGATAGTTTACTGATTATGTCATCAACAGGAAGGTCAGGCATTGCATCATGTCAGGTGGTATTAGGACTCCTCTGGTGTGTCTGAGCACGCCCCACACCCTTCCCCTCAATGGGGCTGCATTAATGTGGCAAGAAAGCTTGAGAGCCTTGTAGACACTGAGTGTAGAATTCCATTTGTTGGTCATTTACATTTACACAACTCTGCAAGAAGACAGACAGCACCAGAAGCGGTCGATAGTTTGAAGTTGACAATTTGTCTCCATTTACGTAGGCTGGGAATCGTCGTTGCCAGTTTCCAGGCAGTTGGAAATGAGCCGGCACTTAGCGATTGATTAAAGTTCACCAGGCAGTGGGGAGGAGACTATCGCTGCTCACGGCTTGCACAGTGACAGTTTACGGTGCTTCCAGAACTGTTTAAATTTTGAAAACTGTTTTTGGTGCATGCACGGAAATCTCTTGAGAGGTCCAGATATGAGGGGGGGGCCCAGGCCTAGAGGATGGCAGCAGTCGCTTTTGTGGCCTCCGATCCACAACAGGGGGTGCACCCTGGCATGGCACTCAAACCACCCACTGTTGTCAAGGGTTGTGTCATGTAATCTAGATTGTGTCATGCTGTGTCCTTTGCACTATTACTGCAACAACTCTTACCTTCAAGAACAGATGTAACATTTAGTTACACGTCTAATTTAATTGTAGTTGTTTTTGTACATTCCTTGGTGACAATCCACTTTCCTTGCGTACGGCTTCCATGGAACAACCCACCCACCTAATGCCACCCATCCACCCACCCACGGCCTTCACGTGCACGTTTGGGTCAGTACGAGGTGACGTGATTTATGATATCCGTGGTCGCACGCTGGAGAGAGACAGCCTTTGATTTTCCGCCTTTGCATGAGGCGACCATCAACTCATTGCCCTTGAGAACGAGGACTCGTCACGGGCGGCTGCCCAGATTTGACCCCACGACCCCAGCGACGGTGCCGGCTCCGTGTCCTCGCGTGGTCTTCGCCGCCGAGGGCCACTCGCCCCGCCCCCCCCCCTCTGCAGTCACTTCTCGGGGCAGTGCCGCCGCGTGATGGAGCTGGCACGCATGGCGGCCACGTCAATTCCGTCCGTACTCCTCGGATGTCATCGCCTTTGAAAGCGCGCGGCAGGGTTTGTATCGGCTGTCAAGAGCAGTTGTGAACATTGATTGATGTCACCTCCTTAGAAATCGCATTCAACTGCAGCGCCACCGCTCGCAGTGTTTGTGAAGCACTGCTACAGTAGATTCCCACAGTCGTCAGCATTGCGCACACAGTTCAACTTACGTCGGGGTTTACTCTCACTGTGTTTCTAAATTACAGCAAGGCAACGGACCCATTTGTACAACAGCAATGCGATTGGCTATTGATGCGTTTACAGGCAAAGCCAGCAGGAAACCAGAGAATTGCATCGGTTCATTGCTCACCTTCGATACTCAATGCCCACAATACAAAGCGTTGACCCGTGTATGTAAAACACGTTTTTGTTTATGTCATTTTAACGCTCATTTCTATGTTGAGGCCAATAGAGCAAACTAAATTGTACAAATGAGATGGAACACAGCGAGACAAAGAAGTTGATTCTTGACTGGAATCGCGTCCCTAATTTATGACAGCTCATGGAGTCGGTGTTGGGGGCGTGGGGTGAATCGGATTTAAAATAGTTTTGCTCAATGCGTGCTGTTTCGAAACATCATGAACACATGAACACAGAATATTCACATTGCCGAGCAAGGCGCTGGTCTGGATAAAGGACGTGATGTGGAGCACAGCTCTGCAAGGCGGGCGTGTGAGCCGGTGGTGGTCGTGGTGGCACACGCATGTACTGCACACGCATGTACTGCACGGTGATCACCCGTGGCGCTCGTGGGTTTGGTCTTGTGATTTGTGAAACGCGGTTGCCCCGTGTCGAGCGAGGTGTGTTGCATCCCATGGGTTACTGTAATGAATGTGGAAACTCGGCCGATGACTTAATGAGTTTCTCAAAAATGGGACTTTAACATCATGTCTGTTCATGCAATGAAAATGGGGTTACAGAGAACAAAGCGTTAAAAAATCCAGCGAACCGAATTTATGGCCCTGGACCTTCCCACAGCAATAAACACGTCCCACATCGTGCCTCTGCCAATGGCTTTCTGCCACACTGAGCATTCATGGCCTCTATGAAGTATGAGCTGGGTTTGATGTGCGCGCCTGTAACTCAGTGACTTGGACGTGCAGGGGTTAGTGGATCACATTGAGATAGTCATTGTCGACGATGACTATCACCACCAGCGGAGCCATGAGGTGCCTGTAAGATGCAGTGCAGAAGGTAGGTTTCTGACTTTTGAGGTTGTCAGTGATTTCCTTGTGTGCATGGCTCTTTCTCGGGACATTGGATTCCCGCATAATTCAACACGGGCCCTGCAAAGCATCCCCAATGCATCCCCCTGAATGGCTGCATTTTCGCGACCATTAGACATCAGAGCAGGGCCGTGCCAGGATCGCTCTTGGTACGGCCCGGCACGGCTGTTCTCTTCCCAACGCTTGAAAGACCACGCGGACTTCAACTGTTCGCAACAATTGAACGATGCCGCCGCCATGAACCTGCGCACATTCCCCGATCCACTCGTCACTCTTCCCGTTTCCGGCATGCGTCTCTCCTCCGTGCTTCTTTCCAAACTTTGCAGGTCATGTTCCATGTATTTGTTTGTCAATGACTGTGTGTCTGAAGCATGCATTAGAGAAAGTAGCGCCAATTGAGTTAACTATAATAACAATCATCTTATACTGCGCTCTAACTGGTTGGTCTTCGTTCACGCTGTGCCATGCGGCCGCATAGTGATGACCTTGGTCTCGTTTCGGAGTGCGAAATTACAGCCACGGCTACGCACTGTACATCGACCGAGGATTGTACACACACCAACAGAGGTTAAAATCTACACCAATTCAATTTTACACCATCAAGTAAAACCGCATCCTCACCCAGTTATTGATTTTGTAAAGACAGCCATTTCATTTTGAAACCCAGACGAGTAACCACGCGTTTAACAGCCTTGGTTCGCTTTGCCGAGCCCACGTGTGGTATCCTGCAGATGTTTCAATAAATTGTGACGATTTAATTCGGTTATTTTGCTTTTACAAACACAGTCTCTGTTTTCACTTCATACAGCGTAGGGTTGCCACCTTTAATTCGGACCGTCCAGGAATTGGCATCTGTGCTGGAGTGGCAGGAATTGATTTCTCCCGTGAGCTGGTGGTTTTATTGCATTCGAATTTTTACCGCAGAGGACTGCATGGTTTTAATCAACCTGGGCTGGCTGAGAAACGTGTCCGGGTTTAGTGGTGGGTATAGTACAGCATCAACACATGAAGTCACCCTGAGATGCCTTACTCGCGGTCATAAAAACACAGTCGACGAAGGGTAGTGAGGAATGACCATCTCGTAACATTCGGTTCGATGCATTCACTCTGTGCCAAACGATTATAAGGAGGTCCACCTCTCTGACCAAGTGTCACTCGCGGTGGACCAGTGGTAGCGCGTTCGCCGCTCGTTGCAGAGGTTCGTGGTTTAAATCCGGCAGGCTGCCCTGGTTAATACTGCTGTGGGTGCATTAACAATAGACTATGCTTCCGCCTGCTTCACAACTAGTCGGGATTATGTGTTCGCGTCTTTGTCCAAATTTGCCAAAGTCGACAAATATCACTGCAATTTACTCAACTGGGATTACACACACAGCAGCAGGAACCATCGCTCACAATCCTCGCTCACAATCCCCGCTTGCAGGCCAGATGCTGAGTCACCTCGTGCCATGGGTGCCCTTTCCCATGGTTGAGATGAGATGTGATGTAAGTCGCTTGTCACGTGAAAAACGCCCCAGTGGAAAAGGATCTCTGTCAAAAACAAAAAACCATCGTCGTCTTCATTACTATTATTATTACTACCACCCCTGACAGCCTCAACGTTTGCCGTTGTCTCCCAAAGGTGCCGATCATCGCCGCAGCCGTAGTGTCGCTCTACTTCCTGGAGCTGACCAACGTGTTCGTGCCGGCGCACGTCGGCTTCCAGTGCCACGAGCGCGGCCTCAGCCTGCCCTACGTGGAGCCGGCGCGGGAGACGGTGCCGCTGCTCATGCTCTTCAGCCTCGCCTTCGCCGTGCCCTCAGCCACCGTGAGCGCGCCCCCCGCGCCTGTGCTACAATAGGAGCATTGCACACGTTTATTAGGGGTGCCACGGGAGCGAGATGTTCGATCCCAACCCTGACTCCCGAGTATTTGGAGTTTGCGTGTCTCTCTCTCCCCGTGGTCACGTGGATGTTTCTCCGGATCCTCCGGTTTTTCCCCCCACATTTATAAACATGCGTTTAGAGTAATTGTGATATAAATATCCACACGATAAGACACTATCATTTGTTGCCAGGTAGCTTCTGAACAAGAGCTATATAGCTTAGTGGGCCTTATTTCCTGGTGAATAGAAAATAGAATTAGTAAAATAGCAATATTTCATTCATCATCACGGTCACATCGTGAACGGATCGTGATGAATAGTAAATGCAGATTGGATGCTAATGAGGGTATTGAAGTTAATGGGGTGGATAAAACTGTACAAATTGCACAAAAATGAGAAACGGAATCGATGTGACCATAAAGACGAGACAAAAGGAATTGAGCCTTGCAACGCAACCCCCAGGTTGAGACAATTCATCAAATCGCTTGGGCGGATGCAGGGGTGGACGAATGGTTTCTTAGTACGTTTCAAGTATTGCAAAACATATACAGCAACCATTCCTGGTTGGACGAAGTTTAGTGCTTGTTTGCAATCTGTCTGCACTTGGCCTGTACGAGCTTGCAGCACAGATGTGCACTGTGCAGTTTTGGCGTGGGTTTATGCACACGGTAAGCATGCCAGCGCATGTGCCAATGCAAATGAGGTGCCTGGGTTAAAATGCAAATGCACGTCGCTTGCACCCAGCTGCACCCACGTGGAACTGCCCATTGGAGAACCGCGTCAGCACAGTTCTCATTATCTTCTGCCGCGTCTGCGCGGTTGTAGCGAGATGCTGCCACCGAAGTAGCGGCGTGACGGACAGCACACCGGACTCGCAATCCAGAGGTCACTGGTTCAATCTCCTGGCGCGGCGGTTGAATCGATGGCCACATTTCTTAAATCGGCCACCCTTCGTCCACTGTGCGGTATAAATGGGTTTGATCCAGGGTCGGTCGATAGGCAGGTTCCGTGCGGTGGTACTTATCCTGATGAGAATAGGCAGAACTTGGACAGTGCATCCACGAAACATGGCTCAGGTTCTCTGTAAATGGGGCCTACCGACTCGAGAGCAGCTGTGGAAACGATCCTCTGCTTCCCCTGTGGTTTACAGATCATGATTGGAGAGGGGATTGTCTTCTGCTGCCTGTGCAGGCGGCAAGGTTCGTCGGCCGACGCCAGTGGAGCCGTCATCGGCTGCAACTTCAGCTCGTACCTGCGCCGTGCCGTCCGCTTCGTGGGTACGGCAGTGGCACGAAGTGCCCGTGCGGCGTTGTTTCAGTGTGGACCTCACTATGAACCAGTGCACCTTAGTTCTAACGAGGCGTGAAAGAGTAGGCCCATTACCCTCCGGAGCGGTTCACCAGAGCTGCTACAGTGGAGACCCTTCCGCCAGCAGTGGCGCAAGCGAAATATTGCAGGGCTGCGCCTTTGCCAATATAAAACAGAAGACCTAACGAGACCCTAATCCCAACACGAACAAAGAGCCACATCTCATTCATAGCGGTAAAAAAGTTAATTTGAAGCCTCTTGAATTGCTCACTACATTAAGATATTCTCGGCTGACAGCCATTAAGGTTGCATTAGGCCTATTCCATTCATCAATACAGTAGCTCCATCTCACCCTGCTGATTTTATGACCGAAAGATGTTTAAAGTGAAACAGCTTATCTATCGCAACATTTTTATTTTGAGAATTATTCTTCAACTTAGCAGCGAGCTGAGACAGTAAGAATGTGCGCTTTGATAAACGCTCACGTGCGTGACGATTGAATTTGTGTGGCTCTTGTCGGATGGTGGAGGGTTACCCGACAATAATTTGGCCGGATCGTTCCACGTGACCTAACCCAAGAATGACCGATGACTCCTCGCCCTGCTCCCGTGCGATGATTCTGTGTGTGGCCCCGGCGGGCAGGAGTGCACGTGTTCGGGCTGTGCGCGGCGCTGCTCGTGGCCGACATCCTGCAGCTGTCCACGGGGTTCCACGCGCCGTACTTCCTCACGGTGTGCAAGCCCAACTACACGCTGCTCAACACGAGCTGCGACGAGAGCCCCTACGTCATGCAGGACATCTGCACGGGCCAGGACGCCAACGCCATCAGCGCCGGCAGGTGACGTCCACGCCCCCGCGTGCCGCACCACGACGCACCAGACGCACCACGCCGCACCAGACGCACCATGCCGCGCCAGACGCACCACGCCGCACCACGCCGCACCACGCCGCACCAGACGCACCACGCCGCACCACGCCGCACCACGCCGCACCAGACGCACCACGCCGCACCACGCCGCACCACGCCACACCAGACGCACCACGCCACACCACGCCGCACCACGCCGCACCAGACGCATCATGCCGCACCACGCCGCACCACGCCACACCACGCCGCACCACGACGCGCCAGCGAGTGACCCTCCCTCGCGTCTGCGGGTCGTGCCGCACGCCAACGTGTGCTGGGAGCTTTTTCAGCTGAAGGTGTTGCGCCCCATGCGTTGGCAGCCAAAAGGGAGAAACGTCATGGAAATCGTGTCAAACGACCCGAACAAACATCGGGCAGCTGCGCTGTGTTTAACCCGTCCAGCCGTCCATACGACTGCTTCACGACTTCTGTGAAACTGATCCTCGTGTCTTGGGGATCGTGCAGAACCCTGGAGAGATCAACCGCAAACGGAGTGCCACTTACGCTGTGCATAAGTAAAGTGCAGCCCTGAAATGGCTCGATTAATGCCACCGCTAGCAGAAGGGCCTACTCGAGAGAAAGCTCTAGACAGGGTATCTTATTTGACTCTTGCACACTGAGCAGACGCCTTGGAAGAAGTGGGAGTACCCACACTTTACCCCACCACACACCACCTGTGGATCGACTGTCGGGTACCCATTTACACCGCTCAACCACCTCAGAGTACAGTTGTTGCTCTACATCAGCATCAGCCACACGAAGACACAGATTCCCAGATAGTAATGGGAAAATAATCCATGCTGCGGAGCATGCTCAGAGTGTGAGTTTTCGTTGGTGAGTGATGGGGCGATATCCGCACGCCGGAGGGTGACGAATGTTCAATGCCAGGCGATCGTTCGTGATGTTTCCAGGAGTGATTGCCTCACCCCGCGTTGTTAACGGCCAACCCGGAATGTGTCGTTCACAGGAAGACGTTCCCATCGGAGCACGCGACCATCGCTGCCTTTGCCGCCATCTACATTTCTGTAAGTTCCTTTCCTCACCTCGCTCCTGGAATTTAAAATATATTTTCAGATTACTTGCGGAAATTTTTATATAATTTTTCTTGTTATAAAAATGGAGGTAGGAAATCATAGGCAACATCTCTAAATGGCCACAAAGCGAATCTGTTGTAATTATTAGAAGAACAATATTATTGCGGTTCAATTTCACAGTCCACCTTCTTCTTGACCAAGCCCTATTGCTGAATTCTTTTCACGCTGATTTTTTCTACAATGCAATTCCGTTCATGTGGAGATCTGTACGTTTGGTAGCCACTGCATCAGCTAGCTGGGTTAGGGAATTAATCCCAGGAGCTGGGTTAATTTCCTGACTTGGGTGCCTTTCTGTTATGAGTTTATATGTTCTCCCCTTATTCTGCACCGTGTGGCGTTTGTCGTGTAACGGTTTAGTGCGCTGCGGTATGAACCCAGCCACCTGAGGTTCAATTCCCGCTCATGACCAATGACAGTAACAGCTAATATGTAAACCAGGGCTTTCACGAGGTTGACTCCGCCTCGAACGAGTACCACGTGCAGTGTGTACACATCGGAATTGGGGAGACGAAGGCGGCCGGGCGTGGCGCTGGCACCCCACCCCCTCGTGTGCCATGCCGGGCTTCACAGGTGCTCGCTGACTGCGCTTGCCCCAACGGTCTCTTAAGGCTACACGGGGGACCTTTGTCTCTCGGAGTTTGCGTGCTCCCCCGCCGTTGGGTATGCGTGACGCGAGCGTAAACGTTTGGTACGAACGCATCGCGGTGTCCGCTACGTGCTCCACGGCAGATCTACTTCAACTCGGTGGTGAGCAACTCCAGCAAGCTGCTCAAGCCGCTGCTCGTGTTCGCATTCGAGCTGAGCGCCGGCGTGTGCGGCCTCACGCGCGTCGTGCAGCACAAGAGTCACCCCGGCGACGTCTACGCCGGCTTCCTGCTGGGCACCGCCATCGCCTGGTACCTGGTGCGTCGCCCACGCTCCCTCCTCCTCCTCCTGACTCATTCCTCCTCCCTCCTCCGTCCTCCACATTCCTAAAGCAGGAGAGCTCGTCCCTGGCACAACCAATGATGATTTCTCCCACGAAGTGGTGGATATTTTATCGACTCCAACAGGATTTGAACTCGAAACCTTCTGATTATGAGCCACTCGCTCTACTGCTGAGCAACCTGCCTGGACTTTATCACTCATTGTAATCATTGAATCACTTAAGAACGGCGTTGCAACAAAATTCGGTGTTATAGTTGCTTGTATTGCGTTGTTTTTTTCCAGGGATATCATGCGGTGGATAACTTTGAAATGAAGGAGAGGAAACTACATTACCAGGCGCGGCTGAAGGAAGCACAAAACCGCAACGTCTCGTCAAAGCTAGGCCGCAAGATGAGCCTGCATCGCCAGGATTCGGGCATGAATGGCTTGGGCAGTGACTCGGAGGCCGCCCGTCGACAGCCGGACGTCACGCTGAGCCGCAGCCACAGCGAGAACGCCTCCGTGCGGGCGCTCAACCACCGCGCGAGCGGCAGCAGCGAGGACATGGAGATCCTGCCCACGCGCCACCCCATGGGCAAGGAGAGCATGGTGACCTTCAGCAACACGCTTCCCAGGGCCAGCGCCCAGCCGCCCGCGGCGGCCGGCGTCGAGGACGTCGCGCGGCGTCACGTCGTGGTGCACGCCGCCACCGACCCCGGCCGGGCCAAGCAGAAGGTCGACCCCTGGAGGCCGAAGGCGGAGGGTTCCAAAGTGCCGACGAGGCAGCAGCGGCAGGAGGACTGCGCGGCGGAGGCGCAGAGGGCGTTCGACGTGCGGACTTCCTCTGAGCACCCGTGCCTGACAATGGGGGTTGCGGACGTGGCACCCAAGACCGGCGTGTACCTCAACGTGCAGGCCAGCGGTGGGGGTCCCGCGGCGGCGGCCGCTTTGGCCCAGCAGCAGCAGCAGCAGCAGCTGGTGCACATCCCTGAAGAGACGCCGGTAAGCCCCCACACCTCCCCCAAGGGCAGCTCGGCCCGGGCCAAGTGGCTGATGATGGCAGAGAAGGGCGGCGCAAAGCGCGGCACGCAAAGCGGCCAACCTCGTCTCATCCAGGTCATCAACATGTCCAAGCAGCAGGGCCTCCTACAGGCCAAGGCCAAGCAGGCAGCGGACCCCGCTCCTGTGGGCTGCGCGGGGGGGCCAGTGCGCTACAAGAATCTGCCCGAGCAACTTCCAGTCGGAGCGGCGGCGGCGCCTTTGGCGTCCACGTCTGCCGCTGGTGATGGGGGGGACCGGGCCCGGTCGCTCGTTCACGTTTCTGCGAATGACGGCGTCACAAGCTCCTGGAAATGGAAGCCTTCCCCGCAGGACCCTGAATCGTACGAGCTGAATGATCTTGGTCGTCACATGGAGCCCGGCGACGAGGAACGAATGCCCACTCCGCATTCCCACAGCAACTCGGATCTGGACGAGGTGCCCTACTGCAGCCCTTCCGGTGTGAACGCGGGACCTATGCTGGGAACCAAGGTGGCCCTCGGCGAGCTGAGTGAACTGGCGCCGCCGGAGCCTCTGTCCCTTCCCTCCAGCCGTGACTCTACTCTGCGCAGGAAGCCTTCGACCATCCTCGTGCCAGAGCGATCCAACAACCTGGAGAACACGCGGAATGTATTCTACAAAGGAACGTCTTCTTCCAGGGGCTACAAAGACTGATCTACATTTGGAGCCCGCAGTGGTTATCAGGAGCAGCGTAAGTCGAATAGAAGGCGTGTGCCAGTCATCACACCAACCCTAACATTGCTTGTGACGAAACTCCATTCCATAACATCAACGTGTGGTTGAAAAATAACATTTAACCGCCCTTAGACATGAATGCAGTGTTGATGGTCAGAGATGCAGAGTGGATTCTGAGAAATGTAGAAGGCCGGACCAACTCGAGTAGTCTCTTGAGACGAGAGAGGAGGCATTCACCAGGAACTCGTGAGCACGTGGAACATGTTTTAGGATTTAAGGTGTGTTGATAATCCTAGTACAGGCCTTCCATTAGTCACATTTGTGAAACCATTTTTAACTTCAACTCACTCTCCCTACTAACTATAAAATATAATCATTCTCAGATGTGGTGATGGCTTTACAGCTGCACTGTGGATGGTCCCGTGAGATTTGTACAGCACAACTCTAATGAGAAGCACAGGTTCGGGCACTCATGAGGCTGAACGGGATATTTTTTAACCTTGCCATTTATATGTTTTATATATACAGTTAACGTGTTTCACTATAAAGCACACTCCGTGGGGGTTGTTAAGGAATGGTCTACGCGAGTGTTCCGCTTCGCTTACCTGCTCCGAGGTGCGGAAGCGCTGGTGAAGTAAAAAAGAACCATGAGCAGCAAGGTGCGGGGAAGCCTTCATCCAACAGGGGATTGACAGTCTGGATATGATTTGTTATTTGTGAAGATAATTGTTGAATCTGAAGGTAATGTGAGAAGAGAATGCTGATGCGATTGTTCAACTGGGAGAAATCCTCACCGTCCCACTTGCCTCCCGATGGCCGCGTCGTAGGGACACCGGGCACGCTTCGTGTTGTGTGGTCACCGACCGCTGTGAGCACGGCTGTCCGTCGGTAAACGTACAGCCAAACTCACATCCCGCCGAGGAATGAAATCGACAAAAAGTGACGAGATGAGTTTTCTGGGGATGGCCACGAACTTGTTGGCTGTTGCGTGTTGGGGCCGCGGTCTCCCAGCTGGTCATCACGCTCCACCGTCCCCGAAATCACACGTGGCGTTAGAACTGGGTCAGCACGTTGTGATTAAACGGACTCAGTAACATCCGCACATTGCGGTTAAAAGAGGCTCTCATTTTAACCGACCATTGTTTTGTTAATGTAGTCCGCTTGTAAATGATCGTGCAGTCGCACGATCAAAATCGAATGTGGAAGCAGAATTTAAACACTTTCTTCTGACCTCTACAACATGTGCGAAAAACACAGGGCCCTCTAAAGCACCGCGTACTGTGTAAATGGCCACACACTGAGCTGGTTGTGTAGCCATTGGGGGCCAGTTACTGTGACCTCGTGGGGGAAATGCATAACACCTTTTGCAATCATCGACATAAAGTATCCACAAACTCCCCTTCTTAAAACAGTTCAAGTTAGTTTCCGTTTGTAGAACTTGCTGTCGAGTCATGGCACCAGTGTGACAATGTCAATGGATGTGGAGCCAATCACCGATTCTTGTACAATAGCCAATAGCATTGTCCACTTGTACATGGCACCTACAGCCATATCAGCTCTGAATACGGAGCATCAGGGATCTGTGTGCAGTATATGGGAGCGCACTCTACATGTTAGAGTCGTCACAGAAGAAACAAAGAGTTACTCTCTTAAAGAAACTCGGAGTAGCCCCATGGCTCTCTCTCTCTCTGCTGTTTCATGCTTTGCAGTTTTGTAGATTGCTAACTAAAGTGAAACTAGATTACTCGCGAGGCCATTCACACCCGGGGCCTCGCAGCACTCCACATACACAGCTCAACCCTTAACAACCCTGAACAGGTATAGCGGAATAAAACTTAAAAACATACTCCACCTACGCAGGGGATATACAGGTGAAAACAAATCTGTTTTAAGATGGGACCGAAAGAATGAAGCCACTGAGAGTCTCGAATTGTTCTGGGAACGAGGTCCCCACAGCTGAATTGCCACCTGAGCCTCGAGTGTTCTCATCGAACTTGTTGAGGTCATTTTCGTGATGGTTTTGTCCGGCAGCCTCTCTGGCTTCCTCGAGTCTATCTTCAAGAGGCTTCACTCCTTGTCAATTCAACACTGTTCACCAGTTATCATTTCAAATATTCTCAGGCCCCCAGAGTATAACGCGTAATCTCCATCGATCAGACAGTCACACTCTCCCCGCCCTCTCCCACTGAAGAAGGGCCATTATCTGAAACGTCAGGCTGCGATAGCACAGTGTTAACGATGATTGTTGCGAGTGTTTTTTGTGCGTGTGCGGCACAGCCAACGCGGTCTGTGGACCTGTTTGGTGGACGCGTGTTTGTCTCGAACACGGCGGCTACTTGTGGGATATTGCAAATAGCAGCAGATTATCAACAAAATAAGTCACTCGAAGCCACTTAAATATGTAGTGCATGGCCCAGAAATTATTATGAAATCGACTTCACAGATTGAAAGTTACCATTTGGCACCGTGATATAACACTGCCTCGCAGTATACCATGTGCAGTATTGGTACTTTGGTTTTCAACCAAGTGGAATGTGTGATATTTGTAATATGGCATGTATAAGACTTACTGCTTAGTTTAAACTCCACATAACCATTTCAAAAGACAAGTCTGTTGGCAATGTAGGATGAGATGGACAGTTATGGCAGCCAGCTCGGTCTGACAACGCCAGACCCAATCGGCCGTAACCCTGCCCCACTGCTCTTACATCCACAATGCATCACCACCAACCCAATATGTATCATTCTTCGAGATGCAATTTAGCCAAATTGAGTGTAGAAGCAACTTTAATGTGAGCCTTTTGTTTCTGCAGTGATTGGTGACTAGGGACATTAATGCATGACATTTGACGTCCCAGTTTAATCAGAGGCGGCTGCCCAGATTTCAACTTAAAATCTCAGCTCCATCGCTTCTGCAAATCTTCTCTCACCCACAGGACGCCCAGCCGTGTACGGGCAGGCGCTCCGCCGACCGTTAACTCTTAGACCACACAAACAGTGGTGACTGAGAGGATAATACAACAATCATTGTAATAGCAGCAGGTGAGTGGGTCTGGGCAGGGCCCATTGTGGGTGAGACTGGTGATGAAGGATGGTGGGTGAGACTGGTAGTGAAGGGATGGTGGGTGAGACTGGTGATGAAGGGACGGTGGGTGAGACTGGTGGTGAAGGGATGGTGGGTGAGACTGGTAGTGAAGGGATGGTGGGTGAGACTGGTGATGAAGGGACGGTGGGTGAGACTGGTTGTGAAGGGATGGTGGGTGAGACTGATAGTGAATGGATGGTGGGTGAGACTGGTAGTGAAGGAATGGTGGGTGAGACTGGTGATGAAGGGACGGTGGGTGAGACTGGTGATGAAGGAATGGTGGGTGAGACTGGTGATGAAGGGATGGTGGGTGAGACTGGTGATGAAGGGATGGTGGGTGAGACTGGTGGTGAAGGAATGGTGGGTGAGACTGGTGATGAAGGGACGGTGGGTGAGACTGGTGATGAAGGAATGGTGGGTGAGACTGGTGATGAAGGAATGGTGGGTGAGACTGGTGATGAAGGGATGGAGTAGAGGTAGAAACTCCCAGCGGCCCTGTGTCATACTGATCAGAAAGAAAGTTGTTATAGTCAGGCCATTTAACAGTGAGTGGTTGAGCTTAGTTTCAGTGAAGATTATTTGTATTGGGCTGTGTGCACTCACGTGTGACGGAGCAAGCCAGGCGGCGGTAATCGATGGGGGTATTTTATTACGTGATTACACACGCGGTGCTTAATGCGCAAGTCCTCTGCATCCTATCTCTATATTTTTGATGATTTTACCTTGAAGATGCGAACATATATATAACTTCTAAACGACAGCTACATTTTCAAGACGTTGGCAGTTATTAAGGAATACACGTTAACAGAAAGCGATGTTCTCTTGCAGATGAAAAGGCCTCGTGTTTAAACCATGCCTCCAATCCGGGAGGAAGATGTTTCATGTCGTGAAGCTGTTGAGGGGGGTGCCTCGTGTCCCACACGAACGCAGCGCTTTACACATCACGAGTGATTTGTCATCACCCACTGATTATTGTTTCTGAACAATTGACAGTTCAATGTGCAGGGCGAGTTGCAAGACCTCAACAGCACAAATGTAAAAGCCATAAGCAAGACTCTTCACAGAATCCACAACTCATAATTCTATCCCGTCGTTTTGGATGGACTCCTGTCGAGAATGGCGTCTGTGCTAGATTAGGGACAACACGTCGAGACCTCTCTCAACCGTGTGCATCACTGCGATCCACTTGTGATCGATCTCAACCTTGTGCATCACTAGGATCCACTTGTGATCGATCTCAACCTTGTGCATCACTAGGATCCACTTGTGATCGATCTCAACCTTGTGCATCACTGCGATCCACTTGTGATCGATCTCAACCTTGTGCATCACTAGGATCCACTTGTGATCGATCTCAACCTTGTGCATCACTAGGATCCACTTGTGATCGATCTCAACCTTGTGCATCACTGCGATCCACTTGTGATCGATCTCAACCTTGTACATCACTAGGATCCACTTGTGATCGATATCAACCTTGTGCTTCACTAGGATCCACTTGTGATCGATATCAACCTTGTGCTTCACTAGGATCCACTTGTGATCGATCTCAACCTTGTGCATCACTAGGATCCACTTGTGATCGATATCAACCTTGTGCATCACTGCGATCCACTTGTGATCGATCTCAACCTTGTGCATCACTGCGATCCACTTGTGATCGATCTCAACCTTGTGCATCACTGCGATCCACTTCTGATCGATCTCAACCTTGTGCATCACTGCGATCCACTTGTGATCGATCTCAACCTTGTGCATCACTGCGATCCACTTGTGATCGATCTCAACCTTGTGCATCACTGCGATCCACTTGTGATCGATCTCAACCTTGTGCATCACTGCGATCCACTTCTGATCGATCTCAACCTTGTGCATCACTGCGATCCACTTGTGATCGATCTCAACCTTGTGCATCACTGCGATCCACTTGTGATCGATCTCAACCTTGTGCATCACTGCGATCCACTTGTGATCGATCTCAACCTTGTGCATCACTGCGATCCACTTGTGATCGATCTCAACCTTGTGCATCACTAGGATCCACTTGTGATCGATCTCAACCTTGTGCTTCACTAGGATCCACTTGTGATCGATATCAACCTTGTGCTTCACTAGGATCCACTTGTGATTGATCTCAACCTTGTGTATCACTAGGATCCACTTGTGATCGATCTCAACCTTGTACATCACTAGGATCCACTTGTGATCGATCTCAACCTTGTGCATCACTGCGATCCACTTGTGATCGATCTCAACCTTGTACATCACTAGGATCCACTTGTGATCGATCTCAACCTTGTGCATCACTGCGATCCACTTGTGATCGATCTCAACCTTGTACATCACTGCGATCCACTTGTGATCGATCTCAACCTTGTGCATCACTGCGATCCACTTGTGATCGATCTCAACCTTGTACATCACTAGGATCCACTTCTGATCGATCTCAACCTTGTGCATCACTGCGATCCACTTGTGATCGATCTCAACCTTGTACATCACTAGGATCCACTTGTGATCGATCACAACCTTGTGTTTCACTAGGATCCACTTGTGATCGATCTCAACCTTGTACATCACTAGGATCCACTTGTGATCGATCTCAACCTTGTGCATGACTAGGATCCACTTGTGATCGATCTCAACCTTGTGCATCACTAGGATCCACTTCTGATCGATCTCAACATTATGCTTCACTAGGATCCACTTGTGATCGATCTCAACCTTGTGTATCACTAGGATCCACTTCTTATCGATCTCAACCTTGTGTATCACTATGATCCACTTCTGATCGATCTCAACCTTGTACATCACTGCGATCCACTTCTGATCGATCTCAACCTTGTACATCACTGCGATCCACTTCTGATCGATCTCAACCTTGTGCATCACTAGGATCCACTTCTGATCGATCTCAACCTTGTGCTTCACTAGGAACCACTTCTGATCGATCTCAACCTTGTACATCACTGCGATCCACTTCTGATCGATCTCAACCTTGTACATCACTAGGATCCACTTCTGATCGATCTCAAACTTGTACATCACTAGGATCCACTTGTGATCGATCTCAACCTTGTACATCACTGCGATCCACTTCTGATCGATCTCAACCTTGTGCATCACTGGGATCCACTTGTGATCGATCTCAACCTTGTACATCACTAGGATCCACTTCTAATCGATCTCAACCCTGTGCATCACTGCGATCCACTTCTGATCGATCTCAACCTTGTACATCACTGCGATCCACTTGTGATCGATCTCAACCTTGTGCATCACTAGGATCCACTTGTGATCGATCTCAACCTTGTACATCACTAGGATCCACTTCTGATCGATCTCAACCTTGTGTATCACTAGGATCCACTTGTGATCGATCTCAACCTTGTACATCACTGCGATCCACTCCACTTTATACCCAAGCAGGGGGCGCAACGACCGATTGCAACGGGGGGCGGCTGGGGGGGGGCGGCTGTGCAAGATCCGACTGTGGGCCCCCATCCTCTCTCCCGACTCACTTTTTACTGAATTAGCTGCGGATATTTTAACACGTCGGCTATAACTTTTTCTATGATCAGTTTAACACATAGGCTTTCGCGACCAATATCATTCATAGTAAAAGTTTTTGGGTTAGATCGCATAAGTATAGTCAGTCTCCTATTGACGGTATTAATAACACATTCAAGGCTACAATACTCGCAATTGAGTTCCCCGTGCCGGCCAATCGCTCTAAGATTTCCTGTTAGGAGGTGGATCGCGCAACGTTACGCGGCTCTATTGATGGGATAACCGAATGCGTCAATCATCGGGCTTGGTCCATGGTAGACAGCAGATAATTTTTAATGATACATTCTTTTTTTCTTAACATTTGTTTTACTTGATTAGGGGCCCCCTTATGGCCGACTGGACCCCAAAGCGTCGCATGCCCCCCGATAGCTGCGCCCCTGTACCCAAGCAAACCTTGTGGCGGGACCCCGGGGTCCCGAATAAACGGAAGTCAAAATCATAATAAGTTTATTGATTTGTGGCGACTCCGTCCCACCGCGTATATCAACGCCGCGACCTACCTGGCGCTGATCGTTCTGTTGTCGTGCACAAGAGCTGAACAAGCGAACGCATCATCATCAAGCAAACGCACTCCATGCTCGGGTAGGGCAGGATCATAACAAGTCTTATCCAAAGCAGCTCAAACTGCCTACACGACTTAAGTCCTTAATATGTCATAACGGTATGCATAATACAGTGAAACTGCCATCTTATCTTTATTATTATTTATAACCTACCAATGTCTGCAGCCAGGATCAATCGATGACAATCCTATTACCTGCAGATATTTAACAGGTGAGATGCGTTGCACCGTTAATTCCTCCTGTTTGCTAATACTTATCTTGTCCGTATGTAGCTGTGCAGATAGGTTTTTGTTTGCGGGTTAAGCCATAGTCCCCACATACCGCTCGTATCAATGCGGATAAGAGGAGCGGCGACCCACTACTCTGGAGAGTAACATTGGTATAAACGCCTGTTACAATATGAACAGCGCATTTAAAACGCGTACTATGTTATGTACTGTTTACAAAGTGTGTTCACAAATCCACACTGAGAAACACGATGATTGGCAGAGGGGTGTAAATATTTTTTTCGATAGTGTATTTAAATAGAGGTACTGCAGGTAAGTAGTTTTCAGTTTTAAAGGCATAGCTTAACAAGACAACACTTGCTACTATCCTTCAAACCCATTGGTGAATAAGAGCAAAGTTTATGTTTACATTATAATATAATGTTTACATTATATATAATGTTTACATTATATATAATATAATATGCTTACATTATAATAAGGTTAAATTATCTTTAGTATTCTTAGCAACTTGAACATTCTGCTCTTTCCCACATTACTTTGCTGTACTTCTCGGGGGCTGTGCTGTGCTCACATGAAGAGGCAGGCGATTTGCCTGCTTCACACATCCCATCAGCCGCACGACCTTCTGCAAGTGCTCAGCTTCCACGCAACACAACTCTGGATTGGTTTCGACACTCAGTGTCTCATCGGCAGTGAGGCTTGCACCAACGCTGGGCAGCTGCCCGATCGTCGTCAGCAAGGGGCCCGTTCGAAACGGAGCCTCGAGTTCGACGCAAATCTGCGTCCTGCAGAAATTCTATTTTGTTACATGCTCCACAGCGGTGCTAATGATTATTTAGTGTACTGTACACGTGGCTTATCATGAATCTTTGCCTCTGCAGTTAACCGATTTCAAAAACTCACTGTAAATGTACATTTACTTCACATTTGTTTACTTACAATTGCACATTTTTCAGGAAATGACGTTTGTGCAGTGTTTGTGCAGTGTCTATCATCTCTCTTCTTAAATACACTGTATGGCACTTATAATTTCACAGATTTCAAGATTATGCAGGCATTAATATATGATTTAAGATAACACCTCATTCGCATATAAATATGCATTTATCTGCTTGTAAAAGTATTTTTACCACACGCATGAACGTACTGTATAAAAAGCCGCAATTCCTCCAGTTCAAAAGTACATCAGCCATATAGATATCAAATCTAATATTGTTGACATTCAATTAAAAGGGAGGTTCGTGAGACATGATTGGTAGGCACTGGTTTAGCCCTGTGATTAATACCGCATGCACAGTACAAAGTCGACTGACATTTTACAATTCACTCATTGGGTAACGGTGTGTTGTGTCGACAGCTGACGTGTTGGCAATTTAAAGAAAATTATTATTATTTATGCAATCGCGGGGATGAATCGCGTTTCACATCTCGCGATGCCCTGGGCACGGCAATGCACTCCGACGCCTACCGTGCAGGTTGCTTCAAAGACGTCCGGGTCACGATGATATTTTGCTATTTCCCCATGCGGAACATTCGCCTGTGGCTTCAACATCCGTGGCCATTCCTCGCACGCCAGCCGGCATCTCTGCCGTCTTCTCTACCCTTCCTCTCGGGCTGCTCTCAGCTCGCGTCTCAGAGCAGTGGATTCCCCAAACGCGGAAAAAACGCCTCCGACCTGCCATCACATTTTCCGCTCTTCCTTCCGCACACAAATCGAGTCGCTGATCTTCCCGCGAGACGCGTGAATGACTCTCCACAATTGCCCACAGATGAGAGGAAGTAGCCCAGCAGTGGTGGATAAGAGGTGTGAAACGTGTGAATAATCGCAGATAGCATGGTGATGCCATGCCAGTGCAGGGAGTAAGCGGAGTGTGGCGCTGCACGCTGAGTGGAGTGTGGCCTGCCTTGCAGTCACAGCGCCGAGCGGAGTTCGCGTCCCCCTTCGTAGTTGACTCAGCCCAATTTCAGGGTTTTCACCTCTCCCACGAGGCCAAACTGGGACTTTTCTCAGTGAGCCTCGGTCTATAGAAGCTGTGCAGTCTACTGAAGTTCAATTGGACACAATACCGGTAGAGATCTTAGTACAAATCAATTCCTGCCACCCGAACACAGATGCCAATTTCCCTACTGTCCAAGTCAAACACTTGCCCAATCAAACCCCGACAGGTGACAACCTTCCAGCAGTGCGACACCACCCCGTGGGAAACCGCCATGACCTTTGACTTGCTCGCCAGTCCTTCTGCCGAGTCCCCACTGGAGGAAGAGAGAGAGGCTCTCACTTTGTCCTCTGCGATTCAAACCTCCAGACTGTGCTGTGAACCTTGATCACGGGAATCACGAGACGCTGAAGATCTCCCTCCACGTTCATGACATTCCCTACATTCGTCGCTACCTCAACTCATTACTGTACGCATTCATAACCTCTACATTTGCGTTAGTTATGGCCTCATAAAATCCTCACATTTAAGTTTCAGACGTCGATAATGTTGCTTCTAAGCTTCTCGCTTAAACCCAACAGAGAGCCACAACACGCATGCCTTCACATTCCTTAAGTCATTCAACTTCAACCCCTCTAACAAACTGTCCTGAGTATCGTCACGATCCTGCGTGGGTTTGCCCCTTTGCACGTCCCTTAAGTCATAATCTCCACTGGATCCTCTCCGCTCACCACTCTCTCTGCTCGCCACGCTCTCCGCTACACAGCCGCCGCCTCTTCTGCAGCCTCTTTCCTCACCGCTACAAATCCTTCCCTTTGGCCGTCTTCCCCGATTCCCTCCCCTTGTTCACGTCTCATCTAATCTGCACTGTCTGCGATTAACTACGTAATCTCCGAAATCACCATAATCCTCTCTTTAAAATAACTTAATTTAGATCTGCCTCTTGTACATAAGAATGATTGTACGTGACGAGACTTTGTCACGAAAAGTTCACAGCCATTCCACCCCTCGGATGTCACCATGCTGCACATTGTGGTTTCCCAACGGGGTTTTCAGTGGACGGCAGAAACGGTTTGAAAAGTAGCGGCCGTTTCTACCAGAGAACATCCACGGCACTGGTGAGCGGGGGCCCTGGTGAGCGGGGGCCTTGGTGAGTGGGGGCCTTGGTGAGTGGGGGGCCCTGGTGAGTGGGGGGCCCTGGTGAGTGGGGGCCCTGATGAGTGGGGGGCCCTGGTGAGTGGGGGCCCTGGTGAGTTGGGGCCCTGGTGAGTGGGGGCCCTGGTGAGTGGGGGCCCTGGTGAGCGGGGGGCCCTGGTGAGTGGGGGCCCTGGTGAGTGGGGGCCCTGGTGAGTGGGGGCCCTGGTGAGTGAGGGCCCTGGTGAGTGGGGGTCCTGGTGATCGGGGTGCCCTGGTGATCGGGGGGCCCTGGTGATCGGGGGGCCCTGGTGAGTGGGGGGCCCTGGTGTCTGGACTCATTCTGTGTTGTTGTCATGGCAGGGACTTCGCCTTAACTAAGCCAGAGGCTTGTGCAGAGGGACCAGGCCGCTCAGTTTGGAGTTAACATACAAGCACTCGGTATCTTGTGTTGAAAACTGCACGTAACTTATTTAGTAACATTCTCACTTGGCTACTCATAAGAAGCTATACTACTTACATTTCAAACCTGAGTGATTTATACAATTTAAACAAATTGCTGTCATTTTTGTTCAGCAAGTTCCGGGTTACTTTAAAATGTGGCTCCTGGAAGATCATAAGATCTTTAACATCACATTTTTTGTCATGTAAAGAAGTCCTGTCGCTTTGGTAAAGTCATAAAGAAATACAAGACAATAGTGGCATTTTTGACAAAACCTTGAAAACTCAAGTGGCAAGTGTTCTAACAACTCCAGGAGCGTTCCTCTTATCTGCAATAATGATGCGGGCCGAAATCACGGATCTTATCCCGTGGGGTTATCCACAAATTTACTCCACTTAGCCGTGGGACAATTTAGCGGACATTCACCGGCCCAATGTATCTAGCGGATAATAGGAGTCGCGGATAATAAGGGTATAACACATGAGAGTTTTCCTGTGACACCATTGTGACGACTTTATTTTAAACATGTTCTAAGTTATGCAAATCAGCTTCACGGGGAGGTGTGTCGTAACGACAGGAGAGTTTGATTAACTAAGGACTGTGTAAAGTGCACAACGTGGTGGTGACGGTCGATAATCATTTTATACCGGAGATATTTTTCATTTCATCTGCATTGGGTGTCGACCCATCCGACGAGCGGCTGCCTGTCCTCGTGACGCGTGCGGTGGTGATGGCTGTGCTCGGCTTGGTTGGGGTTCCCGACCACTCGGCTCCTAACGTTGCTTTTATTATCAATGGTCGGTTAGAATGGGACGGCAGCCGTTGGTTCTGTGAATGATAGCACAATGTTTTATTTTAAAGCAGTTCTATTTGTTTTATATAAATTATTGTTGGACTAGCCGTGTGTGTGTGTCCTTTCAGGTAACGGTACTGTTTGTATAATGTTGTAGGGATACTCTTTTGCATATCTTGGTCTGCATATTAGTAACTATTAACTGTGAATTAAATCTTTGTGAAATTTATTGACGTATGAAAAGTAACTTTTAACCGTCACGTTGATCGCCATGGTTATCTTTGCCGCATGTTGCCGTTTTGCGTATACAGTATATTGTGTAACTGTCCGTCTTGAGATCTGCAGCCATTTTCAAGCCTTAGTGAATCTTCTTGTAAATTGCTGCGGTGTTGTTTTTACAATTGTATTTTGCTGTCCCGATGACATTTGAATAAAACGATTATAAATGTGTTGTCGGTGATAACTAAAAGTTGCATCCAAAAATAAATTTGACAAATTAGGCCATACTTGTTTCTTTCCGAACTTCTGCGCGTCTTACCTATTTTATCGACCTCCAAAGGGATGATGGAGTCAACCCCTGTGATAGACCGAGTACTTTGACTCGGTCTCAACCACGCACACCTCCAGGATGCAAGATTCCCACTACAAGCCCACAAGTCAACAGCACAACGATCCAAAACCACGGCGACAGCTCAACGCGACCGCAGATCAACATCAACGATCGCCATGACACAATATCCCGCAGCATCGCCCCGTTTTCCCAACAACTTCACAATCGATATCCACAACAAGGTAACAGGAAAACAAAGCTTATCTGAGTCATGGAGATGCGGGCAGCGTCCACGTGCCGTGCACGTACGAGGAACGCCGATCCGGAATTCGAACATTTTGGATTTCATGGACAATTCCAGAGGTCTTATTGTTAAATTTTCAGATGACATTATTCCCATGGTGTAGTCATGTCACTACGTGAAACACTAATAGGTTTTACCCTAGCTGACAATAAAACGGGTGTTAAGATGTTCAAACACCAAATAAATACCTTTTGCTGGGCATCAAGTTTTAACATTAACCACACGTGTTGCAAAACACGCAAACAAACATTCTGTGATAATGTATGGATTGTGTTTGAAACGGATTGGCCTACACCAGAGACAGCCTTCTTTATGGCCTTGTCTCACCAGTGTTATACCAGAGAACACCAAAAGACGAACAGTGCAAAGACACAAGTATCAGGGCACTTATAGCTCGGATCAAGCAGTTTCTAAGACAATGCATATATTACCAGAGCATGTTTGTTAGCATATTTTGGCACAATTATGTGGTTAATGTAGACTTGATGCCTAAGCAAAATGTATCTATTTGCTGCTTGAACATCTTAACACCTGTTTTATTGCCAGAAAAGATAAAACCTATCATTATATTTCATCATTTTTTATACCGGCAAAAAGGTCCCATAGCTATGTCACAACGTGTCCTCGAGATAACACACGAGACATCACCCAGTGTCATGTGAAGCCGCTTCTTGTCAATACTGTATTGTTCCCTTCCTGGAGATCAAGCGGTGAACCACAGCGCGATTGTTGCCTTGTGGTGGCGCGCACTTCAGGACTCCCGTGGAGCCCCCCACAGCTGCAGTACCGAACAGCCACCAATAGGGGTCTACACGGGACCAACTCTCCACCAACAGGGGTCTACACGGGACCAACTCTCCACCAATAGGGGTCTACACGGGACCAATTCTCCACCAATTAGGGGTCTACACGGGACCAACTCTCCACCAACAGGGGTCTACACGGGACCAACTCTCCACAAATAGGGGTCTACACGGGACCAATTCTCCACCAATTAGGGGTCTACACGGGACCAACTCTCCACCAACAGGGGTCTACACGGGACCAACTCTCCACCAACAGGGGTCTACACGGGACCAACTCTCCACCAACAGGGGTCTATATGGGACCAACTCTCCACCAATTAGGGGTCTACACGGGACCAACTCTCCACCAACAGGGGTCTACATGGGACCAACTCTCCACCAATAGGGGTCTACACGGAACCAACTCTCGACCAACAGGGGTCTACACGGGACCAATTCTCCACCAATAGGGGTCCACACGGGACCAACTCTCCACCAACAGGGGTCTACATGGGACCAACTCTCCACCAATAGGGCTCTACACGGGACCAATTCTCCACCAATTAGGGGTCTACACGGGACCAACTCTCCACCAACAGGGGTCAACACGGGACCAACTCTCCACCAACAGGGGTCTACACGGGACCAACTCTCCACCAACAGGGGTCTACACGGGACCAACTCTCCACCAACAGGTGTCTACACGGGACCAATTCTCCACCACCAATTAGGGGTCTACATGGGACCAACTCTCCACCAACAGGGGTCTACATGGGACCAACTCTCCACCAATTAGGGGTCTACACGGAACCAACTCTCCACCAACAGGGGTCTACACGGGACAAACTCTCCACCAATTAGGGGTCTACACGGGACCAACTCTCCACCAATTAGGGGTCTACACGGGACCAACTCTCCACCAATTAGGGGTCTACATGGGACCAACTCTCCACCAACAGGGGTCTACACGGAACCAACTCTCCACCAACAGGGGTCTACACGGGACCAACTCTCCACCAACAGGGGTCTACATGGGACCAACTCTCCACCAACAGGGGTCTACACGGGACCAACTCTCCACCAATAGGGGTTTACTCTGGACCAACTCTCCACCAATAGGGGTCTACACGGGACCAACTCTCCACCAATAGGAGTCTACACAGGACCAACTCTCCACCAATAGGAGTCTACACGGGACCAACTCTCCACCAATAACCCTCAAACGGAATTTTATTTCGCCAACCAACTGATTGTGAGCCGCTGGCTCGACCGCTGCGCAGCCACGTGGCCCGAGTCAACAACAGCTCTTTAGACCCCGCACGAGCCGGGCCGGGCTCAGTTGCCGTCTGCGGGTCACCAACCCGAGCTGCACGCACGTGAAGGTAGCATCTGTGCGTTCCTCCAGCCCCTCCGTGCCTCCAACGTGCTGGATCACAGACGTGTCTCTATGCAGGCTCTACATTAATAATTATCAATGATACTCATGTGTTCTTGACAGTGCCGCCCTCCTTTACGCCAGGGCGTGTCAGATCAAGCTTTACACGCCATAAGCGACTTACATCAACATATTTGAAAGGGCACCGCTAGTAGCGGCTGTCCCTGTGCGGAACAAAGTGACTCAGCACGTGACCTGCGAGTGGGCATGAGTCTGCCAGCAGGGGGCGATGATTGCTGCTGCTGTGTGTGATCCAAAAGAGAACTGTGCATAATTTTTATTTGGCAAATTTGGATCATGACGCCGGAATACTTTGTCCTACTCGTTTCCAGTGACGTTACGGGATCTTTAACGCCCACAGTGAGTGAAGCAGACGGCGCATAGTGTTTAATGGGTTAATTCGCATTGCACCGTTAAGCAGGGCGGCCCGCTCGATTTGAACCACGAGCCTCTGCACAAACAGCGAACCCGCAGTAATACGATAAAATCGGACATGCCACCAAATCACCGATCAGCGTTCAAGTCAGACTTATATGCGGTGTATATGGTCAGTACATAACGATTGGGTTATTTAATGTGCCTCGAATTAGGATGTTAGGATCGTGTTGCCGATATGTTTGTACGACCCATTTATACCGCGTAGAGTAGGGCGTGAAGTCCACGCATTTTTACATAACTCGCGCAGTGTCCCACCTAGTCTCATGGCACACACGAGCACGTAACCAGACCTTTCAGCCCACTTGCATTCTTAGTTTTATTTTTCAAATTGCTGAACTGTATGCGACCTGTCATAACCTATGCCACTGATACGTGTGAAATCGTAAGTGAGCCACTGCTTTGGTCAGCGTGACCGGGAGCAAGGGAGAAACTCCCAACAAACACATGCCGCCAACTTTTTCCACCAGTGCCTTGAAACTATTTCAAACAAAATGTGCCTCTACACTAATATCCAACGAATTCACCGTTAACGCGGACAGCATCGGCTGACGGCTTGAGTTGAATGCTCTTGGTTTTTGTTTTCATGCAGCTACTGAGCACAGGCCCAAAGCATGAAGCGGCCAGCAACAACAGTGAACGTGATTGAGCCAGGTTATTACTGTAAGACCGTGTGGGGGGAGAGCAACGATGGGAGGGAATCGCAAAGTGAAGTTTGAGGGAAGAAGCAGAGAGAGAGAAATGTTGTGACCTGCAGTGCGGTGGGCAGAGCGTGGTGGATGAGACGAAACAGAGAGCGTCTGGTTGTCCGAGTCCTCAACATGGGTGGAGGAATCAACGAGTGAAATTCACGGGAGCAGTAACCACGGTAGCAGCGATAGAACAATGACAAGGAGGCGACTGTTGAGTCAAAGGGTCCAAATTCCCACTTAAACGGGGTGGAATTTAAAAACTGATCTTGGGCTATCTCCTCCGAGTGGCACTCCCTGATAACCCAGATGGTTGGCATTTGCCACCCCTGGCATTCTGCAATTTAAAATTAGCCTCTGTTGGTGCATGTGCTGCTGACACAGCCTTCCTCTGGCAGCAGCAGCGTCGCTCAAAAAGGACACGTGTGGTAAACACAAATCATTCATTCTCAGGCAGATCCCTGCGATCTGCGATGAAACCCACAAAGCACTTTAGATTTTGGCTGTCTGATTCATTATTCCAGCAATCAAACTCGAAATTATTTGGGAAAAGAGTCTCACCTCTCTTCCCACGTGTGGCACCGGGCGGGAGGTGATGGGCAGGGCCTGGTGTCGTCATTGGAACTTTTGGGCCCACTAAACTTACACCCACACCCCCCTTAAAATACTACCACACATTTGGCGCAAGGGGCTGCGAAGCTGAAATTGGAAAAATGTTCCAACTTAATCCCCCACAATTGGTTTTGGGGTCAAAGTTGTGAGCTTCTTTTTTAACCCGTGCCTACATAAGTTTGTGAATTAAGGTGTTGATAGGGGCTCAAGCTAAATAAAACATAAGACATTGGCGTGTTCACGAACGCAACCTCTCAGGCACTCGGCACAAGTGCGAGTCGGTGTCGAGGCGCGCCTGCTGCCGGTGACTCGCTGGCACCATGTCGCCGTGTCGCGTGGGCGCGTCGATCCAGTCGGGGTGAGCAAGAGGCATTGCCATGTGACTCTTGTCAAAGCTTACGAGCCGAAGAAGGCTGCCCAAGATGATGCCGAGGAGCACTGTCATGCCAGATCAACGTAATGCATCTAAAAATAGCAGCAACTGAGTTGTGGGTAATGGGAGGTGATGGCCGGTGCTCTGATGCAAAGGGCAACAATGGGCTTGCATTTTAATTCAGCGCCGTGCAGCGTGGGGACCACCAGCGTGACCGCCTCGTGCAAGGGAACAAGGAGTCGCTCGGAACAGTCGCTGGCGATCATTCACAGATCCGCTGGGCCACAGCAGAGTTCACAACACTCACACACATGCAGCCGGCGCTGTTAAACGAAAGTAAAAACAGTCAAGCTAATTTTTCTGAATGACATTACGAGTAAAACTTCAATTAATTTCCAAGTAAAAAAAGTGTATAGGCCCTATGGATGAGTTTATATGGCTTGTGCATAATGAGCAGTTGAGAGTGCTGGGTAAACTTATGGAAAGTGTTCCTATTTTCTAAATCTGTTTGTTTAACACGTATGCTTTCGCAATCAATACTATTCATAATAAATGTTTTTGGGTTAGATCGCGTAAGTATAAATGTGTCGTAACCCTCCACCACCCGACACAGCCAGTAAGGTGTGTCACGTACACAACGCGCCAAGTGGTGACTACTTCAGCCCACCGGTGTGTTGGAGAGTAAATGCACAACATTTACAATGTGAGTACCGCGACGTTTCGCTGGTGATTACATCAGCCAGCAGCATCGGGCGATTTGCCGGAATAGTGAAGCGATCCACCTGCTTCCGGCCTTAAATAAAGCAGCAGGTCGACGTCATCCCCGTGACCCCCCCTACGCCTCTGATCTCTGCACCTGATGGGTGCAGAGAATCGTTCAAAGTGATGTCCTGCTCAATTGGGCGTTTATGCGGTGCTCATCTCCTATTTGCATCATCCCTGAGCCAGTGGTGAAAATTCCTCATTCCTATTCGACGGGCGAGTATTTTCCATACGACAACACTATTTACTTCCCCAATCATTGGATACTGTTTAATCGACCCCTGGAGGGATGATGGGCTAAGTCAACCCCCAACCAGGATGTGAACTCGCAACCTTCTGATTGGGGCCGCTCGCTCTTCCGCCGAGCCGCCGGGCCGGATCGTTACACGGCTGGGAGTGAGCGGCGAGTGAGTGGTGCAGGGGGGACGTGCAGAGGGCTGCAGGGGCCCCACTGCGCACTGGCACGCGGAGAATGAGAAGCAACAGCTGCTCTGGCAGCGCCGTCACCTCGCCCCGCAGGAGCTCCGCGCCCGCGAGACGAGGGCTGCTGAGCCCTTACAACAACACGCCGAGTGCTCCGTGTTCCCAGCCTTGGGCTCGTAACACACGGGGCGGCACTCTGTGGCCAGGTGTTCTGGGCCAATCGCTGACACGAGTGCGGCACCCAGCTCGGATGAAGACGTGGGGTCTGATTCACGTTCACAGTCGCGTGTTTTCGGCTGGGTTCTTTTTTACTGGACGGGTCGCTGAATGTCGAAACCGGTTCAGAGTGTGCTTATATTAAACAAATACTGATGAAATTATGCACTCCCGGAATATCGTGCGGCTGATAGGTTGGGTAAACAAAATGTGTGGAGAGTCTGTAGCGTGCGGAGGCTGATTGTCTAATTATTTGTTACTTATATTCTCCACACCCACCACCTTCTATCCCTCATGGGCTACCCTTGAGGCCTTGGAGGCCCTGGAGGCTTTGTGGGGCCCGGGACCCAGTAGCATCAATGACCCCCATGGACCCGGGCTTCTTGGCCCGTGCCACGGCGTTACCGTCTCTCTCGCACTCTCCTCGTTTCATTTTTCTCTCTACCTCAGGCCCTCCTGTAAAGAGTCTTAAGAGGCTGCTGCATTTAGGCGCTATGTGTTGTTGTTAACAGTGTTTCCCTTCATGTTTGTAATGCAGCAGTGGTGCCTCTGTAGCGATCATGTGCTCAGTGTTTTTGCAGCTGCGAAGAGAACAATTTTAAACAATGGTGACATTCATAGCATATCAAACGCACCTTAATTCGTGGCCATTAAAGTTATTTCTTAAAATCGTAAAGATATCCAGAGGGTCGAATTACACTCATACATATACTGCACTAATTTGTTAATGGGGTTTCCTTATGGAAAGTCTGGGCCCCTCGATGCGGAATGTGGAATTCCCACCGCTGGGTGAGTCCCACTGTAGTAGATGAGGGCTGCCCCACTCACGCCTGAGATAGGAGGACACTGACGGGAGGGAGTGTGGGGCGAGCGCTGACGCACCACACTTTGAATTTGACAAACTTAAGAAAACTATACCCAGAACGAGAATGCATTCTCAATCATCTTTCTTACACTTCTGACAGGAATTCCCTCACACAAGAGCACAGAAGGGCACTCCCCGCACGCCACCGAACGTTCCTTCGAGAAGACCCCAGCAGTCGCTTCACAGCGTGCGTGCTTGTTGCGAGCATGTGATAGAACCCGGCCAGCGCCCCACACTGCTCCGCGCGACCTTCACTCCTCAATAAGAGGGCATTGTTGGGCTCAATGAGCCTTTCTACAAAACTCGCATACGCCAGCGCCGCTCAGCGCGAGTCGATGTGAAGTCGAGTGCTTGACCTAAGCACACAACCAACATCGTTTAAAATACTTTGGCTTCAACTGTTGTTTTATACAAATTTTATACATTCCAGAGATGCCAGTTTCGCTCGAATTTTCAGTGGAAACTCGAAATTACAGAAACAAATGCCTCGAATGCCAATGTGAATACTCGGCAACCGGGATACTGTAAACATTAGAAGATTAAACCCCAGACTGAGGCTGAGATTCCCATCTCCCCGGCTGAGCCGTCAAGCCAGTTTTTGGCATGTAGTGGTGGATAAAGGCGGTTTTAGCCACTTGCTTTCTGAGTTTAGTTTGTTGTTCTTCCTCGACACCTCCGATTAGCACGGTTGGTTGCGTACAGTGCGAAAGAAGTTCAACGTACAGTACATACAGTGAGGGAAAAAAGTATTTGATCTCCTGCTGATTTTGTACGTTTGCCCATTGACAAAGAAATTATCAGTCTATAATTTTAATGGTAGGTTTATTTGAACAGTGAGAGACAGAATGACAACAACAAAATCCAGAAAAACGCATGTCAAAAATGTTATAAATTCATTTGCATTTTAATGAGGGAAATAAGTATTTGGCCCCCTCTCAATCAGAAAGATTAGGAGCACACTCTTAACGAGAGTGTGCTCCTAATCTCAGCCTGGTACCTGTATAAAAGACACCTGTCCACAGAAACAATCAATCAGATTCCAAACTCTCCACCATGGCCAAGACCAAAGAGCTCTCCAAGGATGTCAGGGACAAGCTTGTAGACCTACACATGGCTGGAATGGGCTACAAGACCATTGCCAAGCAGCTTGGTGAGAAGGTGACAACAGTTGGTGCGATTATTCGCAAATGGAAGAAACAAAAATAACTGTCAATCTCCCTCGGCCTGGGGCTCCATGCAAGATCTCACTGCGTGGAGTTGCAATGATCATGAGAACAGTGAGGAATCAGCCCAGAACTACACGGGAGGATCTTGTCAATGATCTCAAGGCAGCTGGGACCATAGTCACCAAGAAAACAATTGGTAACACACTACGCCGTGAAGGACTGAAATCCTGCAGCGCCCGCAAGGTCCCCCTGCTCAAAAAAGCACATATACATTCCCGTCTGAAGTTTCCCAATGAACATCTGAATGATTCAGAGAACAACTGGGTGAAAGTGTTGTGGTCAGATGAGACCAAAATGGAGCTCTTTGGCATCAACTCAACTCGCAGTGTTTGAAGGAGGAGGAATGCTGCCTATGACCCCAAGAACGCCATCCCCAACGTCAAACATGGAGGTGGAAACATTATGCTTTGGGGGTGTTTTTCTGCTAAGGGGACAGGACAACTTCACCGCATCAAAGGGACGATGGACGGGGCCATGTACCGTCAAATCTTGGGTAAGAACCTCCTTCCCTCAGCCAGGGCATTGAAAATGGGTCGTGGATGGGTATTCCAACATGACAATAACCCAAAACACACGGCCAAGGCAACAAAGGAGTGGCTCAAGAAGAAGCACATGAAGGTCCTGGAGTGGCCTAGCCAGTCTCCAGACCTTAATCCCATAGAAAATCTGTGGAGGGAGCTGAAGGTTCGAGTTGCCAAACGTCAGCCTCGAAACCTTAATGACTTGGAGAAGATCTGCAAAGAGGAGTGGGACAAAATCCCTCCTGAGATGTGTGCAAACCTGGTGGCCAACTACAAGAAACGTCTGACCTCTGTCATTGCCAACAAGGGTTTTGCCACCAAGTACTAAGTCATGTTTTGCAGAGGGGTCAAATACTTATTTCCCTCGTTAAAATGCAAATGAATTTATAACATTTTTGACATGCGTTTTTCTGGATTTTTTGTTGTTGTTATTCTGTCTCTCACTGTTCAAATAAACCTACCATTAAAATTATAGACTGATCATTTCTTTGTCAGTGGGCAAACGTACAAAATTAGCATGGGATCAAATACTTTTTTCCCTCACTGTACACGATTGAGCATTTAGACCGGATTCAGACCGAGGGGTAGATGGTTGAACATTTCAGAAGGACCCTCAAAATAAAATCTGACGGTATTTAATACAAATCTGACGGTATTAATCAAATCTGACGGTATTAATAAAATCTGACGGTATTCATACAATGATTTACTCGGCCTCAAAGACCGACGGAGGGAGCCATCCCCTGCGAGTGGCTGACCATGAGTGCCATCTGCTGTGGAGACGCGGAGAGGAGGAGTCCCGGGTGCGCTTGCGAGTCGAGAGAGTGGCGCGCGCTGCGCTGCGTGCCACTGCTGCTGGAGGTGGCGGCTTTGGTGCGCGTGGCGAGTGAGTAGCGGCGCGCGCGCGCTGCCGAGCCTGCCCTGCGCGTGGCACGCGTTGTGACGTGCCGCAAGACGTGTCAGAGGACACCCGCTCGCTCCAAGGTGTCAGAGGACACTCGCTCGCTCCAAGGTCAGCGCCGGCGTGCTGGGACTGTGCGCGTGTACCAATACTCACGCACAGCTCCTTTTCAAAAGTACTGGACCATAACACAATACTGTAATGGATAGTTTCATCGTGCAGTACTGTAATCTGATTAATTATTTGCGTATATTCATTACATTTTACCTTCAGAATAACAGCCCCGCACTCGCTATGACTCAAGACAGCCATCCCTGTCCCCACATGAACTAGTGACATATTTTAAAAAATAATTATGCATTTAATAATTAAAGTAATACATATGTAATACACTATTACAAACCAAGTAATTGTAATCTGCCTAAACACAAAGTGAAGTCATGTGAGATGTGGTAGTCAGATTCCAGTACCGTACCACTAATTGTAATTCGTTTCTCCCCAACACTGTTGACAGATACAGAAGCATATCTTTAAAATTACTAGGCCCGTAACACTTTGCCCCATTTGCGATTCAGTGAAATGTCACGATCCCTGTTCGCAGTGCGGGGCATTGTAGTGGTCATCTGGGTCACGAGACCTCATTGCATGAAATAAAGATAATTGTAATAATAGGGATTTTCCCCTTTTTTCTGGCAACAAAACTGAAACCTTTTTACAAGGATTCATGTCTGCATTAACCACAATACCTGCAGTCAAAATGCAAACAAAAAACATACTATGATAATATATGCATTGTCCTTGAAACTGATTGGTCCACACCAAGGGACGGCTTTCTTTTGAGCCTCGACCCAATTGGTGCTCGACCAGCTGACGTCAAAAAGCCGTCCCTTGGTGTGGACCAATCAGTTTCAAGGACAATGCATATATTAGTAGTAATAGGTTTTTACCCTTTTATATTTGCAATAACCACAACACAAGTAGTCAAAATGCAAACAAAAAAACAACTCTGATAATATGCACTGTCCTTGATTTTGACTGGTCCACACCCGAGACGGCTTTTCTTAGAGCCCAGTCTCCACTGGTGTTGGACCAGAAGACGCCAAAAGGCGTACAACTCAAAAACAGCGCACTATCAGAGTATTGCGAGCTCGGGGTAAGCACTTATATTATGAGACCTCATTTGCCAGTAACAAGATATAGGAATAGGTTTTTACCCTTTTATCTGGCACAAAAACTGACAAGGCTTACCCCGAGCTCTCAATACTCTGATAGTGCGCTGTTTTTGAGTTGTACGCCTTATGGTGTCATCTGGCCCAACACCAGTGGAGACTAGGCTCTAATAAAAGCCATCTGGGATGTGGACCAATCAAACTCAAGGACAGTGCATATCATTATCAGAGTTGTTTCTTTTTGTTTGCATTTTTGACTGCTTGTGTTGTGGTTATTGCAAACATGATCCCTTGTATAAAGGTGTCAGTTTTTGTGCCAGCTAAAAGGGTAAAAACCTATTTCTATATCTTGTTACTGGCAAAGGAGGTCTCATAATGTAAAGGCTTACCCCGAGCTCTCAATACTCTGATAGTGCGCTGTTTTTTAGTTGTACGCCTTTTGGTGTCATCTGGTCCAACATCAGTGGAGATTAGGCTCTAAGAAAAGCCGTCTCGGGTGTGGACCAATCAAATTCAAGGACAGTGCATATCATTATCAGAGTTGTCTTTTTTGTTTGCATTTTGACTACTTGTGTTGTGGTTATTGCAAACATGATCCCTTGTATAAAGGTGTCAGTTTTTGTGCCAGATAAATGGGTAAAAAACTATTACTATATCTTGTTAGTGGCAAATGAGGTCTCATAATGCATATATTATCATAGTATGGTTTTTGTTTGCATTTTGACTGCAGGTATTGTGGTTAATGCAGACATGAATCCTTGTAAAAAGGTTTCAGTTTTGTTGCCTGAAAAAAGGGGAAAACCCTATTATTACATTTTGGTACTGGCAAAGGAGGTCTAATGATAAAGATAATTGTCACGCACAAATTCATCACGTGCGTTTATAATCTATTGCTATTTATTCAAATCAAGATTTATTAATCAATGACATCAATGCACCCTTAATACTTTAATTTTGCGTACAATCCGACCATGAAAAAAGTTATGTTCTATCCGATATAAATTAAAGTCAGGGAGTAAATGAAGAAAGTAAACGAGAAACGAGTTAAGCTTCCAAACGTCACTAGTTGAGTTACAGTGAGCAGCACACGGGCAGCAGGAATGCTGCAGGGTGGATTACATAACCAAGAGTGGAGCCATCTTCAGCACTGGGAAAATGGCCACCAATGTGGAATATGTAAAGAATGAGCGGGTGATGAATGAAGTGGCAGAGGAGGAATTGGGGGAGGAGGGGAGTAGAGGCGCTAGAGAGGTGGATAAGAGAACAAACACGTGTGGCAGGGACACTGGCAAAAGTCAAGGGGTCATCATGTCATGTGCACAAACATGATGTGTGTTAGGGAGAGTGCACGCTTGATGAGGCTGATTCAGTTGCACTTCATACCACGCACAAATTGATGCGTGGTGTTGGTTCAGTCGCCGGTATAGGGAAGGGGAGCGCTAATTGGCGAGTTCATGCTGTTTAGAGGACGTGAAAATATCACTCAGGAGCAACTTCCTGAAAGCGATGCACCTCGTGATTCCACATTTTTGACAGTCGATGCGAATGCTCTCAGACATTCACGCCTATAGTTTCACGCAAACGATAAATGTGAAGGCAAGTCACTGTGCGTCATGTCCCCTGCACAAAATGCCCTTCCCGCACCGTAAGGCACAGAGACAACACAGTAAAGTTACTCCTCGTGCTGGCTTGGGAAAGACTGGGCCATCAGGCTGCCAGGTGGCCAGGACATGGCAGGATAGCAACGGATTTAATTAATCTGTGCAGAAGTTTGTTGTGGTATGCCCTTCGGATGCATGGGTATTCTCAAGGTACCATGGTTTACACTCACTTACTCGATGCCAAAAAGTTATTCATGGAATTGGCCAAACATCGCAATGCAGGTCCCTCCTGCAAAATAATCGTGAGACTGAGTGGGGTTCCCTTGATAAGGAAAGCGCGAGTAGGCGTTGTGCCAGATGAGCTTGACCTGGAGTTGAGTTGCCTCACACTGGCAAAGTGAAGCCACCTGCTGTATGGCTGCAAGTGTGGCCACACAACCCCCATCCCTCCGTCCCCTGGCGATTCAAGTCAATAATTATGATTTGTGTATCACTGGAGGAAATGTAGTGGCCACCAGTGGTTGCAGGGATCACGTGAAACCTTTACGTACACCATATACGAATCGAAACATATCGTCTCTTACACACGTCAATTGATGTATCGGGAGCAAAATAATCAATATTCGTTTATCCATCGTTGCAATCTTACTGAGCGGCTCAACTCGGATTGCCACCAGTACAGGTTTGGCCCGGACAGTCTGAGAATTGGTGTCTGTGTTCGAGTGGCAACAAGAGTTTTGTACTGAGATCTGGTACTAGCATTGTGTTAGATTTTATTAGAGTATAATGCACAGTTCTGGTAGACCTGGGCTCACTGAGACATCTTGCTGGATTCGATCCACAGTGGAGAACGTTATGACTCTAGACCACCCCAGTGCTGGTGCATTTACATGCTCAGCAGCTAAACTCCAGCAAATGAGAAGACATCACACAGAATGTGCTGTCGGGATTATCTCTAGCATAATTAGAAGAAGACAATAACATCACTAGCTAAGATGTACAGTGAGGAAAAAAAGTATTTGATCCCCTGCTGATTTTGTACGTTTGCCCACTGACCAAGAAATGATCAGTCTATACTTTTAATGGTAGGTTTATTTGAACAGTGAGAGACAGAATAACAACAAAAAAATCCAGAAAAACGCATGTCAAAAATGTTATGAATTGATTTGCATTTTAATGAGGGAAATAAGTATTTGACCCCTCTGCAAAACATGACTTAGTACTTGGTGGCAAAACCCTTGTTGGCAATGACAGAGGTCAGACGTTTCTTGTAGTTGGCCACCAGGTTTGCACACATCTCAGGAGGGATTTTGTCCCACTCCTCTTTGCAGATCTTCTCCAAGTCATTAAGGTTTCGAGGCTGACGTTTGGCAACTCGAACCCTCAGCTCCCTTCACAGATTTTCTATGGGATTAAGGTCTGGAGACTGGCTAGGCCACTCCAGGACCTTCATGTGCTTCTTCTTGAGCCACTCCTTTGTTTCCTTGGCCGTGTGTTTTTGGTCATTGTCATGCTGGAATACCCATCCACGACCCATTTTCAATGCCCTGGCTGAGGTAAGGAGGTTCTCACCCAAGATTTGACGGTACATGGCCCCGTCCATCGTCCCTTTGATGCGGTGAAGTTATCCTGTCCCCTTAGCATAAAAACACCCCCAAAGCATAATGTTTCCACCTCCATGTTTGACGGTGGGGATGGTGTTCTTGGGGTCATAGGCATCATTCCTCCTCCTCCAAACACGGCGAGTTGAGTTAATGCCAAAGAGCTCCATTTTGGTCTCATCTGACCACAACACTTTCACCCAGTTGTCCTCTGAATCATTCAGATGTGCATTGGCAAACTTCAGACGGGCATGTATATGTGCTTTCTTGAGCAGGGGGACCTTGCGGGCGCTGCAGGATTTCAGTCCTTCACGGCGTAGTGTGTTACCAATTGTTTTCTTGGTGACTATGGTCCCAGCTGCCTTGAGATCATTGACAAGATCCTACCGTGTAGTTCTGGGCTGATTCCTCACCGTTCTCATGATAATTGCAACTCCACGAGGTGAGATCTTGCTTGGAGCCCCAGGCCGAGGGAGATTGACAGTTCTTTTGTATTTCTTCCATTTGCAAATAATCGCACCAACTGTTGTCACCTTCTCACCAAGCTGCTTGGCAATGGTCTTGTAGCCCATTCCAGCCTTGTGTAGGTCTATAATCTTGTCCCTGACATCCTTGGAGAGCTCTTTGGTCTTGGCCATGGTGGAGAGTTTGGAATCTGATTGATTGCTTCTGTGGACAGGTGTCTTTTATACAGGTAACAAGCTGAGATTAGGAGCACTCCCTTTAAGAGTGTGCTCCTAATCTCAGCTCGTTACCTGTATAAAAGACACCTGGGAGCCAGAAATCTTTCTGACTGAGAGGGGGTCAAATACTTATTTCCCTCAATAAAATGCAAATCAATTTATAAAATTTTTGACATGCGTTTTTCTGGATTTTTTTGTTGTTATTCTGTCTCTCACTGTTCAAATAAACCTACCATTAAAATTATAGACTCATCATTTCTTTTTTAGTGGGCAAACGTACAAAATCAGCAGGGGATCAAATACTTTTTTTCCCTCACTGTAGGCGTAGATGCCAGTAAAACCCCAGAAACACATCACGTGTCGTATGAAGAGAGACCAGTTGGAAGAACCAGATGTTTTTGTCTGACTGGGTCAGAGGCGGATCTAGAATCTTCTTCCCAAGGGGATTGGGCGGTCCCGAAATGTCAGGGTTTTTAAAGTACATTATAAAAGAAAACATTAAACATATTTTATCTGGAAAGTATGATCCTACATGAAAAAAACTCATGAAACATTTTATCTGGAAAGTATGAATAAAAACATTTTTGTGGGGTCTCCAGGGGGACATCACCCCCTCCTCAACCCCCCCCCCCACGCCCTTCCAAATCTTCCACTGGATTCAGTTACAGGCGCGTGTGAGATCTCAACAGGGCATTCTCCACGAACCCAGAGGGAACTCCACTCGGGACGGTTGCAACGCGGCCCAAGGCCGTGCTTGTTGTGCTCCCTGGGGAAGATCTCCGCTGACGCTGCCTCCTCCACGCACGTGGCCTCGCTGGGCAAGGCAGGGCCGCCGGGCGAGTCGGGAGGCGCGCACGAGCTCAGGTATCGAGTTTGTGTCGCCAGGTGGAGAACTCCAGAGACAGGGATGGCGTCATTCGCTCGTGGCCAACCCCAGTCACCAAGATGACAAAAGCAATCGCGTCCAGAGAAGCGTAACGTTGAAGCGAATCAGGCCAGATATTACGTCCGCTTTGCAGATGACATCGAACACAGTGCACACACACACACAACAATATTCCATTATTATGAATAATATCCCATGAAGTATATATTCCGTCACTAAAGTTGGCTCGAATAAACTACTTAAAAAATGTAAAATTAAATAAAGTTACAGAATCATCAGATATATTTGTGTATTGCACTACTATTACGGTCAAGACTAATAACGGAGTGGCAGCCAAGGAATAGAACTTGACCGAGGTCGCCCACCCAGGAGATGGAGCGATCATACCAGTTCACGTGCAGGGTGCTGGGTGGATTGTCGCATCGCGGGTGGTGGTGGTGGTGGTGCCGGCTACTCGAGGAAGCCTTCGTCCAGCAGTGGATTGATCATGGCTGCTGCTGATGGTTAATGTGCACTGGTGCCTACTTTATTGAGGCCGATATTGGCACGTCCGATACATATTGATTGCACTGATATGTTAAACAGCCAAGGATAGACAAGGATTATCATGTGGGCATTGTATTAATAGGAATCCGAAAAAGGAATCCCGCACCTAGGATGAGAACGGTTGGTTACGTACGGTGCGAAAGAAGTTCAACCGACAAAGTATCAATCGGATTACTCTGAACAGGGTTCGCATGTGATGGTTGTGTACGTTGGTATGTTTAGGCTACGGTGCGATATGCACAACACTGCTGTTGATGCATTCATTCTCAAAATCACTTCCACATTTGCGTGCTACGAGCCCCCGGGGCTAACGCGCGGCACGGTGACGAGGCCTGCAGATGGATGATGTCTCTGAAGCGGCTTCAGGGGATGGCAGCGGCAGCAGGGCGAGCGGGAGGCCTCAAGGGCCGCTCTTACAGTGGGGCAGCCAGTGAGGTAATGGAACCTACATTGTTTTTGTAGTGGGAAGTGTTCTGGACTTGTGTAGCGCTAATCAAGCCATTGCGAAACACCCCTCCCCATCCATCCATCCCCCACAGCTCCCTCTCCCACCCACACCACTATCAGCCACTTGACTCAATTCTAACATCGCCCCCCACCCACCACTCACCCAGCGAACCAGCCCACCCCCTACATCACTACCTCCCCCTGGAGAAAAAAAATCTCAACAACCCCACCCACTCCACGGCAGCGCGCACTCACGCACTCAGTCCCCGCAGCAGGCGAGGCAGGGAGCCCCAGCACCACGCACCCCGCGCACCCCGCGCACCCCACGCCGCCTGTGCTGCCCCGAGAGAGCCTCGCGGAGCGCCGCCTCCAGCAGCTCCACGCCGCTCGGTGCACCGGGAAGGCTGCCGCTGTGCGGAGGGAGTGGAAGCCAGGGGACCCCGCGACAGCCGACCGAGAGGATCCACGCAGCAAGGTACGCTCGGTGGGAAATCGACACTCGCAGCTCTATCTTGGCATGGCTCGCTGCGCACAGCACACATCTGTGAGCCGAGCTCAGCGGCAGTGGCTGTCGCCGTGCCTCTCTCCCTCGCCCGGACCAGCCCGTGCGGTATGCTGGCACACGGAACAGGGTGCAGCCTAAACCAGACGCGTCGCGATGCAGTGGCGAAGAAAACTGATTAATGTTCAACCGGTGTCCCCTGATGCAGGGCTGTTAGCGGTGTTTACAGAGGAGTGTTTACAGACGATGAGCGGTGTGTGTGCGCGATGTGAGCCATGTGAGCGGGGGAAGCTCTTGAGGGAGCCACGTCGTGGATGAAGCGCTTCGTGAGCGATCAGTGGAAGACTCACGTCCAGCTTTGGCTCATCGCCACTGATAGCAGTGGACGGCTCGCGAGTCTGCTGTTGAGTCTTCTTCCACTTCTAGAGACGCGATCCTGGGTCCATGCGAGTCCGACTCACGGCTGAGCCGCAGTGGTAAAACACCCTGCATGATGACGTGCGGAACCACGTTTCTCTGTTTATCAACAAATTATAACAACAGTCCATCATTCAGGATCTCCCTGAGGATTTCCTCCAGGCTAGAATCTTTCTCCAGCAGACGAAACCCCTTCGAGACGACTCACGAACAACTCCCCACGCCGAGGGTATTGATAGCGCTAGGGCTGAATGCGGAGTTTTTAACTCGTGTACTTATAAATAAACGTACTAACATTACACCGGATTCGCCCTTATTTGTGGTCCTCCGTACTATGTAGCTGTTCAACATTGATGTCATACAGCGGGTTTACGTAAGATAAATAACTGCTTATCCTAACACGTTTTCCCTGTTTTCATGCCAATGAGTTGAGTAAATAACTCCTCTACAAAACGCGATTGTGTTTCGTGGCCACTGCTGCTGGTGCTGCCGTGTGCTGTGAGTAAATGTGTGCAGTCTGTGCTGTAGCGTCCTCATTATAACTGCGATCGGATGGAGTCCGTCAACGTGTAGCTTAAACTTAAAACTCATCCACTGCCTCCTAAATTCATTCATTTCCACAACGTATAAAGGAAGTCCACATTAGTTTCCTGTTTGTGAGTGGGATACATTTTTTGGAAGGACATACACATTCTTTAAACATCCTGCCAATTTACCAACAACTGTTACAGTGCAGGGTTCACACACGCTGGCCGTACCGGAATCATCGGCAAATTGAAAGCCCAGCCAGTGACGGTCTTGGCCACAAATGTCAAATGTGCTCCGACACCCCGAACGTCAGTCGCAAAGGCGTGAGTTTCAATCCCAGGCTTGACTGGGTGTGAGTCTATCATCCCTCGGGGGGGGGGGGGGGGGTAATAAATCAGTACCGATGTTGTGGCAAATCAGCAGGCGTCACGGTGGGGGGACGTGACGGCTCCCAGCCGCACGCCACTGAGACGGGGGGCAGCGGACGGCCACGCTGGCCCCAGGGGCTCTCCGCGTCACGCGGCGAGGGCGAGGGGTGGTGGTGGTGGTGGTCACTGGTTCACTCTGCATCACTCACAGGGGTAGGAGCGTCTCTCTGTGGTCGCTGTGTGGGTCACGGTAATGCGGAGCAGCAACGACGACGATGTTACATTGAGGTGGTCTAGCCAGGTGATTGCGTCAGGAGTTGTGAGTGGTTCTATGGTGCATGGTGTCTGTTCTGGGTGCTGACCGCAGTCTTTGCATACTGACCGGAGAGTTTGTCCATTTGTGCATCGTGAGGTATAACCGCATCTGCTTCCATGGTTATTGAGATTGGACGGACTCAACTTTTGCGTGTGACGTGGTTCAAATGTCAAGTTGATTTTGTGTAACGAGGCGTGAACTCACAAGACCCGGATATGAGTCTCGTTCGCAAAGATGACTCGAGTCACGGTGTTGTGAGTTAAAGGAAGTGTAAATAATGTTTAAATGCACTTGAATGCAACCGTGTCCTCGCTGGCATCTACCCGCATGTCCAAGCCTGATAAGCACGGCTGACGCGCTCGAGGTACTTGATGTAGCGTCGGTTCAAGTTGGGGGGGGGGGGGGGCAGCTGGAGTGATTGTTTTTCCATTTGCATACAAGCTAACGGGGTCACGAATCGTCCTTTGATTCGAATAACAACCTTGAATTGTGGACCTTCTTTGAATCTTGAGGGGGATAAATAGTTTGAGGCCTAAAATCTACTTTTTTAGGCAAGAAACAAAGATAATCGAATGGCATAGAGGCCGTGTATCGGCAACCAGGTCAACGACGCAGCTGGCCCATCATGATGCTCGCCCCAGGGCCCAACTGCATCATGTTTAATGTTTATATTAAGCGCTGTTCATGCAAATTGCTTCTCACAAATGCCGAGAAACCACATACAAGCTTGGCAGCAGCCAGATGGTGAGCTGGCGCCAACATGTGCCCAAGCTCTGCAGTCCTCTACATATATTTGTATTAAGGTGTCAGCTAAATTCATGAGCACCCGGAGAGAGCTCACGCGTGCGAGGGGTTAGTTCCCCCTACAGAAGGGACATATGGTGCGAGTCCACCCTTCGCTAAACCACCAGGGCACGGCACCTCCTCGGCGCCCAAGGGTTTCACAACAACATTCGTGCGGTGATGCACCAACCCTCGCTGCCGCCACAGTGCCGGATTGCAGGCAGACACCTGCGTAGCCACCGCTCAGTGATCGCGACGTGAGATCTATTACCGCGTCACGACTCCGCGAGTTGAAGGTCTCTTGATGAAAATAGCGTTTGTCACATGCTGTCTGCGAGCGAAGCGCAGGGAGGCAATGCTCATGCACGCTCGTGCCGTGTTCAGCTGCCGCTGGGCTGTCGTTGCGTCTCTGAAGAATGCGAGTAACAATGCGAATCACTTATAAAATGCCATGTTTTCATACAAATTAGTTGTTCAAAACAGATGAGTTTCTCCCTAAGGGCCGCTGCCGGTGTCGTGTGCTGTGATTAACGTGCCCCGAACACACGCATTGGGGGCCGTCCATAAATGACGTCACGCACCATTTGTGACGATGGTGACAAGGGGGGGGGGGTTGAAAAATGTGACGTCACATCAAAATGCGCAACTTTAAATAAATATAGACAACACGTTCTACTTAATTAAATAAACTTTTAAATACATGTTTTCTCCTACAACAGAGTGCAGCGCCACATTAAATACACACTACAATGACAATAGTTTAAAGCGATTTGAAGCATGTTTTCTTTTTGGGGGGCAGAGCTTTGTGACGTCATATTTGTGACGCCGTGTGACGACGGGGGGGGCAAAAATCGTCCAATATCGCGTGACGTCATATATGGACAGCCCCTTGGCCTTACACGAGCGCCCAGTTTCATGAGTTGTTTGTTTCTTAAAGTACGATGGCAGTTTGTTTTATTGTATCCATAACCCTCCACAACTTGACAGAGCCAATCAAATCAAATTGTGATATCATGGCCACATGCCAACTGATTCGGTTTTTCAGCTAGAGGATGAAGAGGAGGATGAGGATGAGGAGGATGAGGAGGATGAGGAGGATGAGGAGGATGAGGAGGAGGAGGAGGAGGAGGATGATGATGATGAGGAGGATGATGATGATGATGAGGATGATGATGAGGAGGAGGATGATGAGGAGGATGATGATGAGGAGGAGGATGATGAGGAGGAGGATGATGAGGAGGAGGATGATGAGGAGGAGGATGATGAGGAGGAGGATGATGAGGAGGAGGATGATGAGGAGGATGATGATGAGGAGGGGGATGATGAGGAGGAGGATGATGAGGAGGATGATGATGAGGAGGATGATGATGAGGAGGATGATGATGAGGAGGAGGATGATGAGGAGGAGGATGATGAGGAGGAGGAGGATGAGGAGGAGGATGAGGAGGAGGAGGATGAGGAGGAGGAGGATGAGGAGGAGGAGGATGAGGAGGAGGAGGATGAGGAGGAGGAGGATGAGGAGGAGGAGGATGAGGAGGATGAGGAGGAATGTTGAAAAACTCAAAGCAGGATCTTGGCAATTTCGTACGAAAGACATCACACTCGGCATGATCACACTCGGCATCATCACACTCGGCATCATCACACTCGGCATCATCACACTCGGCATCATCACACTCGGCATCATCACACTCGGCATCATCACACTCGGCATCATCACACTCGGCATCATCACACTCGGCATCATCAGCTGCTGGCAATGCTCGGCTCTCGCGCTGATCACACCGCCTGTGAGTGGATGGATTATGTCACGTGCTCACCAGTTTATTGTGACTTAAAACGTGTCGTTCACATCCATTCAATGCAACTCAGCGATAACCCGCGCGCGAGTGGGAGAGGTTCGTTTGGAAGACGAATAAATTATTATTATTATTTGTTTTATTTTATGTTTCCACCTACGTGACTTTACCGAAAGAACCAAAGGATACATTTTCCTTATGAGACGCAAGTCATTCGTCTTCATTGTTATTATTTACCTCTCCTGGCATTATTATATTCTTTGTATTCTTTGGTTCTTTCGGTAAAGTCACGTAGATAGAAAAATGAATAATAAAAGGAAAGTGACTAAAAATATCACGACGTTTCGATCGCAACACAAGCGGTCGTTTACCTCTCTAAATAATAATTAAGTGAATAATTAATCATTAATCGGTTGGTATTTGTATTTCTTAATATCATGAGTTTATATAGTCACATTTACGAACGTCTTGGAAAAGAATGAACCACATGTGGATATAAATACTTGTTTTGTACGCCCACGTATGTATAGCCACCGTGCGAACGTTGACATCAGTTGCATTGCAAAGGCTTCTGTTTAGATTCGCGGTGCCGGTTTAATGTAATGGAGACGCAGTTTGATCCCCGCGCTCCAAACTCTCATGGCATCACGGCACTTCTTGAGCCAGGTGTGGTGTGCGTGAAGACCTCCTTGTGAAGGAAGGTGAGGAATGCGGTGAGCACGGAAGGCAGGCTGTGGTGAGGAGTGATAGGTGTGTGCACCACAGCCTGACCTCCCGTGCTGACCGCATACTCGCCAAATGAGTAATTTGCGGGTAAGCTTTTGTTGAGATGTTGGGCCCAAACACCAGTCACATTGCATGTTTTGTTTGGATATGGGGGGAAACCGGAGAACCCGCTTGAAACCCTTGCAGTATTGGGGGAGAGAATACAAACTCCACACAGGAAGGCACCCGAGTGGGGAATCGAACCCAGCAATGTTGTCAGCTTGGTGATATAATGCGTGGTGCAGAGTGGATTGCCATATTTTTCAACTAAATATCCGCAGTTCTCAACCCCGTCGTGCCGAGAAGTACACTTCTAACGTGTGCCTGTTGTACCTTACTATTATTCTTTCGTGGACTCTAATGAAAAGAAAATATCTTTAATGACAATGCGCGCCTCTTCCTGTGTGCTTTTAATCTCAACCCTGCCCCGGCCACCGCGTCCCCACCACACACAAATTACCCTGCCACTGTCTCCCTCGCGCCAGCTGAGGGTGACTTTAATTAAAACCGCTTTGTCCTCGTTAGATCCGACTGCTATCTTCGTCGTCTGCTGTTACACAGCGATGGAGGCACCGAGTGCGTATTCAGAAAACAGATTTGTTTTCACTTTCCTGCAAAATGTTTCGGCAGAGCATGGCCAAGTACAGTGTATAATGTAAACGCAACCCACTTTGCGTAGGTTATGGGTTACAATGCAGTCAACATTTGTTTTAGGCCTGGTCTGACCTGATATGAATATTGAGGCCCTTATGTGTGTGCAGTCATTGTCTTAGCTGTTTACAAAGAACAGTCTCTGTGAAGAGGAAACGAAGATAAGACCACCTACTTTACTTTACTCTAATTAATATTTTTTCATAAAAAAATCACGAATGTTATGAAAACTTAACGACATTTTTCGCCCAGATTTTAGAATTATATTTTCTTATTTCACTATTTTTAGAAGGAGGAAGGTGTTTGGAATAACACGGCGCGAATCCAACACGAGTGCAACTGGTGAGGGAGCATTTGCGGTGCAGATCGGGCTGAAAATAAGTGGTTAAATAAAAACCTGCTTGTGGAATGTTCACAATTATGTCAATGTTGTTGGGACGTAAACAATTTTGTGGCAGAGCTCGCAGCGTTTCGCAATTTTGACTCTCAACCATTTCTCCGCTACTTGCCCAAGGTCACAACGGATATTTGTGCTGATGGTCGTAAAACAAGAAGACGGTTAGCCTGTGCGTCACGCACAGAGCGGCGAGTGCCATTTCAGAGCTGCACTTCTCTGTAAAAAAGATATGTTGTTAAATTTCCCGTTCAGATAAAACGTGGCTCTTGACATACTCTCTCGGGTTGAAACATTGAGCATTACCTTGTGGGAAAGGCAGCAGTGGTTGCCCAACGCATGGACTCACCCACACCAGAGCAATTTGGACATTTCTACCATTGGCTCAGCAATGCCAATGGCAGATGAGCACCGCCTTCAGTGCTCAATTGAGCAGCAAATCACTTTCACGGATTTCATTTCAATAATATAAAGTGATTTGCAACCCCAGTGATTAAGAAACGGAGGTTCTCTAAATGATTGAAGTGGCATTTTGCCAGTTTATGTGTATGGGGAATTACATTGATTAATTTGTGTATTCTGAGTCTCTTACATTCGGGGAATGAAACTCTGCGTAAGCCAAAATAACAGGGAGCAGCATTCGCCTGCCTCTTACCAGCACCATTCGGAAATTTGCCTGCAGTCTGATGTTGAGGCTTTACAAGTGATTTCTTACAGTACCCAGCTGCCAGCTTCCATCTCACTCTTGGCTGCCGTAATTAATGCAGTGGCTGATGAACACCGTGAGATATTGTTAAAGCAAACAATACACATTGCAAATTAGCCATAACTCAAGAAACGTACTGTATGTTGATTTAAAGCTTTCGTGACTGCAGGGATTCATATTCTTGGTTCTTTCGGTTTCCCTTCTACGTGACTTTACCGAAAGAACCAAGAATATGAAACGTACTGTACATAAAGTGTGTTCAAAAACGATCCTTGGATAAATATTGATGGTTTTTGAATTCTTTAAGTTACGTTTCAAGGGCCTGCTGCTTCTTGATGAATCTGAGGCAATGCTCCATCCTGCTCAGAATTTTTAATCAACACCAGATGTGGACCAACACAAACCTATTATTTGTAGTGCTGCGTTTCATTAATGTCTATTGTGGCTGTGTATTTCAGAAGTGCCAGAGGGTCCATCTTCTTTGGTTCTTTCGGTAAAGTCACATAGAATGAGAATAAAATAATAAATTGATAAAAGAAAATAAAATAACACAATAATATTCTCACGACGTTTCGGCCACAACACAAGCGGCCTTCATCAGGTGAAGGGACGAGACTGTCTGGAGGACAGCGCTGGAGTGAAAGAGGGTTCCTTACGGTAGTCGGTAGTCGTTTGGACCACCATGAAAAATAAAGCGATGACAAAAACACATCGCATTATCCATTGTAGAATTTCCAAATTGTATGACCTGGAGCACTCAAGATTAAGATGTCATCAAGCCAAAGCCATCCATGCCATCGCCGCACCTCATAGCATTCCACCCTCCACCAGTACCCTCGGATGCCATGCAATACAAATGCAGCCTCCTCCTCCAACATCCCACGGGTCGCTGGGCTCGTGGAGACTACTCCACGGCCAAGCTCGGAATTGGCCTCGACCCACCCTGCACACGACCCACCCAGTGCAGTAGATTTTTAACAAATCCGTTGTCTGGAAAATAAGCCAAATTTGAGATGTTGCATATGGACGGTTGTTCCAATGCTGCGTTCTAAAGATTAGCAGGTGATGTTTTGTTTTTTCGGTGCGAACGAAACGTTACAAGTGTCACGGGGTATCAAATGCATATTTGTTTTTTTTTTACTTTTGTCTGCGTCGTCAGGAACAGCTGGAAAATACATTAAGGAATGATAGATTAATGACTTGCACATATTGTTTTATACTCCTGTAACATCAACACATTGGTGCAAATTATCCTTCCATTCCTATATATCTTGTTAACATATAAAGACAAAAATCTATCGCTTCATCAACCTACGACCCTTCCCCATACAATTGTTTTATTGGCTTTGGCTCTCAGAGTCTCATCAGCAGGGTCGCTCCTGTTGAAAAAATATCTGTTTACCAAATATCATAAAGGGCCATCCGTTCAGCACAAAACATTCAACATTGGCTAAGCGTCCTCACTCAGGTTGATGGGATAAACAATTATGTTATTTTTACACGGACAAACGGACGTTGTGTCTGTGTATATATTACGCGTGAGCCTCCACAGCAGTGCACGAGGAGTTTATTTTTGTGGTTGTTCCACGCTTCCTCAATAGTCATTGTAAGACACTTTGTTCGTCATGAAGAATATGATCCCTCGGGGCAGGTCCGGGGTGAAGGGAAGAACTCCGAGCAGCCGGACCCCACCGGGGAGTTGTTCAGCCACCGTGTGCGCGCCCCGACGCAACCCACGCATGCGAAGCAAAGTGCGCCGCGAGGTGACGGGGAAAACCAACGGCGTTGACGTTCGTAGTGACGGCGGCGTGACCCGGAGGAATCGTGCTTTAAGCGCTTGTCTTATTAGAATCCCCTATGCCGAACACAAAATAAGCTCATCAATGCCGTAAAGTCACGAATAGCTTCCTCGGCACCGCAGCAGCTTAGCGAAAGGGAGCTACGGGAAGCGAGAGAGAAGTGGCGTGGCCCCATGTCTTGACAAACTCTGGCAGAGGCCACGGCACAAGTCAATGTCAAGCAAAGTGTAAACAAATGTTTAAACTGAATGAGTAACGATGTGGTCTGCTCTTTCTCAATTTCTCACCCCCTCCCTGTGTGGGAGCAAAGGCTGTACCAACATGTTTGGGCTTGACTATCAGAATGTATGATCCATAATTAATTCATAATTGATTTTGGGGTTGGACCCCGCAATGATTTGGCTGAATAAGTGTTTTAAAGACCTTCTACCCACATTAAATTGTCGCATGTATGAGTGTTTAACATCCCAATTATTTTAGTTTCAGATCACTCAGCGGTGAGATGCAGAACAATTCTCAGAGCCAAATGATGCAATAGGTTAGGACGTTTGCTTGAAACTGCCAAGCATCTTCAGGTCAGAACGGAGGAAGTCGGAATACAATGCAGAAAAGCTACGTGGTAAGTGATAAGAATGTATAAGAGGAGCTACACCGTCAGCAGGAGGGGGTGGCTCAGCCCACTGCGTTCCCCTCTTACGGACGACCTCGCAGCACGTTTGCGTTATTCAACGTGGAGTACCGAGGCAAAAGTTAAATTTCTGTCATTTTAAGCATTGTTATTTCTTTCTGTGGTATTTAAAAAAATAAAATATTGAGCAGAATAGTCCTGAGAAAAATATTGTTTACCTTGCACTTTACTAAACAACAGCCCCTCAGCAATAACGAGTGCGGCTTTGATCTGAACGAAACGACAATGATGTTATTGTCTCTTGGCACAATCACTGAGCCCGAAAGATTCACGAATATATTGAACGCCGAAGCTGCAGTTGCAGTGGACAGGAAATCCGTCTTTTGAATGGCTGCATTGCATAGGAAGGCTGAGGGACAGCGCTGGGTGGGATTTCCTGTTCCATTGTTTGCGCAGCTGGATTCCCGTGCGTCCCTCTCGCTATTTTATATTCCCAGTGGTGGGGCCCCTCGGCCGTAATTTCCAAATGCGCAGCGTTGTGCAACGGGCGCAGTGTTCACGCAGCGCCGTTCAGCGTGGGGTCGTCCGCTCCCGCACCTTGAGAGCCACGCGGCGCCGTGATGGCGGAGGAGCCACATTCTGGGCTCCGAGTTGAAAGCCGACTGACTGCCGAACTTAATGTCTCGTTTCCACGACGATGGAATCGGTGCTGGCTCCGGTGCTGGCTCCGGTGCTGGCTCCGGTGCTGGCTCCGGTGCTGGCTCCGGTGCTGGCTCCGGTGCTGGCTCCGGTGCTGGCTCCGGTGCTGGTACCAGACAGACACATTCCCACGACGACCCAGCCCAACCAATACGGGCCCCTGGGGCCGCACACTTCGATCTGGGCTGACCCTAGAAACCGCCGTGATGTCACGGGGTCAGCGTGGAAGCGAGACGCGCACGCGGGGACGTCCCACGTTTGACAGCTTGGCCGTGCGAGCGCTACGCGTATGGAAAATTACATCAACGGACTTGGCCCAGATAAGGGAGCTAGCCACAGTAATGGTGAGCACGCTGGACTTACAAACCCTAGGTCAGCGGCTCGATTACAACTCCCGGCACGGCAGTTGTAATAACAGGGAAAGTTTCTTAAACCGCCCCCTCCTCCATCCACCCAGCGGTGTACATGGGTTCACTATTGTGAGTCAATCAGCAGGTCGCATGCGTTGGGGTAATGGGTGCACCCACCTCTTCCAAAACCTGTGGTCAGTGTGGAAGAGTAGGCCATATATCCTTTTGGGTTCGCTCATGGTGGACGCCATTTCCGCCAACAGTGGCGTGTGAGCAGGCGATTTCAGGGCTGTGCCATCACATTCAGTGGTGGTGAAACACATCTGTGGCCCACAGGCCGAACGCGACCCACTACTTCATTTTGTATGACCTGAAGGCATGCGAGGCCTACCACTGCTTAACGTCTCATAAGCGATATAATCACTGCAAGCCTCTTGACCCCACTAATCGAGTGCTTGAGAGGAATATGTTTTACCTTGTTTCTAATCTAAGTGTGCTCGCTCGTCACTTCTGTCATTTGCAAGGTTAAATAATTTACGTGGTGATACCGCGTTGGCAATGGTGCACAAACATGAATCACAAAAACTCCAAACAATCGTAAATAAATATTTCCTTTTAAGGCAGTGTTATTGACGAACGTGTTGAGTTGTTGTCGCTGCAAGGCCATCTTTCAGTGACAGAAGTGACTGAGTTGTGGGTGATCACGTGTGGCCCAACAAAGATATTGGACAGTCCCGTGTGGCCCTCAGGAAGGAAAAGGGTACCTGTGCCCTGCCCAGATTAATAAAACCTAATATATCCACTGGCCATGTAAAAAATGTTAACAGAAGCTTTTTTACAACAGCTCTGTGACCTCCACGCCCAGGGGTAGAGCCACGTGGGAGGCGTGGCAGAGCGTGCTGTTTGTGTGCCCGGATAGAGACGCGGAGACACAAACCACACACGAATTGACTGCAATTGCTTCAAAACGTTGTGAATATTTGTCAATCTTGCTGCATCGCAGCATGGCCCAAAAGGCCCGCAGGAGCCCCACGTAGGGGCGAGGGAAACGTATTTTATTTAAGTGCCTTCCTGACCAACATCTGGGCCACGGGCGTTGAATGTGAACTGGGGTATGGCTCCGAGAGATGTTGTGAAATACTCGAAAATCGGCCGGCGGGCAGATGGAGGGAGGTTCTTCCCGTGGGAACGACGAGCCGCCGATGGAAGCCAACTCGGTGCGTATCCACCAGGGCCGCCCGGGGCCTCGCACGACCCTGACCGAGCCATGCGCCGGCCAGAGCACCCGGTGTAAAGAAGTTCATAACCCGCACCAACCCACGTGCTCCATAGCAGATGAGCATTATGCGTACATAGGATTGCATTAGGGCCTGGCAGAGTGTGCTAACGCAGTTGCGGGTATATGATTAAAAATGGCGTTTGATGAACATGGCGGCTCAATGAGCAGTGGTGAACGGGGTCATTCGCCACTTAATCTCCACTGCTGGCCACCCGACCTGCGGAGAATGAGACTGTGGGTGGATGGAGTTCTACTTCCCTGACCTGGTGTCTACTTGGATGACTCTGTGTGGGGCATTGTTGCACGAGTATGTAAACAGACATGGATACGTCTCGCATGTAAACCAGTTCATGGTCTCAGTATCACTGGAGCTTTTGTCAAACAAAAACGATACTGGTCTCTTTTGTTTTCATTTTCAGCGGTCCTCCACTCTTCAGTCTCCTCCCATAGCTAAAAACACATGCAATGCAACCGGTCTTGACCAAACATCCCAATGAATAAAAATGTACCTGCATATTTACTCCTTCGTAATTACACGTAGCAATGTTATCCACGACTGCGTAAACTTGGTACGATCCTCCTGAAAAAAGAGTTTTGAGACTCCGTGAGGCTGCCCTTGGCAAGCGAGCATTCCGGTAATAACGATATCACGACGATTGAAGCCGCGTGCTGTGGCGAGGAGGGCGGTGGGATAACTCCGAACGCTCCCCGTAAGGAGCTCTCTTCCTCCGAGATCGCACGCGCCGCGTCTCCAGGATACGCAGAATGTTTGCAACCTCCTGCAGGAAGCTCGTACAAACGTCCAGGAAATTGTCTCGTGCGAAGAGGTGAGATATGGCATATTTCCCACGGAAAACGGACTGCGTTCGTTGTCGCCCGCCACGTCGGAGTGTACTCTTAGCGATAGTCCGTGGCTGGCCCTGTGTGCGTAATGCACACGCACGGACGCCGGGGGCCATTCGCAGGCACGTTGAGATTTGACTTTTTGGAATGAAAATCCCAAAATGCTACATTCATACGTTTTTTTGGGATGGGTTTTTGCACTGTTTGAGCATCGCAGACCACAAAACGTATGGTTTTACAACTACCATCTGATAAACATTTAGGCTCTCTTTCATATTATTATCCACCCCACCAAATTGGTTTGAATACAATTATAATGTCTGCACATCAATTTAACATGTGACCTACGTGTATCTACAGATAATAGGATGAGCCCGGGAGTGGTGGGAATGTTTATTGCTTTTTTCTCAAGTTCTCTCCAGGATCCGCTGTCAACGTCACATCAGGAGGTGCAGCGCAGCTCTTGGTGCCTGTGAATGGCCCATGGAAGCGGGTATCACAGAGCTACTTCCAACGTCCCATCATGTCGCGTCTGCCACAGAGAGTGATATTCGTTGGATGACAATCAAGCCATTTTTTTTACTCTACATGTTCGCAAATTTGTCATTGAAGGGTTTTGTGTGCTTGTGTCCCACTGTCAATGCAGTTTCACCAAGTAATATTTATATAGTCAGCTGGAACGTATCCATATTAAGTGGAAATCCAACTTATTTATCATGTGATTACAATGCGGTCATTGGTGGCGGGGCTCACTTGAGGACCACGTTCAACCACAGGCAGCTGTCTGGATTGGAACTCAGGTTCTCAGCGGTGCCTGGCTCTGCTCTCGGAATGACCCAATAAGACATTGGGAATGTCACCCCCATTGGTAATCCTGGGTGGCTTAGCGTAGAAAGGGCCTTTTACAACAGCAAGTTAATTTTTTACGGATATGTTGAACATTTCTGCGCCGTGGAAATGGCTTTAAAGAGAAACATGCAGAGCCCCTTGCGTGAAAACAACATCAGTCGTCGCCGCCGCCACCTGCGTCCATCGGCTCTGTACCACCAAATGCCTCGGAGTCAAGACCCAGGAGAGTGTTTTACAACAACATGAGATGGCATGTTCTCAAATGTTGAGCATCACTGCAACAGAATGTGGAACGACCACTCGCAGCATGAGTAATCTCAGCCCGTATCTACACATCCCGTGTGTTCTGTGTGACCACAGTGACATGCGTAAATATGCAGAGCAGCGCGGTGTCCAGGTAGGCGAGTGCATTGTCTGATGCGTCACAGGTCCTGGGTATGGTTCAGGTCACGTCGTCACAAATACTATCAGCCATTGTCTATCCACTGCTGGATGAAGACCTCCTCAAGCCGACACCTTCCATCACCATCCGTCCAACTCCTGCTCATGAACTGATCTCCTTGCTTCATCGTCTGTTGTGGTCATCCTCTTGGACACTTCCCCTCCTTTGGCTCCCATTCTATCACGAGTCTGTCAGCCATCATCATCCTCTCTACCGATGTGTCCTGCCCAAGCCCATTCACATGTCCGAGTCGGTGATGTCTCTCATATCTGCGTTCATTCCATGTTCCACATGCTTCTCTCTTTCTCTCTGTGGAATCAAATGCATGGACCTCTCCTGGTTATGCGATGGGAGGACAGAATATAACGTGAGGAAGCAATGACCTTTAACGTCCCATATGGTTGATGGAGATGTTCGTGGCTCCGCACAAAAGTCGCCGCCGCCGCCTCTCACAAGCAGGAGGTGGCGGTGTTGAGCGTCACTGTGGGTTTTTTCCGCGTTCTCTGGGTTCCTTACAAATAAAGCCAACCTCTCCTTAATGGCATTGGGCCTGAGACCCAGCGATGCTCCCCTCCGTAAATAATTGGTGTTGTTTTGGAACTAAAACACATCGTGCTTTGTTGTTGCAGGAGTAAAGACTGCGCATTGGCGGTCAACGTGGATTGCTCAACCATCGACATAATCCTTGGACTCTTTGTCTGAGGACTTGGGGCGGCGGGACGGGCTGTGGATGATCGTCTAGAGCACGGCACGATATCGGCGAGGCCGAGCGTTTCTCCTGGTGAGACAAAAAGCAACTTCTGCGAGCAGCCCGAAGCCTTGGCCTGGGAGAATGGCGGACGTGGATCTTCGCCAGCGGAGGATGCAGATATTGATGGTAATAACACTCAAAGTGATCTCATACTCAAATGAGCATTGAGGTGACACTCATCTCTCGTTTATTGCATCCGAGGTGCGAGTGGAACGCACATCTCGCCAGCCTTGCTCGATGCGCGTATTGTTGAGCTTCACAATCGATACTGATTGATGAACAGTTGCATCGTTACACCCCTAAAATGCCCGTCTCAAGTCTGGCTTGGGCCAAAAGATTTTGTTGACGCTTTGGCTTGGGAAAATGAAGAAAAAGTCGTTGTGAACGCCTCTCACCTACGATGTGGTTGGGGATAAGAGGCACGTTACCGCTGTGGTTGAAAATTTTATTTCAAAGTTACCGTAGCATTGTTAACCAAAGCATCGCCAGATAACGAGAGGTGGTAGCAGCAGCTCGTGGATTGACCCAGAGGGGTTGTAGATGATCGGAGCGCGGATAAGAGGAGTGCCAGCATTGGACTATTCGTTGGCCGCCTTCTCGTCGCAGTCAGCCCGCTGCTACATTGACGTCTCGCTGCACTTCTGGTCGAGTGTGAATGAGGCAAGGACACGGTGCCAAACGCTGATTGTTAATTCAAACCATTTCACAGTGCCCCACTGATCAGTGGAGTCGTTATTCTTGCCAGTGCAGAGTGTTTTAATGAGGCCGGCGGAGCACATTAGCACGACCGGCAAATGGTGTGTGACTGATTATCATGATTATTATTATCATTAATAATTTACGTAGCGTCCTAAAGGTTGAGGCTGTGCTGTGTGTGGCGTGCGGCACCGCGCGTAGCGGCGATTTACCTGCTCAGAGACTCCGTAAATCGTCACCACTCGGGGATTGTGCTCCATTCCAATAAACATTTCACTCTCTTGTTTGTGTTGTCGTCACATTCGCAGAGTCTCTCTGGACCGTGAAGCTGTCTCGTTTGTTACGTGTATCTCGGTTTTAGTTTCTCCTTTGTACTTTAATTTCACGTATAACGTTCCAGTAGCATTAATTAGCATACAATTTGCATGCATTATAAATAATCTGTTCTCACACACATAATTCCATACATGAGTGTAATGCTGAATGTTTTTGGTTGGTGAATCGAGGCATCATTACAATGCCTGGCAAGTGTTGGTCTCTTCCACGTCCCCTTGCCTCTCTCATGGTGCCGCCACTCTCCTGCACGTTTCTCGCCCTCGCGCCCTCCGGCCCAGGCCACCCAACCTCCCGGCTAGGCCCCGTAACCAACCTCTCAGACCTCTCAGCGTCTCCAGCAGCCTGCACGTTTCCGCTTGGGTTCCGGCTCCAATCAGGAAATTGTATATTTTCTAGGAGGTTTATAACCAGTCACTCCCTTTCAATGTGATGACGTCTTATGATTCGGTGGTCATGATGTAATGTCGTTTTTAACATTGTGTTGGACATGGCGCCTTTAGTGGCTGCAAAGATCACATTATTGCATGTGCATTCAATGACTGGATAGTGAGTTTAATGCATTATTTAATTAACTAACCCATTGCAGCATTGTTTGCCTTTAAATTAGCACATTTATCACGTGGCATTATTAATTGGCTGTCGGGTGGAGGAGGGTGTACAACACACATTTTACTCACGCAGTGTGGTTGAAAAATCAGCCAGCCTTTCCCAAAGTACTCTGCAGCGCTCCCCCGTAGCACTGTACTCCTTGCCATGGCTCCTACAGGGGGACATGCCCGTTGCTCGTCTTATTTCTGACCTGATATGACATTCCTCCATCGTGTGTCGGCGTGCGCTGGGTGTAGGAACGAAGGAAAGCGCAGACCAACATGGAGAACAAGAAACAGGAGCTCGAAGACGAGAAGCTGAAGCTGCACCACCTGAAGGTAGCGCGCTCCGCAGCAGGGCACGTGACGAGTTGTGTTTGTCTAAGGATAAGCGCCGGGAACTTTCACACGGACAATTGCTGCCTTTCATGACGAGCAGCAGTGATGATGTCACCATGAAGTCGTTGCCAGGCTTGACGTGTCTAAGGCTGCGCGCCGTGACAAAGATTCTCAGAAAAGGCCACCACATTTTGTTGGCTTGCACGTAATAATAATAATAGTAAAAATGCCCCTTTTCCCAAGAAAGCCTCTCTGAGTCTCGGGCCCTTCTTCTGGAAGGTCTTGCGCTGGGATGTTTGGCCAACTTGGAATGTGGGAGGAAACTCAGAGGGCCCAGAGAAAGCTCGCCGTGGTCGGAGTTTGCGATGTGTACACGAGGCTTCCTCATTGTTTACTTTCCTGAAATATTCGCCGCTGCTGCCGCCGCTACCACCACCACCGCCGCTGCTGCTGCTGCACCGTGTTTATGGAGGGCGGCTCCCGTCGGCTGCACAGTGGCATCAATAACAGCCTCCCCCGGAGACTGGTTCTGGTCACGTCACAGTGATTTTCTCTTTTCATCTCCTGAGCCAATACTGCCGGCTATGAACCATAAAAATGCTCCACCGCTGTTCGCCTCACAGTGGTCGTTTAAAGTTCCGGCAACATCATTCTAAAAGAATAGGCCATTGTGTGTCGGAGTCGTCATCCAAATCGAACAAATTTAGAAGTCTACCCACAATATACGCAATTGGGAAGCACACAGCACCATCGCCTCTACTGCTAAACGGCTGCAAACTGTGCGAAACGCAGCATGCTCATGCAAACCTTGCACTGTAAGGATGATGGCGCGAATACCAAATGTATTCAAGATTGGCTTGATTTAGATTCAAGTCATTTCTTTTTTTTGACGTAGTTAAAGTAGCTGCCACACATACCTGCCAGGATTCACGAGAATTCATTCACGACAACTCATTCACTACAAGATACACCAATTGTGCGCAGTGAATTTCTACACTCGTGATTAAATACACGGTGCTTCGTGAGTTTAATAACATTCATCGATTAATCCACACGTCGTTACACCCCTGCTAACTGAAATATTACGAGCCACAATTATTCACGCGATGTGTATTTGTGGTACACCACCCTGTTGTCATGGCCCGTCGTCGTGGTGCCCTGCGGTTGTCATGGCGCCCTATCCGCGTGCGAGCAGACCAAGTCGATGCGGGAGCAGTGGCTGCTGGGAGGGCAGCTCAAGAGGACACCGTCCCAGACAGACATGGCGGAGAAGCGCGTGATGGAGGATGAGGCCCTGACGGAGCGGCTCTATGAGAACGTGCGCAGGTGAGGCCGTGGTGCGTGGGTGTAGGGTAATGAGACGTCGTTGTTCCAAGGACCCTGTCATTGTCTGTATCCTCAAAAGAGAACCGTCTTGTTCTCCATCATTGCAGTGGCTCCTTCAATGCACTGCCCATTATTATTCATCATCATCTTATTAACAATAAGCACACTTTATAGTGCATGCACGTTGCTCGATCATGATGGCTGATCGCGATGCTGGGGTCGACTCTCTGCCATCAGCATAAAACGCCAGCCCCCGTGTTGTGGCGCTTGCGGTGCGCAGGCTGGAAGAGGAAGTGAGACGCATGGAATGTGCGGAGCGGGAGCTGCTGCTGCGAGAAAAGGCCGTGCTGCAGAAACTGCACCCCGAGGAGCCCCCCGCAGATGGCGTCCAGCAGGTGCCCTGTACACACTTGCGGGGTCGACGCCAACTGACTGTACACTCAGTATACAGCACAACACGCATACGTTTTACTCAGATGCAAAATCGATTATTAATTCTGACAACTGCCTGATGATGCTCGTTCTAACTATACGCAGACCGTCCGTACCCAATAGTTAAATGTTGTGAGATCGCTCTTCCACACGCCGGTAGTGCTACTGAAGCAGCGCATTTCTTCATCATATGACAACTTTATTAATTGGTCGCGTCGGATGGAGGAGGGTGTACAACACATTTCACTTGCGCGATCTGATCTTGAAAAATCTACTTTGAATCAGAATATTGGTGGCAAATGCCTACGTGTTAAAAATACAGAAAGCAATGAGGCTCCCACCTACTGAGACTCTCATTCACCACCCCCAACCGAAATCTGCCAAGCAGTGGTGTATGAGAGGCCCTCTGAGCACCCCCCCTACCCCCCTCCCTTTGGTACTGCTGATGCCCCTCATTGTCTCTTTCCGAGACACAAATGACTCGGGTAATACAATTGCAGATGAGGCGATTGGTGGTAAAAACCGATGGTCTGTGATCATTGTGCTCAGGCGTGTAGTTGTAGCAGCTCCGTCACGGTTCTTGCCTTTGCGACTCAAGACGTTGTGACAGACCATTAATGGCTTAGAGTTCACATATGTGATTATAATTTGTACTGCACAGACACACATTTGCTGTTTAACCTGGAATGCAGTTTGCGATGAAGCTCACGCTCTGTGTTGTGCCATTCTCAGGATGTAGAGACCATGCTCCCTGATGATGACGGTGAGACCCTTGTCATATTCTGATTTTGACACCATTTCAGTGTTCCATGACATGCCACTGGTAATCTCATCCATATTTGTCCCTCCACATTAAAAAAAAGTATTTTACACGCATTCGATCAGCTTACACACACTGCCATCTGGAGGTGCATAATTATTTGGTTCAACGCAAGTAAATTTTGGACCGGTTCCAACATTCAGTGTCTCATAAGCAGACTCGGGCATAATTTGGCAGTTAACCAGCATTGGATCAAGAAAGGCTAGCAGATATGGGAAAGAGGAGTACTGTCTGCTTATTAATCCCGTTGCATAAATATTGAACAGGCTTGCAGCAGCAGTTTATAGGAGGTAAGGTACATTATGCAGCGCTGCGTCATGCCAGCTGCAACAATGTTTTCATTTTGACTGCACAGAACACGTGCAGTTTACAGTCACAGCATGTTAGGTTGATGGGCAAAAACAATTCTTTTTCGATTTGTTACTCGCTAACATCGGCACTATCATATCCTGTTCCATGCGTCCTCATCTCACCCATGAAGGACATCTGTAAACACTAGACACTGGGCACTGCTAACTGCAAGTACTTGTGTGAAATTGATTAAATCACAGATTCATGCACGATGCCCAAAGCATTGAGAACTAACCTACGGCCAAGTCCACCGGAATGCGCCCGATCTTATGAGAACTTTAAAGTTGAACAGGGGTGAGCCTGGTTAGTGCTTGGATGGGCGACCACCTTGCATTATAACAGGCGTTGTAGGAAATACATTGTCAGCAGACGGCAGCAAAGCAAAATCGATTGTTGTGCTGTGTTCAGCCTATGCTTCCCACATTCACCAGCAAGGTTGTAAAATCATGTTGCGTGGCTCTGGGTGGCTCCACGTGGCTCTGCAGGAGGGGTGCAGTACATCATCACGGAGATCCCCGACCTCCCCCCGGGGTTCACCCTGCGTGGCGCCCACGGCGACGGCCCCAGCGAGCACGGCGAGAGGGCCGGTACGGCCCCCCTCTATCCCTCTCCCTCTCCTCCCTCACTTCACAGCAGCTGCTTGTGTATATTTCAGTGGATTTCTCAGAAGTAAACATTGGAAAGCCTCCATAACAGGTTTTTTGGGTTAGATCGCGTACACATATAAATGTGTCGTTAAACCCGCCACCACCCGACACAACCAACTAGTAAGGGTTGTCACGTAAACAGAACGTGCCAATTCGTCACTAGTACAGCACACCGCTGTGTTGGAGAGCTAAGCCACAACATTAACAATCTGAGTACGACGTTTCGCCAGTAATTACAACTAGCTTCATCAGGCAACAGCCAGATTTGTGGAGAACATTTTATTAATCTGCAGTGTATCTGCAATTTGAAAGTAGTGTTTCCCACAGCGCAATGTTTCTCTTATTAGACACGAACCGCACGCTCTTTGTGTTGTTTGTGTGCCCCGCAGCCGTGTACGCGATGGCCATCAGCGTGGAGAAGGACTCCAAGACGGGAGAGACGCGGGTGGTGTCCAGCACGCCGATGAGCCCCGAGGACGCGCAGTCCCACGGCGTCAAGGTTTACGACGACGGCTCCAAGGTGGTTTACGCCATCGGCCACAACGGGCAGCCGCTGACCAACGGTGTGGAGCCCATGTCCTCGGAGGAGGTGGACGCGCTGGTGTCACGGGCCAGTCCCGTGGACGTGCCGGCGGCTTCTCCCAGCCCGGAGCCGAAAGCGACGACGAACAACGCGGACGACGACGCCCCGGCGCCGACCGCGGAGTCTCCGGGTCCGGCCGCGAGCTCGGCAAGCCCTCAGGCCAAGTCCCCTCCCCTGGCTAAAGAAGCCGTGATGGGCATCGAGACGAAAGACGGACTGTCCCGAGTCTACCTGCAGCCGAACGCCGTTCACGGTGACGCCGCCGACGACCGGGCCCCGAAGCCGGCGGGCGACGACGAGGGCACGGGGGGGACGTCGATCGCGGGCGGGGACATCAATCCCGAGAGGCCCGTCACCATGGTGTTCATGGGCTACGAGCAGGTGGAGGACGAAGAGGAGACCAAGAAGGCGCTGGGCTACGAAGGCGCCGGCACGGCCGAGCTGGTGGTGATCGGGGGCGACGACGACGACGCCGACGACGCGACCGCGGCGACGCCACTCACGGCGGACCCCACGACGGGCCCGGTGGAGCCACCCCCCAGGGCCACCAAGAAGCCGTGTGCCTGTCGATGCTGCACCATCATGTGAATTGCTCTCATTATTCAGCTTTGTCTGTAGAGTTAAAGAACAGCAGCCAAACGCGGTGTTTTACCCAAGAAAATGTTTGTCGTATTAGATGCTGTAAGCGTGCCTGAAAAGAAGAAAAATGTATCAGCTGGAAATGTCCATATTTTACTTTGACATATTAGCTGCATTGTATTGTTAAAGTCTAGCCAATAGCATTCAAGGGATGATGCTCATAAGTGCCATAAGTTTTACTGTAAGTCATTCAGGTTGGCTGGTCCGCTCCGTTCGAGATCCCGGTGGGACGTGCGTGCGAGTTGTGAATTCTCACTTCAGCGATGATCCGTGAATTCTCACTTCAGCGTCGATGGCCGTTGTGGATCATCGCTCCTGCTCGACAGCCATTGCACCAATCACATTCACTCAGCATCATCTCGGACTTGGTGCCTCCATGCCAAAGAAAATCTTTCATTTTTCAGCGTGTAATCTTTTTATATGAAAATGTGTATTATGTACAGGATCTTATAATACGAAACATTGTGATTAAAGAGGGGTTCATGGTTTTTAGATCTTGATTTTCTAAATTCGTACGATAAACGTGAACTCGCAGGCATCCGTCGTCCGCACATTCTCTCGCAGGCAACGCTTGCACATATCCTCGCACGCGAGTTTGTTTCATTGATGGAATTCAGTAATTAGGCGTTGCCGGCCCAGTTTTCTGTGCATATCCTCCTCCAAGTGTCGGATTTTACACTATGGAAGAGACGGATCTACAAACTTCCCAAGGGAGGTCCTGAACTGCAAAGCTTTTTAAATAGGACTCTACATCGATAACGTAAATATATATTCACTGTGTTCTCCATTAAATATCAATCGAGTACAGTCCTAATGGTGTGGGTCACAAGGAGGGGGGGGGGGGACAATTGCCCAATCACCCCCCCCCCACTCCCCCCAGATCCACGACTGCACTGTCGGTATCCCCAATGCGCAGTGGAATGCGTTGACTCGCGTGCCAAATAACAAGCACAGCATCTCAATACTCAATTTGACATTTAAAAAACGCCCGACCACAAGTGTATTTTGTTTTCACCATCTGAGAACTCGAGAGACCAGGATCGTCTCGTTTGCAGCAGTGGCTTGGTGATACCGCACCGGGGGGGGGGGGGGGGGGGGGTACTCCACGTTCACAATCCACGTTCACAATCCCCACAGCCACGAGGCTGCCGTGCGACCTCACCGCCACGCCCGTTCGACTTGGGACGAACATCGCAGCTCTGTGGCCCCCACGCGCGCCGCCCCGCGGGGAGCCTCGGCGGCACGCCGCACGCTCGTGCAAGCGCCGCGCGTGCGTGGTCCGTCACGATCCTCCTCTACACAATCGCACGGTGGCTCGAGTCGACTGCAGTACACGTGGATACATATACTCTGCATTACAACAAAGAGGACAAGGTATTGTCCTGAATGAGCAGGCAAGAGACAATGAAGACAATGTGTCTCGTTTGCAAGAAATATACTCACAAGTGCACAGGGTAAAAGTGATGCGTTATACTCATTTTTAATCGAGCGTAAAAAAATTGTACAAATGGCAATTTTTCTGCAAAATTTTCAAAACCATAATAAAATTTGCGGATAAAATGTGCAGTTGCAACGCTTTAATTTTGCAATAATTCGCGGTTGAAATGTTCCACGCAGTGTTTGCATCTCGAGAAATGGCAGTTGCCTAAGATGTCTTCATCAACCAAAAGGGATCCCACTCAGACCACATCTTATACAACACTCGCCTCTTCCAACACGTCCAGTGAGTGTGGAAGAGTAGACCAAATGCCTTCTAGCATTCCCTCTAGAGTAAGCCCTTCAGCCAGCAGTGGCGTGAGCAAGCAATTGCAGGGCTGCACCTTGTAAGAGTTTTATGTACACATTCATTATTTACCCTTGGGCCATGTTTTATTTACATGCTTGTGTCACGAATGGAGTTGGATTGCTTTGAAGGCCGTGTCCCAAGTTAGATTGTGCAGCCATGGCTGCTGAGATGCAACCACCTACTTACCGGAGGTCACGTTGTGCGTGAAAAGAACATCAACTTACATTTGGGTTGTCACTTAAATTGGAAAGCGTCCAACTGAGAATTTAAATATAATTGCAACAAATTTCAGCTCTGAGAATTTAAAAATAATAAATGAACTGTCACATCGTGAACTTATCTCCATAGCAAGGTATGTGGGAACATTCTACCCATCGTGTAGATAAGAGGTCACTTCAAGCGATCTCAGAAACAGTTCTATAATATCTCGTTCTGTTGGCTGTTGCAATAAAATTGGTAGAAGGCAAAGTGTTCATGTAATTGAAGAGAGCGATAAGAGTCCGTTGTTCTAGCTACACGCCAGCAATGCCACGGACTTTACGCAAAGTCAAACAAGAGGGCATCTGGCAGGGCTCGTGGTGCGCCTCAGTGGCTCCCTCGCGCGGCTTCCTCCGAGAGCCTCTCGCCTGCTGCAGGAGGACCCCGCGGTGGGACGAGGCCCGGCAATCCACGCAGGTGCAGCGCCTGGGCCAGATGCTGGGCATCGCAAATTGCGCCCACAGAATCCATCAACCATCTTCTCACATCTGTGCAAGTTACAAATACTGCTATGCAAGCTCTGTACAAAATAGAGCAGAACTCGTCCTATACCCATTTACAACAGTTTGCCAACCCCAATGTCTCTGTGAAAAGTAGACACATTAAGACATTTTTTGTGAATTTTTGCCAAAGGTTAATGCCATTAAGTACACACTTAATTTCAGCAGAAACTGTAACTTTCGATTGTAACCGCATGTATTTTGTTCATGAACTGTTCGCATGAAAACTGCACAATGTGTGCTGCAGCCCCACTCGCACTGTGCCCCGTGCCCCATGTGCATTGTTCGATGTGAGCGGAACCCCTCGGCATTTCTTGGCAATGATGTAATGCTGGCAGTGATGTAGTGCTGGCCAGTTGAAGTGGTCTGGTGCAGTGTGTGTGGCATGTGAAGTGCATGGGAACACTCAACTATTCATGGTGGCTCTTAAAAGCAGCGTTAACCTGAATGTGTATGTATGTTTAACTTCTTTCGCGCCGTACGTAGCCAAAGGTGCTAATCGGAGTTGCGGGGAAAGGACAACAAACTAACCACAAAAATAAGAAATCCGAGTGAAAAGAAAACACTTTCAATTGTTTGTCTTTTCCCCAATGTTTGTTGTGCTGTTGATAGGGCCAAGTATCCAATCGGAACTCTTGCCAAACAAGCGCATCGCCCCATTTCGGAAATGGCCTGTGGAAGCAGATAACACAGAACCTCATCTGAAATCCCTTCAAGTGAAACTGTGTTTATTCACACACTATGGGTAACTGCACCCGCATAGACGTTCGTTGCATTGCAAAATAATTTTTCCTTTAATTCTTAGAACTTTAATTCTAGCCGAACAAAGTGAAAAATAATTAAATATAATCTCGTGCAGTCATTGGTGACTCGTGTGAGCCCACCAGGTGGTTATCCTTAAGGAGTCTGGTTTAATCACGGGCAGCTAGCTGAAACCCAGATTCAAACTCCGAATCTGATTTGCAATGTCAGCTTAGCGCTCTGACCGCTGAGCCATGCGCCCACCTCAATACAAATGTAATATTTTAAGCGAACAGGTGCCACCACGGAGAGCGAGATGGTGGGTGAGAGAGCGGGGAAGCGGAGTGAGAGGCCGAGCTCCCGGGAAACGAGAGTTGAGCATCTCCCGCACCCATTCCTCCTCCCCCTCCTTCATCAGCGTCCCTCTCACTTCCTTGAATCACTGCAGTGGTTGAGATCTTGGTTCGGGGTTGACTTGGCCCGCAATCCCTCCAGGGTCTACGAAGTGAATACAAAAGTGAAATTCCTTCTCTGTGTGGATATAAAAATAGTCGCCCAATGGAGACAGAACAGCCCCGGCCATGAGAATGTGGAATGATGATCCATGCCCCTCTCCGGTTTGAACACTGGAACCCGAACCCACCCCTTACGCGGTCTCACCACACGATGGCAGTCCACTCATGCGTGGCATTGCTTAAAAGTGCTTCGCGTGGGTCCTGCAAATTTCACTTCTCATACATCGTCATCATCATACTCAGCCATGGTCAATCTACTGCTGGCTGAATGTTTCCCCAACAAGCCATCGCCAGCTCACGTGCTCCTGTGCGGTAACAATCCACCTCCAGCGCCTGCGCGTGAGCTGATTTAATCACAGTTGCATCTCATCTTGCTCTCGACAAATCGCAGATATCATCACGATCAATGATGCTGTAGATGCCACTGCATCTCAAAATCACTTCATTTTGTTCTGCCAGATCCTGTAACCGCTGCAGAGTCGACACTCAACCTGCGGTGTCTGCTCTGACGGGAGTAGCCCACCGTCACACTCCTCGTCCGTTCGGTATCCTTCCCTGCCCATCGCAAACGCCCCCTGTATACAAGACAACTTGATTCAAAACTTCCAAGTTGACGCACTCAGTCCTACCACGACACTTTTTAAGGTTCATCTGCATACACCCGCAGACTCCTCTGCATACGGCTACACCTAAAGTAGAGACGTTCATTTTTTAGTTTAGTTCAAGTCTAGCACTGACCCGTACACCAACACAGACACTGCTCCTGCCTCTTATACCTATTTATTATTTTTAAAGTTAATCTCTGTCCAATATTGCTCAGTTGCTTTTGTCGGCCGTTAAACACTCGCTGTGCCAGTCTTGCTGCGCATCCTAAGCACAGATACCTGCACAGGTACCTGTGCATGTATCCGTGCAGGTATCTGTGCAGGTACCTGCACAGATACCTGTGCATGTATCTTACCAACACCACGTCGAGGTTCCACACACGCACATAAATCACACTGCACCGATACTCTGTACTAAAGTTTATTAACTACGCACATACTACCTGGGGGGGAATATTTTGCGAGAAGATCCTAGCCTAACTCCGCCTACGAACCCAATCGCTCAAAACACGGATGCTGCGAGCGGCCCGAGGAGGCAGGACGGCAGGGAGTGGGTCTTGGCGGCCCGGAAATTGAAGACAAGAGACCTAAAATCGTCCTGGGTTACTCGTTTTATTCTCTAAACTTCAAAGGCCCAGAGTGGCATTGCACCGCGCGGGCAATCGTGCGCCTACCTGTGGCTACCCCCCCCCCCCTGTTAGCGCGTCCTTGCTGGAGTCCGCAGCAGCCACCCATCGTCCCTCGTTGCCCATTGTCTGGACGGGCGCTGCGCTTTTCTTGCTCAGTATTCCACCCTCTGTCCCCCCCCCCCCCCCCCAATGTCGTAACTCATTGCGGTTGGCCCAGGGAACCTTGTCTTTCTGCGCCCATACAATTTCAAACCAATTTTAGGGGCATCGCAATGTCACCTGCCCTGCGAGGGCCGGCCAATTTCCTGGCACTGGGAAACCGTGGGACTTTCCTTCTAGGGGCCCTTCGGATTAAAACCCGAAGTGCCAGGCCACCCCCCGCCAGGACACGACGTGGGTGCAAGTGCTGAGTATGTGCGTGTGCTCGGGGTGGGGGCGAGTGGACAATCGCGGTGCTTGCGGAGTCGCTCCGCGGTTGTGGCTCCACAAATGCATTCATGAATCCAAAAATATAGATTCTCACACGCGATAACATTTGTGTAGCATGAGCTTAAATAATCAATCATGTAATCGGTTAATTGGTTAATTTTACCCCCTAATGAACATGCAGGTGCTTTAGTAACCACTGTGATCATTGAAATGTTGCGTTGTCTTCAGTAGGCTGGAGACAAAGGAGTCAGATTTCACACAATATGCAAAATCAATAAATTCACCGGCGCTCACATTCCAAAGCCAAGTACAGTATGTGGGCACACAACACAGGTGAGCGAGCGGCGCTGTGGTCGCCAGGCGTTTGGCAAGCGAGGCAGGCGGAGTGAGCATGGCGAGTGCCGCACCCCGCCTGTAGTCCAGGTCTGTGGAGGCCGGCTCAGTGTGCTGTGTGGCCCAGCTTCACACACGCCACAAACACGCACTCACGGGCTCTGAAACTCAAGATCGACGCGGAGTTCATTCCCCTTACTCCGCCTCGTTTCGGGAGAATGACGGCCGTGTGTGTGAATTCTGCCTGGAGCTGCAATCGCACTGGCGACTTTTGCATTGCAGCGTGCGACCCGTGGCAATGCCGCAGCAGCTCCATTCCTTTCCCTGCTAAACGAGCGCGCGTCCTTTGGACCCCAGCCAGCCAAACTTTTTTGTTTGCAATATGGAATTAATGGTAAAAAGTGTTGTGTTTGTTGCTAGACATCTCTACCAAAACTGATTTTGACAAACCTCGTCTAGTCCCAAGCTCTATCTGTCGTACCTCGTGTCGCCCTTCAACCACTTGGGTCGGAGGTTTTCTCAACGCACTCACAGTGCAAGGCACTCAATGCAAGATTAATACCATGCATTTTTCATTCAAATTAAAACCTGTAATAGTGCTGACCGTGTAGCGTGGTGAATAATTCACAGTCGCCAGCATCATCACGTTTACAATCGGCGTGTGCAATGTTTACCATGTCAATGGCACTACACTGTATTTCATACAAATCGTTGCCGGGCCAACGACCCCGGGCACGGGCACTTGGGCACTGATGGCTGGAACACGGCACACTGCGCGGCCACTATTGGGTGACTACAGCACACGGCTGTTCCAGTGTTTCAATGGAGGTGCATGCAGTAGGGCCGTGCCCATTACAATCACTCGTGGTGGTGGTGGTGACTGAGTTGATGAGACAGCTCCCTGGAGATACCTCGCCGTGAGTTCGTCACTCACCTGGAGCAGCCGAGGAAGCGGCCAACTCGGCACACTCAGAGGCTCAGAGATGACCAAACACGGTATGAAAATACAGCGCAATCGTCACACCGACTCACCAGCATACTCGCCAAGTCACGAGCAAACTCACCATCAACTCAAAATTACCAGCAAACTCACCAGCAAACTCACCAACGTATCATCAAGCTCAACAACTCGCCGGCAAACTTACAAAATTATCAAACTCACCAATTCACAATCCAACTCACCACAAACTCACAAGTGAAATAATGACCTCACCAACCAACTTGCCAAAACAATCAGTACAGTGCTGCAACGCACGCAATGCCCGCTCACGAACTCCGCACTGCAGGCAACGGTTTGATCCCTGTGGTTGACGTGAGCGACTCGGCGAAATGAGAAACATTACATCATTGTTAAATGTTGGGGATTGTCGTGTACAGTACTAATAATACAACTAGTGCCTTTTCCCAACATGTGGTCGCTAGCATCATAAGCACATTCCATGCGGGTTTAAAAAAATTTATATATTTAATTCGTACATTAATTCACAAATAATCGCCCTGTTACGATGATACCACCATTATGATTACCATAGCACATGGTAAGGACGTAATTATAAAAATGTGTCCAAGTGAAATTAATGTAGAGTCCTTGGTTGGCAAGAGCCGGGAATTGTGCGTTTACGTATCAAGTGACGGGCCCGCACGGCCCATTGGCCACGCCGCAATGTGCAGCACAATGAGTGGCCACATGCGGTGGCCTCACGCAGCCAGGCAAGAGGAGACCTCCTCGTGGTTACCTTTGTGTTTGTGCATCACCAAGCACAGAGGCCTGCATAGCAACTGCATTTTTATGGCATATCTCAATCCAGTTCGCAAGTGAAGTTCCGTACGAGGTTATTGCGAATGCTGTTTCTAATCCGTATCTATGCCTTGTGTTTGGGAGTGGGGTGTTCCCTGTTGCTGAAGATGAGAGCCATGTTTGTGCACATCTATGGGGCCCATGTGCACAGTGGAAATTTTCACCAATTACTCCAGGATACGGAATAGGTTTTAGGTTAGGGTTAAGCTGCTGGGATAGTCAAAATCGTGTCCTGCTCAAATGAACATTGAAGCATTGGTGCTCATCTCCTGTTTTACAGCCTTGATTCAGTGGTGGAAATTCCACATTCCTCTTGCGACAGCGAGTCTATCCATTGGTGCTCATGACTGTTGACTTCCTCCCAAAGTGGTATTGATTTTCATCGACCCCAAGGGAATGATAGGCCGAGCCAACCACCAACAAGGAATTGTTTGGGGGTTGGCTCGGCCCCCCCTTCCGCTGAACCCAGCGGGTCGGCCTGCAGAACCCGCCGTGCACAGCTACCTACACTGGGCAACCTCAGGTGCCTTGAGCACTGTGCAGTCGACATGCAAGGATCCATTGATTAATCATTAAAAATACATTCTTCCATTGCGTTACATCCATCGAATTGCGCTTGTTAATTTATTTATTTAGCAAATGCTTTTACACGTGACTTTCACACAGTACAAGCACCAGAGACACAAGTAATAATAATTTATATATATGTCGATGTAATGCGAGTTATCGCGCGTGTGAGAATCAATTGTTATTCATGAACATGACATGGCCACTGTTACATTGGGGGTCATGGTGCGAACAAAACTACAAACGACACATAGCAAAACGATATGATGAGACAAAAATGATGTATCAAATTACTATTCCAACTTTGTGATAATGGAATTTGAGATAATGTAATCACCGTGGAGGTTGTGGGGTGAATCATGAGATGGGAAATCGCCGCCATACAAGCTGGCCACGTGTTGCAGACACGGGGTTGCAAGGTGCGGGCAGGAGCGTCACCTCCTCGATACATGGGCTTCTCCAGTGCCAACCACTCATGCATTGCATTGTCCATATATCCCAGTGCTGCACCCTGCTGAAGGAGAGTCTTGAGACTCCGCGAGGCTCTACTGTGTAAACAATGAGTAGTAGTAGTATTATCCTTGTTGCATGCCACACCTATTCCCTAAGCACCCCCTCACGCACGAGGCACTCATAAATCCCCTCGCTCATCCTTGCGCCCAAAAGATGAAACCCCATATCCTTGCAAGCAGCGGTCCCTCTTCAGCCAGGTCAGATGGAGCGAATGTCGAAGCTCAACTCGATGTTAATTGACGCAGACCAGTCTTCCTTCATCAAGAAGACTCTTCCTGATCATCAGGAAGAGTCTTCCTGATGACAAACGCTTGTGTTGCGATCGAAACGTCGTAGTTTGTTGTTATTTTTCTTTGAACATATCTACGTGACTTTATCGAAAGACCCAAAGAAGATGAATTCCTGCAGTCACGAGAGTTCTAAGTCGAGATTTGACGCAGAAACGCGAGGCGAAACACAGTGATGGATTCAAGAAGAGAAGGGGGGGGGGGGTAGACCTCGAACATTGGTATGTTTTTATATTTATGAGCCAATAATGTCTGTGTGTCCCGCACGTGACGTCACTCCACATGCCGCACCCTCCATCATTAATATTCATGAGCGTGTAGATTTTTACACTCACGCAGAAGGTCAAGCGGAAATTTAAAAAAATCGAAAATTCGCTTTAAACGTTTCTTTATTGAAAGCGAATCTAAACAATAATTCTACGCAGCAAAAAAGTCTATTTGGTGTCTTTATTTATTTCTTCATGACTTGAGACAAGAGGTCAATCTAATTTATGCTTCTACATTATGCTAAAATAGACATTTCTCGATTATTTTCCAGATATTGTATCGATTTCCAATTAATTTCAACCTCAGCGACCGAAAGCAGAAGAGAATAAAGTATCAGAGCAGTGAATTAGAACAAATTGAAGATCAGTTATATACAGTGCTACAGTGAACTGCAGTGAAGTGTTTGATGACTTTGTTTTGTGCCAGATTCACTGCCATTAATGCAGTGCTACAGTGAACTGCAGTGAAGTTGACATACTTTTGTGCAAGATTCACTGCCATTAAATTGACACAACATACAATGATACTCTGCTCAGTTTTTTCGTAAATATTACAGCTTCCGTCCTAGGACAGGCAAAGAAGGTAGTGTTTTGATATTTCTGAGAGACAATATATTGTTTTGTTGTATTAAAGTATGGCCCTATTTAAATAGCTTCACATCTCGGGCCCACGCCTTTCCTAAGTTTCTGGATCTGCTTCTGGAGAAAGACCTCACTAAGTTGGACCATAGACCATACCTTGTCTGCTAGCCCAATGGTCCGTCAGTGTAACTCCTAGCGTGTAGCCAGTCGAGCTGCACCAGGCTGGTGACAACCAACAAGTCGGAACTTGCATGGCTATGGTTTCAAAGCCAAACACACAGGCGCTATTAGCCTCCATCTGTGTTTGGTGTGTATATGTTCAACATTTTATGATTCATAACCTTTGAGCCATGCATATACAGTAGAGGTGGATAGCAATGCACCGATTCGTCGATTAATAATGATCCGTAAGCTACACGATGCGTGCGCCGCATCTCGTGTCTTTAGATTGGGAATTATTCTCCTTACATCACTCACACAGTGGACACACGCGAGCGTCTAGAGGACAGAGAGGGCAGCAAAAGAGAGGAGGCTGTGGAGTAAGATGTCTCACGTGTACAGGCGATGCAATTGCATCGCGGCCAGAGGGACTGCAGGGGCCACAGGGGCCCAAGTGCTGGGCTAAGAGAAGACATTGGACAGGAGGGTCCATTTCATGCATACACAGGGACCCATGCCAACCGTGCTGCATACACAGGGACCCATGCCAACCGTGCTGCGCCACTGGTCCCGCGTCCCATCACACATGACGGTGGCGCTGACTTAAATGGCTTCACGTGAGCCTTGCGGGCATTAGAGGCGGCTGCTCCATTCACCACGGTGTTAAAACTAATTCTTGAATCAAATCACAACCTTCAGGTTTCACATTAAATCGTTCAGCCGGATATATTTAGGTTGTCATCTGTTCCATTTTAGACCAATCCCATCGGTATTCCTCAGTCAGCCAATACAAATTGTGCAGTATCTAGTCGGAAAGTTCAACACAATACTGGTACCAGGTCTGGGCACAAATCAGTTCCTGTCACATGAATATAGATGAATATAGATGCCAATTTCCGGACTCTCTGGGTCAAACCCGGGTATATGGCAGCGCTGGGATGAATAGACATCCATCGTGGGCCCTCATTCTCGCGGTTTTCCAGAATAGTCCTGGCCCGCGGGCACCGCTCTTGGCAGCCTCGGATTTGTCTCCAAGGCCACAAAATTAATTAGAGATTCACACTGTGCCGCATGCGGAGGAACACACAGAGCCATTTGGCTACATATAAGCACTGTTATTTACATTTTCTCCGAATAGTTATACCAGGCCAACAAGTGTAACTGACTCGTTTACACTCTTGGTCAAGTTTATTTTGTTTAATTTCAAGTTGTGTTATTTGTTTTTTTTTGGAGGGGGGGTTACTGGGTGAGAACTCAGGAGGCCAGGATGAGCCTCATTTGCGAGAGTGACCTGTCACGTGTTTCTTTATGCACGGCGAATAGCGTGAGGTGGTGGTGAGATGGGGAGGAATGTTATTTCAGTGTTGTGACGTGACAGAAGGGTTGTGCTAAATTTTGCGGGAATGTTTTGCCGTGCCAGTGCAATGTTTGATGTGAGCTCTCGTTATTGGTAAAATCACACGTGACTGTACAGTCCATTGTGTCTATTTGCTGCTGGGTTATTTGGCCATACTTCACCTCACTGGTCAGTTCGACTTGGTGAAGGCTTGAACACGGAAGCTGGAGCGTAGTACACAACTGTGGATTTTAATGCACTGCCTTCTGCTGGCAACGTAAAAATGAATTGATTTACATGTGAGAGCGAAGGTTAAACACCACCATCGTTCCCTGTTCCGTTCTATCCAAGATGTGTTGAAAGATGACGTCTCTGTTCGCACAAAGAGAGGTCTGCACTGAACTTGGTTGATAAGAGACAATGAACATCTGTGTGGAGACGAGGAAAGTATCCCGGTCAAGCACAGCAAGCCAAACGATGCGTACGAGGAGAGGGTGACCTCCAGGCACTCTCCCACAGTGGAGGTGGAACGATTCACTTTCTACCCAGAGAATCAATTCTCGTGATTCAGGGCCTCCATTTGACGTCCGTGGCCTCCATTTACTAAGTATTTTTTTTTTAAATGTAAAACACGCTTTTATGAAATGTACCGTACTAGTAATGGCAGAGCTCAACGACTCCAGGAAGTGTCCCCGAAGCTCGCCATGACGTAAGGGGCAGTGGTGATACAGCCAACGTCAGTTGAGCGTGGACCATTAGACCCAAACCGAAACATAACATAAAAAATTATGTTTAAAAATATTTTTTAATTTTTTTTATGCTAGAATATAGTATTGTCATCAGTATGACATAAGTATACCAAGTTTGCAGTCGATGCGACATTGGGAAGTGGGTTATAATTGAGTTACAATAGTTGAGGATACGACAACAAGCGTGTGACATTGGAATCATTGAGAGTATTCTATATTAATAAAGAGCTCTACCAAGCATTAACCGTTATAAACCGTTTTCATGTGGAGTACCACAGTGATTACCCTGTAATTGGGTAATTTGTATGGGGTAAGGGTAAAAGGTAGGGTAAAGGTAGACTCGTTGCTTTTTACCTTACCTGCTAAAGGGTAAAAGGTAGGGTAGAGTGATTGTATTGTGGTAAGATAAAAGGTAGGGTAAAGGTAGGCTCGTTGTTTTTACCTTACCTTGCCGAGGCCTACGAGCATTCGACACTTTATGTGGCCTCATGGTGCAACAACAACAGCCGCCATTCGCCACTAAGTGGCGGAACGTCACCTCGGCGCCTGTGCCAGGCCATGTGCACCAGGGACGTGCGGTCAAGGGCGGCAGGGGAGGCAGAGCCTCACCTATCACACTCCAATGAAAATATCTGTTACGAGAAGTAAAAACATATATTAAGATTTTTCCACTGATCTGTGTTATAAATGTAATTTCTGTACGATTCCAATCATTTTTAGAGTCAAAATCGCCAAATTTGCGGAGATCCGCTACAAATACAGGAAGGGACGAGAGGTGAGGCAGCGACGAGCTCAGCCTCCCCTCTGATTGCGCAACCCCTCAGTAACTGGATGGAGCGCGGGCAATAAGCGCGTGCCTGTTACTATCTCTCTGTGTGTCACCAATGTAATGTTTGTAGACCCCTACATTTCATGTCCTCGCCTTCCATACTCCAGGTAACTTATTTCACGTATGTGTATAAAGATATTTTGGCTCGCTGGTCTCGTCATGAAACTGCAATGAAAAAGCACCAGGGGAGGCAGCTATCACATCTGCCTCACTGAGGCCACGCCCCCTGCGTGAGGCCATGCCCCCTCCGTGAGGCCACGCCCCCATCCGTGTGTGAATCTGGCTCTGACACTAGCCAGTGCCTCCCCAGCCATTGACCTCACCGCACGTCACTGGTGTGCACGTTGAGGCCACGTGAAGTGTCGATCGCCAGCTGGCAGGAGGTCACGGGGCAGACCCAGGTGCCATGGGTCGACTGACTGAGATTACTGGCAGATACACCACCGGTGACCCCTACTGTGCCAACTCGCTGTGATTTATCCGCCCGGCGCTCCGCTCGTTGTTATGAGCGTCGCTCCTCTTGCCCTCCGTTGTTGCTGGAGGGCGACTGCCTCCCAATTACCCAGTAGCAGCGTCCTTCACGAGCCTCCTCAAGCTGCACCCAGCCTGGCACAAGCACCGTGGTGATGTCACCACCGCATCGTGGCGAGCGGCGGTGGCCTTCGTCGTTGTTGTGGGCAGGCGCGCGCGCTGCGGTATCGGCTCGTCCGCAGCTGCCCCCTCTGCTGAATGGCGCTCTGCTCGCGCTGCCCCTGTGGCCACAGGCTGACACGTGACACTGTCCATCCGTGGCGAGCACTTTGAGCTTCATCTCTGTAGCCGCGGTCACCGGCGCGGGTGTAACGTTGCACTCTTCGGGCGGTTCTGTCGATTTGTATGATTCAGAGATCACGATTACATTCTTTAACATTACTGCTAAATATGACGGCCACTAGTGGTGGGATGAATCCATTATTTGAAATACACGAATCTAAAAACATTGATTCTTACACGCGATTTAATGCACTAATTTTCGGCTTAACAATCTATATTTGACCAATACTCATTACACCCTCGTGACTGGCTTAATGGCCTTTAATACCCTGCAGTGTGTACTTAGACTGTGGCTGGACATGCCCCCAGCATCGGTGTCAACACATTCCTGTGTACTCGGGTGTGAATGTGTACCTGCTGACAAAACAGCTCTGCTGTCCACAGGGACATCCAGGTGTGGATTACAGTGCCACTGTCGTCTTTTGTGCCCTCCGTGTTAACAAACCGACCGCTGTCCCGCGCATTGTTCACTTACAACGGAGAAACGTGGGATCTGAAACCCGACAACGATTGTTGAGCGTTGTCTAAAGCCTTTGGGTACATTTTTTTAAATTAGTTATTTAAGGATGTGTTTTAAAAAGACAAGCTGGTGATTACAGTATTAGAATAGCCATTGTGTTGTCTGCATAGTAAACATCTTTGTCATGTTTTTTGTAGACATGCAGCAGTGGTAGATCCAAGGGGTGGCGAGGGGTTAAACCCCCTACCACCCGGCCTTGAATCCCGAAAATTGCAATGTTGTTGATATTTCCATGCAGTGAAAGCACATTCAATGTTATTTTAGACTCATGTAGGGCCCTATTTACGAAGTTTCAGATTTCGGGACCGACCCCACCTCGTGAAGTTTCTAAATCTGCCTCTGATATACAAGGCAGTAATGTTCAAAATCACAATCTTTACGTATTTATCCTGGAGGAATCCGAGTTAGTTATTTGTCTGTAACAGTCGGCGATTAACACAACTGGCCAGACGGACACAACCACTCAGGGTGGCTTTGACGGAGGCCAGCAACATGCCAAGTCCTGGCACTGAGGTCACCTGACCTCCAGGCTCTAATCAGCAAGAGGGAGATTAAAGCAATTGGTTTTGATATGTTTGGGATTAGCACTCTAATTTTGGTAAAAGACGAAGGGATTTGCCAGGTGATGAGCTCATCTTGTTGTCTGGCCACCTGTCGCAGCCCACTGGGCGCTTTGCGAGAATGCCATGACATTTGTGAGAGGAGCGGCGCTTTCCCCGCTCGTGTTGAGCTTTTCGCGGCACGGTCTCCGGCATTCGGACATTTACACCCTTGATTGCGTTGAGTGAATTTACGTGAAGCCCGACATGGACGGTGAGCATTTTGAGGTGAGTTCGTGTGGCCGGTGCGTGCACGAGTGCGTGTCCCGTGCTGAATTATTCATCCACGCGCCGTTAGTACAGGCAGTGGGACCTGTCGGCTGGCTCGCATTCATATTGAATTTCCAGCACACAGACCCTGCCACGGTTCTACCGGTAAACATCACGTGCCATTGTCATATTTGCGCGTGTATGGCCCTTGTGCCAATCCACTGCTGAACGGGGGCCTCCCCACACAGTTCGGGTCGCGAGGAGTTGTTTAACTTTGCTTCACCGTGCTGGTCAGTGCGCGTTAGTGATTGTTGTAGCATAGTACTGTTCAATGCAAGCATAAATGTTTGTGCTCTGCTTTCCATGCAGTAGTCGCCCGCACCAAGTAATGACACCATTATGGTGACCACCCATCCCAGCACTCTCCAGGCTCCAGCACCTGATGAGATCAGACAGATCTCTGAAGGATCCCGGTGATTTGGTCATAGGCGTGTAATGTACTGTGTGTCGTGGCATGGCGGCGCGTGTTGTGTGTGGTGTGTTATTGTCATATGGATAGATGGAGCTACAGTGCTGTTGGCAGTATATGAGATTGTTTGTGAAAGATCTCAGTATCAGCACGGTGCATTTTCCAGGGCTTCGTCGTCATCTGTACAGGCTTACCTTGTGCACACCGCTGCCTTTATTCCGCCCATCTGTTGGTTTTCCTATTGTTTGTGTGAATGCACATTTAAAAGAGAATTGAATGACCGCGCTAGAGTTGTGTTTGACTTACTCGACATGAGCCACAGCTGTGGCTTGTGAAAGCACCCACGGCCGATGTTTCTCAGTATTTGTTACGGCACTGTGGTGTGGGAACGAGAAGCGGAATTCTCCATCGGGCTTCTCAGGTTCGAGCATGAATTCCGCTTTTTGTATTGGTGGCAGTTAGTGATTTAAGCTTGACCAATTCAGAATCAGAATATTTATTTATACTGGAGGAATCCGATGAGCTATGAAGATATTTTTCACAGATGTCCAGTTTACGTGGGGCAAAAGATCTCCCAAGGAAGTAAATAAGTAATTGTTCCACGTATAGACACTTATAAATGGAGTTGACCAAACATCTCAATATAGGACCACAGAGCTTGGATAAGCATTGGCGCCAGGTCTGGCTGCCTTCCTGCTTGACTGTAGTTTCCAGCGCCTCCGTGCGAACTCTACGAGTTACACTTTCTTGAGATAAAATTGCACGAAAAGCGCCACATAAAATTAAAATAGTAATTATTGTCATAAAATACAGTACAATCTTTGGATTATGTATTTTCGTCTAAGATGGCATTACATTACTTTATATGAATACCTCGCAAACCCCTGTAAATAAATTATTAATGCACAATACCACAATGGGATTCTAATTTGTAAAAGTGACCATGAGCGGTAGAACGCAGTGATGTAGGGAACAATTCTACTTTGGAAGTTTGAAAATGTGGTGTGAAATCTACAATGGTGTATACAAATCGTGGCAGTAATATAATCCTGCAATCTGTTATCACGTGTACTTGTGGTATTGCAGGTGGCAAAGTAAAGTTGACGGGGAATATAAAAAAGCCACAGTGAAGTGAGAGATTGGTGATGTTAAAGAAGAAGTTGAATGGAGGCATTAAATAACATTTGGCTGGTGTGGGTGTTGGTCTCCCCAACGATGAGAGAGGGGAGCAGTGGTATTCGTTTTGATAGAGGAAGCTGAAAGAGGAGGGTTGGGTTTTGCAATGAGTGGAGTGTTTGTTTTGTAAATGTTGGAAGATTGATAGACAGGTTCTCAGAGGTGGTCAGTTGGCATTGAGGGTGGAGATGACAGTGGGGATTGAGCAACGGTTACAATATTAGGCAACCCCCCTCTCCAGACGTACGTGCAAGTACCACGTGTCTAGCTCATTCATTTACCCAAACGTGGTTGTGATGCCCACGGAGGCCGATGCCCAGCGCAAAGACAAAGATCCCCCTTATAGCCTCAACAGACTGTTGGAGCAAGTGTTGTTAGCGAGCACCTATTAAGGTCAGAACGGCACCCGAGGTAACGAACTGTAAAATGGCATTCAATGTCCTCAATTGGGCTTACACATCGCCCCTACCACGAAAACGTGGCAGGACCCTGCTGACAAAACGAGTCTCGAGACGGAGCCTCTCCTGCGTAACAGGCGTCATCGTCATCTCGGCCCACATCAATTCCTGCCACCAGGACACTGCTGCCAATTAAAACCCGGACAAGGTGACAACTCTAGGCAGCATACAATCGCATCGAGCCCGTTGGCGTGGTGCGAAAATGACGCATCGGAATTGTCAGCGGGAATGCAGTCGATACCCCGCGGATCGCACCCCTGTACACTGCGGACACGTGCGGTGGTGGCGGTGGTGCCTGTCGTGCATGTACAGTTGTAATGCGGGATGGCTGGGAATGTTGGTGTCCATAGTAAAGCCGTGAGGACCCACGCGGCCACGGCTGTAGCAGCACACGCGCGAGTCGTTTGCGGCGTTCTCGGCGTGACCGGCGTGGCGGTGGCGTTCGCCGCTCCCAGTTGAGGCTGCAGTTCGAGCCCAGTAGGGCGCCCTGGTTAATACTGCGCAGCTGTATGCACCAATAAATACTACCCGCCATCTGCTTCACATTTGCCGAGGCGTTTACTAAGCATCGTATAAATGCAAATACATTAGAATGTACAGTGAGGGAAAAATGTATTTGATCCCCTGCTGATTTTGTACGTTTGCCCACTGACAAAGAAATGATCAGTCTATAATTTTAATGGAAGGTTTATTTGAATAGTGAGAGACAGAATAACAACAAAAAAATCCAGAAAAACGCATGTCAAAAATGTTATAAATTGATTTGCATTTTAATGAGGGAAATAAGTATTTGACCCCTCTGTATGAGAGGAGAGTTGCCAACCTGCACCGGAATTGGCAATAGTGTTCACTTGGCAGGGATTGGTTTATACGTTCTCACAGTATACAGAACAGTGTTGATAGACCTAGGCCTGGTTGAGAAACAATGACCGGGTTTGGTCTAAGTCGAAAATGCGGCAACCTTAGAAGGGGATAATGGCGACAAATCGCACGCACGCGTCTCAAATGCACAGCTTTTACAAAGCAATCGGTTGCAGGGTCAGAGGGTGAGGGGCGTGTGTGCGAGACTTGAGAAGGGTCAGGGTTAGGCTGTTGTGGTAAATGTGTGTTCCCAGACACGGCTAACATCAGTGTTCAGCGACATCCTAACCAGTTTTGAATCCCTGCAAGGTCGATCCAGCCTTAAATGTGCACCTGGTGTCTGGTATGGGGTGTGAACATCAGCACTGGGGAGACAAATGCACCAGGTGTGGTGTTGGCCATACCCACACCCGCTTGTGCATCGCTCCTCTCTCAACAGAACTTGCCCATGTCGTCTGTAAATCGACCTAGGGAGGCGTGTATGTGCGTGTGTGAGCGTGCGTGTGTGCGCTGCGCTATGAACCTGGCGACCCGGGTTCGATTCCCGCTCACGGCCAACACCATTGACGATTATCTGAACTGGTCCTGGGCCTGCCCTAGGTCGACTCAGCCTCAAATGAGTACATGGTGCAGTGTGTAAACATCGCCACTAGGGAGACAAAGGCGGCCGGGCGTGGTGCTGGCCACCAACCCCCACGTGTGCCGTGCCGGCTAACAGCACTTGCCCCAACAGTCTGTTATGACTATACTGGGGATCTTTGTGTGTGTTCAAGAGCGGGTGAGTGCGTATGTGGAAGTGGGAAATTTCATGAGAGACATGCACACACACTAGCGGCCCCTCATTTCTCGTTTTTTTTTACTTTTTGGCGTTAGTTATTGGGCAAAGCGATGATGATGATAAAGATGATGTGGAAGATTATAATCAACCAATAGCGTCCCTACATCCCCACGGATAAAATGAGTTTCAATACAGCAGTTATTTGAATGCCGATGCGCTCCAATCCACGTGGGCCTGGGTTGTATTCACAACCTTACTCTGTGGCATTTCTGGAGCCAATAGCAGTAGCCAAGTTTAGTAAATACCTGGCTGTGCCCACATTTCTCGCAGGTGCCGCGTTGCCCACGCGAAGCAAAGGAAGACGGTGCATCCCAAGTTCGGTGTATACAGAAACTCACACACGGTTGTTTTGTAAATGCAAATATATTGTGTGACTGTTTTGTGACTGACACCGACTGCATTGATTCACGCATGGCTGTGGAGGAGTGTTGGGCTGCACTGATTCACGCATGGCTGTGGAGGAGTGTTGGGCTGCACTGATTCACGCATGGCTGTGGAGGAGTGTTGGGCTGCATTGATTCACGCATGGCTGTGGACGAGTGTTGGGCTGTGTCTCTGTTAAGGTTGTCACCTGTCCGGGTTTGGTCCTGACAGTCTGGGAATATGGCATATCTGTGTTCGGGCGCCAGGACTTAATTTGTACTGAGATCTGGTGGTGTTGTGTTGAACTTTATCACAGAATACTGCATAGTTTTGATAGACCCAGATTGACTAAGAAATGTCCGAGTTTGCTCGGCTCTAGTGCATGTGGATGTTGTGTGACTGACACTCGCTGTAATAAAGCCCAGAGGTCGAGGAACGGAGGACTGCGGGAGCCGCAGAGTGAATGGCAGCCTGGAGTTGCCCCTCTTTCTTCACTGGGATTACCTTGCGCCGCTGTGGAGCCACGCAGAGGTCCGAGCTCAGCCATAGGAATCGCGATGCGTACCGCGAAGCGTCGGGGATCTGGGACAACTTGATGTCTCTCATACGTTTAGCGACGTTTGACCAGCTGGATAAATAATCACATTACTCCCTCCACATAAAACATATACATACATACTCTTTGGTTCTTTCGGTAAAGTCATGTATGGCGAAAAATAACATAAAAAGTTAATATATCACGACGTACATGGGCTGTGTGTCTCACTGGCGCGACCACCGTTGCGGTGATTCTCTTGCGTGGACGCGCTTGCCTCTCACAGCGCAGTTGGCAGCGCCGCAGCAGCTTGTGTTATATATAGACATGACATTAACTTGCTAATCTCTCTGCCTAATATCTCCCATCAACATAGTGCTAATCTCCCATTAACACTGCTGCTGTGCGCATATGCGGGGACGGTACTCTTATGCAGCGACGGAAGCTCATTTCATACTAATCTCTCTCCCTATCTCTCTCGCTAATCTCCCCCATGAGCACACTGACGTGCTTGCGTGCGGAGATGGAATTCCATTCCAGCTCGGACCCCGCCTGCCTGCCCTTCGCCACATATATAACCTCTTGTTGTTGTAACAGCTCTCTCGCTGTGTCCTTCTTGATCCAGCAGTTGTAACAGCTCTCTCGCTGTGTTCTTCTTGATTCAGCAGTTGTTGTGACAGCTCTCTCGCTGTGTTCTTCTTAATCCAGCAGTTGTTGTAACAGCTCTCTTGATGTGTTCTTCCTGGTTCAGCAGTTGTTGTAACAGCTCTCTCGCTGTGTTCTTCTTGATCCAGCAGTTGTTGTAACAGCTCTCTCGCTGTGTTCTTCTTGATCCAGCAGTTGTTGTAACAGCTCTCTTGCTGTGTTCTTCTTGATCCAGCAGTTGTTGTAACAGCTCTCTCGCTGTGTTCTTCCTGATCCAGCAGTTGTTGTAACAGCTCTCTCGCTGTGTTCTTCCTGATCCAGCAGTTGTTGTAACAGCTGTCTCGCTGTGTTCTTCTTGATCCAGCAGTTGTAGCAGCTCTCTCGCTGTGTTCTTCTTGATCCAGCAGTTGTTGTAACAGCTCTCTCGCTGTGTTCTACTTGATCCAGCAGTTGTTGTAACAGCTCTCTCGCTGTGTTCTTCTTGATCCAGCAGTTGTTGTAACAGCTCTCTCGCTGTGTTCTTCTTGATCCAGCAGTTGTTGTAGCAGCTCTCTCGCTGTGTTCTTCCTGGTTCAGCAGTTGTTGTGACAGCTCCCTCGCTGTGTTCTTCCTGATCCAGCAGTTGTTGTAACAGCTCTCTCGCTGTGTTCTTCTTGATCCAGAAGTTGTTGTAACAGCTCTCTCGCTGTGTTCTTCTTGATCCAGCAGTTGTTGTAACAGCTCCCTCGCTGTGTTCTTCTTGATCCAGCAGTTGTTGTAACAGCTCTCTCGGTGTGTTCTTCCTGATCCAGCAGTTGTTGCGACAGCTCTCTCGCTGTGTTCTTCTTGATCCAGCAGTTGTTGTAACAGCTCTCTCGCTGTGTTCTTCCTGATCCAGCAGTTGTTGTAACAGCTCTCTCGCTGTGTTCTTCTTGATACAGCAGTTGTAGCAGCTCTCTCGCTGTGTTCTTCTTGATCCAGCAGTTGCTGTAACAGCTCTCTCGCTGTGTTCTACTTGATCCATCAGTTGTTGTAACAGCTCTCTCGCTGTGTTCTTCTTGATCCAGCAGTTGTTGTAACAGCTCTCTCGCTGTGTTCTTCTTGATCCAGCAGTTGTTGTAGCAGCTCTCTCGCTGTGTTCTTCCTGGTTCAGCAGTTGTTGTGACAGCTCCCTCGCTGTGTTCTTCTTGATCCAGCAGTTGTTGTAACAGCTCTCTCGCTGTGTTCTTCCTGATCCAGCAGTTGTTGTAACAGCTCTCTCGCTGTGTTCTTCTTGATCCAGCAGTTGTTGTAACAGCTCTCTCTCTCTCGCTGTGTTCTTACTGATCCAGCAGTTGTTGTAACAGCTCTCTCGCTGTGTTCTTCTTGATCCAGCAGTTGTTGTAACAGCTCTCTTGCTGTGTTCTTCTTGATCCAGAAGTTGTTGTAACAGCTCTCTCGCTGTGTTCTTCTTGATCCAGCAGTTGTTGTAACAGCTCCCTCGCTGTGTTCTTCTTGATCCAGCAGTTGTTGTAACAGCTCTCTCGCTGTGTTCTTCTTGATCCAGCAGTTGTTGTAACAGTTCTCTCTCGCTGTGTTCTTCTTGATCCAGCAGTTGTTGTAGCAGCTCTCTCGCTGTGTTCTTCTTGATCCAGCAGTTGTTGTAACAGCTCTCTCGCTGTGTTCTTCCTGATCCAGCAGTTGTTGTAACAGCTCTCTTGCTGTGTTCTTCTTGATCCGGCAGTTGTAGCAGCTCTCTCGCTGTGTTCTTCTTGATCTAGCAGTTGTTGTAACAGCTCTCTCGCTGTGTTCTTCTTGATCCAGCAGTTGTTGTAACAGCTCTCTCTCTCTCTCGCTGTGTTCTTCTTGATCCAGCAGTTGTTGTAGCAGCTCTCTCGCTGTGTTCTTCCTGATCCAGCAGTTGTTGTAACAGCTCTCTCGCTGTGTTCTTCTTGATCCCGCAGTTGTTGTAGCAGCTCTCTCGCTGTGTTCTTCTTGATCCAGCAGTTGTTGTAGCAGCTCTCTCGCTGTGTTCTTCCTGGTTCAGCAGTTGTTGTGACAGCTCCCTCGCTGTGTTCTTCTTGATCCAGCAGTTGTTGTAACAGCTCTCTCGCTGTGTTCTTCCTGATCCAGCAGTTGTTGTAACAGCTCTCTCGCTGTGTTCTTCTTGATCCAGCAGTTGTTGTAACAGCTCTCTCTCTCTCGCTGTGTTCTTACTGATCCAGCAGTTGTTGTAACAGCTCTCTCGCTGTGTTCTTCTTGATCCAGCAGTTGTTGTAACAGCTCTCTTGCTGTGTTCTTCTTGATCCAGAAGTTGTTGTAACAGCTCTCTCGCTGTGTTCTTCTTGATCCAGCAGTTGTTGTAACAGCTCCCTCGCTGTGTTCTTCTTGATCCAGCAGTTGTTGTAACAGCTCTCTCGCTGTGTTCTTCTTGATCCAGCAGTTGTTGTAACAGTTCTCTCTCGCTGTGTTCTTCTTGATCCAGCAGTTGTTGTAGCAGCTCTCTCGCTGTGTTCTTCTTGATCCAGCAGTTGTTGTAACAGCTCTCTCGCTGTGTTCTTCCTGATCCAGCAGTTGTTGTAACAGCTCTCTTGCTGTGTTCTTCTTGATCCGGCAGTTGTAGCAGCTCTCTCGCTGTGTTCTTCTTGATCTAGCAGTTGTTGTAACAGCTCTCTCGCTGTGTTCTTCTTGATCCAGCAGTTGTTGTAACAGCTCTCTCTCTCTCTCGCTGTGTTCTTCTTGATCCAGCAGTTGTTGTAGCAGCTCTCTCGCTGTGTTCTTCCTGATCCAGCAGTTGTTGTAACAGCTCTCTCGCTGTGTTCTTCTTGATCCCGCAGTTGTTGTAGCAGCTCTCTCGCTGTGTTCTTCTTGATCCAGCAGTTGTTGTAACAGCTCTCTCTCTCGCTGTGTTCTTACTGATCCAGCAGTTGTTGTAACAGCTCTCTCGCTGTGTTCTTCTTGATCCAGCAGTTGTTGTAACAGCTCTCTCTCGCTGTGTTCTTCTTGATCCAGCAGTTGTTGTAACAGCTCTCTCTCTCGCTGTGTTCTTCCTGGTTCAGGGGTTCCACTGCTGGATTCTTTTTTTCTTCCTGAGGACGACCGCTTGTGTTGCGATCGAAACGTCGTCATATATTTTTTATTTTATTTTTCTACTACGTGATTTTACCGAAAGAACCAAAGAGTATGGATTCCTGCAGTCACGAAAGCTTCAAATCAGGAAAAAATATACAAATACAGTATTTTTTACACAAACCATTAGCCACATCAGCAGCATTGGTTCAAAACAAGAAAACTTTGGGCCAGTTTTAGCAAACAATGTTTCATCAGCAGAGTGATTTTCTTACATGGATTCACTGCTTGGACAATCTGAATCTCAATGCTGTTGAACATTTAATTCCAGCCTATCTAGGCTATATTTTGTTCATATTTACTGACATGTGTTCATACTTTCTATTGGAAAACATTTTTACTGCTATTTCATCCATTGTAAGAGGCTATCTATGGTATTTGACATTTCGCTAGTGTTGTGTCACCTGCGCCAACATTTCCCTTTGCATCTCAGGTTTCCCTTGACACAGAAGGGCATGGCTCTAGTGAGCTCTCACCTGGATACACAAATGCATACATGCCCATCGACTTGCCCATTTTCAATTTTTATACAATTTTACATGCGATAGTAAAACATTACATGAACTCCCTCTCATCTGAAGTTGTTTCAATTCCAATTAATGTTCTCTCGTAGGTACGCCACGGGTCCTTTTTCATAATTGTTGAGATACAATGTTATTCATTATCTCACTACTTTGGATACAAGTTTGGTGTGGTTCACATACTCGACCCGTAACTGGAGTTGGAGTCCCAGGGACGGCTAGCATCAGTGGCGAGTACGATCTGAACCTTCAGCGACTCGCACCGACCTTGACTGACCGGCGTGGGGAGGCCCTCATCCAGCAGTGGATTAACACAGGGCTGTACATTACTAAGTATTATTAATACGGTGAGTGTTCGATCGTATTCGGTGTTATACATTGGGGGACAAAAGCGCAGACCTGGTAGCAGTTCAGAGGGGCCGTTCACGCGAGCCGAGAGAAGCTCAGAGGTGTTCAGCCAAGCTGGCAGCTGGCTCAGCGGGACAGCGAGAGACTCGCGAGTGGAAGGTTGTGAGTTAGTTCATTTTTAGTTCCATTCATTTGGTATAGCCCTGTGAGCCATTCGGCTCTTGAATCGGGTGCAACCGCAACAAACAAAAAACAAAAACATGAACAAGAAAACATCTTAAAGTGATTATGTGACTGTGCAAACAGAAAATCCAGGAAAAAAAACATCAAAATATTTCTGAAATAGCACCGTACACCAACGCTGTCTTCAAAAATCCCAGTGGGATGCAACTCAAACAACAACAACCACAATACAACTAAGATTAAGGCCATCAGTCTAACTCCGTACTACAATAAACAAAAACATGGCCAAACCACAAAAACGTTTTCGAAATCACCAAAATAAAAGCCATAAATGCAATGTAACAGTGATCATAGGGACTGTGACCGAATTTTTTACAATAAACTATATAAATAACATGTAACACCAAACCCTAGAGCCATATTTTAGGCCACTGAATAGCAGTGGCAGCTAGGGGTGTACAACTCCTCTAGAGCAGTTCTGAGTGAAGATCTCATAGGTCGTGATTCAAGTTGCAGTTTATTGGCAATAGCATTCCAGACCCTGGGGGCATCAATAGCAAAGGCCCTTCCTCCGGTTTTTGTATGGCAATAAGGAATGTGAAGCTGGTAAATGAGCGAAGACCTGAGGTCAAATTTGTTCTTTGAAACAGAGAGGAGATCCAGCAGGTAGTCTGCGGATTTTTTTGTAAGTACATCTTGAATAAATTAGATCTGGTGCACAAGCCGTCGAACATTAAGAGATGTTAAGTTTGACCCAATGTAGAGATCACAATGGTGAGTCCTATATGGGCAGTTCAATGCAAATCTTAAGGCCGAGTGATAGATGGAATCTAGTTTAAGTCCTGGTTGAGGGTTAACGCTGCGCATTAACCTTCCAGGGTCGATAAAACTAGTACTGCTTTGCGGTGAAGCCAACGGCCAGTTGCCATCTGGATATACTCGTCCCCGCCACATGCATGTGGAATTTCCCATCACTGGCTCTGCAGGTGCAGTAAATGGGAGGTAAGCAGGGAATCGCTTTGAGTGTTGAATCGGAGTGGATGATGGCAGCACCGGTCGCACACGGGGAGTGGCGCTGGCTGCTGCCCGCCACGCTCCATTGGCCACAGCGACGTGGAGGGAGCAGCAGGAGGAGGAGGAGGAGCGTGGCGACTCCTCATGCACGGCGCGGCTGAGTCACAGAGCCAGAGCCACGCTGACGCTGAGAGCACGGGGGACCGGGCACTGCACCCACAGCAGGCTTCACCCGAGGTACGGACGGACCCCGCCGTTCCAGCTACGTGGTGTCTCCTGTGCGTGCTTCACACAGGGCGAGTTGCGTGGTGTAACAGCTGACGTGCTTTGGAAGTTGTTCTTGTTGTGGCTCGTCGTCGAGTGGCCCTGACCTCAGGTGGCGCTGCTGTTGTTGGTTTATTACTTCGTGTGGTTTCCTGTGGCCAACAAGTGGAATAATTGCGAGCATTAAGTTTTAGTTTGATTGTTTAACCAGATAAGAGAGCATTCGGAGCTCACCTAGTTAAACAAAGTAACTAACGTGGTTAAACAAAGTAACTCACCTGGTTAAACAAAGTAACTCACCTGGTTAATCCGATCGCTCAGTTCTATTGATCAAAAGCGGTTGCTGTTGCTGTTTTAGAGTGTATATCCCAATACTGTACTGTAATAATTATGTATACTTCTATAATGATGATGCGGTGATGGTTGGCAAGAGATTTTGTAACAATCCGTATGCACGCAGAGAACAAAAGGCCCGCCCTGGCGGTAGCGGGTACAGTCACAAACAATCGGGTTCGCCATGCCCTGATTGTTAAGTGGCGATGGCTGTGTGTGTGTGTGAGAGTTTGCGTCCCCTGCGCGGCACGGGCTAAATAAGAGGTGCGCTCATGTGGTACCGAAGGATGTGGAGCTCGGTGGACTTGCCGATGACCGGTACCAGCAGTGTCAAAATCGTCCTGTGTGGAGGAGGTTCGTAAAGGACGCTGCTTGCGAGTTGAAGGCAGTCGTCGCCTTACAGGACGAGCGGAGGGCAGAGGAGCGGCGTTCACAAACGAGCGGAGCGCCGGGCCGCTAACCCTGGGGAGCACGGTTGGTGCGTCTGCCATTCATCTCGGTCAACCTGTGGCGCCTTGGTCTGTTCCCTGACCTGCCAGCGGGCAGTCGACACGTAACGTGGCGTCAATGCACCTGGCATGGAAGAGCGGTGTTTGTTGTTGTTATTCCCTATTCAATTAAACCGATTATGGCATATTCATAGGTGTGGGGAGCGGTGGTGCTCTGGTTAGCGTAGTTTGAACTTCCGCTCACGATCAACATCATTGACCAATATCTGAACCGGCCCTGGGCCTCCCGTAGGTCGACTCAGCCTTAACTTAGTACCCGGTACTGTGTAAACATCGTGACTCGGGGACAAAGGCGGCCGGGCGTGGTGCTGGCCACCAAACCCCTTGAGTGCTTTGGCGGCCTTCATAGGTGCTCGCTAACAGCACTTGCCCCAAAAGTGTGTCGAGGCGTTTGTATGTTCTCTGTTTTACAGAGTGAGCTTGGTACGTTCTCCCTATGTTCTGCATGGATTTTCTCCAGGTTCTATAGTTTCTTCCCAGAGCTAAAATAAAGGTAATTGGTTTTGGCCAAACATCCCAATGTAGCAGAGCTTTCATGTATTCTTCTAAGATCGGACAGGGTGACAAGGTAGAGAACGGAAGAGTTCGGGGCGCCAAAGTGGCGAGATGTTAACTACATCGCCGGTATACAGGAGACCACCGCGTGTTTGATCCCGACCCTGACGCCTGCTGCTGTTTATTTGGAGTTTTCACATCTCTCCCCGTGGTCGCGTGGATTTCTATTTTGGCCCCAGGTTTTCCCATCACATTTGATTATCGTATTTGGCTGCTGCAAATGTACACATGATAAGCCACTTCGTTGAGCTATCATTTGAAAAAAGAGCTAAATAGCTCAGTGGGCCTTACCTGGTCAAATTAAAAATATAGTTTAGTTTTGACCAGTTGGCAGTCGTCGCTGTAGCTGCAGAGTTCATGTTCGTTGCGTTTCTGTTGTACTTGAGAGCAGGTCCGCCGAGCTCACAAACTACAGCGGTAGAGTAAATTGCCAACAAAGACAAAGCTCCCCCGAAAATCCGTTCACAGACTGTTGGGACAAGTGCTGTTTAGGAGCACTTTTTAAGGTCAGCCCTGCACACGAGGGAGTGGGGGGGGGCATGGCCACGCTCAGCCGCCTTTGTCTCTCCCCAGTGCTGATGATTACTCACCAAATCAGCTGTTAATGTTTAAGGCTGAGTTGACTTTGGGGAGACCGAGGACAGGTTTCGATATTCTCCACTGTTATTGGTCGTCAGTGGGTATTGAACCTGGGTCGCCGGTAGCGCAGTGGGGTCACCACTGCTCCACCGCTCTTGCCAACGCAGTTGCACGCACACTCGGCACGCACACTCGGCACGCACACTCGGCGTGTTTCACAACCTGCGGGGCTGCGATCCGCATGCAGGGCGAGTGAGGGGGCGTGGAGTGGTGAGTATGGTGACATAAGTGTGGCGTGAGTGAGTGGTGAGTATATGGAGTGAGTGTGGCGTGAGTGAGTGGGGTATGTGGAGTGAGTGGGGTGTATGGAGTGAGTGTGGAGTGAGTGGGCGTGGAGTGGTGAGTGTGGAGTGAGTGGTGAGTATATGGAGTGAGTGTGGAGTGAGTGGGGTATGTGGAGTGAGTGTGGAGTGAGTGGGGTATGTGGAGTGAGTGTGGAGTGAGTGGGGTATGTAGAGTGAGTGTGGAGTGAGTGGGGTGTGTGGAGTGAGTGTGGAGTGAGTGAGTGGAGTGTGTGGAGTGAGTGAGTGGGGTGTGTGGAGTGAGTGAGTGGTGAGTATATGGAGTAAGTGGTGAGTGAGTGAGTGAGGTATGTGGAGTGAGTGTGGAGTGAGTGAGTGGGGTGTGTGGAGTGAGTGGGGTGTGTGGAGTGAGTGGGGTGTGTGGAGTGAGTGGGGTGTGTAGGGTGAGTGTGGAGTGAGTGAGTGGGGTGTGTGGAGTGAATGGGGTGTGTGAAGTGAGTGGTGAGTATGGAGTGAGTGGTGAGTAAGTGGGGTGTGTGGAGTGAGTGTGGAGTGAGTGGGGTGTGTGGAGTGAGTGGTGAGTAAGTGGTGAGTATGGAGTGAGTGGTGAGTATGGAGTGAGTGGTGAGTGCGTGGGGTTTGTGGAGTGAGTGGTGAGTATGGAGTGAGTGGTGAGTGAGTGGGGTGTGTGGAGTGAGTGGTGAGTGGTGAGTGAGTGATGAGTATGGGGTGTGTGAAGTGAGTGGTGAGTATGGAGTGAGTGGTGAGTGAGTGGGGTATGTGGAGTGAGTGGTGAGTGAGTGGTTGTGTGGAGTGAGTGGTGAGTATGGGGGTGTGTGAAGTGAGTGGTGAGTTTGGAGTGAGTGGTGAGTATGGCGTGAGTGGTGAGTGAGTGGTGAGTATGGAGTGAGTGGTGAGTGAGTGGTGAGTATGGAGTGAGTGGTGAGTGAGTGGTGAGTGTGGAGTGAGTGGTGAGTGATGAGTGAGTGGTGAGTATGGAGTGAGTGGTGAGTGAGTGGGGTTTGTGGAGTGAGTGGTGAGTGGGGTGAGTGAGTGGTGAGTATGTGGTGAGTGGTGAGTGAGTGGGGTGTGTGGAGTGAGTGGTGAGTAAGTGGTGAGTATGGAGTGAGTGGTGAGTGAGTGGTGAGTATGGAGTGAGTGGTGAGTGAGTGGGGTGAGTGGTGAGTGAGTGGGGTGAGTGGTGAGTGAGTGGGGTGTGTGGAGTGAGTGGTGAGTGAGTGGTGAGTATGGAGTGAGTGGTGAGTGAGTGGGGTGAGTGGTGAGTGGGGTGTGTGGAGTGAGTGGTGAGTGGGGTGTGTGGAGTGAGTGGTGAGTGAGTGGGGTGTGTGGAGTGAGTGGTGAGTGAGTGGGGTGTGTTGAGTGAGTGGTGAGTGAGTGGGGTGTGTGGAGTGAGTGGTGAGTGAGTGGTGAGTGAGTGGTGAGTGAGTGGTGAGTATGGAGTGAGTGGTGAGTGAGTGGGGTGTGTTGAGTGAGTGGTGAGTGAGTGGGGTGTGTGGAGTGAGTGGTGAGTGAGTGGGGTGTGTGGAGTGAGTGGGGTGTGTGGAGTGAGTGGGGTGTGTGGAGTGAGTGGTGAGTGAGTGGTGAGTATTGAGTGAGTGGTGAGTGAGTGAGGTGTGTGAAGTGAGTGGTAAGTGAGTGGGGTGTGTGGAGTGAGTGATGAGTGAGTGGGGTGAGTGAGTGGTGAGTATGGAGTGAGTGGTGAGTGAGTGGGGTGTGTGAAGTGAGTGGTGAGTGAGTGGTGAGTGAGTGGGGTGTGTGAAGTGAGTGGTGAGTGAGTGGGGTGTGTGGAGTGAGTGGTGAGTGAGTGGTGAGTATGGAGTGAGTGGTGAGTGAGTGGGGTGTGTGGCTCATAACCGCTCTCGCTGTCGGGGGCAGCTCTGCACTTATTTGGTTTCGCCGATGGGGATCAGGTGAGGAGGGGAGCCATTGTGAGCCCTGGGGACGCCGCTCGTGCGTGAAGCTGCCTCCCACGCTGCCTCGACAACGTTATCCATTTCATCACTCGCGGCAGCAGCAGTCATGGTCGATCCACTGCTGGTGGATGAAGGCCACCGCCATCTCCCACGATTTTGCGATGCAGAAATGTACCCAGCCACCTGCACACGCGCTGATTTCATCGCTCCATCTCTGTGGGTGGACGTGCTCTTGGACATGTCCCATTCCTTGGCTGTCACTCGCGTTGTTATATTTGACCACAGCCCATCGTAGCCATGATGTGTCTAAGTCAGACTATCCAACCACTGTTGAATTCCCACAAGCGTGGGCTCATTTTTCAATCCTGGACAAGTGATGTGCTGAGTTTGCACTCCACACAGTCTTAGCTCGCAACTCTGTTCGCTGCATTGCTGATCACCTGATAACGCTACACTTTGTAGTTTGCACAGCAGGGTATTATGTTTTATCGTTTCGTGGTGGAAAAACAATGTTCCAAGAGATAACTTCAACATTGTAAACTACGGAGAACACGACACGTTTTACAGCATCCCCGTGTGACGTAAGAAGTGATCTCAATGTATTCTCGCTGTTGTGATTTGAGTGGCATAAAAAATAATCGTGGCAATCATTAACCCAGGAGAGCTCACGGAGTCAAAAGACTCTTTTCGGGAGAGTCCTGCATTTGGAAGTTCGGCCAATTTCTCTCACGAGACTTTGGCGATCGTGTGGGAGGAGGAGGATACCGGAGAAACCGGAGAAAACCCAGCGCGTGTCGCTCCACACGAGTGGGAGACACCCGGCACCACCGCCTCCAACACCTGGCAAACCCTGGCGCTCACCCATCCAAGTACTAACCAGGCGAGCCGAAAAGTCCAGGATCGTCCGCTCCAGGATGTCGTGTGCCCCATGCACTGTGCCCCTTGCGTTGTGAGCGGCGACCGGGGTTGTAACTGGAGCGATGTAAAGTGATAATCTCCCTCCACCCGATAAACTGGTTTATTCTGTAATCCTTCCCTGGTTCTCACTCCGGGAACCCCTGAGCCGTGGGCCGGGTGAGGTGTGAGTTACCTGCCTCGCACTCGCTTGCATGGTGGAGCTCGCCTCTCCCCGTGCGCTACTGGTTTAAGTTTCGCGATTGGAAGCTGCTCGCATTTACTTTTGCACATTTTCCGCATGCGGAGCAGCAGCAGCCGCCACTCCATAAACTGGCCCTGGCTACTGCAGGTGGCTGTGGCGGCTCACAGAGCGGCGAGTTGTTGGGCTCAGAGCGGCCACACCAAAATTAATAACAGAAAGATCGTTGATTTATCTTTGTTCACTTAGTTTGACTTATTCCAGAACCGAGAAATACAATTGTTGTTTTAATCTACTGTCAGTGCACTCTGTGCAGGGATTTGGAAAGGTGCAGCCTAAGTGTGGAGATAAAGATATTTAGTCGGTGACTTCAGATGTAGTCCTGTCACCCTCATATTCTTGAGCCGTTCTGACTAAGGGTGGTGCTACTGCTGTCTGGGAGGGTTGTAAATGAAAATGTTTTCATCCCTTCACAAGACAGCAAAAGCACAATTCTACTATCCAAACCAGTCCATATGTCCAATTTGAATATATAGTAACTTTGAAAATGAGAACCAAAATTCTTGTAATGAGTTAATTTTTAATTGCTGTGCACTACATGTCATAAACAACACCTTTATTGGGTACTAGCGGTAAGTACCCGGCGTTGCCCGGGCGAAAAAGGCAGACACACACATGGACTTACATGCAGACATCGACCCACACACATAGAAACCCATCGACTTACACGCAGACAAACACATATGGACTCGCACACACAGACATGGACTTTAGAGACACACAAGCAGTTACACACACAAATCGACTGACACACACACGTACACTTATACACACATATCGACTCACACATACATACATAGACTCAAGAACAACAACCGCCATTCGCCACTAAGTGGCATTGACGTCACCACGACGCTTGTGGCAGGCTATGTGCACCTTGAGGCCACGTGAAGTGTCAAACGCCCGCTGGCAGGAGGTCACGAGGCAGACCCAGGTGGCACGGGTCGACTGACTGAGATGACTGGCTGATGCACCACCTGTGCCCTCTACCGTGCTAACTTGCTGTGCTTTAGCCATCCGGCGCTCCGCTCGTTGTTGTGAGCATCGCTCTTCCGCCCTCCGTTGTTGTTGGAGGGCGACTGCCTCCCACTGGCCAGTAGCATCCTTCACGAGCCTCCTCCACAGACGCCGATCTTGACACCGCTGGTACCAGTCATCGGCAAGTCCACTCAGCTCCACTTCCTCCTGTTTCACATCACTCCATCTCTTCTCTAGCCTGTGCCGCGCCCATTTAGCCCCCTCGATCCGGAGGAACAAAAGGTGTTTAGGCATGCGGTGGCTGGGCATGCGGGCTACATGACCCAGCCAACGCAGACTTACCTGCCGTAGGAGGTCACCAATGGGACTTTGTCCAGATCTTTCAAGGATTTGTGAGCTCATCACACAATCCAGCCTGGTTAAACCCAGGATGGATCATACCAACCGGCCAGACTACAAGCCTGCTTAGCGTCTGAGATCCAACTACCCTCGCGGAGCATTCGGAGCGAGTTGCTGGTCGATGGTGGAGATGCTGCAGTGAGGAGGTTGCAGGCTTTGTGGGGGCTCACCCCTGGTCTGTGGCTGATCCAGCACTGATCCTGCACTGCAGTGTCCTGACGTGGAGCCGACTGGAAACTCGCGCTCCGGTAGTTGGTGAGAAGAGAGCAACAGGTGCTTAGTTATTATTTTGCCTTCGAACAAAAAGTATGTAATAGCAATATGGCGCGTGTGAATGAGTGAAATGGGATTTAATTTATTTTCAGCGTGTGGTACAGTGGACAAGTAGCGATTCGTCGATTATAGACAATTATTACGCTCGCGTTGCATGCATCAGACCACGTGTTCGAGAATCAATTATGTTCACGTGATACAAAGTACGCGCATGCGCTGCGCTCACGTTTCCTTTGTGCTGTTCGAGCTAACAGAGCGGGGCTGTACACACGAGAAAATTTAGATTAAACAGTTATTGTTTTAAACTAATCGTGACCCCTAATCTCAGTCATTGAGTTACTTGGGAGCGGATCCCTGCATACCCAATGTGAAGGATGTTCAGTGTTTGTATTTGAAGGCCACCTTTTAAAATGTTCGAACAGCACATGCAGCGCTGCCGTGCACAGCTCCCCAACCGCATTCAGCACACCTCTCACGTGACTCGTGCACAAAATAATCATCACATCCCTTTGTACATCCGTGTTGATCTTGGGGATGTGTCATCATACTTCACCACACTGGTTCGTGTTGGTTGGTGAAGGAGATTCTCAGCACCGGTAACCGATGGCGCCCGCCACCGATGTTTTCCTTGGCTGGGGATTAATTCTGGTCGTCAGGTTCATAGCTCGGTGCGCTGACCACTACACCACTGCTCATATCTTTGTTTAAGGGTAGACAATGATGCCTGCGTATGAGGGATCACAGAGGCTCTGCAACGAGCAGGTCGGACCGCATACCGCCCAGCACTGCACAATGTGCACAGACGACGCCGCGTAACTCCATCCACAGGAACCTACTTCACACACTGCAGCAGGGCATGAGCAGAAAATACGTCTGCTTAACACACCCGTCTCCTCACATATAAAATAAAGTATTTTAGGAACCAATGCTGCAGATTTTATGCATTCCCAGAGCCGTGTGGCTGATGGAATGTGTAAACTATACTTTATTTCTTATGTGGAGGGACAGATATGGGAAGGAGATGTATTGTCTGCTCTATCTTCGTTAAAGCAAACATCCCAATGGCCAAACATGCACGTGAGTCTGCCTGGGTGAGTGACGGAGTCTGTCTCGATAGTCGGCTGTTCCATCACCATGCGCTTAGATGATGCTGTAACTTGAGTTGTTGTTTTTAGAAAACCAACCTTCATATCAAGATTCCCAAAGATGACGTGCTGCTGAAGCAGGAAAAGCAGAAGCGAGTGTTGAGCACGTTGGAAGAGCAGGAGATCGAACATTTACAAGCAACAAAGTTGCATGCGGTCGAGATAGAAGCCGCCAATTCCAGCAGCGAGCCCGAGGCGACGGTGGAGCAACGCCTGATGCTCCGCTACAGAAGCGCGGCGAGCGCCGCCAAGCCACGGGACCCTGAGCCGACCACCACGCCCAACGGGCTGCCGGGCGAAGGCCACGACACGGACGGAGAGAGCGCCGGCCTCGCCTTCGCTGCCACGCGGCGCCAGTGGCTGCTCATGGAGCGCCAGGCGAGCCAAACGGAGCACCGGGCAGCCACTCCCCTCTCCCCCAGGCGCACGGCTGGAGACCACGATGCCGGCGGCGGTGGCGGGCCGCCTCCCGGTTGGAACGGGCAGAGCGGCTCGCCTAGGTGCGACGGGAAATCCTCGCTCTCTCGCAGCGACGACGGGGACGACGACGACGGAGACTCGGGTTACCGGTTCCCGGACTCGCCGGACGACGCGACGCTGGCGGACGGAGGCTCGGTAGACCTGGGGCCGGACGGCGGCGGCGCTAGCACGGGCGACAGCGCCGCGTCTCCCGGCTCCCCGCGGAGTCCGCGCGGGCCGCGGATGGACTGCACGTCCCCCGAGACGCCCATCGAGCGCGAGATCCAGCAGTCGCTGCGGCGGGAGGAGAGCCTGCGGCGCCGGCGCGGGATGGCGGGCATCGCGTGTGGCCCTGGCAGCTGCGTCGAGCTGGTGGAGATCAAGACGCTGCCGGCGTTGTCCTCCCGCCTCGCGCTACCGCGCTCGCCACACCCGCTCGCCGCTCCCTACCCGAGCCATGGGAGGTTTCGTTTGGCGGAGCAGCAGATGTATGTATGTACGCCTCTTTTGTATACTTCTTCGTAACATTAATGTAATGCGTAGGTTTTTCGTGGGGAATATTATGATTGGGAATTGATTTTTGGTTTCGGCCTCGTAATAATCTGGCCCAATATGTTTCATAAGGCCCTCCACCATCCAACACAGCCAAACCTTTGCAGTGGTCGGGCGTACAAGCGTCCAACGCCAATTGTTATTCTTTCAGCCACTGGTAAGTTGCAGAACAATTTTCACAACCAAATTTACGAGTTAGATTCCATCTAAATGTTCTTAAACTAGATACAATGTCCTAGAGCGACTTGTTTTTCAACTGTAACATGTGCAGGCGTGACTAATAATATAATGCCCATCTCTGAAAAAACAACCTGCTGTTCCATAGAACACCAATTACACCAAAGCGGATTACCTCAATCCTGTAATCTGCGGGGCCAACCAATCCACAATGACGACTTGGCGTAGATCTGCGGGGATTTGACCAGACGATTGGAAGTGCCAACCGCGGTATTGTGGATGCAACAGCACCGTTACGTGTGAGACTGTGGAGCACTGAATGAGAACTCCCAACGATGAATTTGGACGGCGTCTCGATGCCGGCGTCTCGATGCCACGGTCTCGATGATGGCGGCATGAATGCCACTGCATCTCAGTGTCTGGATGCCACAGCATCTTGAGATGCTGTGGCTTCACAGGAAGGGCGAAACGTGGGTTTCAATAGTTTATGGGGGAACGAGGACATGTACTCTGCTAAGGTGAAGTGAGGTTCTTTTTTATTTTATTTTTGCGCATGATGGCAGAGCAACGTGTTCAGGAGCTGAGTGCCAAGTGGAGGTCTGCTGGCCACGAGAGGGCTTCAGGAGAGACGTGTAGTTTTGCTGTTCCTCCGCCGTTGAAGGAGCGCAGACTGCAGTGGTTTGCTCTGCGATTTATAGTTTAGGTTGCATGGACAGGGAGAGAGGAATGCTGGGAAATACGTGTCAGTGCTGTGCAACGCATTTGGAGTGATGGGCATGGTGATAGAGGAGGAGACGAGGAAGCTGTTGAGGCTGGACTGTTTGTGGATGCTAATTCACTCGTCCTGAGATCTGATGGGATTGGGTGCATTCCGGGTGAGTTGGTCAGAGGCAGGTGGCCCTGAAGACCGAGTAGTAACATCTCTCAATGTTGTAATTGTTTTGGACTTGCCACCTCAAGAGGTTCCCGAGTGGGACATGTCTAGGCTCTGTGTGTTGAGGATGTGGACAGGAATTGTTGTGTGTGTGAGATGTGAAGGGATTAGGCGTAAACACGGCTCAAGGTTGTGCTGACTCACGTCACCCCTTGCGCTGATATGCGACCCCTCAGCATTCGAAGGCACAACTACAATGGGAACAAACGCGTGAAGGGGGAATTATGCAAATGCACACTGGTTGTAAAACGAGACGAAGAGACACCACAGCTTCAGTGAATACAAACAAAATACAATAACTGAGCAGAGAATTTGCCTCCTTTCCATATTTGTCTTTCCCAAATAAAATATAAAAGTACACATTCCGTCAGCCACACAGCCTTCCACGAGTGCATCAAACAATTCAACATTAGCAATTTCTGGACCAGATTTGACATTCATTATCTCTTCAGCAGAGCCACGCTTGTTAGTTCAACCCCAAACCAAATACAGTGGTACCTCAGCCGGGCAGTGTATGGTGGTGGTGGCTCGTTGAAGCTCACAAGTCGGTCCATGCTATTCCGACGCCCAAATTCGCATCACGCAGAGTTTTTGTACGTATGTTGAATGTCTTCCGCACATGGCCAACCTTGCTTATCGGAGGCGTGCCAATCGGAGGTCAAAATTTGTGTGATCAACCCGTCGGGCGCACGGCTGGGCCACGCGTATCGTGACGCGCCGGCGGTTTCGCTTGGGGCACAGAGAGACATCCGGCTGGAGACGCAGCGCGAGGAGGTGCTGGTGAGGGCCGGCCACGTGCGCGGCCAGTACGACCGTGGCGCCGCGCAGGAGCTCGGCCTGCTGAAGAAGATCTTCGAGCAGCCTGAGCCACCCCTCAGCCCCACCACCCCCAAAGCTTGCCAGCCCAGCACCAACCCAGGTCTCTCGCCACCGCACTCGTTCACAAACACAGCCGGACACGTCGTGAACAGCCGCCCCTGGTGCCATCCGCTCCAGCGCGGTGTCGGTGCTCCCTGAATGAGACCGCGTTTACTCGTCACGACCTGCCGTGACATTGGCAAACATAATCAATTAAAAGCTGGAAAGGGCATAAGAAAGCGTGAACAAAATGCATGCTTGGAATGACAGCAAGAGTAACACGTGGATGGGAGGGAACCTGTGCAGGTTAGAGGCACCGTTTGGAGCGGAGGACCCGTCGCGGGAAGGGGGATTGTGGCCGCCAGTCCACACCAATGGCAGTGGCAAATGAAGGAGGGGAGCCACCTGAGCGGACGTTCTCCGCGAACACGGGGCGATGAGACCTGCTCTCGCGTGTGGCGCGAGATGAACCACTGCATCGCATGACCACAAGAGATGGTTTAGGCTCTGTCCAACAGCAGATAGATCAGAGCTGATGATGATCTGTACCAACCAATTATAATAGCACCAATCCTAAGGCCTGTCTTAAAGCTCACGTTCTTGAAATATCTATAGATGCTCGCTCAGCCTTGCATTAAATAGCCCGGGACCTTTAAATATGCTCGGAGACTGGGAATTAACGCAGGGAAAGATTTGCAGGCCAAACCTTGGCGTTCTCGACAGAGATGCAGCCAGAAAGACAGTGGACATCGGATTCGATGTGGGGGATTGTGAGCAGATCCTCTTATCTGTTGTTGTTTATCCACACAAGTTAATACTTTTAGCTGCCTGGTTAAAGCATGCTTACAAAGGCTGCAGTCGCCGCGACGATGACGTCTCTGCTGCTATGCATTCGAAGGCTCGGATATTGGGAAGGGCGGCTCTTTGTCGAGTCGCATCCGAGTGACTAATCCGTCCAGAGGTGCGGATAGTACGGGCACCGCTCTCATCCAAGCGAATGTTCAGATTATAACGAATTGTCACACGTATAACAGCTATTATTGAATTGTTTTGCGGAGGTGTATTAATTAACGCGCACCAAAGGGGTGAATCGCCATCCGGCCCGGGGCGTGTTGTGAACGGCGTTGACTTGGAGCGTAGCCGGTGCGTCCCTGGCGCCCTCTAGCGGTGGCCCAGCCACAGGGCGCCCTCTAGCGGTGGCCCAGCCACAGGGCGCCCTCTAGCGGTGGCCCAGCCACAGGGCGCCCTCTAGCGGTGGCCCAGCCACAGGGCGCTCTCTAGCGGTGGCTCAGCCACAGGGCGCCCTCTATCGGTGGCTCAGCCACAGGGCGCCCTCTAGCGGTCTAGCGGTGGCTCAGCCACAGGGCGCCCTCTAGCGGTCTAGCGGTGGCTCAGCCACAGGGCGCCCTCTAGCGGTGGCTCAGCCACAGGGCGCCCTCTAGCGGTGGCTCAGCCACAGGGCGCCCTCTAGCGGTGGCCCGGCCACAGGGCGCCCTCTAGCGGTGGCTCAGCCACAGGGCGCCCTCTGGCGGTGGCTCAGCCACACGGCGCCCTCTGGCGGTGCGCGGGTGCGTTCCGCAGGCAGTCCGTGTCCGTCCGTGGAGGGACCAGCACGGAGCACGGAGGGGAATTTGAAATCGGTTTTGTACAAATCCCAAATTTCGTAACCACCCACCATTATGTCCATTAGGGGAGAAAAAAAGTTATGGTTTCAGTTGTCAACTCACCATTCCTTTGGAGCTTCTAAAATATGCGGTTTTATCTCTCTTGAGAACTAAACAATAGTTGTCTTAAGGATAGAATGGTCCTTCCCCAGCACAGAAAGATGAAATGTACACCAATGGTTCAAACCGAGCAACATAAATGACCGCCGCGTACGCCTGCTCTATGCGCCACCACCCAGGCACGCACCCTCATTACAAACAGGGTGCAGTGATTGCCCCCCCCCCTACTCTCTCGTTGTGCCGGCCACACCACCCCCTCGTGTGCCATCGCGGCCTTCATAGGCGCCATTCGCTAACAGCACTTTCCACAACAATCTGTGAAGGCTATACGGGGGATATTTGTTTTTGTGGCTGCAGATCCCGTGAGGCAGTCGAGCCGGGAGCGGCTTCTCCTGGAGCCGGCCTCGGAGAACGTGGTGATCGTGGAGCACAATCTCCTGCAGCCACAGGGCCGCACGGGGGCCCCGCTCACCTCCACTCCGCACCGTGCCGCCCGCAGCCTCGGTGAGAAGCGCGCGTATTTACATTCGAGCTGTCTCTGGCCCCCTTTTGCAAGGGCATTTTAGAAGAAACTTTATTTAAATGTGCCTGATGAAATCCATTCTGTGTCGTGAGGAATCGCTTGATGTGCAGCTGCCGTACCTACAATATTTGTTTCACTGTGTTGGGTGGTGAAGGATAACACAATTACATGGCCTAACCAAATAATCGCCCATGAATCGACAAGTTTACGATTCTAGATTTGAAGCTTTCGTGACTACAAGGATTCATACTCTTTGGTTTTTTCGGTAAAGTCACGTAGGTAAAATAAAAATAAAATAATAAAACAATTTAGCTCTTTTATTATTATATAAGTATTATTTATTATATTCTTTTACCTACGTGACTTTACTGAAAAAAACAAAGAGTAAGTTTACGGTTCCCTTAGCAGAATGGGACACGGGGAACGTGATCATCTTGGAGTCTCGGATCGGAGTCTGGGATAAGGAGCCCGCGATGCCCACGCCCCCAGAGCCACCCACGTCCCCTCCTGGAGGGGGGCCCTCCCCGTTCGGCCCATCCCCGCGCCGGGCAAACGACACGCTGTCGCTCGTCGAGAGAGAGATCCGGGAGGCGCACCGCCGCGACGACGAGCTCCGGCGGCAGCGCCAGGGCGTGTACGGCACGGCCGGCAAACCGGGAAGCTTGCCGCAGGGAGGCTCGCCCCTCAACCCGGCCGCCGGGGATCACGCACGACGAGCCACGGTGGGGGCCACCCCCACGTTCCCCGCATCTCCGGCCTCTCCCAACTCGCACGCAGCCGGTGGGTGCCTCTCCACGTGGCGTCGGCCTCGCAGCCGCGCGACGTTCAACCTTGAAGCCCAGTTACGATCCACAGTGAACCTCCCCTCATCCAGCCTCCGCCCTCATCCTCATAATGGAAAATGCTGATTATCCATACATCGTTTCATTCTGGCATCCACGCTTCTTCGGACAGGAGTATTCCAGCAGTGGTAGCGAATCCACCCGTCCTCTGTGCTGATCGCTCATAAATGAGACACCTAGAGAGGTCTCCTGGAAGCAGGCGTCGATGCGCGGTAGAGTGAGATGAGGTTTGAAGGGGAAGCCGCAAGGTATTGGCTCGATCGTGTAGACGTCCGCTATGGCAAGGCGCCATTAACGATGCGTTTGTGTTGTTATCAGAGTCCAAGGCGATAACCAATGGCCAGGACAATCAACATCCGGCTCAACACAGAGATCCAAGCCCAGGCAGCAAATCCGACTCTGCACAGGTGAGTGCACCACACTCTGTTACACCATCACTGCTCTCTGGTAATTAATCCTTCATTATCAATCGCTAAGCCATGCTCAAACAGCTCTGTGCTGTCATGATGGTGGTTTTTGAAGATGCTTCTTGACAAGAGGCAATGGTTAAGCTTAGGCACAGGAGACTCGGAGTGGAATATCCCAACAGTGCAGAGGCCGGGCACAGGGAGTTTCATGCAGCAAGGCCAGCTCCAGAGAAGAATCATCGACCTCTCATTGAGCGAAGGTGGCATTGAACCGTGGTGGTGGTGGTGATGTCTCTTTGTACGTGCAGGACTCTCCCGGTGGCAGGAGGAGTCCACGAAAGAGTGCGATGGCGCTGCGCTGGGAAGCCGGGATCTTTGCGAACCACCAGGGCAGCCTGGACTGAGACGACGAGGAGAAGCCAAACCCAGGCCGCCACCACCCAGGAGACACCGCACGGCACCCACCAACGCTGCCAAAGGCAGACGGAGCAGAACGTCCACTCACCATCATGACTAAATACGACATACCCTCGTCATAACAACAAACCACAGACTACCCCACGCTCTCATCACTGTAAATAACTCGGTCACCTGTCTTCCAGTGGAGAAGCACAGGGAAAGATGTAGGCAAAATAAATGCACAGGATGATGGCACCCACACTTTTCTGCGTGGTAATATTTGAATTCTCAAAAAAACACGGTGGGATACGCGACATTTACAGATGTTTTGTGATAAATGGGAAGGTACAAACTGCAACAGGGCGTGCTGTGTCCCCACCTGCTGCACTGATTTGGCCACGGAGGCCCCAGGGCCCCGTGCCGGTGAGGCCGAGATGCTGGCCGTGCATGGCGCCGCCGGTACTATAGGGGTCCAGTGATCCCACTCACTGTCACCACTCGATTCTCTTGGTAACATTACGCTGAATGTCGCGACCTCTCGCGGCTGCAGGGGTTGTGTAAACCCATCCCGTACACGTGCGTAAGAATGGACGCGTGTCGGTGAATCGATGACCCGACACCCCCCGCAGCGTGAAAAGCGTCGCCCAGATCGCACATCTGCTCGTGCGTCACAGTGCTTCTTGCCGTCAGGACGAGCTCGTGAATGCATAGATACCGGCCCCCCAATGCACACTCGTCTCTTGAGCCTGGAGGGCTAAGTAACAAAATAATGTAAAGGGTTTCACGGGTGTAATGCCCCCATGGGCTTGTCTTGGGGGATTGTGGAAATGGTGCCATAGAGGACTGTATTACTGGATGAATAATCTCTGCCCCCAGTGTGACGATGAAGTTACTCTCGCATTAAAGTGAAAATGTCTCAAAGATGCTTCTGCATTTTTAACCGGCCTTGCCACCGCTGTCTTTAGAAGCCGTTGCTCCGGCTGGGTAGAGATGGGTATTGGAGCAGCCACCCTGTCACAGAGGAGCGTTGTAACGCATTGTCTCATGCAAAGGATTTTAAAACGCCACACAACTCTTGTCTTGTACGAACTGTGCTTTTAGAAACTGGGGTGAAAAAATGAATTTCTATGAAAAGTTAAGATTTTTCCAAATGTATACACAAAAAGTGATTCTCTTCGACGGGCATTGTCCTGGGGCACTGATGGGGTGTGGTGGCTGGTGGGGATTACTCCGCTGACTCATAATCGTGCGTCTATGTGCATCTACAGAAATTGGGCGTAATTCAAGGATTTGCAAACGTGCTTTGTTTCTGCAGCATTCCGTCTTTCATTTAGAGGTATGAAAAGCACAGATATCAGAGATTCAAACCAGATGTCTTCTTGTGGTACATGGTCCAATGGGTGAAGGTTCCTGGTTCTCATCGCTGTACACAGGCCTGCCCAGCAGCAGGGGAGGTTTTAAATCACAGCATTTGGGATAGGAAACCCGCACTCACGGAGAGATTCCAAATCCGGGGATGTGAATATTGGTATCGTGATCTCCACTGTAGAAATCAAGGGCCTCTGTTAAACCTTTGTCCAATGGGAGGCCGCTCTTGCTCTGCTGCCGCTGCTCCTGCTGTCTGGAATTGCCTCCATCGTGACTGCACACTGCTGAGACCGTCCTCCCATTCTAGTTGAGGGCGACGACTTCCCTCTTCTGCCTGTGACTGGCACTCTTATCTGTGACGCGCCTTCATTCACACTGCTACCGTAACATCGCTTCAGTTCTCTCTCTAGCCTGTAGAAGTATAGCTGTCATTCCCTGCTGTAAAAGTGACTTTAAACCCTGCTATGCAACCTCTCTGTGGACACATCTCCTAGTTGTGTACGGCGCCTTGTGATGTGGTCGCATTATGCACGGCCTACTTCAATTGGCAGTGTGTTGGATGGTACCAGGGCAACCCAACGCAAGTGCAGGTCCTGCAGTTCCCTCCACCGGTGGCAATAAGGAGAGAAACCCGTGTTTGTGCAGGCCAACCATCCCTGCCTGATTCCAGGGTGGAGATCCACTCTCACCATGGTATTCCAATCAAGACGGAGTGGTGGAATGTAATCCTCGCTAAACTACTGAGACCTCACGAGGATGATGGCCCAGTAATTGGTGCAATCTGTAAGTCCTCTTGTCAAGCAGCTCACCGTGGCATCTGCCCAGATTATGCAGAGGTGTGCAGGCAGGTGGCGCTGATGTTGCCACAATCACCCGTGGACGTCATCTCCATTACCACCACCCACTCCGATCACACGCTGCTGCTGCTTATCATTCAGTAGCGTTGCCACGCCTACGATGTCCAGCTGTGACCAAAGTTGAATTAATTATTAAGGAGCTACATTTGACAACCGTAAATAAACACAAGCACGCGTCATGTTTGTCCTCGGCACTGCCTTTCAGCAGCAGAGAAGTATAAATACATTGAGTGTTCTGGCCAGTGCCCAAAATACACTTCCTGTTATAAGGCAATGTTAATCCGGGCGAGGATTTAAATGTATTTCGCAATAAAAACGCAAGTGTTCAAAGGGCTTTGCAGTGCACACCAATAAACATTACACAAGGATAAAAGGGAAAGGCAAAATTATTCAATAATGATGTTTGCGGTAGAATTGGAGAAACCCGATGGCAGATGCGGTGAGGTGTCTGGTGCTTATTGAGGGAGGACAAGCAAAAGGATATAACCGTGGGTTGGACATAAATACAAGAGCCGACAGTCGATCTGTCGGCCGACAATCTGCAAGTGGTTCAGTCCTTTAAAAGCATATCAAACATTTTATTTTTTCAGGAAAAAAATGTGGGTGTTGTTTTTTTTGGGTGACAAAATGTTTTGTTGCTTTTGTGTAATATATGTAATATTTAATAACATGTAGCGCCATTTGGCGACGTGTAGATTTTTCATTGTATTGACTTGCCCGTTGATAACAGAATGGATAAAGACTTCGTCATACGCTGTTGTGGGACGAATTGAAACCTGGGTTGCCGGAGCCATCTGCATGGCAGGGCCCTGTTCAACGCAACCATCAATGTTATGTACAACCGCAGCAATACAATATTTGTTTTTGAAGCCTGACTGCTCATGAGATACAAAAGGTAAAAAGCAGGCCGGGGTTCAATTAAATCCTGTTGGGAAATATCGGTCCAGAAAGTCTATACGGTGATGTAATAAACATTGCATTTCACGTGGCGGGATGAACAGATGTCTCCGTCTTGTCAAATGTTGTGCGAGGCTTGTCGCTAGAATAACAGGAGTCTCCTGTGATGAGAGTAGAAGGTATAACGCGCACAGTTGTCGTTTAGAGACGGACAATGATTCAGAGGCACGGGGAACCACAGCCAAGCAAGAAGGCAGCCGGAAGCAACAAGCGGCCCCATATCTGACGTCACGTGCAGGGCTCTCCTCTGTAGACCCGTGACATAACCTAGAAGCGTTTGTAATGCAGCTGTAAATAAAGTTAAATCAACAACGTTACCTTAAAACCAAACAACGTCCATTTGTCGCGGTTTCCTCGCAGGGCCGACTGTTGGGTTGTGTGCATCTCCCACTTCTCTCACAACATTTAGAGAATGGGATTTATGTGTCAAATTTGGCTGTGTTTCATGATTCTATAGTTAATTAATCCGTTCATAATTAGGCGACAGAGCCCTTTGCGAGGGTCACGTGGGCACGGCTGCTCCCTGCTCGCAACGCGGACCGAGCAGCCCGCAACGCGGACCGAGCAGCCCGCAACTCGCTCTGCCCACTTCGGCCACAGGCAAGTGACCGTAGTTTTCTTAAGCAGGATGTAATGCATGCTTGAGTTAGTGTTTGCCCTCCCAAGCAAACATTTAAAAAAAAAATTACGAATGTTCTTTTTAAACAAAAGCATGACCGTGAAGTTGACCGTGCGCGTCTCTGCCACGTTGGCCCGTGTGACGTCACACGGCCGTGTGACGTCACGGCCGTGTGACGTCAGCTCGGCTTGGCGCGTGCAGCGTCCTGAGTCAGGCGCGCCACGAGGCCCACTACAGATGAGCTGGGTGGCCCACCCGGTCCTCGGGTGGCCCACCCGGTCCTCGGGTGGCCCACCCGGTCCTCGGGTGGCCCACCCGGTCCTCGGGTGGCCCACCCGGTCCTCGGGTGGCCCACCCGGTCCTCGGGTGGCCCACCCGGTCCTCGGGTGGCCCACCCGGTCCTCGGGTGGCCCACCCGGTCCTCGGGTGGCCCACCCGGTCCTCGGGTGGCCCACCCGGTCCTCGGGTGGCCCACCCGGTCCTCGGGTGGCCCCGGTAGGGTTGCCATGGGAATCTGGGCTGAGCCCACGGGCCTGGTTTGTGAACTGGACCAGCACGCTTTAAAGTTGTGGCGGGAACGTGGCATGATATCAGCCTGGTGTGCCGAGTCATTTTTTGCTCAATGATTGTTTTAAACAATTGGATACACATTAACAGACACCCAAAGCCAGCACCATAATCAATATTCCACTGGTAGACGATGCTGTTGTGTGCTATTGACTCGGAACCTCCGATTAGCACGGTGGCTACGTATGGTGCGAAAGAAGTTCAACATACATACATTCTCGATGTTAAATGCTTGAAGGTTGCACCAGGGAATCGGGTGTATGTACTCGCTGTCACCCATTAAATTCCAATTGAGCTTGGATGAGCTAAAAAGCGATCCGCCTGAACCCATGCCACAATATTATGTTGATCCAGTGTTGTGACTTGCATCATCCTCGGGCGATGACGTGTTGAGGGATCACTGTGCCTGTTGTAACAAACCCCAACCACAATCGGCACCACTGCAAGCTGCCTCAAACAAAGCCACCTTGAGCGTGCTCACGTAATCCCCTTTAACACACAGAGCAAAATCTTTAAATGTGAACCTGCAGATTCCCGTATAATGTTTATACTAATCGTTTAATACATTTGGCAAATATTCTGATAAAATGCCACGACTTAGGACTGCCATCTGGCCTCTTGAGAATTCTTACTTTAGTGACTTTGAACTGAAATGCCTCTTCCGCACATTTCCAGCAACAGTCGAAAACAATGGATTTATTTTACAACCATCGGAAGCGTTTGTGGGTTGTACCACGTGTCGCTCGGAATGATGCCCGACGCTTCACTCCACGTGCTGAAAGCAATACGACAGTGTAACAACGGTTCCTGAAGAAACTGCCAGCATCTGGAGCGAAACGTCGGACATCGTGCCAAACATCACGCGATGCAGCCCACAAACACATCGCAGAGCTGTTCATCACAACCACTGAATCCTCCGCAGACTTCATTCACCATCTCGGAGCGAAAGAACCATCGTACAAATTGTCCATGGAACGAACACATTTGTAATGTTCAATATATGCAACATATCATTAACTTTAAACTACAAGGATAGTACAGCAGACGCTCAGGGTGCTATTGAAACATTGGAGCTTACGTTTCACAACAGTGAAAAAGCAGCTCTTGCAATCATTCAGTCGAAGTCACAAAATCAGTCATGGAAACATACCTGATTTTGTTCTCTCCTTGTCCATGTGATTGGCTCCTGGCATCAGTTTGCTGCTCATTGATATACTGCGCAGAACAACGTTGATGCTCGTGGAACAGAGGGAGAATTGGGATCATTCCGTCTCCATGAGGTTACACACTTGAAGTGGAACCAGAAATGCACATTTTTGGAATGTTACAAGGTACTCTGCGAACCGTCGAAAATTGTCATCAAAATAAATACGCAGACAATGAAACTCCTTCACATCTCAGTCCCTCCATAACCAAAACAACGGTGTCCTTTTTATACATCCCATCAACTTATATGGCCTTCTGGGAGTGCACAATTCCAGCGGAATTTGCTCAACACAAGCAAAACTGTTGGACGAGTTTCAACATTCAGTGTCTGTGGCAGAGCCCTCACTGACATGGCGTCTCCACCACCCACGCAACACATTTCTCTACTACGATCCACTCGTTATTTGAGAAGGGAGATTAATCATTGACTGGTGATGGGGGAGACATTTACTTCATGTAGACAGCTTTGTTTGAATAGCTAGTGACGTTTTTACGCGGACGATAAAATTCCGTGAGGTTTGAAGCAGAGCCGTTCCAGGGTTTATGGGTCGAACAGAGGGCGTCAAGAAGACACGTGCGCATCTCTGGGTGTGAGTGTGAGAACGTTTAAAATCGACTCGAGACGTCACATTCATAACAGCGTTTAATAACCGAAGACATTACCTGTTCCAGAAGTTATATTTATTCATTTCTTATTAAATGCAACACTCGAGTGAAGTGTGTGTGTGACCCAGAATGTGCAATGGAGTGGTCGTTGTCAACATCCGTCACGTCTGAATGGAGGTGGCCAGGCTTAGTGTCGCGTAGCACGGAAAAAAAACGAGACTTATGGCTATAACTGTTTTCATGTTGACATATGCCTGTCGTACAATTGTCTGGCATGTTGAGACAAGGGATACTTAAATGTTTATTCTTTCTTTGGAAAAACAAAGAAATTGTGAGATTGTGCAATTGTTAAAATGTTATGTATGCTCTTGTGCAGTATTCACTATCACGCTTTCAAAGAAAATGTGTAAGGTATAATAAGAGGGCTTTCGTAGTGCACTGCTTTCAGCCTGTAGCTGTCAGAGCGATTAAAGTTATTTGTATTTCTCTCAATTTCAATGGATTCTCTCATTTGTCTTGGCCAGTAACAACGTGACACATTTTTTACTGGTTGGCCGTGTCGGGTGGTGGAGGGTTGCTACACATTTATAAATAACGCGATCTAACCCAAAAACCTTTAAATTTTGATTTAAAGCTTTCGTGACTGCAGTAATTCATATTCTTAGCTCTTTCGGTAAAGTCACGTTGAAGGGAAACAATAAAATAATAAAATATATCAGTTTAACACGTAGGCTTTCGCGACCAATATTATTCATAATAAAGGTTTTTGGGTTAGATCGCGTTTATTTATAAATGTGTCGTAACCCTCCACCACCCGACACGGCCAATCAGCAAAAAAAGGTGTCACGTTGACAAAAGACAAATAATTCACTACTTCAGCCCACCGGTGTGTTGAAGAGTTAATCCACATTTACAGTTTGAGTACGACGTTTCGCTGGTAAATACATCCAGCATCATCAGGCAATTCGCCAGAATGGTAAAGCCCTCGCTTGCTCCCGGTTTTATATAGAGCAGCAGGGTGATGTCATCACTTAACTCATATCAGGTGCAGTGATTAGAGGCGGAGGGGGGTATTGTAATTATATAATCGATTAGTAATCAGTCATTGGTTATGATTAGTAATGAGTTGTAGATTAGTAATTCTTTAAATCAAAATGTAATGTGTATTATTTAATAATACGCTTCCAGGCCGCACTAAGCCGGTAGCTGTCAGAGCGATTAAAGTTATTCTTGTTCCTCTCAATTTCAATGGATTCTCTAATTAGTCTTTGCCAGTAATAATTAGTTTTACACACCACTGCAACATTGTCAAAATCAATTGAGTGTCCTTGTTGACAAGCATGTTCTGCCACTGCCGACAGTTGTGTTTGAGATAATTTAATATTTCTCTGATGTTCTTTTAGTCTTACGCTGATGTTACGTCCCGTCTGCCCAATGTAGCAGCTGCCACATGAACAATTAATCCGATATACACCTTCTGTTGATAGTTTAGGTAATGCATCTTTAGTGCAAGATACTAATTTTTAAATTTTGTGTACTGTACCAAATCTTACTGTAATGTTTTGCTTTTGCAAAACACGGGCTAATTTGTCAGTTACTCCTGAGATATATGAAATTTTTATTGTTTTAACAATCTGGTCGCTTTCAGCAGTATTGCTTTGCGATCGTGATTTGGCATTCAGTGCTCTGTTAATTTGAGCATTATTGTAGCCATTCTGTCGTAGTGCGTCTTTAACGTGTTTAATATCTCTCACTAGAGTCTCACCATCTGACACTGTTTTAGCCCGATGTATGAGCGTCTTGATAAGAGAGGATTTCTGAGCTGGATGATGATGTGATTCTGCATTCAGATAGGCATCAGTGTGCGTTTGCTTTCTGTAAACGCTATGTGTTATTTTACCGTTTAGGCCATGTCCAAGCAAAATATCTAGGAATGGGAGTGTGTTGTTCACCTCTATTTCCATGGTGAACTGGATGGCCGGGTTTTGTGCATTGAGATGATTTAGAAAATCATTAAGTGTATCTTTACCATGTGGCCAGACAACCAAAGTGTCATCCACATACCTAAACCAAAAGGATGGTTTTAATGTGCTCGAGGCAAGTGCTCTTATTTCAACGTTTTCCATGTACAAATCTGCTATAGCAGGGGATAAAGGAGAACCCATTGCTGCTCCTTCCTTTTGTTTAAAGAAATTCCCTCTCCATAAGAAGTAAGTGTTATTTAAACAATGGCCAGCAAGGTTCGGAATATCTTTAAATCAGCATCCCATTACGACCCATAGTCAGTACAATTGGCTCTGCCACATATCAATTAGCAAAATATATAACCAAACAAATACAGCCCTACATCGGTAAGACATCTTCATTCATAAAAAATTCAGAACATCTTGTGAATGTGATTAAAGATATTAAACTTACTCCTGATGATATTCTGTAAGTTTTGATGTGATTTCTCTATTCACTAAGGTTCCAGTGGACGAATCGCTTAAATTACTTGATACACTAGTAAAGAATACCGGTTTACCAAAAAATATTCCGAAACTTGCTGGCCATTGTTTAAATAACACTTCTTATGGAGAGGGGATTTCTTTAAACAAAAGGAAGGAGCAGCAATGGGTTCTCCTTTATCCCCTGCTATAGCAAATTTGTACATGGAAAACTTTGAAATAAGAGCACTTGCCTCGAGCACATTAAAACCATCCTTTTGGTTTAGGTATGTGGATGACACTTTGTTTGTCTGGCCACATGGTAAAGATACACTTAATGATTTTCTAAATCATCTCAATGCACAAAACCCGGCCATCCAGTTCACCATGGAAATGGAGGTGAATAACACACTCCCATTCCTAGATATTTTGCTTGGACATGGCCTAAACGGTAAAATAACACACAGCGTTTACAGAAAGCAAACGCACACTGATGCCTATCTGAATGCAGAATCACATCATCATCCAGCTCAGAAATCCTCTCTTATCAAGACGCTCATACATCGGGCTAAAACAGTGTCAGATGGTGAGAGTCTAGTGAGAGAGATTAAACACGTTAAAGACGCACTATGACAGAATGGCTACAATAATGCTCAAATTAACAGAGCACTGAATGCCAAATCACGATCGCAAAGCAATACTGCTGAAAGCGACCAGATTGTTAAAACAATAAAAATTCCATATATCTCAGGAGTAACTGACAAATTAGCCCCTGTTTTGCAAAAGCAAAACATTACAGTAAGATTTGATACAGTACACAAAATTCAAAAATTAGTATCTTGCACTAAAGACGCATTACCTAAACTATCAACAGAAGGTGTATATCGGATTAATTGTTCATGTGGCAGCTGCTACATTGGGCAGACGGGACGTAACATCAGCGTAAGACTAAAAGAACATCAGAGAAATATTAAATTATCTCAAACACAACTGTCGGCAGTGGCTGAACATGCTTGTCAACAAGGACACTCAATTGATTTTGACAATGTTGCAGTGGTGTGTAAAACTAATTATTACTGGCAAAGACTAATTAGAGAATCCATTGAAATTGAGAGGAACAAGAATAACTTTAATCGCTCTGACAGCTACCGGCTTAGTGCGGCCTGGAAGCGTATTATTAAATAATACACATTACATTTTGATTTAAAGAATTACTAATCTACAACTCATTACTAATCATAACCAATGACTGATTACTAATCGATTATATAATTACAATACCCCCCCCCTCCGCCTCTAATCACTGCACCTGATATGAGTTAAGTGATGACGTCACCCTGCTGCTCTAAATAAAACCGGGAGCAAGCGAGGGCTTTACCATTCTGGCGAATTTCCCGATGATGCTGGATGTATTTACCAGCGAAACGTCGTACTCAAACTGTAAATGTGGATTAACTCTTCAACACACCGGTGGGCTGAAGTAGTGAATTATTTGTCTTTTGTCAACGTGACACTTTTTTTGCTGATTGGCCGTGTCGGGTGGTGGAGGGTTACGACACATTTATAAATAAACGCGATCTAACCCAAAAACCTTTATTATGAATAATAAAATATATATATAAAACAATAATTCTCACGACGTTTCGACCATAACACAAACGGTCATCATCAGGTGTGAAAACCAACGGCAAGAAACATTTGAAAGAAGTGGCGGTTCGCATTTATTTATTTCTAAACGGTGTTCGTATTTATTTATAAAAACGGGTTTTAATATAAATAAATAAATACATCCACCGCTTAGAAAAATAAATAAATGCGAACCGCCACTTCTTTCAAATGTTTATTGCCGTTGGTTTTCACACCTGATGATGACCATTTGCGTTATGGTCGAAACGTCATGAGAATTATTGTTTTATATATATATTTTATTATTTTATTGTTTCCCTTCAACGTGACTTTACCGAAAGAGCTAAGAATACCAAAAAAACCTTTATTATGAATAAGATTGATCGCGAAAGCCTACGTGTTAAAAAGCCTATTATTGTTTCATCATTTTGATACCGGCAAAAAGTGGTCCCATACATAGACCACGCACACTTTTTTTGGGACAGATTTGGATAGGAGGCATAGTCTGTTTAGTTGATGACAATGAGATGGACATAAAGATGATGATAGTGTTACCCACATATATCCCTCATCGAGACTGCCTCCTGACAAGTTTCGGGCGATAGCCCAGGGCCATCAACAGAGATACGTCTCGTTCCCCGGTCATGGATTTATTTGAAATGGGACGCCCTGAGACTGGAGTGCAAGTAAACTTGCGAGCACAATCCACACTCAAGGGAACTATTCTGTTCAATCAGGTTCTATTCTAGTAGTGCGTATGATGGCAATATGTTCAGGAGCGAAATCCCAATGTCTGCTAGACACCACGAGAGTGATATAGCAGAGAGCTCGATGAAGGCCGCTTGTGTTGTGGCCGAAACGTCGTGAGAATATTATTGTGTTATTTTATTTTTTCAATTTATTATTTTATTCTCATTCTACGTGACTTTACCGAAAGAACCAAAGAAGAAGAGCTCGTGTCGTTTTGATGTTCCTCCATTGAATGAACGCAGGCTACAATGGTTTACAATGTGGCCTATAGTTTAGGTTGCATGTATCTCTATGTATATAGATCTATATTCAATGGTTCTTTCAGTAAAGTTACGTGACTTTACCGAAAGAACCATAGAATATGAATTCCTGCAGTCACAAAAGTTTTAAGTAAAAATGTATAGAGATCTAAACAGTATATGTATCTGTGGGTTTATGATATGGCCCATAGTTTGGGTTGCATGAGCACAATCGCTTTACTGTGGCTTTAATTCCCCACACATGAAGAAGATGTGCGCATCAGCGTGTTGATGTTTTGATGCGGTTGATGGACACACCAGTGTCTTCAAGGAATGTCAAAGCCAGCAGGTGCGATGTTTGGGTCACAAATGAGGCGTTTGTTCTGGACGTCAGCGTTGTTCTTGATGGATCTGGGTGACAGGGTGATCCGAAACGGGGGATCGGGGCTTGAGTCAGCGGTGAGGAACATTTTGGATGGGTGGCTGGTTGTCGTTGGCAAGACAACGTGTAAACTCCCTTGCAGTTTGCGTGTCTATGGATATTTGGTGGCAGCATGGTCACTAGAACAGGGAGCCTGGTGATTGGTGTCGGTGTCCGTGTTCTGGTCAGGATGTCCATCGTGTTATCGAATGTTGCAACTGGTAGCTTTGTGTCGTAGCTCCGGGCCCAGGCTGGAGTGGAGTAGGGGCCTCTGCCACTGAGTAGATCGTCGATGAGAGGTCGGCAGGTCGCAGTTTAACCGCCGAAGCGCCCCAAGTCGCTCCTGCAAGTTTCTGTCGCAGGGCGGTTCTTTAATTTGTCTTCTCACAAATCTATTTTTTTAAATGTGATGTATGGAATGCGATGCGGTAATGCGATGTTTAATGTGAAATACGAAATGTGATGTGCTATTTTGACATGAAATATGTGCTGATTGTATGTATGACATGTAACGTGCTGTGATCTTATGACATGTAATGTGCTCATTGTGTGTATAAGATGTAATGTGCTAAAGTGATGTATGAGATGTAATGTGCTCATGTGCTGTATGATATGTAATGTGCTTATGTGCTGTATGAGATGTAATGTGTTCATGTGCTGTATGAGATGTCATGTGCTTATGTGCTGTATGAGATGTAATGTGCTACATGAGATGTAATGTGCTACATGAGATGTAATATGCTTATGTGCTGTATGAGATGTAATGTGCTACGTGAGATGTAATGTGCTTATGTGCTGTATGAGATGTAATCTGCTACATGAGACGCAAACTGCTTATGTGCTGTATGAGATGTAATCTGCTACATGAGACGCAAACTGCTTATGTGCTGTATGAGATGTAATGTGCTACATGAGATGTAATATGCTTATGTGCTGTATGAAATGTAACCAGTAGCTGACGAGAGGCCTTGAGGTTTTCTGCTCGTAGCCGGTGGGTATGTCACGTGCACGCAGTCACGTGACGCAAGGCAGCCAATCCACGCAAGCTGAGCATGGAACTAAAGAACCCGGTACCAAAACACCCGGACGCGAGCGCACGGACCCGCAGGGCTCCCCATTCAGTGGCAAGAGCCGACCTGGGTCCACAGCAACCATAGAGGTGAGGGCGACGGTCTACAGTCTACTCTACAGTCTACACTACAATCTACACTACAATCTACACTACAATCTACACTACAGTCTATACTACAGTATACACTACAATCTACTCTACAGTCTATACTACAGTCTACACTACAATCTACTCTACAGTCTACACTACAGTCTACACTACAGTCTATACTACAGTCTATACTACAATCTACTATACAGTCTACACTACAGTCTATACTACAGTCTACACTACAGTCTACTCTACAGTCTATACTACAATCTACTCTACAGTCTATACTACAATCTACAGTCTACACTACAGTCTACACTACAGTCTATACTACAGTCTACACTACAATCTACACTACAGTCTACACTACAGTCTACACTACAATCTACTCTACAGTCTACACTACAGTCTACTCTACAGTCTACACTACAGTCTACACTACAATCTACAGTCTACACTACAGTCTATACTACAGTCTATACTACAGTCTACACTACAATCTACTCTACAGTCTATACTACAGTCTACACTACAATCTACTCTACAGTCTACACTACAGTCTACACTACAGTCTATACTACAGTATATACTACAATCTACACTACAACCTACTCTACAGTCTACACTACCGTCTACTCTACAGTCTACACTACAGTCTACACTACAATCTACAGTCTACACTACAGTCTATACTACAGTCTATACTACAATCTACACTACAATCTACTCTACAGTCTATACTACAGTCTACACTACAATCTACTCTACAGTCTACACTACAGTCTACACTACAGTCTACACTACAATCTACAGTCTACACTACAGTCTATACTACAGTCTATACTACAGTCTACACTACAATCTACTCTACAGTCTATACTACAGTCTACACTACAATCTACTCTACAGTCTACACTACAGTCTACACTACAGTCTACACTACAATCTACTCTACAGTCTACACTACAGTCTACACTACAGTCTATACTACAGTATATACTACAATCTACAATCTACTCTACAGTCTACACTACAGTCTATACTACAGTCTACACTACAGTCTACACTACAATCTACTCTACAGTCTACACTACAGTCTATACTACAGTCTATACTACAGTCTACACTACAATCTACTCTACAGTCTACACTACAGTCTACAGTCTACACTACAGTCTACACTACAGTCTACAGTCTACACTACAGTCTACACTACAGTCTACAGTCTACACTACAGTCTACACTACAGTCTATACTACAGTATATACTACAATCTACAATCTACTCTACAGTCTACACTACAGTCTATACTACAGTCTACACTACAGTCTACAGTCTACACTACAATCTACTCTACAGTCTACACTACAGTCTACACTACAGTCTATACTACAGTCTACACTACAATCTACTCTACAGTCTACACTACAGTCTACAGTCTACACTACAGTCTACACTACAGTCTACAGTCTACACTACAGTCTATACTACAGTCTACACTACAATCTACTCTACAGTCTACAGTCTACACTACAGTCTACACTACAGTCTATACTACAGTCTACACTACAATCTACTCTACAGTCTATACTACAGTCTACACTACAATCTACTCTACAGTCTACACTACAGTCTACACTGCAATCTACTCTACAGCCTACACTACAGTCTACACTACAGTCTATACTACAGTCTATACTACAGTCTACACTACAATCTACTCTACAGTCTACACTACAGTCTACACTACAGTCTACACTACAATCTACTCTACAGTCTACATTACAGTCTACAGTCTACACTACAGTCTACACTACAGTCTATACTACAGTCTACACTACAATCTACTCTACAGTCTACACTACAGTCTATACTACAGTCTACACTACAGTCTACGCTACAATCTACTCTACAGTCTATACTACAGTCTACACTACAGTCTACACTACAATCTACTCTACAGTCTACACTACAGTCTACACTACAGTCTACACTACAGTCTACACTACAGTCTATACTACAGTCTACACTACAATCTACTCTACAGTCTACACTACAGTCTATACTACAGTCTACACTACAGTCTACTCTACAGTCTACATTACAGTCTACACTAAAGTCTACAGTCTACACTACAGTCTACAGTCTACACTACAGTCTATACTACAGTCTACACTACAATCTACTCTACAGTCTACACTACAGTCTATACTACAGTCTACACTACAGTCTACGCTACAATCTACTCTACAATCTACTCTACAGTCTACACTACAGTCTACACTACAGTCTACACTACAATCTACTCTACAGTCTACACTACAGTCTATACTACAGTCTACACTACAGTCTACGCTACAATCTACTCTACAGTCTACACTACAGTCTATACTACAGTCTACACTACAATCTACTCTACAGTCTACACTACAGTCTATACTACAGTCTACACTACAGTCTACGCTACAATCTACTCTACAGTCTACACTACAGTCTATACTACAGTCTACACTACAATCTACTCTACAGTCTACACTACAGTCTATACTACAGTCTACACTACAGTCTACGCTACAATCTACTCTACAGTCTACACTACAGTCTATACTACAGTCTACACTACAGTCTACACTACAATCTACTCTACAGTCTACACTACAATCTACTCTACAGTCTACACTACAGTCTACACTACAGTCTATACTACAGTATACACTACAATCTACTCTACAGTCTATACTACAGTCTACACTACAATCTACTCTACAGTCTATACTACAGTCTACACTACAATCTACTCTACAGTCTATACTACAGTCTATACTACAGTCTACACTACAGTCTACACTACAATCTACTCTACAGTCTACTCTACAGTCTACACTACAGTCTACTCTACAGTCTAAACTACAGTCTATACTACAGTCTATAGGACAGTCTACACTACAGTCTACACTGCAGTCTATAGGACAGTCTACACTACAGTCTACACTATAGTCTATAGGACAGTCTACACTACAGTCTACACTACAATCTACTCTACAGTCTACACTACAGTCTACACTACAGTCTATAGGACAGTCTACACTACAGTCTACACTACAGTCTACGCTACAATCTGCTCTACAGTCTACACTACAGTCTACACTACAGTCTACACTACAGTCTATAGGACAGTTTACGCTACAGTCTACACTACAGTCTATAGGACAGTCTACACTACGTTGTATAGCAGAGGGACTATCGTAGAGTCTATATCACAGCTTTAGAGTACAGTACTGTATACAGTATAGCAGGTAGAGGCTATACTAGGGTATGTAGCAGAGGTACTCTTGCACAGTTTATGGCAGCATCTTAATAAGGTTGGCTCGTAGTTTGTATTTATCGTAGCGAGTTGATAGGTTTCTTAATGTGGTGGAAGTTCTTGCCTTGGGCTGTCACAGAGAGATCATCGCCAGCCATTTCAATTGTGGGTGAATAGGTTTCGTGAGCTTAAGGAAAAATTCTGCTCATTCACATCTATTGGATTCTTATCATTACTACTTCGGAAGTTATTTTATCAATATACTTGGGATGCATTTCGGATTATTATTTTCAGATTTTTTTTTTTTAAAGGACAAGTTCATGTTTTAAGGTTTTCGGATAGTTTTTAATAATTCAAGTTAACAAAAGTGATGGGCCATGTGACAAATTTTGGATCAATCTGAAACCATTTTTTCTCATATTCTTGGTTCTTTCGGTACAGTCACGTAGATATAAAATAAAATAAAAATAACATCATAAAATGAAATAAATATTTTGAAAAATGTAAAATTAAAAGTGGGTTTTTTTTTATTTTCAATGTATTGTTTTATTTTATTATCTGTTATTTTCTTTTCTATCTGGGGTCTGTACCCATAACATGTGGCAGGGAGCTGCTGATCGGGATCAATTCTGAATCATCTTTCACGAATCAATGTTAGGTTGTAGGGTCACTTTTCCTTCATTAAGCTGAAAGAGACCGAAAGAACCAAGAACATGAATTCCTGCAGTCACGAAAGTTTTAAGTATTTTTTAAATCATTAAATATTTAGCAGATTGATCCGAGACTCGGGACCACATCCGTACTGTGCACCCTCCTAAACGTAATTGACACAAGGCGACAGAGATGTCAGTAGTCTGAGCAAGGCGGTGAACAGCTGTGCGAGACTGTCCATTGTGCACCTCAGACACAGCACGGGAACTGTGAATCAAAACCACGAGAGTCCCACCCAGCCATGCGAGCCAAACCCCGAGCTCTCATTAGCTGCTACATTGTATTTCTACTGAGCCTATTCTTTGGGTTGAATTATTTTTAACTCTGTAATAATGGTATTAGTACAACTGCTGTGAACAAATTGAACTCTACTGAAGCTCATAGTTACATTTTTTTTTACAATTTTCGTGAATGGCACAGCTGCTGATGGGACAGCCATTGGGAGCTGAAGGGCTGGGGTCTGTACGTATAACATGTGGCAGGGAGCTGCTGATTGGGATCAATTCTGAATCATCTTTCAGGAATCAATGTTAGGTTGTAGGGTCACTATTCCTTCATTAAGCTGAAAGAGATGGTTGCTGGGTAGCTGCCATGGACGCTGAAGAGTGTGCCACATTAACTTCTGCTTTCACGAAGCCACAGCAAAGTTCGAAATGAGAAGTCACCAAGAATGGTTTTGTACATGGTGCTAATTTGTGCCGTTTCAAACACATTCTTCAATACTGTAACACTTCTTATACTAGGATGGAGATTGCTTTCGAGGTTTTCATTTGTTCAGTGTTATTAAATTTGTATTGCAAAGTAAAAATATTCAGCAATTCCGCTGTGTTGGTGACGGTGTTACTTTAAAATGTGAGAAGCAACACAAGGGGCCTCCGCATCTGATCCGCTGCCTTACACCGCTGTGCAGTGTCGTTGAAACTTCGTTTCTCTGCGCAACCCCTTTCACGTACACAATTAGAGGCCGCGATTCCTTTGAAGAATCAAACAACTTAGGGCGGTCTTGATTTGAAGCTTTCGCGACTGCAGCAATCCATTATCTTTGGTTCTTTCGGTAAAGCCACGTAGGTAGAAGAAGAAAAATAATAATAGTTGACGACGTTTCGATCGCAACACAAGCGGTCGTCATCAGGTGGGACAAACCACAGCAAGAAGAAAAAAAACTGCTGAACTAATGTGTTGCTTACAGAAAGGAAATCTGATAGCTGCTGCGTGGAGTTTGGGTCGTGGCCTGCTTCGCTTTGTCTGCCCGGTGACAAAGAGCGCCTGACGCAGGTGACCGTGCCTCGAGTTCGTGGGGGGGGGGGGGAGGAGGGACGTCGCCTTGGCCGTGAAATGACGCGCGGGTCGAGCCCGTGGCGGGTGCAGAGCGCGAGGCTTGGGGGGGCTGCGCAGAGGAGGTCACCGATCCGTGCGTGATTCTGTCGCCTCGCACTCGTGCGCTCAGCCCCATGGGGGAACAAAAGTCGGAAAAGGGTGAGGACAGCAGCAATGCCAAGGAGGTAATGTGTCGATCCGCTTCTTCGGCTCGAGTTTTATGGGTGTGAATTGTGTCACCGCAGCGAACATAATGGTGATGTGTTGTGGTTTCACTGCGTGTGATTATGCGTTCGGGTACAATAGAAAGCGTTTTAGTTACTAACTCCAAAGCTACAGCGACAAAATCCCAACGTGTCGATTGAGGAAGTGTGAACTGACGTCAACTCGTGAAAAAAGTAGCAGCGTTCACATTCGTGTGGTCCACAGACTGCCATTGAAATACTGTGGCTGAAAAAAAATCCCAAAACCAGAATTTCAAGATTGAAAGTCGCTCGCGCTGAGCTCGCCCATCGCGAGCGACGTTCAATCTTGAGGTAGTCTCCGCGCCGCGCGTGGTTTATGAACTAAAAGTCATTTCATCATAGACGGGAGTACAGCACCTCTTTTACTGCCGTGTTATAAACGCTTCATTGATCGCCCACTAACCATGAAATGTGTGTTAAACAGAATTATATTCTAAAAACAGGTATTTACACTAACCGGGTTTTCGGTTCACGTTTTTCATTTGGACGTCTGTGAAAAAGAGCTTCATAGCTCACCGGATTCCCCCAGTCTGAATACACATTCTGATAAAGATTTTCATAAGTGTCGTTCATTTTTTACGTTTTAAAACTCATTAATAGTTTTGCCAAATAAATGTGTTTTAGGAAGCTACAGTAACATCGAGGTGTTTACGGCAGCACGCAAGGCGAGAACTTGACGGAACGCTTGCAGATTTTGTGGAAACGATTTGCACTTTTTCTCCTGCTTTAAGGAGACCAAGTTACTGTAGAAGGGACATTTTTACGAAGGCAGAAAAACTCTGGTAACCTCTGGGCGCATTCCTTAGTCTAAACTGGTGAGATGGAACCGCTTCCTTAACGTCCAGTCATTTACATCGGCACATTATCTGTCCTTGTGGGTGCCCTTTCTGTTAAATATAAATGTCAATCATTGTAATTCAACTGTCAAGTCAACCATTGTTATAAAATTATTTTAAAAAAATGAACCATAGCAGTTAAACTGTCAAGTCAGCCATTGTTATGAGTCTGACATACATCAATGGATGCTCTTAAGCTGTGAAAGATGCATAGCGATCCAATCCTTGAGCATGGCAATATGTTCACGAGCAAAATGGCAATATCGAGTTCTGCTGGCCACGATGAGAGGGCCTAAGGATAGAGTTTGTGTAGTTTTGTCAATCCTTCATTGAAGGATTGCTAACTATGGTGGTTTACTGTATGGTCCGTAGTTTGAGTTGCATGACTACAGTTGCACTTCTCTGGCTTGTCTTTATTTCTACATTAGATGTGTGCATCGGTCTGTTGATGTTTTGATGCGGTCGTTGGTTACACCAGTGTCTTCGAAGAATGTCAAAGCCAGCAGATGTGATGTTTGGGTCTCGAATGAGGAATTTGTTCTGGACGCCCGAGATGTTCCGCTGTTTGCTAGCAGCGTTCTTCTGGATCTGGGTGGTATTCTATGATGGTGACAGCGTGTTCCCAGAAGGGGAATCAGGACTTAAGTCAGTGGTAAGGTACATTGTTTAAGTCGTGGTGGATGGGTCGATTACTGTTGGCAAAAAAACGTGTACCGTATTTTCCCGCATATAACCCGCGGGGTATACCACTTTTTACAAGAAAAACATGACCCTGCGGGGTATATGGAGGTGCGTGCTATCTGAAATTTGTTTTACACAAAACGCTATTGTTTGCAGGGTGTCTGCGGGTTATATGCGTATGCGGGCTATATGCGGGAAAATACGGTAAACTCCCTTGCAGTTTGCGTGTCTATGGATATTTGGTGGCAGCATGGTCACTAGAACAGGGAGCCTGGTGATTGGTGTCGGTGGCCGTGTTCTGGTCAGGATGCCCATCGTGTTATCGAATGTTGCAACTGGTAGCTTTGTGTCGGAGCTCCGGGCCCAGGCTGGAGTGGAGGAGGGGACTCTGCCACTGAGCAGATCATCGATGAGAGGGCGACAGGTCGCAGTTTAACCGCCGAAGCGCCCCAAGTTGCTCCTGAAAGTTTCTGTCGCAGGGCGGTTCTTGAATTTGTCTTATCACAAATCTGTTTTATTTGGAGCTTGAAGGTTAGGCGCTAATGTGGTGTAAAATGTGATGTATGGAATGTGATGCGGTGATGTGATGTGTTTCATGTGATATATGAAATATGCTATTAAGATCAGCGTTTAAGAGTATTGGCAATGTTCTAGATGTTTATGCCCTGTGCAGCAAGGGCTATGTCATCTACGTATATGTACTGCCAGATCATGTACATGGCAGATCACATATATTATGTTAAATAATGACGGTGCTTGTACCAAGCCTTGAGGAAGGCCCTTGTTCAAAATTCTCTTTCGTTTTGTCTGTTTACAGTACATAGCTTATTCTGTATGGTATTGGGTGTTATCTGAATATCCGACGATTCGCCCTCCACACTCATTTTTTCAATCCACTGCTGGATGAAGGCTTAACTGGTCTGTGTCCGTCATGGGGGTTCTATGACCCTAACAAAAAAAATTCTGGTAAAGCTACATCTTGGGAAAGCGTGAACAAGGGCGTAAATGTAGCGTTAACAAATATAAAATGGACGCTGGGGAAAAGGTGCATCATACAGAAAAGACGATAATGTTGGAAGTGACTGTGTGGTGCCAAAGTTTCTAACACTACACTGTTTAAATAAAGTTATGGAATTTAGTCATGTAATGCTAAAAGTGGTGCTGCAGACAATAAAGTTGTTTGTGCAGAATCAATAAAGTAATTCAAATTTAGCTGTATTACTGTTATGTTCAAGAAAGGGGTTTTATTCGCCATGAAAGTTCGCACAGACAAGGAATTTACTTTGGCAGGAAGGTGCATATATTCAACATATAGTAAACTTAAATCTAAAATAAGTGGTATACAAGTCTAAACTATACTAAAGGTACAAAGTCTATCCCTAAGGGGCTAAAGTATGTAAAATTTTGAATAAATATTTAATATAAAGTAGCTATAAGATACAATCTAAAAATACAAAAAATACAAATAGGGTAACAGTGTAAATATGGCAAGGTGTCATTTTGTAGATAAAATGTTAAAGTGTAAGCCCTTGTTGAAGAGGCCAGCAGCAGATGGGAAGAAACTGTTTTTGTGGCTTGAGGTTTTGGTCCTGATGGATCGCAGCCTTCTGCCGGACGGGAGTAGCTGGAACAGAGAGTGTCCAGGGTGGGAGGAATCGGCCACAATCTTCCTCGCTCGCCTCATGGTCCTCGAGGTGTGCAGGTCCTCGAGGGTTGGTAGATTGCAGGCAATCACCTCAGCAGTGTGGATGATACGCTGCAGTTTGCTCTTGTCCTTGGCAGTGGCAGCAGCGTACCAGACGGTTATGGAGGAGGTGAGGATGGATTCAATGATTGCTGTATAGAAGTGCACCATCATTGTCTTTAGCAGGTTGAATTTCTTCAGCTGCCGTAGGAAGTACATCCTCTGTTGAGCTCTCTTGATGAGGGAGTTGATGTTCAGTTCCCACTTGAGGTCCCGGGAGAAAATTGTGCCCAGGAAGCGAAAGCACTCTACAGTTTTGACTGAGGAGTCGCACAGGGTGATGGGGGTGAGTGGGGCTGTATTCTTCCTGAAGTCCACAACCATCTCAACTGTCATTAGAGCATTTAGCTCTAAGTTGTTCTGGCTAGACCAGGTCACCAGGTTGTCAGCTTCCCACCTATAGTCAGACTCATCCTCACCAGAGATCAGCCCAATGACGGTGGTGTCATCCGCAAACTTCAAGAGTTTGACGGACAGATGATTGGAGGTGCAGCTGTTGGTGTACAGGGAGAAGAGCAGTGGGGAAAGGACGCAGCCCTGAGGAGTTCCGGTGCTGATGGACCTGGAGTGAGAGACTTGTGTTCCCAGCTTAACGCACTGCTTCCTGTCAGACAGGAAGTCTGTGATCCACCTGCTGGTGGAGTCGGGCACGTTCAGCTGGAAGAGCTTGTCCTGAAGCAGGGCAGGGATGATGGAGTTGAAGGCAGAGCTGAAGTCCACAAACAGGATCCTGGCATAGGATGCTGGGGAGTCCAGATGCTGTAGGGTGAAGTGGAGGGCCATGTTAACTGCGTCGTCCACAGACCTGTTGGCTCTGTAGGCAAACTGAAGGGGTTCCAGGAGAGGGTCTGTGATGGCTTTGAGGTGTGCCAGAACCAGGCGCTCAAAAGACTTAATTACCACAGAGGTAAGGGCGACCGGTCTATAATCATTTAGTCATGTTGGCCTTAGCTTTTTGGGCACAGGGATGATGGTGGAGGACTTGAGACAGCCTGGTACATGGCATGTCTCCAGGGAGGTGTTAAAGATGTTGATGAACACCGGAGACAGCTGGTCAGCACAGTGCCTGAGGGTGGCTGGAGAGACAGAGTCTGGCCCGGCTGCTTTGCGTGGGTTCTGCCTCTTGAAAAGTCTATTAACTTCTCCCTCCTTAACGGAGAGAGTCATCTCTGTAGTATGGGCGGGGGATGGGGCCTCTTGGGTGGGAAGGGGTAGTTCAGGACAGTCCAGTTGTCTTTTAAATCTGCAGGAGAACTCGTTCAGGTCATTAGCCAGGCGGGAGTCGTTAGTGGTGTGGGGGGCTCTGGGCTTGTAGTTGGTGATCTGTCTGAGCCCTCTCCAGACAGAAGCAGAGTCGTTAGCAGAGAACTTGTGTTTTAGTCTCTGAGTACAGTCGTTTAGCCTCTCTCACCCCCTTGATAAACCTGTTCTTCGACTCCTTGAATCTGTCTCTATCCCCACTCCTAAACGCTTCCTCCTCCAACCTCAACCTTCTGAGTCGTAGTGCAAAAACTGTTGTCAACTTTACCCACTGCCAATGAAGTTAAATCTGTTCACACACACGCACCGCCACGTCTACATACGGTGCGAAAGAAGTTCAACATACATCCAACGTTCACTTTGAAATAAAGTGGGAAAAAAGTGCTTCAGCACCAATCCTTGTGGTGTTTTTATTGTTGTTGTGAGTTATATTTAGGTTATAGAGAGGAAGTATTATTGTTGTGTTTCTGCATGTATATGGCTAGCTCCGCTGTGTGTGTGTGTCTCTATTAGCATTGGGCGGCTAGAGTGCAGAAAGTTGGCACAGTGGAGAGCACAGGTGGTGCATCTGTCGGTCATCAGTCAGACAAGTAGTACCATGTGGGTATGTCTCGTGACCTTTTTCTGCCAGAGAGCTTTTGACACTTCACGTAATTGCTTCAAAGTGCACCTAGCCTGGCACTCCGGTGACATCACAGCCACCTCGTGGTGAACGGCAGCTGCCGTTGTCGTCTGCGTGCTTACGGTTGATTGCCGCTGTGCCGTGTCGCCGTACCAGCAGCCGGAAAGAGGGGAGGCAATGGTGAGCCTGAAGCACCTGTCGCTGGGGGTGCTGGTGCTGCAGACGACGGGGCTGGTGCTCATCATGCGCTACTCGCGCACGCTGCCGCTCGACGGGCCGCGCTACCTCGCCTCCACGGCTGTCGTGCTCGCGGAGCTACTCAAGATAGCCACCTGCGTCCTCCTCATCGGCTACGAGCACGGTGGGGTCCTCGTTTGCGGCGCCCGCTCGGCCATCCTTGTCACCGCCGAAGTGACTGCTGCGCTAAGCCCGGCAGCTGGCTCGGCTCGTCACCCGTGTTCACGGACGTCTGATTTAGATTCTGCCGTATTCTGAGCGGCGTATGTTCCGAGTCCCGTTCCCGGTGAGCGAGTCACCTTGAGCCGAGCCTCCAGAACAAGTGGCTGCTGCTGCCGTTAAGATCGCCGCTCGTGCTGCAGGTGACGAGGCCAGCAGTGGCCCTGCTGGGAGAACGGGAGCAGGGCGGGTGGGGAGCAGAGCAGTAGAGAGAAGCCCTTTGTGTCAGACGCCAGATGAGTGCTGCAAACAGAATGAGTCGGTGTTGTCCAACAGAGCTTGTGTATCATGGGAACTGCCAGGGCTGTATCTCCACTAAGTGGCATCTGTGTTAATTGTGGGTGGATGAACATGGTAGGCATCATTTTTCTTTTGTTGATGTGTTGTGTAACTAACCTGTGTTTTTTTTCCAGAGTCATTATTGAATGTGATTTCCAAGATTCAGAGCTGTAGCCCGGGCATGCTTCACCCTTAATCTGACAAATCACAACAGTTCTTAGAAACTAAGAATGTTTAAGCCTAGTTAGTGTGGACATTTTGTGCAGATTCTAGTTACAGTGGTCACTGTACGCTACATACACGGCACAGACACGGTGTGCGTGCACTGCGGTGCTGACATCACGTAGCTGCGCTGTGTAGGCAGCAGCGGGCGCACGGCCTTGTTGGTGCTGCGGGAGGAGATCATCGGGAAGCCCATGGAGACGCTCAAGCTGGCCGTGCCATCCGGCATCTACACACTGCAGAACAACCTCCTCTACGTGGCGCTCTCCAACCTGGACGCCGCCACCTACCAGGTGCTCCTCAGGCCCCCCCGCAGTCCCCCCCGCAGTCCCCCCCGCAGTCCCCACGGTCTCGCGCTCAGTGCGCTCGCACGGTGATGGATGGTGACGCCGGCGTGAACCGCGCTCATTGAATAGTAATATTAATAGAATGATTTAGTAGATTTGATTTTCGCGGCATTGTTATAGCGCAGGGCCATCATGAAGGCGCTGTGTTTCACAGATGGATAGAGTTTGCCATTCGGGGGCAATGTTACTTCGTGTAACCCCAAATTAGTAATTTGCAGTGTAATTTTTCTAATTTGGGCCATGACACCCGGCACACAATGGGCTTCTCGTTTCGTCGGGGGATCTTTAATCTCCACTGTGAAGTGGACTGCAAGGTGTTTGATACACTCGCGGTAATAACCAGGGCGGCCCGTCAGATTCGAACCGCCAACTTCTGCAACAAGTGACGAACACACTACCACTGAGCATGTGACACTAGCGTGGAGGTGTGCTGCTGCGCGTGCCATGTGGTGGGATGTTGGCACGTCTTGTGAGTACTGTCTTGCGCGTGGCGAGCAGGTGACGTACCAGCTGAAGATCCTCACCACAGCGCTCTTCTCCGTGTTCATGCTCAACCGGCAGCTGAGCGGCCACAAGTGGCTGTCCCTGCTCATCCTCGTGGTGGGGGTGGCGCTGGTCCAGGTACCGCTCGCAGCATGTTGCTTGAGCAGCCAATTGAGCTCATCTGTATGGAACCGCTGGCAATTCCACAAAAACTGAAGAAGAAACACTGCATTGAAAGCTTGCATGTTTGATGTTGAGTAAGGTCGTGTGTGTACAGTGAGGGGAAAAAAGTATTTGATCTCCTGCTGTTTTTGTACGTTTGCCCACTGACAAAGAAATGAACAATTCTAGATTTAAAGCTTTCGTGACTGCTAGGATCCATACTCTTTGGTTCTATTGGGTAAAGTCACGTAGGTGAAAATAGATGTTCTGTTTGAGAGGAGACCTGATGGCTCATTGGGGCATTCTGTCTACAGGAAACCCACCCACACAGATTCCTACTTGAAACCTGATTCCCACCACCACCCAGCCCAAAAGAATTCTCTCATCAAAACTTTATACCATAGGGCTCATTGCATTTCAGACCAACACCACCTGACCAGTGAATTAAAACATGTACACCTGGCCTTCAAAAGGAATGGTTACTCTGACCGTACCATCCGCCAGGCTGTCTCTCCCTCCATACAGAAACAACCACTTGATACTCCGGTCAAAACCATCACACTTCCATATATAGCAGGCGTCACTAAAAAGATTTCCAAAATTCTAAACAAACACAAGATCCAGATCCGGTTCAATACAGTACACAAAATGCGTGATCTGATCGCATCAGTGAAGGATGTCATTCCTGATTTACAGTACCCCGGGGTTTACAAATTGAGTTGTGCCTGCGGTGATTGCTACATCGGTGAGACAAAGCGACATGTCTCTGACCGAATTCGGGAACACAAATCAGATTTTAAACACGGCAAAACGAATTCTTCTGCCGTGGCTGATCACTGTTACAACGCTGTGGGGGATAACGATATAATTTTCTCCGATACCAAGGTTCTTTGCAAACCCACGGGCTTTTATCAGAGATTTGTTCATGAAACAATTCAGATCTACAAACACAGACACAATTTCAACCGAGAGGATGGTTTCAAATTAAGCAACCATTGGAAAGATGTTCTAAATCGAACTAAACATTAAACTAATTTCAATGGTACAGTATATTTTTCAAGTAGTGGTACCCCAAACTTTTGCAGCTCGTATAAATTCCCCCTTTTCACACCATCAATAGGTAAACTCCCCCCTCCCCCCTTTCCCCCCCCCCGCACCAAACTGCGAGTCCACCGGCACGTACACCACCTCTTTCCTAAAATCTGCCAATCAAATGCTAATTTTTATGCTAATTTCTTTGTCAGAACACCTTGTTTGCTTGCACACAGGTCCGATGTCTGAGCGTGGTTGTGTTTCGCTAAATTATCCTGTTTGATGAGTACTAGGTGCCTCGGTGAATGCATATGCTCTAACTTTAACATAGCTATTTCTGTGACCAGTTACAAGCTAATCACTCAGCTATTTCAATGCTAAATTCGATGCTAATTCCTTTGTCAAGGGGTACCTCTGCGGATGTGTATACTTTAACTTAGCTATTTCAATGAGCCATTTCAATGCTAAATTATATGCTAATTCCTTTGTCAAGGCACTTGGCCTTTTTCTTCTCACACAGCTTAAAGGTCGTGATCTAAGCGTGGCTTCTTCCACTTCAGCGCTAATTCCTTTGTCAAGGGGTACCTCTGCGGATGTGTATACTTTAACTTAGCTATTTCAATGAGCCATTTCAATGCTAAATTATATGTTAATTGCTTTGTCAAGGCGCGTGGTCTTTTTCTTCTCACACAGCTTAAAGATCGTGATCTAAGCGTGGCTTCTTCCACTCCAGCGCTGTCCTCCAGACAGTCTCGTCCCTTCACCTGATGAAGGCCGCTTGTGTTGTGGCCGAAACGTCGTGATTTTTTGTTATTTTATTTTCACCTACGTGACTTTACCCAATAGAACCAAAGAGTAAGAAATGATCAGTCTGTAATTTTAATGGTAGGTTTATTTGAACAGTGAGAGACAGAATAACAACAACAAAATCCAGAAAAACGCATTTCAAAAATGTTATAAATTGATTTGCATTTTAATGAGGGAAATAAGTATTTGACCCCCTCTCAATCAGAAAGATTTCTGGCTCCCAGGTGTCTTTTATACAGGTAACGAGCTGAGATTAGGAGCACACTCTTAAAGGGAGTGCTCTTAATCTCAGCTTGTTACCTGTATAAAAGACACATGTCCACAGAAGCAATCAATCAGATTCCAAACTCTCCACCATGGCCAAGACCAAAGAGCTCTCCAAGGATGTCAGGGACAAGATTGTAGACCTACACAAGGCTGGAATGGGCTACAAGATAATTGCCAAGCAGCTTGGTGAGAAGGTGACAACAGTTGGTGCGATTATTCGCAAATGGAAGAAACACAAAAAAACTGTCAATCTCTCTCGGCCTGGGGCTCCATGCAAGATCTCACCTCGTGGAGTTGCAATGATCATGAGAATGGTGAGGAATCAGCCCAGAACTACACGGGAGGATCTTGTCAATGATCTCAAGGCAGCTGGGACCATAGTCACCAAGAAAACAATTGGTAACACACTACGCCGTGAAGGACTGAAATCCTGCAGCGCCCGTAAGGGTCCCCCTGCTCAAGAAAGCACATATACATGCCCGTCTGAAGTTTGCCAATGAAGATCTGAATGATTCAGAGGACAACTGGGTGAAAGTGTTGTGGTCAGATCAGACCAAAATGGAGCTCTTTGGCATCCACTCAACTCGCCGTGTTTGGAGGAGGAGGAATGCTGCCTATGACCCCAAGAACACCATCCCCACCGTCAAACATGGAGGTGAAAACATGCTTTGGGGGTGTTTTTCTGCTAAGGGGACAGGACAACTCCACCGCATCAAAGGGACGATGGACGGGGCCATGTACCGTCAAATCTTGGGTGAGAACCTCCTTCCATGAGCCAGGGCATTGAAAATGGGTCGTGGATGGGTATTCCAGCATGACAATGACCAAAAAGACACAGCCAAGGCAACAAAGGAGTGGCTCAAGAAGAAGCACATTAAGGTCCTGGAGTGGCCTAGCCAGTCTCCAGACCTTAATCCCATGAAAAATCTGTTGAGGGAGCTGAAGGTTCGAGTTGGCAAACGTCAGCCTCGAAACCTTAATGACTTGGAAAAGATCTGCAAAGAGGAGTGGGACAAAATCCCTCCTGAGATGTGTGCAAACCTGGTGGCCAACTACAAGAAACGTCTGACCTCTGTGATTGCCAACAAGGGCTTTGCCACCAAGTACTAAGTCATGTTTTGCAGAGGGGTCAAATACTTATTTCCCTCATTAAAATGCAAATCAATTCATAACATTTTTGACATGCGTTTTTCTGGATTTTTTTGTTGTTATTCTGTCTCTCACTGTTCAAATAAACCTACCATTAAATTATAGACTGATCATTTCTTTGTCAGTGGGCAAACGTACAAAATCAGCAGGGGATCAAATACTTTTTTCCCTCACTGTATGTGGTGTGTGGCAGATGAGAGGTGCGTGGTGGGATGGCACAGCGGTTAGCACACTACTACAAATCCGGTGACCAACTCATGGCCAACATCAGTGACACATCTGAGCTGGTCCTGGACCTCTCCCTGGTTGACTCAGCCTTAAATTAATACCTGATGCAGTGTGTAAACATCGGCACTGGGGAGAAAAAGGTGGCCGGACATGGTTCTTGCTGCACCACCCCTCACTTGTTGTGCCGGTACTCATAGGTGGTCGCGAACAGCACTTACCCCAACAGCCTGCGTTGGCTACACACACGGGGTCTTTGTCTTCAGTGTGGGAGATAACGGCAAGGAGGTGTCTGTGTGGGCGACCGAGGAGCTGTCTCTAGATGAGAGTGAGAAGTGTTTCTCTCTTTGCAGTGGCCGAGCGATGCGGCTTCAAGTGGCCGCCAGTCGCTCTCCGTGGGTTCGCAGGTCGTGGGGCTCGTCGCGGTGCTCATCGCGTGCGTCTCCAGCGGCTTCGCTGGCGTCTACTTTGAGAAGATCCTCAAGGGCTCTCGCCAGTCCGTGTGGGTGCGCAACATCCAGCTGGGTGAGCACCGTCACCCTGCCACGTCACCCTGCCACGTCTCCCTGCCACGTCTCCCTGCCACTGCTGGCACCGATGGTTATATTTAACAGCACAACAGCAGAATAATGCAGGCAGCGACGTTTCGTATGTGTCATACGTAGCATGTGTATCATGTGTGTCATGTGTGTTCTGTGTGCGTCATGCTTGTGTCTTATATGTGTCGTGCAGGGCTGTTTGGGACCCTGTTTGGGCTGATTGGCGTAATAGTGTATGATGGGGACAAGGTGTGGCAGCAAGGCTTCCTGCAGGGATACAACAGCATCACATGGGTCGTGGTCATCCTGCAGGCAAGTCTGCGCCCTCCCGCACTTCACATACTATTCTTTTTGGCTGTCTCCTGTTTTATTACAATTTTACTATCGGCATCATGCCACGAGATGAAGAACGCTTTCAGAACTCTCGTCGTGAGCAGGGCATCACCAGTGTTAGATCAGCCCTGTGGAAGGAGATATCACAGAACTACGTTTGCAATATCTTCAAGGAATCTCAAAAGTAGTTTTGTGATCTCTCCTTGTGAAGGACGTTCCCTAATTTGCGGGGTGCACTGCTTTGCAGGACTTACCAATGATCTATTCAAACGTATCCTTGCGGATTGATGCAGCTATAAAAACACATTTGCTGGGCGCATTCCCAAATGCCCAACACGTCAACTGCCCAGTAACAACCAGCACTATCACAGTTCTAGATAAGAGTGTAACACGTTTCTTGAATTGAGCAAGGTCATTATATGAGCTTGGGAAGAAAGATGGAAGGGAATTCCAGAAGCTAGCAGTGTGAGGGATGAAGCAGAAAGAAAAGTGTTGCGATCTGCAGTGTGGTGAGTGGGTGATTGGGTGGCTGGGTGATTGGGTGAGTGAATAAGTGAGTAGGTGGGCTACTGGGTGAGTGAGTTGTTGTAATCTGCAGGGTGGTGGTGGTTGAACACCGTATGAATGAGACAAAACCATTTGTCTGGTAGACTAAGTCCTCAACATTGGTGGGGGATTCGCTGAGCTAAGTTCACACCAACGGTAACCATGGTATAGTAGCAATATAAATAGTGATACAAATGTGACTGACTGCTAATGAGCAAGTGACTGGAGTGATATTCTTTGGGTCTTTCGGTAAAGTCACTTAAATAGGTTCAAAGAAAATAACAAAAAACTACGACATTTCGATCGCAACACAAGCGGTCGTCATCAGGAAAAAAGTCAAGATTTGACTGGAGTGTATTAGTTAGTGCTAGATCTTCAATCAACTTGACTCTAATTCCATCAATGATAATTAAGCGACAGAGCAGCTCTAACGTGACGATTGTGTGAGTGAATGTGCCGGCCCGGTGTTCTGGGTGGTTTAGCCCGTGAGCCACGTGGCGACCTGCAGAGAGAGACTTGCTGAGCCGGTAGGTTTCCTCCCTTGACAAGGTTGCGTGGCAGCTGGGGTCTCTAGCCCGAGGCTCTCGTCCCCGGCTACTGCAAGATTTTCCGGCTGGAGTTTGCTCAGTGATTGGAGCCCGGCCTCATGCTGAGTGTTTGCCCTATTGCTCACTTCGCGCTGCTGCGCAAGCACGGCGGCGTGTTTCACGTGCATCAGCATTTGGTGGAGGAGGCGGCGAGTGCGCAGATCCGTGTGCCCAGGGTCAGGGTCGACAGTGTCAAGTTCCGCGTTTCAACGCACCAGTTGCATACATATACTCTAGCAACACTTTAGATCCACATTCCATTCAGAAACAAACCTGTATTTTACAATGTTAAGGTATAAAGATGGAACTGTTTTTAACTAGAGGATTTTACTTTGTATCGGATATGAACGACATTCCATTGGTCTTCTTCACTCCCATGTGACAGCGTTCCAAGTCACATTGGTTGGTAAACAGCTTCCTGTGAAAAGCAGCACAGCAGCAGCTAAAATATGTGCACATGTTCATGGACTATTGTGATCCAGAGTCTCTGTACTCATAAAGTCACCAGCAATGTTTTTACAGAAAACAGAACTGCTGCTACTGTGCTGCCTTGTGGACAGCGCAGCATCCCTCCTACTGGAGACTCCAGATTGCCTGTGCAGTGCAGTATCCATTGTAGTTTGGACAATGTTCACCCTCCATAGCAGGGGCTGGCACCAGCTCGCGTTTCACCCATCATCATTATCATCGCCGCCGCTGGGTCTGTGCTAACGAGCGCCGTGTCGATGTGCTCCCAGGCCGTGGGAGGGCTCGTGGTGGCGGCCGTCATCAAGTACGCCGACAACATCCTGAAGGGCTTTGCCGCGTCCTTCTCCATCATCCTGTCCTCCTTCATCTCCTACATGTGGCTGCAGGACTTCATTCCAACCAGGTGCTGATGCTGGCTGCGGTGTTCAAAAGACGGGGGTCTCCTGCCCCGTAGCCACTCGGCAGGGACACCGTCACAGCGGCGAGCAGGCCCATCTCTGTGGCTTTGTGCGCGGTACACTCTGGGTGCTGCATGTGTCTGTCTGTGATTGTGAGTGGAGAGCGGTCGGGTTGCCATTAGCACATTGTGCTATGATCCCGATGACTCAAGTTTGATTGCCACTCGCGGCCAATACCAGTCACGATTATCTTAACCAGTCCTGGGCCTCCCCTAGGTAGACTCAGCCTCAGATGAGTACCTGGTGCAATGTGTAAACATTACCACTAGGGAGACAAAGGCGGCCAGGGGTGGTGCTGGCTACTCACCCCCTCGTGCGCATTGCCGGGCCTTCATGGGTGCGTGCTAACAGCACTTGCTCCAAAAGTCTGTTAAGGCTATACGGTGGATCTTTGTTTTTTGTAAGTTTATATTATTGTGTGTATGTGTGTGTGTATATATTCCCGTGTGGTGTAATTATGTTTTATGTTTGTTGACCCAGGTAAGCCTCACCGAGTCTCTAGACTCTTTATCAGTGTTGCTGTGTGTCATCCCAATTGAGTCATATGTTGGTATTTTTTTAACATTGGGATGTTTGGCCAGTACCATTTACACTGTTTTTGTAGCTGTGGGAGGAAACTAGAGAACCCGGAGGAAACTCATGAAGAACAGGGGGAGAACATACAAACTCCACACACTCAGTCACTGTCTGCAGAATTGTGGGAGAGTATACAAACTCCACGCAGAAAGGCTTCTGAGTTGGGAATGGAATGAGACCGTGTGTATCCACGCGCGTGTGTCTTTGTAGCGTGTTTTTTGTAGGAGCCACGCTCGTCATCCTGGCCACCTTTCTCTACGGGTATGAGCCCAAGGCGCTGCCAGTCCCCATGAAGATCTGACGACGCCACTGCCTCCTCCTTGCGTTCGGGAAGGCCTCGGTGAGGCGAACGTCTCTCCCAGCGGCAGGGCACGGGGCAGCGCCGTGGCATCGCGGGACGGTCCATCGTGACGTGGCGACGTGCGCCCGATGTCTCCTCCTGCCGAGCCACGCAGTCCCCAGCCCAGAGCTGACCTTGTGATCGGTGACCGCCGCGTCGCGTCGGCTGATCATTCTGTGGCGCGCCAGTGTTGCTGACGTCGGCCCATCAAGTGGTGAAGCAGTGTAGATGGCTGAGCGGTGCTGGTATTCGTCGTGTACATTTGTGTGTGCGTGCGTGCGTGTGCGCGCGTGTATTTATAAACGATTCGCGTTCAAAACTTTTGGTGACCGGGGTCATTGAGATGTCACGCCACTGTAATAGCAGGAGTATCTCACAGCCAAATCTTAACAGAGCATCGTTCTGTAAAACTATATTTTAATTATTTCCAATCATTCATTGTGTTTAATATCCCATTCCCAACATATTATCAATGCCAAGTGTTGGCATACATCCTGTGTACTTGTGTGTTTGTATGTGCAATCATAAGCGATACTATAAGTTAATGCACCTCTACAGACATACAAAGACAAAGATCCCCCATATAGCCTTTAACAAACTCTTGGGGCAAGTGTTGTTCGTGTCAAGAAGCAAAAACCATCACGTGGACTCCGGTCATCCTCGTAGCGGCTTTTGGCTCGCCATCAAACAAAGACGGTCACCGCATCGCACGCTTTCAGATGCGCTTCTGAGGCCGTATGGAACGCTCTTCCTTCCGATATTAGGAAGCCACTGGAGCTATCCACTTTCAAATCTTGATTGAAAACTAATTTCTTTAGAACTGCTTTTTGTGTTTAGTTTGTTGTCCTTCTGCACCTCCAATTAACACGGTTGGCTCCATATGGTGCGAAAGAAGTTCAATAAATATACATAGTGAGCTCTATGCAGACCAGCATGGCACACGAGGGGGAGGGTGGCCAGCACTACACCCATCAGCCTTTTCTCCCGAGTGGCGATGTTTACACAATGCACCAGGTACTCGTTTGAGGCCGGGTTCGGAGCGCACTGGGTTTGGAGCACACCGCTCCCCACAAACACACGCACTGGCACGCACGCACACACGCAGAGTGAGAGCCTCGTTTGGCCAGGCCCAGGACCCAGTCCGCACCGACCACATGTTCCGTTCCCACAGCTGCACACCGAGCCATGCCGGGAATTACCAAAGCGCAATGTATCTGCTGTAAAGTCGATGTTAAAGACCATGTGAGATCATAGTTTAGCAAGAGTATGCCATTGTGTTATGATGACGTCCCCAAATCCAAAGTGTGAACTTGCACAACTTGTAAAAGAAAAGTTCACAATAATTGTCATTACAAAGCCAGTTCACCAATTTCCATGCAAGAGTGACGAATTTTTGTGGACTCCTAGTGTCTAAGATGTACAAGTCTGGGCCTCTCCTAAGTCAGCTTAGCCAAAAAATGTGTTGCTTGCACGTGATCAGTGTGATGGAGAATGGTGCTTTTCAGCTGTGGAGCTGGCTGTGCGTTTGTGCAATAGCGATCTTCCTCCCCGCACCTCAGCTTAGTAACTTGGTGGCTCTCAGCGAAACCCAAAAGCGCCTACGAGTCCCACAGCCGTGTCAAGTGGAAGTTACAGCTGTGACATCGCAAGAACATGGGCACATTGTTACCGCCAGAGTTGATCTGGCAGAGTTAACGATAATTAAACAGTAAATTACAAGATATGAACAATGGGGATGGGGGTTGAGACCACGGACTTGGGCCTAGAAGAATAAATGTTGAGATAGGAAGTGGATACAGTCTATCGGAAGTGGGTTCGCAGTACCCGTGTTTATGCCACAGTGATATACATTTTCGGATGCTTTATACAATCGTGGTAATGCACCAGTATGTGCAAACATGTTTAGGTCATACGTGTGATTGACACATAGTGTGCATGTGTGTTCTCCCAGCATCGTCAGGGCATTGTGAGAAGTGTGGCCTACCGGAAAATACCGGCACAGTTCGACCACTGGACATTGTTCCTGTGCGTGTGTTTAACCCATGGTGTGTTGTGAAGGAATACGTTATCATCCTTGAACTTGGTGGTTGGGAGATATTTTTTTGCAATTTCTTAATCTTGTTTTGAGGCCCATGTCACACGTGTTTCTCATCCCCGAACTAATGCAGTAAATGCACATTGCAGTGTAAATCAGCTTCCAGCTGTGTCCTCCATCCAGCCAGTGGTGATTGGATTCTACACATTTATTGCACTTGCTTCCGAGTCTTCCCACAGCGTTTGGTGAAAACTAAAATTTTAATATCCGTGTGCGGGCAACGCTCCAGCTGTTAACCGTGACCACGTGCTGTGCGACCGCCGGCTGGAGCTGTGGGAGCTGTGGGAGCGGTGACGCGAGGCGACGCTGAGGGGTCCTCGGGGAGATTACGCCACAGCGGGCAGCCGGGGTCGCATCGCCGCGCTGACCCCAGTGAGCATGGTGGGGGGGGGGGGGGTGAACTCCTATTCTTTGCGGCGCTGAGTCTGGAGTGCGATATTAATGCTCCACGTAGTGAAAGTGGAAGTTACAACCAGAGTGCAAGTTCAGATTGCCCGTGTCAGTAACACCTGCTCAGGAAAGGTTTCGGATATCTTCAGTTTTGGTGAACCGAGCTCATTTAAGTGTTTGGGCACCCTGGCTCGTATGCTACTTACGCCTGCTAATATATGAACAATGGAAATCATTGTGAATTATCTTTCCAACAGTTTAATATCCTGATCAGTGCACTGGTTTTGTCATGAATTGCCATAACAGGAATATTTGTTTACAGTGGCAGTGGTTTAAAGGTGCATTCCCCTGTCAGCCCCTCTGCCTGTTGTGGACGTTATGGGCTGATGGATACCCACTGATGCTCATCCTGTGTGGGTGAGATGGACAAGAGGGTCTTGTGTGGCTGGGCAGGACCTGTGAAGTGTGCCTTACATTAGTTTTATACACACGCTACTTTTGAACCTTGCTACATTTAAAGGGGTTGTGTTGAATCGTGGGTCTGATCTAAATTGTGTTTCAGTGCTTGTGTAATTGAGAAGGGAGGTCTTGTGTGATCTTATGCGGCAGTACCATACACCACATGCTCAACGTTACTCATCCCATGGCAGACTACGCCTTGTATGAATGTAAAAGTGATTCCGTACTCAAATGAGCATTGGGACAGTATGCATCTCCAATTTAGAGCCCTGAGCCAAAGGTATACATTCCACCTTCCTATGATGGGGGCGAGTCCATGCATATTACAACCACTGATGACTTAAGTGGTTTTATTTGATTGACCCCAGCATGATGGGCCAAAACCCCCAAATCAGGATTTGAACTCCAAACCGTTTGATCGTGAGCCCGCTCTAATGCCGAGCCACACGGCTGCATTACGAATATAAAGTTTCCATAAGACAATTGCTATCAATCTATATCAGTGCTTCAAATTTGATGAATATTGTTTACATTTAAAAAGCCTCAATGTAATCAAGTCTAAAATAAACTATCGAGTAATTTGTAAAACAGGCGAGATGCAACTTTAGACAAACCTCCACCATCTCGTGTTGATCCATGGGCCACAGCACACTGATCCACTAGTGGTGACCACGTTAGTGCATCTCAGGCCTGGGCACATGGGCTCTTATCCTTTGCAGAGGGCTTCTGCCATGTGACCATCCCAACTGTAAGTCACTGGGTCAGCAGGGGTTGTGCGAAGCACTGGTGTGTAGTGCTGCTGGTGAATTGCTATAATCATGCAGCCTCTGTTGTATGACTGAGCATAATACTGGGTTGCGAACACGTGTTTTGTAAAATTGTAAAAAAAAATTGAAATGTATAAAACTGGTTGGTGGGTATTTTAAAGTGCATAATTTAAGTATGCGGATGCTCGAATAAGGCTTGAATGGGTGTAAATGAGGTTTTGTGTTTCATTGGAAAATATATTGTTCAAAAATAAACTTGGATCTATCTTCATACAGAAAACCAAATTGCGAGCTGTTCACTCTACTCTGTGTATGCTGGTTTGTTCAACCCAGAGGATGAACGCGAAATTTAGCAGTCTTCTGAAATTCGTGGTTAAGCAGGTCAGTGTGTAACTGTGTTGTTGGCCGACTGGTTTTGCATCACGTTATTTTTCTTAAGTTTGTTGAGTTCTCGTCTCTCATCTTCTTGTTGTATTTGCCTCCGTACAGTTTAACGTTTTCTATGTGCTATGTACGTGATGTCTTCCTATGTGCTCCCTCACTTTGTTTTACACCTGATGATGATCGCTTGTGTTGCGTTCAAAACGTCGTGATTTATTATTTTAATATAATTTTCTACATACGTGACTTTACCGAAAAAAACAATGAGTATAGCTTGGGAATGCTTCATTTAGCAGTGGATTGATCAAAGCTGACCACAATGCATGAGGAAGTTGGAACCAATACAGAATTTGGCCACGTCAAGATAGGATGCGTGGCTGGCGAGACCATGCCTGGGTCACTGCTCACCTCCCACCCACTCGGGCCCCACCTCTTCCCCTATCGCCTGTCCCCATTGCAGTAAGCTATTGGATTAACGATAAACTTGCTTATCTACATTAGAGTTCTCAATGTAATCGAGTTAACTTTTATTGAAGCAACCAAAAATAAATATGTATTCGATATCAAACGTATAACAATACAGCACTTGGGAATCACAAAACGGTGCAAAGGACAGACCAAGTCGCAGCTTCCTTCTCTTGCAGCAGTTTAGTTGAGCTCAAACACACTTCATTCCCTCCCTCTGATTACAGCAACACACCTGTAAATAACATCGAGTTTAAATCTGATTGGTTGTTCCTGTGATGTCACGACATTTAAGATTCCAGGTCCGGTGGTATGGTTATTCTGACTTGGTGGATTCCATCCTGAACATGCTTGAAACCTCATCTCTAATCGCTACATTTGGTTGAGAATTATTCTTCAGCTCACCGGTGAGTCAAAACAATCGGCGTATTAAGACACTAGTACACGTTGCAATTTAATTTGACTGTCAGGTGGTGAATGGTTTGACAAATTTGGCCAGATTATTTACATGGGGTAATCAATTGAGAATCGTAACTGCATTGTTAGTGTCATACAGGGTATACTCAGGTATTTAGAGATGTCTCTACATGGAGGATGTGTACAGAAGTTGGGGTGTAATGATTCACCCCCACCTTAGATTCCATGAACTGTTACAAAACGGAGCCTCGACTCAATTCAGGAATATATTCTCAATTGCACAATCGTGTTTGTCGGTTATACAGTTTTGTCTGCTCCAATAAGCAAAATGTAACACCGCACTATTTACAGAACAGGAAAAGGGTTGATTCTTACACACGTGATTCAATGTGTGGAACATGAGCGTTAAGTATCGAATTTGGAGAGTCCACGCGTTAAACCCACAAAAGCGTCTGCTGTTAGTGCGCTGGGTGAGGTAGCCCTGGAATAATAACTGGAGGTTTAGGTGCAAGAACACAGATGCCCAAGGTCTTGACTTGTTTTTAACCTTCTTATTTATTGGATGACCAGCTGCCTGTGGAACATATAAACGATAAAACACATTGAAACATTTCAAAATCCCAGTGAAGATGACACGTGAGCAAGAGACTGAGCGCACCACTCCTGCACAAGGACGTGACACGGCACTTGGTGCGGAGAGCACACGCAGAGTGCCGGGCCCGGCCACACAAGAAGTTGTCGTACGAGAGGCATGCTGTTGCGTGGCAGTCCAATAGATATTTTGATTTCTAAGAATCTAAATTTGGCCAAATTAAGTGAAAATACCATTTCATGTTAATTTTTTATAAATCAGTTTGCCAGGCTGACCACTCACGACACTTCAGAACCCAGTTTAATCAATATTTATTACTCGTTTACTTTCAAGCCTTTCAGGAGGGTTCCTGGCAAGTTTCCACAGAAAGGGGTAAAGTTGCAAATTGAAAGCTCAACTAAGTTTCCAGGTAATTTTTCAGCAATGGGACGTTTGGCCAATTCCAGCTTCATTGTTATTTTTTTAGATAAGGAATAAACCAGAGAACCCCGAGGAAATCCATACAGAACACGAGGAGAACATACAAACTTCACAAGGCGCACGAGTCACGAATTAAACCCAGGCCCTTCTTCCTGAGGGACAAGCGTTCCCACTGCGCGCCACCCTGCTGTGAGTGGCCGCCCAGATTCACAACGAGCCACGTGCCCGACCGAGCGCTCGCCGCCTCCACTCACTGTGCTTGCTGCTGCCGCCGGAGCTGGGCCGGCCCTGCTGGGGTCCGGCCCGGGAGAAGCGCGGAGCGAGGCTGGGTGGGGTTTTGAGGCGGAGCGCCTGGGCGGCCGGCGACTCAGGCGTGCGAGGGATGCGCGGGCGGCTGCCGAACGCCACCTTCACGTCTCGCACGCTGCCCGGCGCGGCGGCACAGGCAACGAGGCGTTCACACAGCAATGAATTTCAGTGTCGCGGTAGAGGAATATTGTCCTTAAACATGTAAATGAGAACAAGGCATTGCCACGTGCTATACGATCACTGGGGAATTTTAACTGGGGCCTCATACAAAAGAGGGCCCCCCCCACAATGGCCCTGTGGAAAATGACACAACATACATTTTTCAAAATATAAACACAAAAAATTACCAACCTATTGTACATTTTTCACATGCATTTGGTTAAATAAATAAACAATATTTCTGTTCACGACTATTCAAGATGAAGATGTTACGTTTTATTTATTTAACTCCTACCCAAGAAAACCTCCCCGAGCCTCAAGACCCTTTCAGGAGCATTTCTGCTCGCAATATTGGGACATTGCGTATTATTGCACATGGGAAGAAACCAGACCACCCGGAAAGAACTGCTGACATTAGTTATATTACCAACCTACTTACTGGACAGCCCAATAAGGTACCGAACTGCTACTGCCAGTGTGTTACACACACACAATCTCTGTATGATCCACGAACCCTGCCTCCAAATTTCTCATCGGGTCTCTTTCAACTTCCACATCCCAGCCGGTTCTGCATGAGTGGCTCCAGCGCGAGCCACGTTTACCCACTTGACGCTCTGAGACTGCGTCACCACCAGAGGGCAGGATGACTATGAGTGTACGGTGCATGGTGGTGGTCGTGGTATAGCGCACACGAAAACAGAATTCAGGACTGATGACAAGCGCCTCGCTCTCAATATACATCTAAGTAATTACACGCATGTGTTCCAGCAAGCTGCACCAAACACTTAGCAAGAAGGAGGCTGCACAGCTCACCTGCCTGATGCGACCTGCACCTCCGAGTCAGCGGTGTGGGAAGGAGGCTCTCTCAGCGAGCGCGGAGATGCTTCTGCCCCTCCATCTGTGTGGAAAAAAGAGCGCAGTCTGGCTCAATATACTGCATCCAAACACAAGAAGCATGTCAAGGTGAAGATTTCCTGCTCAAATGAGAGCTGCTCATTGCCTGTTTACAGTATCTGAGCCAGTGGTGAAAGTTCCTCATTCCTATGGCGGCAGCAAGTATATCCATAGGACAACAACTCTACTACTTCCCCACAAAAATGGTACTCATTATACGACGCCGAAGGGATGATGGGCCAAGTCAAACCCCCAACCAGAAATTTAACCAGTAACCTTTCCATTGAGAGCATGTCGCTCTACGACAAACCCACCTGGCCAGTTCATATAAAATGTCATTAAAATATATGAAGCATTTTACAACTCCATTTCAAGACTGTACAGGACAAGACTGGGCAGGGAGGTTGAGGCAAGGTTAAGGAATGAGGATTTATATGGCACTTGCTTACATGCCCCAGCATATCAGATCTCATCTCAATCATTCTAATGCCCAGCTGTAGTTATTTTCCCTTTTTAGCCTAGCGGACCCCCTGATGAAAGCTGTGTCTGTGTGGCACAAGGTTACACAGCACCAGCCAAAACGTTGGCGTTATTCCACCAGGAAGGTTCAAATTCGCACTTTGTTAGGTGACCCAGGTGTGAATGTATTCATAGTTTGAGCCTTACTGGCCGGAGAGGCAGAGCTGGGCCGGCTGCCCGAGCGGGTGGGAGGGCGCGAGCTGACGTCAGAGTGCGCGGTTACCGAACCGCCACCCTCCGACAAATTAACCGGCCTGATGACACAAAGACAAATATCCCCCATAGAGTCTTAACAGACTGTAATAGGCAAGGACTGTTAGCGAGCACCTATAATGGCCAGCATGGCAGTAGGGGGGTATCACGTGGTGAGTACGTACACGGTGAGTGCCGAGCGATGAGTGCTGGGCGTCACGGGTCTCTGGAGCGGCTCATTCATACTCTGGCTCACAATGGCCGGGTTCCGGCGCCGATGCTGTAGAGTGTTCGTCATGATCTGTACACACAAGTTACTAAATGTGTGTGAACATTTATTCATTCGTAGAGAAGCAGAGAGGTGCATTCTGGGAATTACACTGAAACAGAAAGAGGAAAGCATGGATGAGGGTGTCAATGCAAATTAGAGACATCTTTGTATTGACTTAAGAAAAGTGGGCTTGGTCAGGACGCAGCGATTGAAGAGATGGCACAGCACGTACCCCGAGGTACTCCGCACTCAGCAGCTTCTCCCCGGTGAGCTCTCCAGCCTGCGGCCTCAGCACCTCCGCTTTGTCCAAGTCCAGCTCCATGCCATCCTGCTCCTCCTGGACATCATGGCACAAAGACAAAAATCCCCCGTGTAGTCTCCACGGCCTGTTGGGGCAGTTGCTGTCAGCACCTTTAAAGGCCGGCGCGGTGCACAAGAGGGTGGTGCGGCCAACACCAAGCTAGCCATCTTTGTCTCCCCATTGCTGATGCTTCACAACCCACGAGGTACTAATTTAAGACTAAGTGGACCTAGTGGAGGCCCACAAATTATTCAAATGTTTGTATCTGTGGGTCGGGAGCAGGAATAAAACTGGTCGCCAGGTTCGTTGCACAGTTCCCTTAGACCTCAGTTACGCTTAGGTCTAAGAGAACTATACATTAAACATTAAACTGTGATAAGAGTTAAGCACAATATCACCAGATTTCAAATCAATACCTGCCACTCGAAAACAGGTGGAAATTCCGAAACAGGTGGCAAAGCTAGTGGAATGGCTCATGAGTGGCAGGGCAGAAGGGTGCGTTGCCAAGAGGGTCACCTCATCCTCCTCCTCTTGTTCTTCATCATCGGACTCCACTCCTTCATCCGGAGAATCTGTAAAAACACTCAGCTGTGTAAAATACAGGACACAACTATAGTGTATCATTTCAGAAACTCACACTTTGCTGTGAACTAACTGGGGGTCTAAGTCCAGAAAATGCTCATGAGATTTGTCACAAGTCCAGCAGGCTGTGATTGTAGCAGGATCCGAAACGTCGCAAGCGAAAATTAACACTGCAGGATAAGCGCAACACATCAACATATGCTGCGACTGCTGCTGCGCTGCCCTTGAGGCAGCTTGGCTCACTTCCCCAGCCGCACACAGCAGCATGACTTGTGCAGCATGCAGAGATCCTAGCATCGCACTCATCCCCACAGCACACACACCTGGAGAATTGACCTTTTGGTAGAAATATTGGCAAATCAACAAAAAATAGACGAGATTTGGCAATCTTCTTTGGTTCTTTCGGTAAAGTCACTTTACCGAAAGAACCAAAGAAGATGAATCATTGCAGTCACGAAAGCTTTAAATCGAGATTTGGCAACATTATTGTCAAGTAATGGCAACTCCTGTTGTCCATATATAAAATTTCTCAGCCAATTGTGGTGTTAAGAATGAATGACAAAACGCATGTGTGTTCTAAATCTAAAAAAACAGTTTCCTAGATGGGTAGAACATGTGTTCGTGTTCGAGCGAGCTTACCTGAGTTGAGCTGCTTTATAATGAACTCAATTTGTCTGTTTGTCTCCACGTTGCCTTCCTTCACGAAACAGCTGAGGATCTCTTCCATGCCCTGAGGGAGACAGCCATAACGCAGCGTCGACCGTACGCATCCTGCGTAATTCACAACACAGCTCTTGATGGACAACCACTGATATAAACATGTCCACAGAGAGGTATACATCATACGCCAGACACGCTACACCAGGGGATACTGCATCGAATATGAAGCTACTGGCTTGGAGCGTACACTGACACAGACTCAGACACACAAACTGACCCAGCCAGCACTTCTCCCACCTATATTGGCAATCGTATGCATGTGTTGTCTACTTTGTTATGTTGAGTACGTGTTAGGTGACTGCCACACCAACAGCAGCCCAATCATTTCCTCTCTAACTAGGGTTGCCACCTTTTCCGCAGACTAATCTGGGACATATTTCTCAGTCAGACTCGAACAATCAAAACTGCAATCTACTCTGATAAAGTTCAACACAATACCGGTACCAGATCTGGGTACAAATTAATTCCTGCCACACGAACACAGATACCATTCCCGGACTCTGCAGGCCACATCTGAACAGGTGTCAACTCTATCTGAAACTATTTTCTTATTTTACCAGCCACCAAAACTGTGCCCTCGGCCTCTGTATGTGCACGGGTGATGTCTCTGGCCTTGCTCAGTCGTCCTATTGACCAACGATGCTCCTTACCATGGCCTTGGCTTCCTCGCGTATAGAGTACAGGGCCAAGATGCTGTAGAGGGCACCGTTCACGTAAGGACGAATCTGGAACACACACCCCCCGATTCCATGACCACACACTCAGCCTCACCATTCCCATAGCAAATTCAACCAGCAACGTTAAAAGAACAGAACTTACTTGGCAATCACTAAGCTTTAAGTACAACTGCACGCGGTTGCGTTAAATTGGAATTAAATTTCGTAGCATCGTATCTCCAGATTTAACATGCACATTTTCACAGCCAATGCTTCTAATTTGTAATGGATTTATTGGGTGAGGCCACATACTGATCTGACCAAATTTGTGGAGAAAGACCCTTAAGTATGAGTTCGTCATAGCCAACTGCTAAATGTGATTGTGAGAATCGTTCTTAAACTCACCAGGGGAGATGCAAACAATAACAATTGGAGCGTTGTTAAACGCTCATTAACTGCGTGACAATTTAATTTGTTTGGCTGTGTCAAGTGGTGTAAGGTCTTTCAATACAAATTTAGTCAAATCATTAAGTAGCTTAACGCTCCCATCAATTATGAATCGTATCTCCAGATGTGTTAGTCTTTTACAAAAATAACTATGATGTGCCAGTTGGACAAGCTTTCTGACTTGTCTATTAACCCTTTTCAAGCAGTATGTCCAGCAGTTGGCGATAAGAGATACTATTCATCTACGTTTGTTTTTAGGGTATGCCACGTGGTAGTTTTATGCCAAATTTCTTGTTTTTAACTCTCCACCACCCGACAAGATTGTCACGTTTACTCAAATTCTGATGAATATCGCTCCTCACCGGTGCCTTATTTATTTGTGACTTGCTTTCCTTTTCTCTAATTTGCACTCTTATCTTCTTGCTGTATTGTTTGTTGCTGACACTTGCTGACCCGCCATTATTGGACTTCTGTGAAAAAGAGCTTCATAGCTATTCGGATTGTTCCAGGATAAATATTCTGATTCTGATTTAAGACCTTTCATGGATAAATGTAACATCAACGTACAATGAGGTTTTGCTCAAACTGCTTTGAGCTGCATCAGGTAGAGAGCTGGGAGAGCGAGTGCGCCGTACAATATCTCTATCAACGGATATTCTGAGACAATGACTGCAGCAAGGCCTGAGTGCTGAGTGTTCGGGGGACTCACCTCCTGGTTCTCATGGCCCAGGAGGTCGGTGAGCACCTTGAAGACACTGCGCGCATCCTCCGCGCACTTCCTCTTCCCTGCCGACAGCGAGCGCACGTGGCAGGGTGGGCAGCACCACAACGCATGGCAAAGGGTGTGACAGTCACCACTGGGATGAGAAACTCGATACAGGGCAACACACCATGAGACTAATAGTAAAACCACATTTTGTACCTCATTCAAGACAGGAGATTTGGTTTCTGCAGAAAGGTTAAAATGTTGCATGACGATTTAAAGTAAAGTGAACTTCACAGAGAAATTAAGGCGAGTGTTGCTCAAGGTCAAGCAAGATGCAGGGAGTTTGAGTCACAGAGCTGCCATTGGGCAGAGGACAAAAGAGAGGAGGTTAGAATCTGGGCAGCCACCCATGTCTAAACTGGGTTGTCACAACTGCACAGGTACAAGCAGACGCGTGTACGACTTGAATATCCTGTGTGCCGGGCTAGAAGGGTGCCTGAGTGCAGCAGCAGCAGCGTACCGGCTGAGCGCAGGCACAGATTCATGAGCAGAGCCACGGAGTACTCGAGCGTATAATCAGAGAGGGCGTCCGTGTCTCCGAGCTCAGAGATGAGCCACAGCACCAGCCCATCCTGGATCATGGCCGTCTGCAGGCTCCGCCTGGTACGCCCAAAACAAAGGACAGAGTTGATTAGAGGAGGCTGATTTCAGACAACAAAAAATAATGCCTCCGTCCCTTACCTATCCCTCCACTTTGTCTCACAACATGACACCAGTAGCACGACCGGGATAAAACTGGGGAAATAATGGCTTACTTGAGACTGAGCTTTTGAAGTGCGCCCAACACATTTTCACGAGTCAGTGAATCGCGGTCTTCTGCTTGAAGGCTCTCCTGCAGCACTCGCAGCACCGCGGGACTCTGCGACAAGTAAGTGCGACCTGCAACACATTGACAAAAATAGCGTACCACCACCGTCACTCCAACATCACCAATCATCATCAAACCACTGTCATCATCATCACCATTAGTCCAACATTTTTTTTCATTTACACATTTTGGATATTTTTGAGACAGCATAGGAATTGGTAAAGCAGGATGGCGTGGTGAATAGAATCACATCTGTACCTTTTCACATGGCACTTCAAATAAATCAATGTTCATTTGCATCCTGCACTTACCGTCAGCCAGAGATGCAAGTGCATTGATGAGCCGGGCCATGTACTGTCGCACAACCTCACTCTTGGACATCAGCAGACCCAGCACATCTGCCTGTTAAATAAATCCAGACCAAGCCTGTTAAATCAACGTGTGGCCATATTATTGTTTAGGCCATCAACTTGATGACTATACTATACCGATGAGTCCTAATGAAGACATAAACGGCCTAAAGTTGTCTCTGTGTCATTACTGCCTGTTGGGATGGCCACATTAATCAACTCTACTCGAGTTGGTGACCTAAACCATAACACGGCCGCACATTCAGCTGTCGAGCTGGTGGTCAAGACAACACTGAGAGCACGGTACATGCAGTGTGGTGGTCACATGGCATGCATGTTTGTGAACAACCCACAAAGGTACACTGTTAAACCTGGTTTCACACAGACACGAACAACATAGGGCGCTGAGTGGGCAGGAAGCAGCGTGAGAACTACTCTTACTACTGCTGTGTTACCAGTTGTCAGCTCTCACTCACGTTGTACTGGCTGCGCGCGTGACAGCCCAGCAGGTCGTTGGCAATGAAGGCCTGCAGCACCGTGTCCCTCTGCTCTCCCTGCTGGGACTTTGTCAAGCGCTGCAAGAAACGTACATGACACTCTTTGGTACACAAACGTCACCACTGTCCTCGTGTATGAGCGTTAAGCCGAAATGCAAAATCAAAGCAGCGTCCTTCAAGCTTTAATGCCCTGAAGGGTTTCCGCCTACTGGGTGTGACCGAGGATTGACCCAGAGAGTCCCCAGGATGTGGCATCTGTATTCGGGTGGATGTAATTAATTTGTACCGAGATCTGGTTCCGATATTGTATTTAATTTTATCACAGTACAATAAACTGGAGTTTTGAAAGACTCGGGCTGATTGAGAAATATGTCCCAGTTTGGTCTACAGTAGAAAAGGTAACCACCCTAACTCCAAAACAAATATTTATCTCTCTCCTTTCTTTAAATCACAACCCCTCCTCTCCCCAGAGCCGGCGATGCACGCGCTGCACTTCATCTCAACGCAGCGACACGTGAACGCGTCATGAACCCGGCGTGATTGCGGGGTGAGTGTGGGGGCAGACCCAGCGCAGAGCCTGCAGCAGCAGCGCCTTGAGGCGGTCCGTGCCGTGGAGCAGATCGTGCCTCAGCTTGTCGTAGTCGAGCGACGGCAGCAGAGGGATGTCGCGGGGGTGCCTGCGTGAGAGGGGCAAGGCAACGTCGCTCAACGTGACACACCGCCTTAACAGACTCTCGGGGCAAGTGCTGCTAGTGAGCACCTGTGAAGAGCGGCACGGCACACGAGGGGGTGGGTGGCCAGCACCATTCCCAGTCGCTTTTGTCTCCCCAGTGGCGATGTTTAAACACTGCACCAGGTACTCAATTGAGGCTGAATCGACCTAGGGGAAGCCCAGAACCGGTTCAGATCGATCTCGGGTCGCTGGGTTTGTAGTGCAGCGCACTAACTGCGACACTACCGCTCCTCGCCACACTCCCACACCACCATCACACAACATTGCTCATACAACAGCCCTAGCACATATATTAGTACAATGACCCGACCTCTTTAAATAAAACTGGAAAAAGAGTCCCGTATTAACAAAGCCAATACATTATGTTTATTTATAGAAAAAAAGGCATTTGTGTAAATATTTAATTAACATAAGTTAACTAAAAATTGCAAACATCTTTTAACAATGTAATACGTACGAAAACTGTTCAATATTGACGATGATGTATCCTGTGAATTGAGCACAATACTCACATAGGGGCAACAGAGGCTCTCAGGATTGTGGAGGCCTGAACACACATAGAGAAAGCACATTGAGCAGAGATTGAATTAACAAAAACACGCCAGGATTCGAGCAATCCCACAGATTTCTAATAAATGAGTCACTCAACAGTAACCATTTAATTATGTCGGATTTATTTATTTATTTTGGGTTAGGCCATGTAAGGATCAAAATTAGATCATCTGTGGTTCCATTTGGTTGGAAAAATTTGAAACTGACGCCATCCAGACTGCCACTCTACGCCCGACCTTATGGAAGAGGTACGTTGATGACACCTTTGTCATCTGGCCACATGGCCAGCCTGCTCTAGACCAATTCCGCGACCACATCAATTCCATACACCCAGCCATCAGATTTACCATGGAGGTCGAAAAAGATGGCAAACTACCCTTTCTGGATGTCTTAATTAAAAGGAGACATGATGGTTCAATGAGCCACTCTGTCTACAGGAAAGCTACCCATACAGATGCTTACTTGAAACCGGATTCCCACCACCATCCATCCCAGAAGAACTGCCTCATCAAGACTCTATACCATAGAGCCCAATGCATTTCCGACCAGGAACACATTACCAGTGAACTCAAGCACGTACACCAGGCTCTCAGGGCTAATGGCTACTCCGACTACACAATCCGCAAAGCCATCACTCCAGTCATGAAGAAGGATCCTCTTGTGGAGCCACTCAAAACCATCACCTTACCCTACATTGCAGGGGTCACTAAAAAGATCTCCAAAATCCTGAATAAACACAAGATCCAGGTCCGATTCAACACAGTACACAAAATCCGTGATTTAGTTCCATCTGTAAAAGATGCTCTTCCAGACATACAGTACCCAGGCGTTTACAAACTAAAGTGCCTCTGTGGTAGTAGCTACATTGGAGAAACCAAAAGACATATCTCGGACCGCATCCGCGAACATAAAGCAGACTTGAAACACGGTAAGACGAACTCCTCTGCCGTGGCAGACCACTGTTACAATTCAGTGGGCTCACATGACATTGACTTCTCCAAGACGGAGGTTCTTTGCAAACCAACCGGCTACCATGAGAGATTCGTTCATGAGGCCATTCACATATACAAGCACAGAGACAATTTCAACCGAGAAGATGGATTCAGGCTTAGTAACCACTGGAAAGATGTGTTAAATCATTTCTGTTCTTAATTAATTGTAATTTTACGATGTCCTTCAGACCGCAGCTCTTTCGCCAGCATTGCCTCTTAATACCTCTCACACCACGGTTAATGGTATGGTTTACAACATGGAGCATACTAGGGCCTCGCAGCTGTCTCTCTCCCCCTCCTCTGTTCCGACCATGGACGAACTCGTCCGTCTGAACGGGGCCCATAGCTATCCGTGGTACGGAAATTTGAGGGTAAGAATCCACCCATTTTTTCGCCATATAGCATTGTGATATATAACGACTTATGGTTGGTGGCTTAGCTGATTGGAGAATATAGAGTTTATTGATAACATGAAGGTAATTTATATTTTAGTTTTTATTGGTTCACTATATAGTACTGTGAATAGCTCAGATGTGTAGTCATTTCTGTGACCAGTCACTAGCAAATCACCCAGTTATTTCAATGCTAAATTCGCCTAGTTATTTCAATGCTAAATTCTCCTGTTTGATTTGTACTAAGTGCCTCGGTGAATGTGTATGCTCTGACTTCAACGTAGCTATTTCTGTAGCAGTTACAAGCGAATCACTCAGCCATTTCAATGCTAAATTCTATGCTAATCCCATTGTCAAGGGGTGCCTCTGCGGATGTGTATGCCTTAACTTAGCTATTTCAATGCTAAATTCTATGCTAATTCCTTTTAACAATGGGTGCCTCTGCGGATGTGTATGCTTTAACTTTTAACATAGCTATTTCTGTGACCAGTCACAAGCTAATCATTCAGCCATTTCAATGCTAAATTTTATGCTAATTCCTGTGTCAAGGCTCTTTGTTCCTCTCACACAGCTTAAAAGCCGTGATCTGAACGTGGCTCTCTCACTCCAGCGCTGTCCTACCAGACAGTCTCGCCCCCCTTCACCTGATGAAGGCCGCTTGTGTTGTGGCCGAAACGTCGTGAGAATATTATTGTGTTATTTTATTTTATCAATTTATTATTTTATTCTCATTCTACGTGACTTTACCGAAAGAACCAAAGAAGATGAATCATTGCAGTCACGAAAGCTTTAAATCGAAATTTAACCGCCTCTACGGGGAGGGATTCCACACATCCTTAAGATCATTCAACAGACTTCGGGATAAGAAGGCTCAACTAATCGAGTCTCTCACCTTTCTGAAGAGATGCCGCGACTCTAAGGTAATACCAACCGCATTTACACTAACCTCTGCTGTTGCAACTTCTCTCAATGCAAAACGAATTCTAGCTAGAACTAGCTTCGCTCTTATCTCGGAAAAAATCAGACTTACACGCACCGAACTCGATCAGTTAGACAAGACACTCTACAAATCACACTTAAAATTGACAGCAACAATGTCTACATCGGATTGGGAACATGTAGACAATATGACTACCTCTTCGGCTGCCACTATGTCGAACAAATGTAGGGACAATTTGATTTCCAAATTCAATCACCTCTCCAGCAAAAAATCGGATCCACACACCGAAAAGATAGACGTCAACAAAGTCGTAATTAATCGCAGTAACAGTTCCATTTCTGATGGTCTGAAATCCGTTTTAGCTAAAGGTCTTAACTTTGCTGTCACACCGAGACACTTACCGGTTAATGATATCATTGCCCATGTTGACGTTGCACTCAAGGGCTTGAGTCACATCTCTGCAGACGTAGCAAGATCTGAAATCGCTGCAACCCTCAAAAACGCTAAGTTGCCACCCAGCAACATCAGCAAAGACGAACGTTTTGAATTATCTCAATTAAAAAAGAGGGATGATATTGTCGTTCTCTCAGCTGACAAAGGCAATGCCACTGTCATCATGGACAAAACAGAATATAACAACAAAATTCAAGAACTACTCAACGATGGCAGCTATACAAAAATAAAAAGAGATCCCACCAACAGCCTGGTCACCAAAACGAACAAAATTATCTCTGATTCAACAGCATTAATTGATGAGATCAAACAGTTCTCGTTGAAACCCTCTGCTGCCAGACCACCAAGATTATATGGCCTTCCAAAGATACACAAAGAAGATACACCCCTTCGTCCCATCGTCTCTACTATCAGCTCCCCCACCTACAAACTGGCACGTTTTCTGGCTGATATACTGCGACCTTTCACTGGAAAAACCACCTCTGCGGTACTAAATTCTACTCACCTGGTATCGACAATCAAAGACATTTCCCTGTCCCCAAACGACCTGCTTGTCAGTTTTGATGTGGTGTCCTTGTTCACCAAAGTCCCGGTACCTGACACCATCGCTATCATTGAAGACCTGGTTCATCAAGGACTGCATACTGATGTACCCCCCCTGGTGAGACATTGCTTAACCAACACATACTTCACCTGGAATGGAACTTTCTACAAACAAACTGAGGGCACCCCAATGGGCTCCCCCCTATCTCCGGTTGTAGCCAACGTATTCATGGAAAAATTTGAAACTGACGCCATCCAGACTGCCACTCTACGCCCGACCTTATGGAAGAGGTACGTTGATGACACCTTTGTCATCTGGCCACATGGCCAGCCTGCTCTAGACCAATTCCGCGACCACATCAATTCCATACACCCAGCCATCAGATTTACCATGGAGGTCGAAAAAGATGGCAAACTACCCTTTCTGGATGTCTTAATTAAAAGGAGACATGATGGTTCAATGAGCCACTCTGTCTACAGGAAAGCTACCCATACAGATGCTTACTTGAAACCGGATTCCCACCACCATCCATCCCAGAAGAACTGCCTCATCAAGACTCTATACCATAGAGCCCAATGCATTTCCGACCAGGAACACATTACCAGTGAACTCAAGCACGTACACCAGGCTCTCAGGGCTAATGGCTACTCCGACTACACAATCCGCAAAGCCATCACTCCAGTCATGAAGAAGGATCCTCTTGTGGAGCCACTCAAAACCATCACCTTACCCTACATTGCAGGGGTCACTAAAAAGATCTCCAAAATCCTGAATAAACACAAGATCCAGGTCCGATTCAACACAGTACACAAAATCCGTGATTTAGTTCCATCTGTAAAAGATGCTCTTCCAGACATACAGTACCCAGGCGTTTACAAACTAAAGTGCCTCTGTGGTAGTAGCTACATTGGAGAAACCAAAAGACATATCTCGGACCGCATCCGCGAACATAAAGCAGACTTGAAACACGGTAAGACGAACTCCTCTGCCGTGGCAGACCACTGTTACAATTCAGTGGGCTCACATGACATTGACTTCTCCAAGACGGAGGTTCTTTGCAAACCAACCGGCTACCATGAGAGATTCGTTCATGAGGCCATTCACATATACAAGCACAGAGACAATTTCAACCGAGAAGATGGATTCAGGCTTAGTAACCACTGGAAAGATGTGTTAAATCATTTCTGTTCTTAATTAATTGTAATTTTACGATGTCCTTCAGACCGCAGCTCTTTCGCCAGCATTGCCTCTTAATACCTCTCACACCACGGTTAATGGTATGGTTTACAACATGGAGCATACTAGGGCCTCGCAGCTGTCTCTCTCCCCCTCCTCTGTTCCGACCATGGACGAACTCGTCCGTCTGAACGGGGCCCATAGCTATCCGTGGTACGGAAATTTGAGGGTAAGAATCCACCCATTTTTTCGCCATATAGCATTGTGATATATAACGACTTATGGTTGGTGGCTTAGCTGATTGGAGAATATAGAGTTTATTGATAACATGAAGGTAATTTATATTTTAGTTTTTATTGGTTCACTATATAGTACTGTGAATAGCTCAGATGTGTAGTCATTTCTGTGACCAGTCACTAGCAAATCACCCAGTTATTTCAATGCTAAATTCGCCTAGTTATTTCAATGCTAAATTCTCCTGTTTGATTTGTACTAAGTGCCTCGGTGAATGTGTATGCTCTGACTTCAACGTAGCTATTTCTGTAGCAGTTACAAGCGAATCACTCAGCCATTTCAATGCTAAATTCTATGCTAATCCCATTGTCAAGGGGTGCCTCTGCGGATGTGTATGCCTTAACTTAGCTATTTCAATGCTAAATTCTATGCTAATTCCTTTTAACAATGGGTGCCTCTGCGGATGTGTATGCTTTAACTTTTAACATAGCTATTTCTGTGACCAGTCACAAGCTAATCATTCAGCCATTTCAATGCTAAATTTTATGCTAATTCCTGTGTCAAGGCTCTTTGTTCCTCTCACACAGCTTAAAAGCCGTGATCTGAACGTGGCTCTCTCACTCCAGCGCTGTCCTACCAGACAGTCTCGCCCCCCTTCACCTGATGAAGGCCGCTTGTGTTGTGGCCGAAACGTCGTGAGAATATTATTGTGTTATTTTATTTTATCAATTTATTATTTTATTCTCATTCTACGTGACTTTACCGAAAGAACCAAAGAAGATGAATCATTGCAGTCACGAAAGCTTTAAATCGAAATATTAACTGGCTTTCACAAATAAGTAAACTCACAAATGTGGCGATTGAAGATTGATTTGAAAACTTGTGAATTAAATATTTCAAAGGGAATGAGGAGCTGATTTCTTGATGGAGTCCATTTAACCATGAGGCCACTATGCTCCAGCGTCTGGTACAGGATACCTAGACACCAGAGTGATTTGGGGATAGTTACTCTTACAATGCAGCTGTCTGTAATGTTCACGTTCAGGAGCATGGGTTAGAATGCTGACTCACAAAGGCCTATTCCTGCATATGATGATGTAAGTGGGAATTTAAAATACGCATTGCGGCACTGATACCACCCGCTGTGAGGGAACCGCGGGAGGGGAATGCGATGGGCGAGTGTGTGTGAACGTGTCCGGTGGTGAGCGTGCCGGCCATTGGTTTAATACAAGCTGCAAACTCTGAACCAGTTAAAACATTCAGTGTTTCATCAGCAGTCATGCTTGCTTAAACCAATGCTGGTTACCTGCCAGATGCTTATAGGTAAGGACCCTCTGTAAAATAGGGGTCCTCGTTTGACATAAAGCTAAATGCTACTCCTCTACACTAACCAGACTTCTTAGAAGAGATGAGCCTCACCACACACGACCTACCTAAATACTGTGGTGTACATATTTACTTTGCTGGATGGAGAGGCAGTTGGGGGGTTTAAGACATTAACACCATAGTTTAACTGCTATGCCAGGAAATTGAATCAACCCGTGAAACTCTGGATTGCAAGTCCAGCAGTGTGCACACCATTACACAAACACCGTGGCAGCTCCCTAGGTCCATGCCACTCTCTTTCCGGTGAGAGGTGTAACTTATGAATGCAGGCCTGGCTTTGCAATCGGCAGTTTTCCACCAACGGTGAGACATGCAAAGGCTGGGCAGGGCAGCATTGCGGAAGGCTGGTTAGGCAGGTGCAGGGCTCAGTTCGGGGCTCAGTGGGTTAGAGCGTTGGGAAGATCTGAATTATTGTTAGAACAATAACTTAGCGCACAGATGCGTCATGAACCAGTTACGTTGGTTATATTAAAATAAGTGGCTAACTCATAATATGTAGTACAAATGTTTTAAGTAATGAACAATGAATAACCCATGCCCCAATGTTATAAAAAGCAAAACCTCATGAAAAGAAGGATGAGTGAAAGGAAAGGGTGTTAATGTTATTAGGCAGAAGGAAGAACAAGCAGGGTCATACACGGGAGCGTGCTCATTGAGACATGCTCACAGACATCCCCATCACGCATACTTACCTGTTCTGCGTACCAATAGTCGTCGTACTTGAAAGAGAATTTGAGAGAATAAGAAATTATGTTTTTTACTCCTGTAAAAAGCAGGCAGAAGTTAAATAGGAAAATGCTAGAATGAATGAAGTCTGAGAAGGCACTCGTGTGCTCTGAGCAGGGATCCGACTGCAGCCATGAACACTGCTGCACTCCCTGCCCCATGACCGACGATGCACACGCACATGAGATATAACGTAGTCTCGGGAGCACCTAAGTAGTAGTATTATAATTACACCTGTGTAGCCAGAAAACCCGCTAGACCAGCGGTCCCCAACCTTTTTGGCACCAGGGACCGGTTTTGTGGAAGACAATTTTTTCACGGACGGGGGGGGGGGGGGGGTGTTCATCATTTGGTCTTTCCCCCTTTTCAAAGAAGCTCTCCAGCGACGTTTGTTTTTTACTCATTGTGGCTACTAGGGGTTAGCTTGTGGCCTTACCAACATTGTGACTGAGACAAGTGCGCAGTGCGGGAAAGAGGCGCGAACGGAAGTGGTCAATAAAACAATGGGCAGGCCACGCGCGGACTCGCCGCTCACCTCCTGCTGTGCGGCCCGGTTCCAAACAGGCCACGGACCGGTACCGGTCCACAGCCCGGTACCGGTCCACAGCCCGGTACCGGTCCACAGCCCGGTACCGGTCCACAGCCCGGTACCGGTCCACAGCCCGGTACCGGTCCACAGCCCGGTACCGGTCCACAGCCCGGTACCGGTCCACAGCCCGGTACCGGTCCACAGCCCGGTACCGGTCCACAGCCCGGTACCGGTCCACAGCCCGGTACCGGTCCACAGCCCGGTACCGGTCCACAGCCCGGTACCGGTCCACAGCCCGGGGGTTGGGGACCCCTGCTAAAGACGATTATAGGAAGGTCCTGCCAGGGTTTTTCCAATAGGGGGCGATACTTTCAGCAGCATTGGTTTACCACACGTGAACACTTGACCGGTTTCAACATTTCGTGTTCAAGTGAGACTGACTCTGCTAATGGGAATGTGAAGACTGCTCCAGAGTCTGCTTGTGTTGAATCAATGCTGATTACATAATGCACCCCCAGAAGGCCCTGTGGCTGATGGGATGCACACAAAATCCTATATTTTTTTATGTAGAGGGAGAGATATTGGAACGAGGCATACTGTATTTGTATTTATTTTGCTATATTCTCCACAATGATTCTAATGATTGTTTTGTAAAATATATACAGACCCATGCTGGACATAGATGCATCTGCTTGTCAGTGACATTAAAGGGAGATCGTACCAACAAGTATCCGTACCCAAGTAGAATACCAGAGTGGCACAGCTCATGAGCCCCGACCCAGCTAAGTGAGCGACACAGCTCGTGCCTCACCACCCACACAGCTCGTGCTGTGTGGGTGGTGAGGCCCGGGAGTGCGGAGTAGCGAGTTACCGTGCCGGGGCGAGTGAAGTCCACGCTGTGCACCAGACTGTGGCGCAGCTGGCTGCTGAAGAGGCGCGTGCAGATGCTCTGCAGGTACTCCGCCGTGATCTGCTGGCAACAGCAGCCAAGACAAAAGCAGGGACTGTGCCGAGTCATCTATTAAACAGCACAGCCACCATCAGCAACACCTTGACACTGAATAGTCAAGTGATTTCCTACTCGATTAAACATTGAGGCATTCAACTCCTTGTTTCCAGCCCTGAGCCAATGGTGGTACATAAAAGAGTGAATTGCCATGTGGTGCAGCAGGACAGCGAGTAGAGCGAGCAGCTCGCGATCAGAAGGCCGTGAGTTAAAATCCTGGTTGGGGGTTGACTCAGCCCATCATCCCTGCAGGGTCAATAAAATAGATACCGCTATGTGGGAAGGTCAACAGCAGAAGATTTGCACCCGCCATAGGAATGCAGACTTTCCACCACTGGCTCAGGGCTGTAAATGGGAAGCAAGCACCACCCCGGAGCTGGATTGAATCAGACATCACTGCGTGTAGGCATCGCTCTCACCATCTTCCCGCTAATGGTGGCCTCGAGCGAGTCGACGAGCTCGGCAGTCACACTGATGAGGCCGTGGTAGTCGGCCTGCAGCTTGCTGTAGCGCCGCGTGTAGCCCGTGGCACGCCGGTCGGCATCCACGGCACGCCGCTCGCACTCGTGCAGACGCTCATGCAAGTCTGTTCGCCCCGCGCACACAACCACAGTCACTCAGCCACAAGCACGCAGCCACAGTAACTAGAACTGATTGTCCAAGTGAAATATGTTTTAATTAAAAGAAAATTATTCTTCAGAACCTTTGGCCCAACTGTGTAGCACAAATGAGAATGTTACAGAAACTATATAAATATAAGTGCAATTTACTTGCTAACTACACATTTCTTAAATCAAAACAGCAGCATACTATTTATTTAATTTAAGCAATGAGCATTTTTTTACTGAAAAATGTGCACTTACCTCTACTTGCGTGGCCACCTTCCTTCTGTACATTACCACCTTGTAAAGGATCATAAAACCCTCATCCATCATCAAATCATTCATGTTCTATCCACTGCTATATGAAGGCATCCCCAGATTACCCCTCACGGTCCTGCAATGCCACAATCCATCCAGCTCGTGTATGTTATTCGATCTCATTGCACCATCTCCGTGGTGGATTTTGTCTACTCTGGCATGTTGCCTCTTCCTGCAATGCGTATTCACCATGAAATGCTAAGCGCCATCTGCTTCACAGTGGACGTTAAAGATCCAGCAATGCCATTTCATGCAGACTAGGTCATCTGTGCCAGTGTCATGGTCTAAATGTGCCAAATTAGAAAGATTGCTTGTAGACTACTCGATTAGGAGAGATTGCTTTTTTATGAATTGTCCTTGTTTACCCATGAAAGCCTCACTCAACACTTTTTTCAGGAGGGTTCTGACACGTTTTCACAGGTGGTCGGTGTTGCTTCCGTGTGATCCCAACTGAGTAATTTGAAGGTTTTCAGCATTATATGTTTGGCCAATACTAATTACATTGAGTAATTAGCAATGGGAGAAAACCAGAGAACCCGGAGAAAATCCGTGCAGAACGTGGGGGAAATAAACAAAGCCCACAGACAAAGGCCCCAAATTCAGAAATAAAATCTAGATTCCTCTTGCTGTAAGGCACACGCATTACCGCTGAGCTGCCCTGTCACCCTACACATAGCAATTGTCGTCCGCGAAAGCAAAAACTTTGTTGGACCCTCCTGAAAAAGATTATTGAGGCGTTCCTGGGTAGTCCAGCATAGTAATTATGAACCGGTAACAGCTGAAGGATACAAACAGCGTGAGAAGGCGAGGAAAGCTGTTCGCCTTCAGCGTGAGTGACAGGAACCTCTCGAGCTGCGTCCTCAGCTCCGGGGTCCACGAGTTCTGCAAAACAACTGCTCAATGCAAATGGACAAACGTCCCAATCGTGGAGCCCACTGGTGGCTACGCCGCACGTGGCCTGTAACCCAGGACTGTGGAGGCAGCGGGGCCTGGTGGATCATCACACGTTCATGAAACTCCCTTCCTACCCGAGGGCTTCGAGGTAACCCTCTCTTAATGGCTCGCCAGGGTATGATGGCAGCACAGCAAGTGGATTAATTTCAATCTGTATTCCACCTGTTCAGGAATTTAGCATTACCCTATATCCTGAGTCAGCTTTCTTTGGATACCCCAGTTTCCTCCCACATGTATAAAACACTCATTAATGGAGTTGGCAAAACATCCCATTATAGGACCACAGAGCTTGGGCAATAGTTGGCACCGGTTCTGGCTTCCTTCCTGCTTGTCCGTAGTTTCCTTCGCATTAACTGTCAAGAGTGAACAAAAACTGTGCGTGTAACTAATTATATATTGATAAAGAATTAAATGCGGTCGAAACGTCGCGATTTATTTTAATATAATTTTATTGTATTTCTACATACGTGACTTTACCGAAAAAAACAATGAGTAATTTATGCAGTCACGAAAGCTTTAATTCTTTATTATCACACTTCTACGGGGAAGTTACCTTTACAATTCCGTCCTAAACTTATTGCCCTGTGTTGTCTGTTCTTCGAAGTGCCTCAATGTGCTTCGTCTTTTGTTATTTATTGAATGTGCTTCGTTTTTTGTTTTTTGTTTACCGTGGTTTTGTGTTTGTCTCTATACTTCCCTCTGTTTCCGCCCGCGCTCTTGCGCCCCTTGCTTTCTTCGGCCCCTCCCCCCACCTCTGGTACTTATTTAAGCCTCTGTCTGTTCATCCCTCTGGCCCTTTTTCTTGCTTCTCTGTCCGTCTTTCCTCTTCTTGCCTCTTGGTGTCTCTGTATATGTATTTCTGCTACCTTGTACCTCGTATTTGTTCACTCTGTCTATGCTGGTGTGCTCAACCCAGAGGATGAACACGAAATTTAGCACTCTTCTGAAATTCGTGGTCCACCAGGCAAGTGTCTAACTGTGTTGTTGGCCGACTGGTTTTGCATCACGTAATTTTTTCTTAGGTTTGTTGAATTCTCGTCTCTCATCTTCTTGTTGTATTTACCTCCGTGTAAGTTCAACGCTCTCTATGTGTTGCGTTGATGTCACCCTATGTGCTCCCTCGCTATTTGTTTTTTACACATGATGAAGATCGCTTGTGTTGCGGTCAAAACGTCGTGATTTTTTTTTATATAATTTTATTGTATTTCTACATACGTGACTTTACCGAAAAAAACAGTGAGTACATTATATATTATTCTCAATTACGCAAGATTCTTCATGCGGCTAGGATGCTTACAGTGATGGATAAGTATAATTCGCAGGGCGTATGGAGGTGGTAGGCCTCGTGTGGTCATGGGCCATCTGAACTCAAGTCACGGGCCAAATTTCCATAGGTTCCCCACCCTCCCCGGCCGAGAGAAAAGGACCGACTGAAGCGCATACCGAGAAGAGCTGGCGGAAGGAGGGGTGAGCGGCAGGCTTGGGCACAAAGGGCAGCGCATAGAAGGGCAGGAACTCCGTGGTCTGGCTGAGGGCCGAGCCGCGCGTCTCTAGGAAGGTCTTAAACTCCGTCATGCTCGCTTCCACCATTGCACTGTCCTGTGAGCGTCACACACACCGCGGTGAGTCACCATGAAGTCACTCGAAAGCACAAAGTTAACTACCCATGCTAAGAGTCCTTTAAACTTCTGCAACATCCAAATAAAGCTTCGTTTTGCAGATAACTTCAAGTTTATTTTAATATCATCATCAGCCATTGTCTTGCTACTATTGGATGAAGCCCAAGTCATTGAGATATCTTACCATCTTGCGTCTTCATGAATTCCCAGTGTGTGGCTGATAAGATATGTCATTTTCTTTACATGAAAGAACAGCTATGGGAAAGAGGTGCATTGTCTGCTTACTTATCTTGTTGCTTGTACTCTCTTTTGGTGGCCGCTGTGTGTGTGTAGTCTCCAAGGATAGTTACCGGCTTTCCCACGGCGTGCTGGATGGGGTAGATGGCAAAGTGAATCTGCAGGTAGAACTCCAGCTTCTGGGCCGTGGGGTCTGAATCGCACAGTGTCCCGGGGATGTTCTCCCCCCACAGCACGAAGAATTCGGTGCGCTCGCCCTGATCGAACGCTGACAGCAGCTCCCCCTGCACCACGCACGAGCGTCACGGCAGTCGTTGGCGTTTGATTGACAATCGACGAGCACAATTTATATGAAGCCTTTCTCGTAAAAAATGCCTCGAGGCAATTCCCCGACAGACAACTGCAACACCGTATATGCCTAAACCCCATTGCGATCATCAGATCACAATAGCATCCACATGAAAATCTAGTTATTTCATGCAATCCAAGATTACAATGTTACATTTCAACCCCACCAGTACATTACATTTATAATGCGTTTGAGACTAAACTTTGCATCCGTACGCGGCATCTACACCTCCTAGACAGATCTCTTTTTTCCTCCCGAGCCAACCTCCTTCCCAGCGCACATGTCTCGTTCACTTCTCTGCTCCTGCAGTTTGTATATCAACATATGTAAGGAGATTCATACTGTGCTGTGCTGCCCTCTTATGTAGAAGAAGCTGGCCCGTTTTAATGTCGTCCAAGTGCGGTTTTCCAGGTTGGGCTCTGGGATGCTTTTGCCACACGCTGCTGTGAGCATTTTCACGAGTTCAACTATTTGCCTATGATCGTCTCTTTCTCTCTATAAAATAAACAAATATCCTTCCTTAAGTTCTACTGCGGGAGGGATTCCGCAGGATGGCGTGGGGAGAGCTTGCGTATACCCAATGCGCACCCCATCCCGGAAAGCCCCGCTTGGAGAACACGATGCCCGTGAACCTTACACGCGAGTTACATTGAGATTTTATGTAAATGTTCGTAAACGTTTAAGATTTAAACTGAACTGGTCTGCAATTTGCATTAAATTTCCGTGGCCACATCGTTGGACGTCCAATATTTAACCCGGGGAGGGTGCTACCTGCACCAGCAGCACGTTCGAGTCCTTCATGACACCACCGGACTTGGGCACGGCCTTCCCCTTGCTGCTGCACTCACGATCCAGGGCCTTCACCGTCTCCTCGTACTCCATGAAGTTCAGGTACTGCAACCCACGCAACGCGGAGGTCACACGCCAAGCGTGGAGCACCTTCCACCCTCCAGTGACAACCCTACCTGGCCCCAAGCCCCCAACAGAGCCACCTTCCAAAGAGAGAGCAATGAACATTAATCGGGCGAAACCCCCATTGGCATGCACCAGACACGCACGTGCGTGCACCTCTCTGATGATGGAGCTCAGCTCCGCCTCATAGGCCAGGGCGTCCCCCATGACGCGCGCGCTGTCAGGGATCGCAGTGCTGCAGCCCTGCAGAGGGGGGAACACGAGACATCGTGACAACCACTCATCCCTCCACTCACTTCATCCCTCCGTGCACTCCTCCACTCACTCATTCTCTACCCACTCATCCCTCCACCCCTCCACCCACTCATCCCCCCACTCACTCTTCCACGCACTCATCCACCCACTCATACCTCCACACCTCCACCCACTATTCCCTCCATCTACTCTTCCCTCCACCCACTCATCCCTCCACTCCTCCACCCACTCATCCCTCCCCTCACTCTTTCCTCCACACACTCCTTCATCAATTCCCTCCACCATCTCTTCCCTCCACCCACTCATCCCTCCACCCACTCATCCCTCCACCCACTCATCTCTCCACTCACTCATCTCTCCACCCACTCATCCCTCCCCCTCACTCTTCTCTCCACACACTCCTCCAACCAGTATTCCCTCCATCTACTCTTCCCTCCACCCACTCATCCCTCCACTCCTCCACCCACTCACCCCTCCACCCACTCATCCCTCCCCTCACTCTTCCCTCCACGCACTCCTTCACCCATTCCCTCCACCATCTCTTCCCTCTACCCACTCATCCCTCCACCCACTCATCTCTCCACCCACTTATCCCTCCCCCTCACTCTTCTCTCCACACACTCCTCCAACCACTATTCCCTCCACGCACTCCTTCACCCATTCCCTCCACCATCTCTTCCCTCCACCCACTCATCTCTCCACCCACTCATCCCTCCTCCTCACTCTTTTCTCTACACACTCCTCCACCCACGCACTCCTCCACCCACTCTTCCCTCCACGCACTCCTCCACCCATTCCCTCCACCATCTCTTCCCTCCACTCACTCATCCCTCCACTCCTCCACCCTCCACTCACTCATCCCTCCACCCTTCACTCCTCCACCCTCCACTTACTCATCCCTCCACTCCACCCACCACTCACTCATCCCTCCACTCCTCCACTCACTCATCCCTCCACTCCTCCACTCACTCATCACTCCACTCCTCCACTCACTCATCACTCCACTCCTCCACCCTCCACTCCTCCATCCCCCACCCACTCATCCCACCACTCACTCATCCCTCCACTCACTCATCCCTCCACTCACTCATCCCTCCACTCCTCCACCCTCCACTCACTCATCCCTCCACTCACTCATCCCTCCACTCACTCATCCCTCCCCTCACTCCTCCGCGCACTGCGCCGAACCACAGCGGCACCACCACCTCTGACCCATGACCTGCGTCACTACTCGCGTCTCCTGGCTCCTATGACTTCGTACCGATGATGTATCCCTCCTCTCCCTGAATAACCGTGATGTGTCCCCTCTCTCCCCCGTGTATCCCTGATGTATCCCCTCTCTCCCTAAACACCCCTCTGTCAGTGTCAAAGCCGCTGCGTTCACCACTCGCACCCGCTTCGCCACCGTCTCCATAGACGCGACCGCGACTCCCGTCATCCCCTGCGCGATGCGAGCCCCGCCCCTCCTCCTTAAGCCCCGCCCCTCCTCCTCAAGCCCCGCCCCTCCTCCTCAAGCCCCGCCCCTCCTCCTCAAGCCCCGCCCCCCCACTCGCCTTCTCGAACATCAAGAAGACTTCGCCACTGGCTTCGTGCATTCGCTTCAGCGTCAAGGGTGCTGCGTTTGAAATGTGAATGTGTTGGGTGTTGGGAGGAGAGGACTCAAGAAACACTACCACGGGTTGCGAAAGTATTTATGACTCATCACAGTTACCACAGCATCATGGCCATCACCAGTTCACGTGACACTTCATTGCATGGAAATTCACCGTGCAAAACACCAGTGTCTACTCATGTTCATATCCGAGTGCTGCTGCTGAAATCTATTAAACCAATACACTCATGAAACGATGCTCAAATCAGATGAAAAAAATTCCCCCAACTTAGACAACTGTAATTATTTCGTCTATATGTCAGATTAACATCCTGATGAAACCTTGAAGTAAACAGCAGCTTGGCGATTCGTTTCACTGTTGGCGATGGAGACATGGGTATATTTGTCCAAATAATACTGGCAGGAACCTCCTGGTTACACCACCAGCCCACAGGGGATTATTGTCCGTCGTGCATCCAAAAATGGGAGGGTGGGGAGGGCCTGGGTGGAGAGGGGAGGGGCTGGGTGGGGAGGGGAGGGTGGGGAGGGTGGTGGGGAGGTGCTGGGTGGGGAGGGTGGGGAGGGGCTGGGTGGGGAGGGGAGGGTGGGGCTGGGTGGGGAGGGTGGGGCTCGGTGGGGAGGGGAGGGTGGAGAGGGGAGGGTGGGGAGGGGCTGGGTGGTGGGGAGGGGAGGGTGGGGAGGGGCTGGGTGGGGAGGGGAGGGTTGGGAGGGGCTGGGTGTGGAGGGGAGGGTGGGGAGGGGAGGGTGGGGAGGGGCTGGGTGGGGAGGGGAGGGTGGGGAGGGGAGGGTGGGGAGGGGCTGGGTGGTGGGGAGGGGCTGGGTGGGGAGGGAGGGGCTGGGTGGGGAGGGGAGGGTGGGGAGGGGCTGGGTGGGGCTGGGTGGGGAGGGGCTGGTCACCCCGTGGTGCCCTTATAAAACTCAACGTGTAACCTACTCACGCCGGCTTGTGCCCGCCCTCACAGTCGGGCATATTTGCTGAATACACCACGTGGTGCCGCCGTTGTTGACCCTGGCCATTGACCGAGCAACCCAACGTTCCTACCAGCTCCCTCCGCAGGAATGTGTTTCACGGAGATGCGAGGAGGATGTCCCATGTACCCGGCTTAAACCTCTACTTGAGAAGAAAATTTGCGTCGATGTTTCCCTACAGCTATCAAGCTCAAGATGGTACCATGGCCAAAGTCATTCAAGCCCTCGCCAAACCATTCCAACTTCGCCAGAGCTCGTGGCTGCTCACAGTCAACATGCGACCTCTAAGTTCTGCTCTTAAGTCTTCCCCTTGGTCATGGACACATGGAGACCACTCCAATGTCCGTCTCTGTAACCGGCCATCTCAACGCTGAGTTCCTCGTCTGGTTTGACACCAGTGTTTCTGGTAGGGCCTTTCAAGTTAAGTTAGGCCTGGAGAGTTGTTTTCCTCCTGCGTGAATCATCTGATGTTTCCTGAGGTTGGAATTGTCCAAGAACCCTCAGCCACAGACGCTGCACCCGTACGGTCGCTCTCCCGTGTGAATGATCAGGTGCTTCCGCAGAGTCGAGTTGTCGGGAAACCTCTTCCCACAATCCTTGCACAAGTAGGGCCTCTCTCCTGTGTGCGTCAGGTTGTGCTTTCTCAGGGTGGAATTGTCCAGGAAGCCCTTCGTGCAAACCATGCACACATAGGGCCTCTCGCCTGTGTGTATCATCCGATGCATTCTCATGGAGGACATTTGGGAATAGCCCTTCCCACAGTCCTCACACACGTAGGGCCGCTCGGCCGTGTGCGTCCTCCGCTGAGCGGTCAAGTGCGACATCCGCGAGAAGCTCTTGCCACAGTCGAGGCACGAGTGCGGTTTCTTCCCGGTGTGAATCGCGCGGTGGTTCCGTTGCGTCGAGGCGTCAGAAAATGCTTTTCCACACTTGTCACACTCATGCGGCCTCTCTCCGCTGCGAATCATGCGGTGCTTCCGCAGGATTGAATTGTGCGAAAATCCCTTTCCACAGTCATCACAAGCATAGGGCCTCTCTCCCGTGTGCGTGTTCAGATGCCAGCTCAGCTCAGAGAAGTAGAAGAAGCCCTTCTCGCATTCGGAGCACACATGGGCCGTCGTGGCCGAGTGGCAAATTGTACACGCTCTTTAAAACACACAGACACTCTTAATTAACATGGTCTCGACGACGCGCAGACACAACCCTCACAGAATCGATGGCGAGGTTTATTCGGTGATGACATGGTATGCGACTTCGTAATCAGTTGCTGCTTAAGTCGCCCTCGTTTCCACGCATGCAGTCATAACGAAATCAAATTTTAATAAAGGCTGCTTCATGGCTCAAGCCTGGCCTGAAAAATACACTTTTTGGTTTCAGTGGGTTCTCACTTGGTACAAATAAACTATTTATTTTTCTATGTATATCAACAACAACAACCGCCATTCGCCACTAAGTGGCGGTGACGTCACCACGACGCTTGTGCCAGGCTATGTGCACCCTGAGGCCACGTGAAGTGTCGAACGCCCGCTGGCAGGAGGTCACGGGGCAGACCCAGGTGCCACGGGTCGACTGACTGAGATGACTGGCTGATGCACCACCTGTGCCCCCTACTGTGCCAACCTGCTGTGCTTTAGCCACCCGGCGCTCCGCTCGCTGTTGTGAGCGTCGCTCCTCCGCCCTCCGTTGTTGTTGGAGGGCGACTGCCTCCAACTGCCCAGTAGCATCCTTCACGAGCCTCCTCCACAGAGGCCGATCTTGACACCGCTGGTACCAGTCATCGGCAAGTCCACTCAGCTCCACGTCCTCCTGTACCACATCACTCCATCTCTTCTCTAGCCCGTGCCGCGCCCGCTTAGCCCCCTCAATCCGGCCAAACAAAAGCTGTTTCGGCATGCGGTGGCTGGGCATGCGGGCTACATGACCCAGCCATCGCAGCCTTGCCTGCCGGAGGAGCTCACCGATGGGACCCTGCCCAGATCTTTCAAGGATTTGTGAGCTCCTCACACAATCCAGTCTGGTTAAACCCAGGATGGATCGTAGGCAGGTCAGCCTAAATGTTTCTAACCGGCGAAGATGTTCCATTAGGGGGGTCCACGTTTCGCAAGCGTAGAGAAGGGAGGGAATGACCGTGGCCGAGAAGACCTGAAGCTTAGTGCGGAGCGACAGACCAGGTAGCTTCCACACAGCGTTACGCAACCGATGAAAAGATATTGCCGCTCGACTGATTCGGAGTGAGACCTCTGCTGTTAAACTGGAGCCAGTCATAAGCACACTGCCCAGGTATGGGAAACTCTCCACTCTCTCCACAACTGCCCCATCACCGATTGGGAGTTGTGGGGGTGGAGTGTCCGATGGTACAAAATACCCAGGCAGGTGCTTAGTTTTGGTGGGGCTGATGGTAAGGCCCCACCTCTTAGTGGCACGCTCCAGTCTCAGCAGCAGCGTCTCCAACTCCTCCTCTGACTGAGCAGCTATTACCAAGTCATCAGCATACATAACGTGGTTGAGCAATAGGGAGCCATCCCTTGACCGCACCCGGGCATCGATTAGCCTCCCATTATATCTGTACCATATGGAGATTCCCCCGGTACAGCTATTGAAGGCTTCACGAACTACGTGGTCAAAATAGATGTTAAATAATGTGGGAGCCAGAGGACATCCCTGTCGCACCCCAAGGTGTACAGGGAATGGCTCTGACTCCCGGCCACGTAGTTTTACCCAGGCCCGCTCACCATCATGAAGGTCCTTAATGATCGTGAGCAGAGGGTCAGGTACTCCAAAAGCACGAAGAACGACCCAGAGCCCAGGCCTACTGATGGTATCATAGGCCTTGACCAGGTCAATAAAGCAGAGATGTAGGTCTTGTTGGAATTCCCTACACCTCTGCTGTAGCAGACGGACAGAAAATATGGCATCTGTGCAGGACCGCCCTTTCCTGAAACCGCATTGGGGCTCCGCAAGCCTCTCCTCAGCGTGCCTGGCAAGGCGATGCTGAATAATCCTTGCCAGGACCTTTCCCGGCACACTGAGGAGTGAGATGCCCCTGTAGTTGTTACAGTCTGTGCGGTCCCCCTTCTTAAAAAGGGGGACCACCAGGGCATCCTTCCAATCCTGCGGAACCCGTCCAGTGGTCCAGACTGTTGTTATGATGTCATATAGGGCAGTCTGTGCACAAACGCCACCCTCCCTCAGCATTTCGCTTGGGAGATCATCTCTGCCCGCTGCCTTTCCTGGTCTCAGACTCCGGATCGCCTTCAATACTTCCTCAGCAGATGGCACCTCAGCCAGCCACTCACAGGGGGTGACTTCATCCAATATTTGAGGCACCGCAGCCTCAGCAGGGTCATCCTCACTTTGTGCCACGATGTTTTCCTGGCTGTGGGATTTTCCCTCCCCCAGGACCTCACAGAAATGCTCAGCAAATCTGCGAACCTGTTCCTGGGGGTCAGAAATTGGATCACCGTTTTTTCCCCTAATGATGGTAATAGGTGTGGCGCTGCAGGTTACTTTTTTGATGGAGTTAAATAGCGATTTGTGATCACGGGCCACTGAGGCAGACTCCATCTCCTCAGCAACCCGCGACCACCACCCATCCTTGCAGCGCCTCACGGCTCTCCGAACCTCCGAGCGAAGGCTGCGGTAAGCCTCCTCATTCTCTGACGTGGGATTCTGTAGCCGATGACAGTGGGCCTGTCGCTTTTTCTCAACCATCCTGAACAACTCCTCTGTCATCCAGGGTGTCTGGGGAGGTCTGGACCGCGTACCCAAAGCAGCCATTGCAGCTGCATGAGTCACAGTCCTAAACCTCGCCCATTTACCCTCGACATCAGGAGGAGTCGGGGACGATGCCAATCCCAGCCGCAAGCGATGATGAAATTCTCGCTTGCAACTTTCATCAGATAACTGAGACCAGGCCACTTTAGGTTGGAATGGGGTCCTGGGTGTACACCCACCACCGGAGTGGAAGAATGGCAGGCGCATCTTACAGATGACTAGTCGATGGTCAGAGGGCAGATCAGCTCCACGGTAGGTCCTGGTGTCAAGGACATGGGCTCGCATTCGCTGGTCCGTCACTATGTAGTCCAGCAGATGTTCTTGCTTGGACCCGGCATGCATCCATGATGTTGTGTGGATGCGCCGATGCCGGAACAGCGTGTTGGTAATTACAAGCCCATGGGCTGCACAAAAATCTAGCAGCCTCCTACCGTTGTTATTGAGCTGATCTGGCCCATGCCCTCCAATCACTCCAGACCAGGTGCCAGTATCATGACCAACTCGGGCATTGAAGTCACCCAACATGATGACTCTATCCCGAGGGGCCACTTTAGCCAGCACCTGTGACAGGAGGTCATAGAAGGCATCTGACTCATCGGCTTTGCCTGCATCCCTCCACGGATGTTCATCTTCGGTGGGGGCATAAGTAACCACGACCACCATTCCTCGCCTCCGGTTGATGGGAAGGCGAGCCCAAAGTAGCCTGGGGCTTACAGCTTCCCACACCTCACCGCCACGCTCCCACGCCCCCTTCATTCTTTTGTTCAAAAGAAGACCCACACCCTGTTGTTTGGCAGTCTGCTGCCCCGAGTAGAGGACTGTCCACCCCTCATGGTGGCAGGAGCCAGAGCCGGTCCACCGGACCTCCTGAATGCCGCATAGATCCAGGCGGTACCGGTCCAGCTCCCGACAGAGGAGTGGCAGCCTCTCCTCTGCAGTGAGCGTTCGAACATTCCACGTGGCCACCCGTAGTGGCTTTTCGTTGTTTCTGGAGTAGCCCCGAGGGTAGGTATTCAATCTCCTGGCTCCGCCAATTGGGGTTTGGCCAGGAGACGTCATAGACGCCTGGCCCCCCGGGGCCTCCGGCACAAGCTTAGTTGTTACATATTTCACTTTAATTCGTGGTTTTGTGGTAATTAATTGAAGGTGGAGGGGTTACCAGCCCCTCGCACCCGTCCAGAGCCCCCGTTTAGCCCCTGTGGTGGACACATATGCCATGAGGGGAGGAGCCAATCAAAATTGGAACTCCCCCCACAGCACTGTCCACGACAGAGTTGCCCGTCCGGCACCGCGAGGAGGTAGGGGGTTGTTTTGCCATTGTCCCTCCTGCATCAATACAATTAGTATCACTTTGTGGAATGACAACAATGGTCCTGATATATATATGACTCGGCCACATTATAAGAATGTGCAATTTCCACCACTGGCTCAGGGTTGTAAAAAGGAGATGAGCACTGCCTCGATGACCACTTGAACGGGAAATCACTTTGACTTATTTACAAAAATCAATCATCACGAATGCTCCACTAAATTTATGCCCAAGTTCAGGTTTGATGAGACAGCAACACAGAGCAATCCATGTACCACATGAACCTGTAACAATCCAAACAACATTTTAGCAATAGCTACCTCATGTTGCCCGTTACTTCGCAAACGTGCAAATGCAAAATACTTAAAAATAGTATGAACATAATTGTCATATGAGCAGCGGTATTTATTAACATGAACATATTCTTATGACATCGTGCAGAATGTGCAGGCGACGCGTGAACTGTGATGCAAGGTGAGAGGACCCGTTTCAGATTCCCACCGTCTTCCTCAATCTCCACCTCCGCCCAGCTCTGGTGATTGGTAGAATTCTGCTTGAGACACTGAGACCCGTCGCGGCTCATAAAGCGACCATTTCTCTGAATTAGGCTCTCCCCCATGGCTGCAGATGGCAGGCACATGGCACGCACATTAGAAGTCAGCTGTGATGTGGGCCCAACATGGAGCTGAACATCCCCAAGGTGCAATGCAATATGAAAGCAAGGCAGTTACTGTGAACACAATGATACGTAAAAATATGGTCTCCATCGTGAATATTCATATGTTAATTTGAAGCTTTCGTGACTGCAGGAATCCATACTCTTTGGTTCTTTCGGTAAAGTCACGTAGTTTAGAAATAAAGTAAAAAAATCACGACGTTTCGATCGCAACACAAGCGGTTGTTACCAGGCATTAATTTGAAGCGGAGTTGATCTGGGGGAGGCTCGGGACCGCAACTGGTTGACTGTGAGCGGGAATGGAACTCGGGGTTCGTGGCGCAGTGCGCTAACCGCTCCACTACCGCTGCCCACTATCCCATACTATCAGCCCGCGTCTCCAATCCAGCCTGGTTGGAAATAGGGCGATTTCTCTCGAAAGTTGTCAGCCTGATTGTGCCAAGCCAAGCCGGTGCAGATGTTCCGCCTTTTGCAGGGCTAAGAGAAGAGACAGCATTTATAATCACGGGGGCAGAGAAGACCCAGGGAGCTTCGTGTGGAGCGGCAGCACCAGGCAGCCTCCGGCACAGAGCGTCAGGCAGCCGAAGAGCGAAGCGAGCGAGACATGCACTGTGCCATGTTCGTGGTGCACGCGAGAGGGCAATGCATGCGAGCCATGTTAAGTCATGCAATTCATGAGCCACGAGGATGTATCACGCATGAAGTCCGCGTGAGCTCAGCGAGTCATGCATGTGTCCTGCATGCGATCCACGTGAAGGCCACGTGTGAAGAAGCCACGAGTCCCACCGTGGAAGTCGCGGTGTCCGCGCCCCGGAACGCGCATTGCAGCGCGGGGCGCGAGATGCGGCACCAGTCGCCTCACTATAGCACGGGGTGAACGCGTGAACGCATGAACACATTCAGCCCCACTGACCACACTCTTCACCATTCACAATCTACCTGGAGTTGACCCGAGGAGTGTGCTGCCCGAGTCCTCGCCTGGAGTTGGCTGGGTTCCCACCCGGGACTGCGGGGGCTCAGCCCTGCAGTGCGCTACCCAAGCCCTTGCGCAGATGCCCCGAGTTACCTTGCAACCAACCCTGGGTGAGATTTACTCCCAAACTATTCAGGACACCGAATGAAAACAATGCAATAAGTCAGGCATCTGTGGTATGTTAAACGAGTCGTAATATAGTTTATCGTGCAACTGCAATTGTCTTTATTTTGCTGTAAAACAATATTCTGGCATTACATACAGTGCAAGAATTGGGATAGAAATACAGTCGTATGCAACTGATTTTGCCACAGAGGACAAACCTATGAAGCTCACTGCAAAATACTTGGCTATACAACTTTCATGTGCTGACCAGATGGGACAAAAAAATATAGATTTAGAGCATAAATAATAATTAAACATAAACCTAGGTGTTCCTTTAATATTGTTCAAACCCACCAAGGTACAGCCACATATAGATTTTATTTGGGAACGCATTTAGAGCTGCACAGTGGGGGCCTACCCATACCGGGACGTGTCGACCAGAATTCAAATTCACGAACCTTCCGGTGAGAAAAACACTCCACTAACAGCACCGCGCCGCTGAATGAGATTCATGGTGGTGATCAACAATTAATTTAACATTTAACTGCGTTCTAAGTGATTTATAAAATGTAAAAATGATTTATCGGAGACTGCCCCACACTGTGCTGGTTGAAGGGAGTGTTTGACCATACTTCACTGTGCAGGACAGTGTGGGTTGATAAAATGAGGACTGGTTATCACTGACCACTGATGTGAGCTGTGATTGGGAAGTGTACTCAGATGATCATTTTTTGTACGAGTCAAAATCTAAGTGATTTCCTGCTCAAATGAGAATTGAGGCGGTGCTCATCTTCTATTTACAACCCTGAGCCAGTGGTGGACATTCCACATTCCTATGATGGGGATGCTTTTATCATCAACATTATTAAGTAAAAAAAAAGCATTGCACCTCTTGCTCCATGTCAAATCATGGTTTTCTTCTCGTTCTTCTGTCACTCTCCTCTTCACTGTCCGACCCGGAATTGTCCATCGCCTCCTCCTCCACCTCCTCCTCTACCTCAAGCTCATTTTCAGAATCTTCTCCCTCCTGCGACTCTTCGTCCAACTCTTCCCGGGCAAGCAGGCGGCTAAACACCTCCAGTTCCTCTTTGGAAGCCCCGTTGGCAAGCTTTGTGAGGAAAACGCCATCGGGGAGGCGGATGATATGCGCGGCTTTGGGATTCTGCGACGAGCCGAGTCCAGGCTGGGATGGACCGCGAGGATCTGGCGTCGCGTGCGGGCCCGACCGCTCCACGCTGAACAGGCCGCGCCGCTCCAGGAACTGGTGGCGTGTCCGGACGCGGCGCTGATCCGCACCAAAAATCCGCGTGGTTACCATCTCGGCGTGCGACATGCCCATGCGGAAATAGGCGTACTGCAAGACAACACGACGCTCGTTAGCATCCAGTCTTGTTCATTGCCTGAATATTGCCTGAATAAGGATGCTTTGTGGCCACTCTACGCTTACAGTCATGAACCTGCAGACACTATGGCTTCTTTACATAGCTGTCCCAGCATGTACTAAAGTAAACTATTTTTTTCTCGTTCCATCAGTCACACGGACTTCTGGCAGTGTACAACTTTACTGTGAGTGGTAAGGCATGTACAGTAGCAAGTGTGGCGATACCTGGAAGGTAAACTGTGAGTGGTAAGGCATGTGCAGTAGCAAGTGTGGCGATACCTGGAAGGTAAACTGTGAGTGGTAAGGCATGTGCAGTAGCAAGTGTGGCGATACCTGGAAGGTAAACTGCAAGTGGTAAGGCATGTGCAGTAGCAAGTGTGGCGATACCTGGAAGGTAAACTGCAAGTGGTATGGCGTGTGCAGTAGCAAGTGTGGCGATACCTGGAAGGTAAACTGTGAGTGGTAAGGCATGTGCAGTAGCAAGTGTGGCGATACCTGGAAGGTAAACTGCAAGTGGTAAGGCGTGTGCAGTAGCAAGTGTGGCGATACCTGGAAGGTAAACTGCAAGTGGTAAGGCATGTGCAGTAGCAAGTGTGGCGATACCTGGAAGGTAAACTGCGAGTGGTATGGCGTGTGCAGTAGCAAGTGTGGCGATACCTGGAAGGTAAACTGTGAGTGGTAAGGCGTGTACAGTAGCAAGTGTGGCGATACCTGGAAGGTAAACTGTGAGTGGTAAGGCATGTACAGTAGCAAGTGTGGCGATACCTGGAAGGTAAACTGTGAGTGGTAAGGCATGTGCAGTAGCAAGTGTGGCGATACCTGGAATGTAAACTGTGAGTGGTAAGGCATGTGCAGTAGCAAGTGTGGCGATACCTGGAAGGTAAACTGCAAGTGGTAAGGCATGTGCAGTAGCAAGTGTGGCGATACCTGGACGGTAAACTGTGAGTGGTATGGCGTGTGCAGTAGCAAGTGTGGCGATACCTGGAAGGTAAACTGCGAGTGGTATGGCGTGTGCAGTAGCAAGTGTGGCGATACCTGGAAGGTAAACTGTGAGTGGTAAGGCGTGTACAGTAGCAAGTGTGGCGATACCTGGAAGGTAAACTGTGAGTGGTAAGGCATGTACAGTAGCAAGTGTGGCGATACCTGGAAGGTAAACTGTGAGTGGTAAGGCATGTGCAGTAGCAAGTGTGGCGATACCTGGAAGGTAAACTGTGAGTGGTAAGGCATGTGCAGTAGCAAGTGTGGCGATACCTGGAAGGTAAACTGCAAGTGGTAAGGCATGTGCAGTAGCAAGTGTGGCGATACCTGGAAGGTAAACTGCAAGTGGTATGGCGTGTGCAGTAGCAAGTGTGGCGATACCTGGAAGGTAAACTGTGAGTGGTAAGGCATGTGCAGTAGCAAGTGTGGCGATACCTGGAAGGTAAACTGCAAGTGGTAAGGCGTGTGCAGTAGCAAGTGTGGCAATACCTGGAAGGTAAACTGCAAGTGGTAAGGCATGTGCAGTAGCAAGTGTGGCGATACCTGGAAGGTAAACTGCAAGTGGTATGGCGTGTGCAGTAGCAAGTGTGGCGATACCTGGAAGGTAAACTGCAAGTGGTAAGGCATGTGCAGTAGCAAGTGTGGCGATACCTGGAAGGTAAACTGCAAGTGGTAAGGCGTGTGCAGTAGCAAGTGTGGCGATACCTGGAAGGTAAACTGCAAGTGGTAAGGCGTGTGCAGTAGCAAGTGTGGCGATACCTGGAAGGTAAACTGCGAGTGGTATGGCGTGTGCAGTAGCAAGTGTGGCGATACCTGGACGGTAAACTGTGAGTGGTATGGCGTGTGCAGTAGCAAGTGTGGCGATACCTGGAAGGTAAACTGCGAGTGGTATGGCGTGTGCAGTAGCAAGTGTGGCGATACCTGGAAGGTAAACTGTGAGTGGTAAGGCGTGTACAGTAGCAAGTGTGGCGATACCTGGAAGGTAAACTGTGAGTGGTAAGGCATGTACAGTAGCAAGTGTGGCGATACCTGGAAGGTAAACTGTGAGTGGTAAGGCATGTGCAGTAGCAAGTGTGGCGATACCTGGAAGGTAAACTGTGAGTGGTATGGCGTGTGCAGTAGCAAGTGTGGCGATACCTGGAAGGTAAACTGCAAGTGGTAAGGCGTGTGCAGTAGCAAGTGTGGCGATACCTGGAAGGTAAACTGTGAGTGGTAAGGCATGTGCAGTAGCAAGTGTGGCGATACCTGGAAGGTAAACTGTGAGTGGTAAGGCATGTACAGTAGCAAGTGTGGCGATACCTGGAAGGTAAACTGTGAGTGGTAAGGCATGTGCAGTAGCAAGTGTGGCGATACCTGGAAGGTAAACTGCAAGTGGTAAGGCATGTACAGTAGCAAGTGTGGCGATACCTGGAAGGTAAACTGTGAGTGGTATGGCATGTGCAGTAGCAAGTGTGGCGATACCTGGAAGGTAAACTGTGAGTGGTATGGCATGTACAGTAGCAAGTGTGGCGATACCTGGAAGGTAAACTGTGAGTGGTAAGGCGTGTGCAGTAGCAAGTGTGGCAATACCTGGAAGGTAAACTGTGAGTGGTAAGGCGTGTGCAGTAGCAAGTGTGGCGATACCTGGAAGGTAAACTGTGAGTGGTAAGGCGTGTGCAGTAGCAAGTGTGGCGATACCTGGAAGGTAAACTGCAAGTGGTAAGGCATGTGCAGTAGCAAGTGTGGCGATACCTGGAAGGTAAACTGTGAGTGGTAAGGCGTGTGCAGTAGCAAGTGTGGCGATACCTGGAAGGTAAACTGCAAGTGGTAAGGCATGTGCAGTAGCAAGTGTGGCGATACCTGGAAGGTAAACTGTGAGTGGTATGGCATGTGCAGTAGCAAGTGTGGCGATACCTGGAAGGTAAACTGCAAGTGGTAAGGCATGTGCAGTAGCAAGTGTGGCGATACCTGGAAGGTAAACTGTGAGTGGTATGGCATGTGCAGTAGCAAGTGTGGCGATACCTGGAAGGTAAACTGCAAGTGGTATGGCGTGTGCAGTAGCAAGTGTGGCGATACCTGGAAGGTAAACTGCAAGTGGTAAGGCATGTGCAGTAGCAAGTGTGGCGATACCTGGAAGGTAAACTGCAAGTGGTATGGCATGTGCAGTAGCAAGTGTGGCGATACCTGGAAGGTAAACTGTGAGTGGTAAGGCATGTGCAGTAGCAAGTGTGGCGATACCTGGAAGGTAAACTGTGAGTGGTAAGGCAAGTGCAGTAGCAAGTGTGGCGATACCTGGAAGGTAAACTGCAAGTGGTATGGCATGTGCAGTAGCAAGTGTGGCGATACCTGGAAGGTAAACTGCAAGTGGTAAGGCATGTGCAGTAGCAAGTGTGGCGATACCTGGAAGGTAAACTGCAAGTGGTATGGCATGTGCAGTAGCAAGTGTGGCGATACCTGGAAGGTAAACTGCAAGTGGTATGGCATGTGCAGTAGCAAGTGTGGCGATACCTGGAAGGTAAACTGTGAGTGGTAAGGCATGTGCAGTAGCAAGTGTGGCGATACCTGGAAGGTAAACTGCAAGTGGTAAGGCATGTGCAGTAGCAAGTGTGGCGATACCTGGAAGGTAAACTGCAAGTGGTAAGGCATGTGCAGTAGCAAGTGTGGCGATACCTGGAAGGTAAACTGTGAGTGGTAAGGCATGTGCAGTAGCAAGTGTGGCGATACCTGGAAGGTAAACTGCAAGTGGTAAGGCATGTGCAGTAGCAAGTGTGGCGATACCTGGAAGGTAAACTGCAAGTGGTAAGGCATGTGCAGTAGCAAGTGTGGCGATACCTGGAAGGTAAACTGCAAGTGGTAAGGCATGTGCAGTAGCAAGTGTGGCGATACCTGGAAGGTAAACTGCAAGTGGTAAGGCATGTGCAGTAGCAAGTGTGGCGATACCTGGAAGGTAAACTGCAAGTGGTATGGCATGTGCAGTAGCAAGTGTGGCGATACCTGGAAGGTAAACTGCAAGTGGTAAGGCATGTGCAGTAGCAAGTGTGGCGATACCTGGAAGGTAAACTGCAAGTGGTATGGCATGTGCAGTAGCAAGTGTGGCGATACCTGGAAGGTAAACTGCAAGTGGTAAGGCGTGTGCAGTAGCAAGTGTGGCGATACCTGGAAGGTAAACTGCAAGTGGTAAGGCGTGTGCAGTAGCAAGTGTGGCGATACCTGGAAGGTAAACTGCAAGTGGTAAGGCATGTGCAGTAGCAAGTGTGGCGATACCTGGAAGGTAAACTGCAAGTGGTATGGCATGTGCAGTAGCAAGTGTGGCGATACCTGGAAGGTAAACTGCAAGTGGTAAGGCGTGTGCAGTAGCAAGTGTGGCGATACCTGGAAGGTAAACTGCAAGTGGTAAGGCGTGTGCAGTAGCAAGTGTGGCGATACCTGGAAGGTAAACTGCAAGTGGTATGGCATGTGCAGTAGCAAGTGTGGCGATACCTGGAAGGTAAACTGCAAGTGGTAAGGCATGTGCAGTAGCAAGTGTGGCGATACCTGGAAGGTAAACTGTGAGTGGTAAGGCATGTGCAGTAGCAAGTGTGGCGATACCTGGAAGGTAAACTGCAAGTGGTAAGGCATGTGCAGTAGCAAGTGTGGCGATACCTGGAAGGTAAACTGCAAGTGGTAAGGCATGTGCAGTAGCAAGTGTGGCGATACCTGGAAGGTAAACTGCAAGTGGTAAGGCATGTGCAGTAGCAAGTGTGGCGATACCTGGAAGGTAAACTGCAAGTGGTATGGCGTGTGCAGTAGCAAGTGTGGCGATACCTGGAAGGTAAACTGCAAGTGGTATGGCATGTGCAGTAGCAAGTGTGGCGATACCTGGAAGGTAAACTGCAAGTGGTATGGCATGTGCAGTAGCAAGTGTGGCGATACCTGGAAGGTAAACTGCAAGTGGTAAGGCATGTGCAGTAGCAAGTGTGGCGATACCTGGAAGGTAAACTGCAAGTGGTAAGGCGTGTGCAGTAGCAAGTGTGGCGATACCTGGAAGGTAAACTGCAAGTGGTAAGGCGTGTGCAGTAGCAAGTGTGGCGATACCTGGAAGGTAAACTGCAAGTGGTATGGCATGTGCAGTAGCAAGTGTGGCGATACCTGGAAGGTAAACTGCAAGTGGTATGGCATGTGCAGTAGCAAGTGTGGCGATACCTGGAAGGTAAACTGCAAGTGGTAAGGCGTGTGCAGTAGCAAGTGTGGCGATACCTGGAAGGTAAACTGCAAGTGGTAAGGCGTGTGCAGTAGCAAGTGTGGCGATACCTGGAAGGTAAACTGCAAGTGGTATGGCATGTGCAGTAGCAAGTGTGGCGATACCTGGAAGGTAAACTGCAAGTGGTATGGCATGTGCAGTAGCAAGTGTGGCGATACCTGGAAGGTAAACTGCAAGTGGTAAGGCATGTGCAGTAGCAAGTGTGGCGATACCTGGAAGGTAAACTGCAAGTGGTATGGCGTGTGCAGTAGCAAGTGTGGCGATACCTGGAAGGTAAACTGCAAGTGGTATGGCGTGTGCAGTAGCAAGTGTGGCGATACCTGGAAGGTAAACTGCAAGTGGTAAGGCATGTGCAGTAGCAAGTGTGGCGATACCTGGAAGGTAAACTGCAAGTGGTAAGGCATGTGCAGTAGCAAGTGTGGCGATACCTGGAAGGTAAACTGCAAGTGGTAAGGCGTGTGCAGTAGCAAGTGTGGCGATACCTGGAAGGTAAACTGCAAGTGGTAAGGCGTGTGCAGTAGCAAGTGTGGCGATACCTGGAAGGTAAACTGCAAGTGGTATGGCATGTGCAGTAGCAAGTGTGGCGATACCTGGAAGGTAAACTGCAAGTGGTATGGCATGTGCAGTAGCAAGTGTGGCGATACCTGGAAGGTAAACTGCAAGTGGTAAGGCATGTGCAGTAGCAAGTGTGGCGATACCTGGAAGGTAAACTGCAAGTGGTATGGCATGTGCAGTAGCAAGTGTGGCGATACCTGGAAGGTAAACTGCAAGTGGTAAGGCGTGTGCAGTAGCAAGTGTGGCGATACCTGGAAGGTAAACTGCAAGTGGTAAGGCGTGTGCAGTAGCAAGTGTGGCGATACCTGGAAGGTAAACTGCAAGTGGTATGGCATGTGCAGTAGCAAGTGTGGCGATACCTGGAAGGTAAACTGCAAGTGGTATGGCATGTGCAGTAGCAAGTGTGGCGATACCTGGAAGGTAAACTGCAAGTGGTAAGGCATGTGCAGTAGCAAGTGTGGCGATACCTGGAAGGTAAACTGCAAGTGGTATGGCATGTGCAGTAGCAAGTGTGGCGATACCTGGAAGGTAAACTGCAAGTGGTATGGCGTGTGCAGTAGCAAGTGTGGCGATACCTGGAAGGTAAACTGCAAGTGGTAAGGCATGTGCAGTAGCAAGTGTGGCGATACCTGGAAGGTAAACTGCAAGTGGTAAGGCATGTGCAGTAGCAAGTGTGGCGATACCTGGAAGGTAAACTGCAAGTGGTAAGGCGTGTGCAGTAGCAAGTGTGGCGATACCTGGAAGGTAAACTGCAAGTGGTAAGGCGTGTGCAGTAGCAAGTGTGGCGATACCTGGAAGGTAAACTGCAAGTGGTATGGCATGTGCAGTAGCAAGTGTGGCGATACCTGGAAGGTAAACTGCAAGTGGTATGGCATGTGCAGTAGCAAGTGTGGCGATACCTGGAAGGTAAACTGCAAGTGGTAAGGCATGTGCAGTAGCAAGTGTGGCGATACCTGGAAGGTAAACTGCAAGTGGTATGGCTTGTGCAGTAGCAAGTGTGGCGATACCTGGAAGGTAAACTGCAAGTGGTATGGCGTGTGCAGTAGCAAGTGTGGCGATACCTGGAAGGTAAACTGCAAGTGGTAAGGCATGTGCAGTAGCAAGTGTGGCGATACCTGGAAGGTAAACTGCAAGTGGTAAGGCATGTGCAGTAGCCAGTGTGGCGATACCTGGAAGGTAAACTGCAAGTGGTAAGGCGTGTGCAGTAGCAAGTGTGGCGATACCTGGAAGGTAAACTGCAAGTGGTATGGCATGTGCAGTAGCAAGTGTGGCGATACCTGGAAGGTAAACTGCAAGTGGTATGGCATGTGCAGTAGCAAGTGTGGCGATACCTGGAAGGTAAACTGCAAGTGGTAAGGCATGTGCAGTAGCAAGTGTGGCGATACCTGGAAGGTAAACTGCAAGTGGTATGGCATGTGCAGTAGCAAGTGTGGCGATACCTGGAAGGTAAACTGCAAGTGGTATGGCATGTGCAGTAGCAAGTGTGGCGATACCTGGAAGGTAAACTGCAAGTGGTATGGCATGTGCAGTAGCAAGTGTGGCGATACCTGGAAGGTAAACTGCAAGTGGTAAGGCATGTGCAGTAGCAAGTGTGGCGATACCTGGAAGGTAAACTGCAAGTGGTATGGCGTGTGCAGTAGCAAGTGTGGCGATACCTGGAAGGTAAACTGCAAGTGGTATGGCGTGTGCAGTAGCAAGTGTGGCGATACCTGGAAGGTAAACTGCAAGTGGTAAGGCATGTGCAGTAGCAAGTGTGGCGATACCTGGAAGGTAAACTGCAAGTGGTATGGCGTGTGCAGTAGCAAGTGTGGCGATACCTGGAAGGTAAACTGCAAGTGGTAAGGCATGTGCAGTAGCAAGTGTGGCGATACCTGGAAGGTAAACTGCAAGTGGTAAGGCATGTGCAGTAGCAAGTGTGGCGATACCTGGAAGGTAAACTGCAAGTGGTAAGGCATGTGCAGTAGCAAGTGTGGCGATACCTGGAAGGTAAACTGCAAGTGGTATGGCATGTGCAGTAGCAAGTGTGGCGATACCTGGAAGGTAAACTGCAAGTGGTATGGCGTGTGCAGTAGCAAGTGTGGCGATACCTGGAAGGTAAACTGCAAGTGGTAAGGCATGTGCAGTAGCAAGTGTGGCGATACCTGGAAGGTAAACTGCAAGTGGTAAGGCATGTGCAGTAGCAAGTGTGGCGATACCTGGAAGGTAAACTGCAAGTGGTAAGGCGTGTGCAGTAGCAAGTGTGGCGATACCTGGAAGGTAAACTGCAAGTGGTAAGGCGTGTGCAGTAGCAAGTGTGGCGATACCTGGAAGGTAAACTGCAAGTGGTATGGCATGTGCAGTAGCAAGTGTGGCGATACCTGGAAGGTAAACTGCAAGTGGTATGGCATGTGCAGTAGCAAGTGTGGCGATACCTGGAAGGTAAACTGCAAGTGGTAAGGCATGTGCAGTAGCAAGTGTGGCGATACCTGGAAGGTAAACTGCAAGTGGTATGGCTTGTGCAGTAGCAAGTGTGGCGATACCTGGAAGGTAAACTGCAAGTGGTATGGCGTGTGCAGTAGCAAGTGTGGCGATACCTGGAAGGTAAACTGCAAGTGGTAAGGCATGTGCAGTAGCAAGTGTGGCGATACCTGGAAGGTAAACTGCAAGTGGTAAGGCATGTGCAGTAGCCAGTGTGGCGATACCTGGAAGGTAAACTGCAAGTGGTAAGGCGTGTGCAGTAGCAAGTGTGGCGATACCTGGAAGGTAAACTGCAAGTGGTATGGCATGTGCAGTAGCAAGTGTGGCGATACCTGGAAGGTAAACTGCAAGTGGTATGGCATGTGCAGTAGCAAGTGTGGCGATACCTGGAAGGTAAACTGCAAGTGGTAAGGCATGTGCAGTAGCAAGTGTGGCGATACCTGGAAGGTAAACTGCAAGTGGTATGGCATGTGCAGTAGCAAGTGTGGCGATACCTGGAAGGTAAACTGCAAGTGGTATGGCATGTGCAGTAGCAAGTGTGGCGATACCTGGAAGGTAAACTGCAAGTGGTATGGCATGTGCAGTAGCAAGTGTGGCGATACCTGGAAGGTAAACTGCAAGTGGTAAGGCATGTGCAGTAGCAAGTGTGGCGATACCTGGAAGGTAAACTGCAAGTGGTATGGCGTGTGCAGTAGCAAGTGTGGCGATACCTGGAAGGTAAACTGCAAGTGGTATGGCGTGTGCAGTAGCAAGTGTGGCGATACCTGGAAGGTAAACTGCAAGTGGTAAGGCATGTGCAGTAGCAAGTGTGGCGATACCTGGAAGGTAAACTGCAAGTGGTATGGCGTGTGCAGTAGCAAGTGTGGCGATACCTGGAAGGTAAACTGCAAGTGGTAAGGCATGTGCAGTAGCAAGTGTGGCGATACCTGGAAGGTAAACTGCAAGTGGTAAGGCATGTGCAGTAGCAAGTGTGGCGATACCTGGAAGGTAAACTGCAAGTGGTAAGGCATGTGCAGTAGCAAGTGTGGCGATACCTGGAAGGTAAACTGCAAGTGGTATGGCATGTGCAGTAGCAAGTGTGGCGATACCTGGAAGGTAAACTGCAAGTGGTATGGCGTGTGCAGTAGCAAGTGTGGCGATACCTGGAAGGTAAACTGCAAGTGGTATGGCGTGTGCAGCAGGGCGCGCGGGGTCGTGCGAGCGATCTCCTGGCTCTGCTTGCCATTGAAGAGGCAGTCGGAGCGCAGCATATTTACGCGCTCAGAAATGCTTCGCTCAGTCTGCGCAAGCAGCTCCGGGGTGGAGGCGACAGCATGCTCCAGCCAGCCTGGAGCACAAACGCGCACACAGCACATGCGTGACTCTCCCGCGTTAGAATTTCCCGCGCGCGACATTACATGGCATCCAGTGATGGTGTCACCTGAAAATCACCATTTTGTAGGTATCACCATCACAAGCCCAGCCTGACCGCACAAATTAATTTACACTGCCACAAGTTATTAAATACAGCAGAAACCCACCTTGGCTGCTTTAGCTGCTCTACTGCTAAACGAAAACTATAACTGCTAGTGAGGAGCTGTTGACAAGAGCCAGGCTGGTACCATGGAAACGTGTGAAGCCAGCGTGCCATGCCACTACCTTCTCCGAGGCCATGCCGCCTCAGGGCCCGCCCCCTGCCCTGGATGACGAGCGCGTCCGTAAGCGCGAGCTGAGGCTGCTGCGTCACGGCCCTCATGCACGTCGCCCGGCTGAGCCCCAGTGCCAGCAGTGCCCGCAGCGACGAGACCACGGCCTGAGACACAAACAGAGCAGCGAGCGGCAGCGTCAAACGAGCACCCGCAGCAAAACCCAAGCCCGGGAATTATTACGAAACTGCTCCAGTCAAGCAGGAGTTCATCTCGATACAATGGAGCTGGAGACAGGCTGCTCAGAGCTGGTAAAGGCCCATTTCTTCATCATTGTTAAAACCAAACAGGTGCGTTTGTGCAGTGTGTTAATGCTGCTTAATGGAGGTCAACACATTCACTAGAGTATTAAACTGTTGGTTTTGCTCAACAACCACACTTATCATTGACGGCAACAATGTCCACATCGGATTGGGAACATGTAGACAATATGACTGCCTCTTCAGCTGCCACCTTGCCGACCAAATGTAAGGACAACTTGATTTCCAAATTCAACCACCTCTCCAACAAGAAATCGGACCCACACACCGAAAAGCTAGACGTTAACAAAGTCGTAATTAATCACAGTAACAGTTTCTATTTCTGATGGTCTGAAAACCGTTTTAGCTAAAGGGCTAAACTTTGCAGTTACATCTAGACACATACCAGTTAATGATATAATTGCCCATGTCGACGTGGCTCTCAAGGGCCTGGGTCACATCACTGCAGACGTAGCAAGATCTGAAATCGCTGCAACCCTCAAAAACGCTAAGATGCCAGCTAGCAACATCAGCAAAGATGAGCGTTTTGAATTATCTCAATTAAAAAAGAGGGATGACATTTTCATCCTCTCAGCCGACAAGGGCAATACCACTGTCATCATGGACAAAATATAATAACAAAATTCAAGAACTGCTCAACGATGGCAGCTATACAAAAATAAGAAGAGACCCCACCAACAGCCTCGTCACTAAAACCAACAAAATCATTTCTGATTCAACCGCATTAATTGATCAAACCAAACAGTTCTCGTTGAAACCTTCTGCGGCCAGGCCTCCAAGATTATATGACCTTCCAAAGATACATAAAGAAGATACACCCCTTCGTCCCATTGTCTCTACTATCAAATCCCCCACCTACAAACTAGCTCGTTTTTTGTCTGAAATCCTGCGGGCTTTTACTGGAAAAACCACCTCTGCGGTACTAAACTTTACTCACTTGGTATCGACAATCAAGGGTATTTCCCTGTCCCCAGACGACCTGCTTGTCAGTTTTGATGTGGTTTCCTTATTCACCAAAGTTCCTGTACCTGACACCATCGCAATCATTGAAGACTTGGTTAATCAAGGACTGCATACTGATGTACCCCCCCTGGTGAGACACTGCTTAACCAACACATACTTCACCTGGAATGGAACTTTCTACAAACAAACTGAGGGCACCCCAATGGGCTCCCCCCTATCTCCGGTTGTAGCCAACGTTTTCATGGAGAAATTTGAGACTGACGCCATTCAGGCTGCCACTCTAAGCCCGACTTTATGGAAGAGGTACATGGATGACACTTTTGTCATCTGGCCACATGGCCGGCCTGCTCTAGACCAATTCCTCGACCACATCAATTCCATACACCCAGCCATCAGATTTACCATGGAAGTCGAAAAAGATGGCAAGCTACCCTTTTTGGATGTCCTAATTAAAAGGAGACCTGATGGTTCAATGAGCCACTCTGTTTACAGGAAAGCTACCCATACGGATGCTTACTTAAAACCGGATTCCCACCACCATCCATCCCAGAAGAATTCCCTCATCAAGACTCTATACCATAGAGCCCAATGCATCTCTGACCAGGAACACATTGCCAGTGAACTGAAGCACGTACACCAAGCTCTCAAGGCTAATGGTTACTCCGACTACACAATCCGCAAAGCCATCACTCCAACCATGAAGAAGCATCCTCTTGAGGAGCTATTCAAAACCATCACCTTACCCTACATTGCGGGGGTCACAAAAGAAATCTCCAAAATCCTGAATAAACACAATATCCAGGTCCGATTCAACACAGTACATAAAATCCGTGATCTGGTCCCATCTGTAAAAGATGTGGTTCCAGACATACAATACCCGGGCGTCTACAAACTAAATTGCCTCAGTGGTAGCAGTTACATTGGAGAAACCAAACGACATATCTCGGACCGCATCCGTAAACATAAAGCAGACTTGAAACATGATAGGACGAACACCTCAGCCGTGGCAGATCACTGATATAATTCAGTGGGCTCACATGACATTGACTTCTCCAAGACGGAGGTTCTCTGCAAGCCATCCGGCTACCATGAGAGATTCGTTCATGTGGCCATCCACATATACAAACAGAGACAATTTCAACCGAGAAGATGGATTCTGGCTTAGTAATCATTGGAAAGACATGATAAACCATTTCGGTTCTTGATTGATTGTATTTTACGGTGACTTTCAGACCGCAGTCCATTCTCTGGCACTGCCTCATAGTACCTTTCACACGACGGTCAATGGTATGAATTTCGATTTAAAGCTTTCGTGACTGCAATGATTCATCTTCTTTGGTTCTTTCAGTAAAGTCACGTAGAATGAGAATAAAATAATAAATTGATAAAATAAAATAACACAATAATATTCTCACGACGTTTCGGCCACAACACAAGCGGCCTTCATCAGGCCGCTTGTCCTACCAGACAGTCTCGCCCCCTTCACCTGAAACGTCGTGAGAATATTATTGTGTTATTTTATTTTATCAATTTATTATTTTATTCTCATTCTACGTGACTTTACCGAAAGAACCAAAGAAGGTCAATGGTATGGTTTATAGCATATTGTATAATAATAAATAGTATAACAGTGTAATGTTTCACATAATTCATAAGGCAATATATAGTATCGTAATTGTATAGTGAATATACAGCAGTGTGGTATACAGTAGGGTTGGTAGACTAATACAGTGTAATATTAAAAGTCTAATATTTGTATAGTCTAAAGTATAGGGTGCTGCATAGTAACGCATTGTATAATTCAATAGTGGGGTTTGTCTATGGCAGTGTATATTACGGTGTATAGTCTTGTAATGTAGAAAAAAAGATTAGTTGGAGGCATATCAATATAATGCATTATATTGGGCTGTGTATACGATATTATACAATGTAGTTTAGATTGGAAGGTATAATATTGTAATGTGTAGTAGTCTAGTTTATAGCATAGTTGTAACGCAGCACAGGACAGAGCAGCGCATCGTGGTTGTTTCTCTCTCTCCCCCCTCCTCCGTTCCGAGCATAGATGGACTCGTCCATCTGAACAATGCTCGCTGCTTTCCGTGGTGCTAACGTTGAGGAAAAAAGAAACCGCCACTTTTTTCAACAGAATTGTAATGTATAATGACTTATTGTTAGTAGCTCAGCTGATTGGAGAGTATATTGAGTTTATTGAAAATATTGATGTAGTTTATATTTTAGTTTTTTATCAGTTTACTATATGGTATTCATTATATAGTGTAGTGTATACCCAGTTACTTTATGTTAATAGCTCAGCTTATTGGAGAATATATTGAGTACATTGATTATATTGATGTCGTTTATACTTAGTTCTTTCACATCGGTTTATTGTATGATAGTTGGGTAGTTACAGTTCTTTAGCATCAATATACTAAATGCCTCTGTTGATATGTAAACTCTTGACTTTAACATAGCTACTTCCGTGACCAGTTACATGCTAATTCCTCACACTATCATGCTAATCTCTCACATTAACAAAGCTACTTCAATGTTAAATTCTTCTGTTGATATGTAAACTCCTTTGTCAAGGCGCTCTGCTCCTCCCACCCAGCTTAAAATACGCTGCCAAGCTTAGCAGTGTTCATTGGAGCTCTGTCTTTCCGACAGTTCTGTTTCTTCACCTGAGGAAGGCTACTTGTGTTGTGGCCGAAACGTCATGAGAATTTTCTGTTCAATTTTTATTATTTTATTATTTCCCTTCTACGTGACTTTACCGAAATAACCATGAAGATGAATCCCTGCAGTCACGAAAGCTTTAAATCGAAATTTAACCAAATGCAGATCCTCGTCACCTGAAGGCGATGAAGTCACACACAAGCATTTCTTGTCGATACAATCCCTGATGAAGTCACTCAACTGTCTTATGTGATCAGAGTTAATGGCCAAATCCTCTCGAATACACTCGATCTTTTCAAATTTTTTAAGCTAAGCAGTCTTGGGCCTGCTTTGTGCTTTGACGAGTGATCGGCAAGACCTGCTTTGTGCTTTGACGAGTGATCGGCAAGACCTGCGAGGTCTTGTAGGTGTGGGGCTGTGGGGTGGCCAGAAGATGACGGTGCTGATTGTTATCCCCTCATATGCACTGGTTTCCTCCGGGTGTTACGGTTCCCTTCCGCATGGCAAACATTAATAGATGGACGTGGCAAAACATTACAATGCTCCCAGTTGAGTCTGGAGGCTTCATGTTTCTTGGGGGAATAGGCAGCGTTTTTGTTCAATGCACAGTAAAGGATTGGGCGCCTGAGCATGTCGAGGGAGCACGGCCCAGAGTCACGCACCGGTGCGCCAGCTTGATCATGTGGTGCGGAGGGCAGCATCGCGGCAGGGCTGCTCCGCACCAGACAGCGGACTTGATGCTGTGAGAATCCCAGGTCCAGGAGGCCCTGTGCAGCCATCTCCACGGCGGAGGCCACAGCAGCTGAGGGCCGGCCCCGCATCGCGCCGTGTGTGACCGCCTCCTGAGCGACGCTGGCAACGAACTCGCCCAGCGGCTGCTCCTCCTTGGTGCTCCACTCCCCATTGCCACCACTGTTTCCCACCGAGCTCCCGCCTTCCCCTCTTGCCACCTCTTCACCAGCAGGCACGCCTGTGAAATTTGCAACATTGTTCAGTGCTTAAATATTTTTTGAATTACAGGAGAGAACCTGACTGTTCTCAAGCTAGGACAGATGAACTCTGCTCCATCCGTGCCGTTCAGTGGTCGATCCACCCCCCCACCCTGCACCTCCCCTCTCCATGGGTCGTGAATGCGCAGTACGGCAGCAGACTGCTCTCATGTGTCGGCAAATTATTACAGAATGTACAAAAAATAGGCATATATTAATGCGGGAATGATCAATCCTGATATACATTTTCAGTGTTCTGAATGTTACCAGAAAGTTACATAATATTTAAAAACATGCGTTTAGTGTATTTGGCTGCTATTAACTGCCACATAAGCTACTTCGTTTAGCTATCCTTTGTGGCCAGATCGCTTCTGAAAAAGAGATGTATTGCTCAGTGCGCCTTACCTGGTAAAATGAAAAAAGTGTATCGTTTAGTAAAATCCTTCCGCATCCATGACAGGCAGTACAGAAGCCACAGCAATGCTGCCGTTCACAGACCCTATCACATACTCATAGAGGTGTAGACCATTGTCAGCAGGTTGTTTAGCCCATTCCCCAATTTTTATGCATTGTAGAAAACAATAGTAGCTCCGCCTAAATAACTACAAACAATTCGTTTTGTAGGAAATATGAATCTCACTAAAATCCCAATTCTAACACACGCACCCATGGAACCGCACCGAGCAGCGGAATAACTTGTTGCGATGGACACGAAATGAATGAACGAGCCCCGGCGTTGTGACCTTTGGCAGCGCGGGCCTTGTCCCGTCTGGCGGGCTGGCCAGGGAGTCGCGCCGTGCGGGCGGTGGTGGTGGCGGTGGTGGCGGTGGTGGTGGTGCTCGCCCGCTCGCCCCGGGCCGGTGCCACCCGGCTAGGGGCCAGGCCCCACCACGACCACCGGCACGGCGCCACAGCCGAGAGACCGCGACAGCTCCACATCGTCAAGCCGCCCTGTCTCACACAGTGAGATACACACAGTGAGAGACACACAGTGAAATACACACAGTGAGACACACACACAGTGAGACACACACACACACACACAGTGAGACACACACACACACACAGTGAGACACACACACAGTGAGACACACACACACAGTGAGACACACACACACACAGTGAGACACACACACACACAGTGAGACACACACACACAGTGAGACACACACACACAGTGAGACACACACACACAGTGAGACACACACACACAGTGAGACACACACACACAGTGAGACACACACACACAGTGAGACACACACACACAGTGAGACACACACACACAGTGAGACACACACACACAGTGAGACACACACACACAGTGAGACACACACACACAGTGAGACACACACACACAGTGAGACACACACACACAGTGAGATACACACAGTGAGATACACACACACAGTGAGACACACACACACAGTGAGACACACACACAGTGAGACACACACACAGTGAGACACACACACACAGTGAGACACACACACACAGTGAGACAAAGATCCCCCATATAGCCTGTAACAGACTGTAGGGGCAAGTGCTGTTAGCGAGCACCTATGAAGGCCGACATGATAAACGAGGGGGTGGGTGGCCAGCACCACGCCCGACCGCCTTTGTCTCCCTAGTGGCGATGTTTACACACCGCACCAGGTACTCATTTGAGGCTGAGTCGACCTAAGGGAAGCCCGGGACCGGTTCAGATAATCGTCACTGGTGTTGGCCGTGAGCGGGAATCGAACTCGGGTGGCCAGGTTCATAGCGCAGCGTGGCGCTAACCGCTACACTATCGCTCTCCATACACAGTGAGACACACACACAGCGAGACACACACACACAGTGAGACACACACAGTGACACACACAGTGAGACACACACACAGTGAGACACACAGCGAGACAAACACACAGACACACACAGCGAGACACACACAGCGAGCCACAAAGATAAAGACAAAGATCCCCCATATAGCCTTAACACAGCGAGACACACACACAGCGAGACACACACACAGCGAGACACACACACATTGAGACACGTACTGTACTCATGCACAATGACACACGCGCGCATGGACACGTACTGTTTACACAGAGACATACAAAGATCACACTATAGCCCTAACATGCTGTTGGGGCAAGTGCTGTTAGCGAGCACCTCTGAAGGGCGGCACGGTACACGAGGGGGTGGGTAACCAACACCACGCCCGGCCGCCTTTGTCTCCCCAATGGTGATGTTTACACACCGGCGCGCCAGGTACTCATTGAAGGCTGAGTCGACCTAGGAAAGGCCCAAAATCGGTTCAGATTCTCGTCATCGATGTTGAAAGTGAAGCGGGAATCAAACTCGGGTCGCTGAGGTTCGGAGCGTAGCGCAGCGCTAGAGCAGCGCTCAAGAGCCGGTGGTGACAATTCCCCGTTTCCGTGACGAGGCGAGCTCTCGAGGCGCAGTACAGCAACAGTGTTCGCTCCGCTGCTGCACTTCCGCGTACAGTGCCCACTCACCCACGCTGCCGCACTGTAAACACGTGGCGCGGTGACCCCGTGACCTCACGGCATCAACTCGCTGCTTGCAGGGCTCACTGCCGCCTCCTAGCCTCGCCGGGGGCTCGGAGCCGCTAGGCGGAGACTCCCACTACCCCCTCCCCCCATACTAACCTTCAACTATAAACCCCTTCACCGAGCACCAGCCACGCACGATCTATCCACTGCTAGATGGCGTCCTTCCACCAAGCCGTCCCCATCGCTCACCGTCTCTCGATGTCGCAATAGCCGCCATTCGCCACGTGGTGGTGACGTCACCACGGAGCTTGTGCCAGGCGAGGTGCATCTCGAGGCCACATGAAGTGCAGAATGCTCTCTGCAGGATGTCACGGGACAGACCCAGATGCCATGGGTTGATGGAGATGAATGGCCAAACAGAAGCTGCTTGGGCATGCGAGCTACATGACCCAGCGTTGCCTCGACTACCGGAGGCACTTACTGATGGGACTGTGCCCAGAACTTTGGAGGATCTGAGAGCTCCTCACACAATCCAGTCTGGTTAAACCCAGGCACAGTTGTTCCTGTAAATGGATACACGTTTCAATGTCGTGATCCACATAGCACCTGCACGCTCACCAGCGGGGCACGTTCAATTGCTTGCCACTCCATCGTTTGTTTCACTTTGAAAATTAGACTTCATCGTGGTCTCTTGCGTTTTCACCTGGCTAAACAAAATTAACTTGAACGTACTGTCCTTAACAATGAACAACTGCTATTTGCATTTGTTCACAAATGTATGTGTTCCACATCCTCTCTGCGCCCACACCGCCCCTGTCAACGTCATGTTTGATGAAATTGAGATGCAGGTGACCAATACTTCATAAGCCCACATCCAATATTCCACAGGACCCCACTCACCTCACTCGCACAGCACACACCCCACTTACACAGCACCCCAATCACACAGCACCTCACTCACACAGCACCTCACTCACCTCACACACACAGCACCTCACACACACAGCACCCCACTCACCTCACACACACAGCACCTCACTCACCTCACACACACAGCACCCCACATACACAGTACCTTACTCACACAGCACCTCACTCACCTCACACACACAGCACCTCACACACACAGCACCTCACTCACCTCACACACACATCACCTCACTCACACAGCACCCCACTCACACATGAACCCACTCACACAGCACCCCACTCACCTCACACAGCACCCCACTTACACAGCACCTCACTCACACAGCACCCCACTCACCCCACTCACACATGAACCCACTCACACAGCAACTTACTTACAGACAGCACCCCACTCATCTCACTCACACTGCCCCACTCACACATAAAAGACACCAAGGCCACATTAACAACCAATACATTGTATTCCCAATGTATAAACACGGCCTTGCATACTCGTTTGTCAGCTTGGATAAAACCAGGTCTTAAAGAGAGGAAACTACCACCAGTACCCGCGTAAAAGCAAGCAACCAAGCACATTTCAGTACAAAAACAGAAGAGGTTCTAAGCAGCCACTTGCGCAATCGGGTCCAGCATTACCCATCCACAAAGCATATTTAAAAACAAACACAGGTGTTGAGTACATAAACCCAATGGTGGTGGAGTACCAAAGATAATTAATATGCAACAAAGGCCATTTCATCATAAAATAACTTGCATTAATTACCTTGTTGTCCATCAGCTTGCTACAACACAGTGCTTTCCAGGACAAAAGAAAACACTGGTTTGGAAGACCCATAGACTAATGGACGAATGTAGGCCCATGTCAATGTTATTTTACGTGGACAAGTGGGCTTTCTGCCCGGTCATGATCGTACACTCGTCACCTCTCACCCTCATCTCTATTGTTTATGAATGCAGAGGCTGGACGCCGTGCTCAATGTCAGCAATACCTCCAGGAAACACGGAGAGAGCCGCTCAGTGCTGCTGGACATGCAGTGGTGGTGTCTCCTCCGGCTGCTGAACCCACGCATCTCGCCCGTGACGATCGCAGTGTTGTTTATTCGTAAAGCAATCAACATTTGGTAATCCACAGGAAGAAATTAAAATTTGAACCGTCACACTAAATTACCCTACATAGCATGGACAAAGAGGTACGTTTTTTAATGTTGGTTTAACATTTTTACAAGTTACAGCATCTTATGTCGTTGAATATTCACAAATGAAGGTAATACATTTAATTTAGAAATGTAAATTATTCCACCTTAACATATACAATCATTTAGCTTAAATCATAAACACTGTGACACTATAAACTGTCTTATCTTTCCTAAAATTTTAACATAAAGTTTGAACATTTATTTCTCAGCAATTTACCTCCAATACATCTTGTGATCGTATGAGGCTCTGTCTTAACAGTTTTGAAGCACGCATCAAAAATGTGGCCATTCCATCAGGAGTGACGTTGAGCATCTGTAATTGATCACAAATAGCAGGGCACACTCGGTGCAGATACTCGTTGCGTGCGCTGCGTGCGGCACAAGAACTTGTCCACGGAGACGAGGGCTGCCATCACCTCCCACACAAACAGCAACGTCTCTCCCGCTGATAAGAATTCACGGATAGAGGCGTTCTCCTCGGATCGTAGCAGTAGTCCGTGGACTGCTCTGACCCTTGCTGTGAAGGTCCCTTTTGCGTTTTGTACACATGGTGTCACAAGTTGAGGACTTGGTCAACCAGACACTGACTCTCTCATCTCATCTATGCTGTGTTCAACAACTCAACTCACCCACCCACCACAAGGCCACAAATACTTCAATGAATGCTTCTTTCCTCACCCTGCTCCATTTTGGAATTCTTTCATCTTTTTTCCCCAAGCTCTTACAATAATAACTTTGCACGATTGACAAAATGTGTTCACTAATATCAATTGTAACTTTCATCGTGCTCATTGTTGCTGGCAGCTTGACATTTTGGTCATTTTGGGTTTTTCTGTGATATCATCCCCACCGCGCTATGGGGACAGCACCTGCACAGCACCAGTGCCGGTGACATGAGTGGTTTTACAGCCTGAAACCACCAAGCCGGAGCTCTTAGTTATTCACGTAGCACCTTGTAAAACGATAATAAAGTTGTGATGTATTTAAGTGGATGTTTAAACATATCAAAGCAGGTATCATTGTCACCACTGTTATAAGCACTTTGCATTGTTAGAAGCGAGCGTTAGGTGGAATGCGACATTTAGTATCATTTTTAAAACTCGACGACAACGCCGCACAAGATTAACACACACACACGCAGATGCTCTGAGAGGCACACACACGTTGACATTTCTTCAGCCACCATGTGGCACCTTACAGCAAGCCGTGTTCAAACCGCACTCCTCGTCCTTCTGCAGGTAAGGCACAAAGCTGTGCTAGACACACATTGCCAGCTAAACCACCACCAGCAGTATTCTTGACGAAGTACCAACAGTACAATTTGCACTTTTTAGGCAGAAGGCCAATGTAAACACGGAAACCACTGGTCATGTTATATTAAACAAAGGCATAGGGACTACACGACCTCACAAGCACAGCGCCACCACAATATTCAACGCACAGGGGGCATTGCTCCACCCCCGCCCCCCACTCTTCCCAATTCGTTTCTCTGCTAAAGTACCCAGTGGTTTCAGTTCCTTACAAAAATCATCAAGTGCATCGTGCTCCTTACATAGGTCAAAGCATTCCTATTGCATGGATACAAAGACACAAGTGATATTAATTTAGTGTGCAAAGCAAAGGTCTAAATTAACACACGCAGCGCTCCTCGCAAACCTCACTGATTAAATTAAAAGAGGCCACCTCGCAACCAATTGCCTACAACATCTGACAAGCCCTGTTCAGCCATTCATGAACTAACCAGGCTCAACCCCATCCAACCCACTCAAGAAGATTTGGTCCTCGGGAAAATTGGGATCGATAATTTATGAGTGATGCTTAGGGCAGGTGACACTCTAGTGACACTCGGGCGACACTTGAGCGACACTGTAGTGGCAATTAGGGGATAACACTAGTGACACGCGGGTGACACTCAAGTGACACGCGGGTGACACTAGTGACACGCGGGTGACACGCGGGTGACACGCGGGTGACACTCAAGTGACACTCAAGTGACACGTGGGTGACACTCAAGTGACACGTGGGTGACACTTTAGTAGAGCTGAGGGCTGCCCAATGTTTATTTGAGGACTGTGACACTTTCAGCTATGATTTCACCCGGCACTTTTAAGCAAATACAATTTCAAAGAGGCTGAGGATAAGTAAACTTGACTATGGAGGGGGTGCCGTAATGGAGGAGGGTTCTCTATTCGTAAAGCCAACGCTTTATTTAATATTTTAGCGACCGCACGCTACATATCACAACGCAATTTTAACAAAAGGGGGGATTATTAGTGGTCAGTTACACCCTTATTAGTGATCAACGGACTCAAGCAATACAATGCAGAGCGACGCAAAAGAAATATATTTAAAAGACAAACCAGGGGAGACGGCACATACAGAAAACCACAGGTGAACCAGGCGTGCCTGCCACTCAGGCCCCGCTGCCCGTGCTTAACGCCCACATCGCATGCCAGGCATCGAGCTGCCGGCACACAGGCACCGGCACACAGGCACCGGCACGCAGGTCTCCCGTACGCTAGGGTCCGCGCAATCTCACGTGTGACGTTCATGGAGAGACTCGCGAGTCTCCGTTCCACGGCGGACCTGGCGACTCGAAATGGCCAAGACCCCGGGCGCCGCGGGCCCCGACAACTTACATGTCGAGGCTGGTGACCTGCGACACGCCGTGGATGAGCAGCGTGGGCCCCAGCCCGTCGGTGATGGTTTCGAGCTGGTGCAGGTAGCGCTCGTAGCCGGCCGGGTCAGCGGGCGGCCTGGGCAGGTAGAGGAAACGGACGGCGCACTGCCGCCCATCGGCTGTGCCCGTCTGCTCGACGAGCTCCTGGCCCAGCACCAGGCGGTTCACCGCGCGCAGATACTCATCGGACATCGCCATCCAGTTAAGCGTCGCCTTCAACGAGCTCCTGGAATGATCCTCCTCACTCGAACCGCCGCCACTACCGTCGTCCTCTTCCTCTTCCAGTCTCTCGTCCCTCTTCAGAGGCCGTTTCCTCACCCGATCGGCGCCCTCTCGCTCCCTCGCTGGGAATCCGTCGGCACCATGGAGGCCTCCAATGTCGCTCATCGCGACGTCGTCGTCATCCAGGTGGTCGTACGAGCCCCCCCCTCCCGGCTGGCGGCTCCAGTGCAACGCCACCACCTGATCCCAGTGCACGGTGTGGATGGAGGCCTTGATGCGCAGCTGGGACAGTAGCTCCCGCAGCTTTTCCTCCTTGTTCCTCCAGCGCGCCTCGTCGCTCGACTCGCACACACCTGGGCAGCAGCAACAACACGGCCAAGTCAGCACAGCAGCCTCAGCAGGCACACGCGCATCAGGGCGTACAAAGGGCATTGGCAGAAGGGACCTGCGCAGCACGGGCAGCAGGGGCGTGTGCAGTGGAATTTTTTACGAGGAGAGTGCCATCAGGAATGAAAGGACATGAACAGCACTGCCAATAATCGTCAGCCAGGCCCTAGTGGCTACGCTGCACGTGGCCTGGAACCCAGGACTGTCGAGGCAGTGAGGGTTGGTGGATCACCACACGTTCGTGAAACTGCCTCCCTACCATCGGTGTCGAGGTTGCCATCTCCCAGCTTGGCAGAGTATGATGGCAGTACAGCAAGTGGATTCAATTCCATATGTTTCCATCGGTATAGGGATTGAGTGTTACCCACCTCGCAAGCATGGGTTTTCTCCAGGTACACCGGTTCCCTCTCACATTTACAACACTCCTTAATGGAGTTAGGGAAACATCCCAATACAGGGCCACAGAGTTTGGGCAATTATTTGTGCCAATTCTGGCTGCCTTCCTGTTCGTCTGTGGATTCCCAAGCCTCTGATTCCTTCTGTTCCTCTGAGAATGCAAAGTGCACGTAACAAATTCAATATTATGATTATTACATTGTTATTATTATTATTATAATTAAAGAGTCTTGAGACTCAGTGAGGCTTACCTGAATGACTGGCATTGAAAATAACACAGAAGGTGCCATGTTGCACGGGCAGGGCCCAAAATAACTTTGATGCTATGTGTCATAAGTGATGGAAATTAGCAAAGAGCAGGAGTGGGAAAACTTTCCTTGCTTTGAGCTTTGATTTCACCCATTAACGACAATACAAATCTTCCTTCACGTATCCAGAAACATTCTGACAGCCATCCGGCATCTTGCCATGCACTTAGCATAGATCTGTTGTTTACGGGAGCTTCAGGACACTGCCGAGTGGTGGTGCTAGCGAAGTCTGTACATACAGTACTGTACTACTGTATACTGTCCCACTGCTTCTCTACAATCAACTTAGAATACTCTATAACTGACTCACGCGTACCTCTGTAAAATATCAGTTAAAATGTAGGCTTAGGTTATTCCTTGAAAAGTTCAATTTACTTGGAAAATTTAGTGAACCACAAGTCTAACTCTCAAATAACCGGCATACAGTATTTCATAAACCGGCACCCTCCATTCCCCGTGGATGCTGGATAACAAAGCTCTTGCTGTATTATTATTATATTGTCGGTGATACCGCCCGGCCTCTCACCTCCGGACAGGGACGACTCGACGCACAGGAAGATACGCAGCTTGGCGTGGCGCCACGAGGACACCATGTTGAGGATGCAGGCCATCTGCAGCAGGAAGAGGCTGCAGACGTCCACGTAGTAGGCCGAGTCGGGCCGCAGCAGGTTGAGGGGCCACACATCGATGGAGACGGAGGGCGCCCCTCTGCGCTTGCCGCGCACCAGCGCCATGTCCAGCTCGTGGAAGTAGCGCGAGAGGCAGACATTCTTCTTCATCTTGATGGCGTCCGACACCACGGCCACGTACTCCCGTACCGAAAGCGCCTTCGGTGACTCCAGGGCGTGCACGGGAGGGAAGTGAGCCTACGACGGGGGCGGCACAATCAGTGTGACCGTCTCAAGACGCTGCACGAAACAGTGGGATGTGCGCATGACAGGGGATGCGCAAGGCATAGATATCAATATGTTCTAAAGAAAAAAGACGAGTCAGTCATACGCAAAGGAGAAGAGGCCTCGAGCCTGCACTTGAACAGAAGAGTCAACATAAGACTGGTCACATCGCCGTAACCAACACAAGGCAGTACTTCGTGTTGGCTGTGGCTTAACTTGATGACACGGCAATGTCTCGTAAAGTGCCCAAGAGGATTTCTGAGGGAGCTCTCATCTCTCAAACGTGTACAAAAGGCGACTTTACCATTTACCTCTATGCCTTTATTTATCCAATCTAATATTTAGAGAATTATTTGTTTCCAGAGAGCACACAATTTCCTGTTAGGATGCGTTTTTTTGTCGTGTATAGAATGTTGGATTTGACAGAGTTTAGTTGTTTTCAGCAATTGACGACGGGTCCCTCTAGAGGTAAGTCGTCTCTCCATGTAGAGAATCCCGTGGGTACAAGCCAGTAGTGAACATCGATGACTGTACTGTACCAACGTTTTGGGACAAACTTGTTTCCTCCTTTAACAGCGTAAAACTTCCTTTAAAAAATATCCTGAAGCAGATTAGTGGTGGCTACAACCAAATTTGCAAATGTGATTTGTAACTTTTATCCTTAACCGTGTATCGATATGTAATGAGGGACTGACTACTACTGTGTGGTGTTGTCTTGGGTGTGATCTGCGACTCTTTTGTTGTTTTGCAGCCTTGCCCCAACTTATCTTTAGTGTTTAAAAATTGGCAGGAATGTATATACTATGCAATTTTCACTCATATACTTTATTTATTTTTATTTATTTCGAATGACTTGCTTACCTTTTCTCTACTTTGCACTCCAATCGTTTTTTGTGTATTGTTTGTTGTTGTAACTTGCTGACCTGCTACTACTGGAAATGTGAAAAAGAGCTTCATAGCTAATCGGATTTTTCCAGGATAAATAAATAAAATATTCGGATTCTGAGACCTAACGAGGACAAAGCCAGTAGTCTACAGTCATCTCGGTTTCCCTGCTGTATGCTCTTTCGACAATGTCTGGATTCGAGTTAACGACATCCAATTTGCCTAGATGATGGTAGTAGCTTTGTGAAAGTGACACAAAACAGGCATAAGTGTAGCCACCCCTGCTGAGAAGACACTGGTGGAACCATCAACCACAATCAGAACATCACCAGGCCAATGAACACATCTCATTCATGAGTGGGAAATTAAAAACAAGCCACAATTGTACAAATCTGTCCATGCAACCCAAACTTTAGATTATATAGTAAATCCATAGACAAAAAGAGATGCATAGAGATCCATAGATACAGACACACAAAGATACATAGCTACACGAAAGACAAGCCACAGTAATGCGATTGTGGCCATGCAACCTAAACTATGGACCCATATAGGAAACCACTGCAGTCTGCGCCCCTTCAACGAAGGAATAACAAAACTACAAGAACTCTCTCCTGAAGCCCTCTCGTCGTGGCGAGCAGCAAACCTGAACATTGGCATTGAGCTGCCGAAAAACTGCTGCCTAAACAAAATGTCCACACGTTCAGCTCTGTAGAGGTGGTGGTCTAGACAAGGCTGAGAGGCGCTGGCATCGCACCAGCAGCGAGGAGGTGTCCACCCCAAAGTGATCGGGGTCGTCGCGCTCGCAGCTTGGGCCGTGCGGTGCTGCAAATGCCGGCTCGCTCAGGAAGTAGTCGTCGGGGACGCAGTCGTCGTAGAAGCCCAGGAAGAGCGTGTTGGGTTTCATTCCCCCTGCAGGGAGCAGCCACGCACACACACGGCCAGCGTGAGCGATTGCAGCGCGAGTGCAATGCGGGTGTTGGCAGTGCGAGCATGGGTGACGAGAGCGTGAGCGATGCGGGCAGTGTGAGCGGCGCGAGCGTGAGCGATGCGGGTAGTGTGAGCGGCGTGAGCGTTTCGGGCGATGCGAGCGTGGCAGCGGACCCAGGCCGGCGATGCGCAGCAGGTTTTGCACGCCCTGGCGCACGGTGGGTGACAGCGTGATGTCCACGAACGCCTTCACGTTCAGCTTGTCCACCAGGCTGAGCCAGTAGTTCACCTGGCTCTCCAGGGGGTCGTACGGGATCGAGTCTGAACAACGCCACCACGAGAAATAACAAGCTCATCACTGCTCAGGACTGAACACAAATTATTTAGTTTGGCAATCAGCCATGGTCAATCGACTGCTCAATGAAGGCATCCCCAAGTCAACTTCACCTCCCACAATCCTGCAATGCAATAATCTACCCAGAACCTGGACACACTCTGATTTCATCGCTCCATCTCCTAGACGGACATCCTCTCTGACACATTCCATTACTCAACTACCACTCCGTTATTCTTTCTCTCTTGGCCATCTTCCATGGCCCCTTAAATCCATGGCGCGTTCTCGCCAGGGTTGATGGGGACGCAGGGTCAAGAGGACATGGGTCACTGGGAAATGGGGTCATGGGGCCACGGCACCCACCCAGGTCCCCGACCTCCACGTGCCCCAGGATGTAGAGGCCGCCTTTCTTGATATCGTTGACAAAGTGGATGAGGTGGCAGCTGGAGCGGGGATTGGCGACCATGAGCAGGATCTGTGGCCTCCAGAACTTGACGTGGTCTTTACGGATGTCGAGCAGCAGGAGGTACTTGCGAACCTGTGTGGAGCGCAGGGACAAATGACGGCAGATGTCGTGAAGCACACATGGCCACACGCAGCGGCACGTGCAGAGCCAGCATCATACGCATGTCGAGTCTTTAATCACCGAGCGAGAGTGTGGAGTACCCCATGCATGAGCGTGGAGCAGCCTCTATGAGGCAGCCTTCTGTCCTGGTGTGGAGTGGTATGGAGTGGGGCGGTACCTGGTGGAAGATGAGTGCCTGGCTGATGTATCCCCAGCTGCTGGAGGGCGAACGGTAGTGGATGAAGACGAGCAGCAGCAGCATAACGGCGATGCTGGCCGACGCGTAGATGGGGCTGATGATGAACATCATGATGAGGCAGCCCACCATGCCCAGCAGGCAGGTGTGCCATGAGAAGAACTGGAACGTCGGTCTGTGAGCAGAGCGACAGCAGCAACAGCGTCGCGGAGTGCAGACAGAGTGTAGAGTGCGGGAGTGCAGAGTGTCGGAGTGCAGCGTAAGGAATTTCATACCTGAAGTTGGGGGCGGAGGCCCACTCCATGGCCAGGCACGCGAGGTCCACGGTGGCGTACGCGATCAGGAAGAATACGGTCACGATGCCTGCGATGGTGTTCAGCTGCCCCGCAAACAGCACCAGCTGATTCACACAAAGACAAAGGTCCCCCGTTTAGCCTACACGTAGTTGAGGCAAGTGCTGTGAGCGAGTACCTATGAAGGCCGGCATAGCGCACAAGGGGGTTGGTGTGGCTATCAAAACACACTCGGCCGCCTTTAGCTTCCCAGTGGTGATGTTTACGTACAATGCCGGTAATTCATTTAATGCTAAGTTAACCTAGGGAAGTCAGGACTGGTTCAGATATGCAAGTTAGCGAGTGGGCGAGTGAGCACGTGACTGAGTGGGCAAGTGAGTGAGTGGGCGAGCGAGCGGGCGAGTGAGCGGGTGAATGGGTGAGTGGGTGCGTGAGTGGGCAAGCGAGCGGGCGATTGAGAGCGTGAGCAAGTGGGCGAGTGAGCACGTGAGTGAGTGCGCGGCACCTGCACGAGGAACCAGGAGACAAGCACGGCCACCCAGGGGTTCCCAGAGCGTGACGTCCGCTTCACCACCTTCAGCAGAACGCCTGGGCAGAGCGCAGCACAACCGCGTCACTCCACCACCACAACCATCATCACCACCACCACAAACACCGTCATTACCAGAAGCATTATCACCACAACCCTCATCATCACCACCACCACCACTATCGCCACAGACACTACCACCATCACCACAACCACCCCACATGTAGAGCCAGGAGGAGTGAGGAGGAATGGCGCACCGAAGATATCGTCAAGTGCGACGGCGTGCAGCACTCGCGAGGCACCGATGAGGCAGCTCATGGCGGCGGAGAGCGACGCGGCGTAAATGCCGATGGTGACGAAGGGGCCCCACACGTTGATGTCTCTCATGAAGACGTAGTTGTACAGCAGCAAATCCCTGCAGACACCGGGGCCCACACCGTCCACTCACTCGCTCGCTTGACCTGCGATCTCATCGCTCTCATTCCCAACACAGCAGCTGCTTCCGAGCACGGCAAGTGTGAACCCCTCGTGTCCTCGGAACCAAACGGCAGAGGTCTGTGCCGGGCAGTGGAAGGTTACCGACTGATACCACCGACAACGACACCGAGCAGACCAGCGCAGAAGAACTACGATCTTTGTTGCAGAGGTTCGTGGTTCGCGTCTGGCAGGCAGCCCTTAAAGCAGTGACAATCCGGCAGGTTTGTTCATCACGCGAGAACTTTACTGATTGGCTGTATCGGGTGGAGGAGGGTGTACGACACACATTTTACTTTCACGATCTGACTCAAAAAATAATTCCAGGTATCCCTCGACTCACGAAAGGGAGGCGTTCTTCAAAAAACACGCATAGAATGGAAGTTTGTAAATCGGAATGGCTTTTCTATTGATTTAATAAGAAAAAATGAGACGTATTTCAGACAGCCATTCCAATTCTACTCCTAACCTAAAAATATACACCATAATCACTTTCACAATACAAAAATAATAATGAAAAACTTACATGATTAAAACGACTCACTAATAAGTCATGTAAAACAAAGATAATTAACCTTTTCTGGGAACCCGCCAAAAGATCTGCATTTTGGAATTACTGAAAAGGTGATGTGGAGGTGTTACTTTGCTACTGTAGGGACACCGTGACACTGTCGTGTATGACGCAGCCTCCTGGGTGGCTCTTCTTTGATCTCATGGCGCATACTGCGTGACATTTTGTTAACGTGAAAATTTTATTTTGTTAATAGAAAAGTGTCCATAATGTCAATTGCGTGAATGAGAAATTTTGTAAACCGAACGTTCGTAAATCGAGGGATACCCAATTGAATCGTTCTGATTACTATCCCTGGAGATGCGGAGGACACTGTTGGTGGACGGCATCGTGTCATGCGACCCGTCCCATCTGTGCAGAGTAATGGGGCGCGTGGCGCGGTCACCTGGGGCAGGAGCAGCTGACCATGAAGCAGAGCAGCACGTACACACAGAACGTGAACACCACGGCAGCGATGGTGCCGCGTGGGATTGCGTAGCTCGGGTCCTTTAGGTCCCCTAGCACACGCACGGTCGCACACAGGCACACGCACAACAAAGATCCCCCGCATAGCCTATTAACAGACTGTTGGGGCAAGTGCTGTTAACGAGCACTTATCAACGCCGGCACGGGGGGGTGAGTGGCCAACACCACGCCCGGCCGCTTTTGTCTCCCCAGTGGTGATGTTTACACATCGCACCAGGTACTCATTTGAGGCTGAGTCGACCTCGGGGAGGCTGAGGACCAATTCAGATATTCGTAACTGGTGTTGGCCGTGAGCGTCACCAGGTTCTTAGAGCAATGCACCAACTGCTATACTACCACTTCCCTACAAACACACGCACGCACACACACGTACCGGCAAACACGCACGTTAGTGTCCATGACGATACCTGTAAATGTGCGCGTGTGTGTGTGTATAGCATGGGAGGGGAGCAATGGCAAAGCTGTTATGCAGGGGATCTTGTCATGGGGAGTGTTCGGAGTGGAGGGGGCAGTAGTTCACAAGCTGCACAAACGTCAGGGGCTCGATTCTCGGCCATGGCTGACATCAGTGGCGAGTGTTACTATGCGACACTCGAATTAGTACCGTGTGTAATGTGTAATCATTTGAGTTGGAGAGACAAAGGTAGCTTGATGCTGCTCACAGGACCACCTCGTGCGCCGTGTCAGCCTCAACAGGAGGGAGGACCTGCATCTGTTGCGCTCGTGACGAGTGTGGTGCGCGTGTCTGTGTGCGTGTGTGCACGTATTCGTACCGGACATGTTGGAGCCAGCCATTATGCCCGTGCAGCCGTTGAACATGATGGCAAAGACGGAAGCAAAAGTCATTGTAACACCCGTTGTGTAATCTTGAGTGTAATGTTCTGTTCACACACGAAAAGAGACAACAGAGTTAAAAGTTACTGTCAGATTTGTGTCAGGCACACACCCAGCCCTCGCACCTGTCTCAGTGTGCAGTATTTGCTGCCACTTCCCGGAGAGAGCGATGTAAGACCCATGGTTGGATACAGCGTCACGGACACCGGGCACAACCGACAAGCAGAGTTCTGCTGCGGCGATGCTTAGACGCAAACATGAGTGACAGAGTCGGTAGCTGTGTAGTGCTGGCGGTGGTTATGGTGATGATTGTTGTGGAGGTGTTGAGCGATGGTGGTGACGAAACGGTTAGTGCACTGCGCAACAGAACCCGGCGACCTGAGTTCATTCCCGCTAACGGGCAATGTCAACAACAAATACTCTATCTGAACCGGTCCTCGGCCTCCCCCCTAGGTAGATTCGGCCTCAACTGAGCATACGGCGCAGTGTATAAGCATCACGACTGGCAAAACAAAGGAGGCTCGGCGTGGTGCTGGCCTCGCCGCTCACTCATGTGCAATTACGGCCTCGACAACACTTGCCCTAACAGCACCTGTCATGGTCACACGGGGGACCTTTGGCTGCCGCCACCGAACCGGCACTCACCCTTGAGGTTGTCGTGGAGCGTGCCGAGGCTGGGGCCGCTGTAGTTGAGGTTCATGGTGATGTTGCCATGCTTGATGACGATGTGCCGGTTCCGCACGGCGAAGAAGGAGATGAAGACGGTGAGCAGCACGAGTATGACGCACAGGAAGATGATGAACGCTGCTTTGGAATAGATGTCGGCACCGACCAACACCACGACGAGGCAGATGAGCAGGAGGCACGAGGCGTAGAGCACGACCCAGATGTACGCGTCCGGCAGGCCGTGCGGGAAGTCAGCTGCTCACCGCCACCAACGCAACCAAAACCACGGTCACCGAGCGTTACAAACATGTTTGCGAGAGGATTTTTCCCATTTCTGCACACGCAAAGACAAAGATCCGCCGTACAGGCTAAACAAATTGTTTGGGAAAGTGCTGTTAGCGAGCACCTATCAAGGGTGGCACGGCACACGAGGGGGTGGGTGGCCAGCACCATGCCCGGATGCCTTTGTCTCCCCAATGCTGATGTTTACACATCGCACGAGGTACTAATTAAAGGCCGAGTAAACCTTAAGGAGAGGCCGCGGACCGGTTAAGATATTCACCACCATTATTGGTCATGAGCAGGAATCGAACTCGAATCACCAGGCTCGTAGCAGAGTGCGCTAACCACTGCGCCACTGCCCTACGTACACACACACGCGCTCACACGCAGAAGCAGCACGTACGCCTTTTCCGAAACGAGTCCATGATGGCCTCAGTGAGGCCGAGCAAGAAGACGGCGCTGGAGCACACGTTGGCCAGGAAGAACATCACCCCGATGCTGCCTCCAAACTCCGGGCCCAGTGCCCTGCTGATCATGACTGCAATGACGTTGCAGCAGCAGCCGAGTCAAGGACCACTCGCAGCGGTCGCCATGGCGATTACGGCGCAAGACGCTGCGCCTCGAATCCCCCAAGCGCGAATCGACTCATTGCGAATGACAACACTGTAACAATTTTTTTGTATTCTTTCTTCCTGGGTAGTGTTATTTCCTAATTGCCTATGCCTCAAAAGTACAAAAAATGGCTATTATTCCCCACAAGACAAACCCTGGGCACCTCATCTCACCTGCGAGCAATGCAAAAAAACTCTGGAAGGTAAGATGGACAATTGTTGTTCGGAATTTTATGTTAAAAATTTTGTAAAAAAATGTTTCATTGTAAAAGTTTTTTAAGTTGAAAATGTTTACAATTTTCTCTTACAAATTAGTCATGGGTGAAATAAATGTATTTTTGTAGGATGGTACAGAGGGGAAAAGAGAGCCATGAAGTTCGCTATCTTAAGATTTTTGGCGGGACTCAAGCAACTGCTACTTCTGCATCGTGGACCCTTCCAAATGTCGGACTGACAAGAATGCACCTGCTATCACATATCCGGACCTTCCTTCATCCATCGTCCCGGTGCCACACTGCCATGAGCTCCCCGTAACCACTCCTCCGGAGAGAGAGCAGCCGTCTTTAGAAGAGAGCAGCAAGTCAGAGAGCGAGGAAGACGTTGTAGATCCAGATGACAATTTCAGAGGTGGAGCTGAGAAGAGAAACCCATACTATCCCAACCAAAAAGAACTCAACGACTTGATCAGAGATCTTGGTCTCACCGCATCAAATTGGGCCTTATGAAACAATTTGTCAGAGCTGTAGATAAGGAGTCGGCAGCCTTCAAAAGAACCTTCAAGAGTTCATCCCTAAGCTGTCTGAGGCAAAGGTCAAAGCCGGTGTCTTCGTCGGACCACAGGTCAAGAATATCCTGGAGTGCAATGAATTCCCCAAGAAGCTCACTAGTAAGGATAAAGCGGCTTGGAACAGCTTTGTCACAGTGGTTCATGGCTTCCTGGGAAATCACAAGGTCGAAAACTATGTGGAGCTGGTTGAGACTCTGGTGAAGAACTACGGCACAATGAGCTGTAGGATGTCCCTCAAAGTCCATATCCTTGATGCTCATCTTGATCAATTCAAGGAGAACATGGGAGCGTACTCGGAGGAGCAAGGTGAGCGCTTCCACCAGGATATAGTGGACTTTGAACGCCATTACCAAGGACATAATGAGAACATGATGGGAGACTACATTGGGGGGCTGATTCGTGAAAGTGATTTACAGTCTAATCGTAAATCTCGAAAAACTACTCACTTCTAAATCTTTTGGAGTCATTTTTTTATTACTTTAGTATAAATACATGTAAATTTTGATTCATGTTGTTTTTTTCTGACTTTATGCGAACGAAAAGACACAAATTCGCCCGTTTTCTCATTGAAAATAGGTAAATTTCAAAATATCACTGTCCTGGTCACACCAGCAAAGTTTGTGGGGAATAATAGCCATTCTCTATACTTTTTAGGCATAAGCAATTAGGAAATAACACTTATTACCCAGGAACAAAAATTGTGTTACATAGTGCAATGATACACAACTTATGTGCCGATGGTAGATTTAGTCTAAAGGAGCAAACTTGCAGAAACAAGACAGAAACATATGAGACAATTCCAACGAGGCGTTACAAATGAGATACAACTCCACTCCTGAACTGCAATCGTTGGTTCAATTGTCATTACCCGAGTCGGACCAAAACAAGCTTGTTGTCTGCCGGCCAAGTCGACCTTGAAAAAGAAGCTTCTTAGCTCGATGGGCTTTACTCAGTGGGAAATAAACTTCTGATTCTGAAAAGCGATTTACTGCGCCAGTGAGCACTGAGGTGGTGCCCATCTCCTGTTTACCGCCCTGCGCCAATGGCGGGAATTCCTCATTTCTATGGCGTGGGCCAGGTCTTCCCACAGGGCATCCACTGCTGATTTTCCCCAAACAGTGGTACCTATTTTATCTACCCCAGTGGGATGATGCGTCAAGCCCAAGTTTCGGATTGGGAGCCGTTCAACCTATCGCCAAGCCACGCTGCATGAACGCCAGATAAATGGTGACATTGCGGTACACTGTACTTTGCTATGCCTTTACCAAAACAAACTTCGCATTGTGCTAAGCGGGGCAGATAGCATCAACAATGGGTGAGTGTCGCAGCTCTGATTGGTACATTTGGCACTGAGTCTTGTGCCACTGTAGAAGACCTTGTGACTTTGTCAATTTCTCATCACTATTCTGTGACCACCATGGGCGCTGCTTCCGTCAATTCCTCCACCCATGTTGATGACTAACTTGGTCTTCTTCCAGTGTTCCACCACCATACTTCAGGTAATGACAAAGAGACGGAAAAACATGCCCCATATAGCCTTCAGTACTGTTTTGGCAAGTGCTGTTAGCGAGTAGCATTCATGACAGCGGGAACAGCATACGAGGGGATGGGTGACAAGCACCACGTCTTTGTCTCCCCAGTGGTGATGTTTACACATAGCCACAGGTACTTATTTGAGGATGAATCGACCTAGGGGAGGCCCAGAACCGGTTCGGATAATTACTGGTGGCCCTGAGTAGGAATCGAACTTGGTTCGCTGGGTTTGTAGCGGAACGCGTTAACCGCTATACTACCGCTCCCCATTAAAATGAATGACAACATGCTCACCCACTCGCTCACTAAATCACCCACTATCTCATCAACTCACTCACCAACTCACTCACCCACCCACTCACCACCACCACCCATGTTAAGGACTCGGCGTACTAGACTGACTGTTTCCTCTCATCCATACCGTGTTCAACCAGTTTTTGAATTGGTATAAGAATAGTAACCATTAAGTAGCTATTGAGTAACAGACAAACCTGTCAATAATCACAAAGTAGTAGGACTAAACTCATTTGTATTAAAAGTAAAATTATAAAATATTGCTGGCACATTGCATTATGGATAAAACTGTTGAAGTGAGGTCAATGCTTAACCACTTAGTGATGCGTTTCCTGGTCCCAATTCTCATTTCAATAGGAAGCGAGAAGCTCTCCAGAAATGTAATGGACAGAGAGATTAAAGGGTCTTGCAACTTTCTTATATTTCTGAACCTTGTAAGGGGGATAGAGGGATTTATAGGGGACACTTTGCAAACGAGTTTTATGTGTGAGTAAAAAAATAAATATTAAAATGACTCGATATCCTGTCTGAAAGTTTAATTTATGTTGTCAGTTCACGCTCCGCCGTGGCACAATGTGAACATTCACTCCCCCAACGCGCGCAGCTGACACAAACCACAAAGGACAGTGACAGCCCTGAGACGTGGGGGCACGCGGCGCCGTCATACAGTAGCGGCAGTAACCCATGCGGGCCGTGCTCTTCCTGCCAACGCCCCCAGCGAGCACGAAACGGACTAATTTCACAATGACATCCGCTCACCCATACAGGAAGTGAGGGCCGCGCAGTTATCATTGGCAATGAGAATCTGCTTTAAAGATTTGACAGACGCGGCGAGGCTCGTGAGCAACACAGGGTTTCGCACACTCGCACAGTAAAAGAGCCCCCACCTAGCCTTTACAGACTGTTGGCGCAAGTGGTGTTAGCGAGCTCCGATGAAGGCCTGCAGGTCACGCGAGGGAGTCAGTGGGTAACACTACGACCGGCCACCTTTGCCTCCCTAGTGGAAATATTTACATATCGCACCAAGTACTCATTTGAAGCTGTGTCGATTTAGGGGAGGCCCAGGACTGGTGTAGATAATTATCGTCACTGGTGTTGGTGGCCGTGAGCGGGAATCGAACTTTTGTTTCCAGGTTCGTAGTACAACCGCGCTAACTACAGACTCGCACGCTCACACACTCAGTCCAAATCTGATCTCTTTCCTACAAACAAGTATTTTCTATATTTACGCGATCTTTATTATGAATATTGGTCGCGAAAGCCTACGTGTTAAATTAGAGGACTTTGTTCAAGCTCGCCATTGTCTGCTGACTGCCCGTTGAGCAAGGGCTAATTATTTACCCAGAGGAAGACTCACCGAGTGCCAAGACTCTTTTTAAAGGGGGTTCTGTGTTGGGATGCGTGACCAGTTCCATTAACGGTCGGCGTACGGCACAAGGATACAATAGACGCCTCCACCCTGCACGGCGCCGTTGGTGGAGATGGCGCAGACGGACAGCACGGTGAGGCCAATGATGACGTACGCAACCACGAACATGAGCAGGCTCTCCAGCAGCCCGGCCTGGCCCACCACGAACCCTGTGCAACAAAGATAAATTAAGGCAAAGATCACCTGTATAACCTCAACAGACAGCATTGGTTCAACGCAAGCGATTCACCAGCTTTTGTTCAAGCAAGCCGACTACTGATGAGACGCTTAAGGTCATAACTGGTCCAGAGCTTTCTTGTGTTGAACCAATGCTGCCGACATGCCTGCTTAAACAATCGCTGTTATCGGACATTCGTTCAGAAAGCTCACTGGCTGATGCAGGTCACGTTTAATTGGCTTTTTCATTTCACAGCACACAAGCTTCAGACTTTATTACGCGTGACCGTCTGCACTTCCCCTTCACAAAACGCTGTCGCATCATAAAACACCGTCTCAACCACAATGTTGAGGATTATATAAGGTTACTAAACGACTGCGCACCAGTTTGTCCGGTTATAACTAAAACTCAGGTGGTCATATGACGCCATGTGATGTAACCGAGCTGCATGAGAGGCTGCCAGATTGCGGCGCGGCCCGTTTCCCTGAACCCTCCTAACGGTCAGCTGACCACACACGTGACGCGCCCCCCACACATCCTGCAGCGCTCACGTGACCCTGCAGGTGAACTTTCTGACCCACTCCTACTGGACATCGGATTTCTCCAGCATAAAGATTATGATTCTGTATATCTCTAACGCAGATTTAAGCGGCCAAGGCTGAGGCCAGGTAACTCCTTTGCGGCTGACTAACATCACAACCTAACTGAACACCACAAGAGCTGAACTTTATCAGCTTCACAATGCACAGGCGGACTCTTAAGTGTTTCCACAGCATTTGCAACATAAAAGATGCGTCATTTAGGCAAGCCATAATTAATCCCTAAAGTTATTGTAGCTTTTATTCAAGATTACAATAGAAATACACGGATTTGTTTAGATAGTTTTTGTAAAGAGCTTTGCGTATCACCCCCTTGCATGCGTGGGATCTCTCCGGGTTCTCCCGATTCCTCTCGTCATCCAAACACTCGTTCATGGAATCGGTTCAACATCTCAACGGAGGAGGTTCTTTAAAAAGAGTTTTGACACTCGGCGGGGCTTTCCCGGATAAATAGTTCTATTCATGGCGGTGACCGCGCTAATTAAACCATTTACTCCGTATTTACAGAAAATTCGGAAACTGCGACTGAGCCAAGCTGAGCTTCCACTTGGCAGGGCAGATGGGATCTCTGCGCACTCTGTCAGGGCATAATAATTTAAGCCAGGGGGCAGGGTCGGGGGACTTCCCGTGGAAACACCACGCACCCAGGTCTCGTGATGAGAGGAAATTTATTTTTTTGTTGGGGGGCGGGTGCTGCTCAGTATTATTTAATTTAGGCATCGCCTTATGTAGTCTGAAGGTATTTATGTTTCTATTTTCAATCAGTTCCTTATTCTCGAACAAAAATAGTTCTACAAGAGTGAATCGATGCTCGGCAACTGTGAACATGACTGAAAAAACGCATTCCATAGGAATGAGCAGAGCATCAGTGAACTCTGGAGTTCAGAATTGGAGTCCAGCACTCATTGATTCACTCCAGTCACTCGCTCATCAGCAGTCAATCGCTTCATTATCACTCTTCTTTCGCTACTACCATGGTTACTGTTTCCGTGAAGCTGATTTGTTGATTCCTCCAAACAACATGTTGAAGACTCGGTTCAAACAGAAATTTGTAGTCTTAACAATCACAGCGAGTTATATCGTCATACTCTACAGGTCTCAACTCACTCACACTGCAGGTCAATCACTTGTATACATGTACGCTACACTTCCACACAAGTATATATGTTGAACTTCTCTGCACTTCTATTTCTGCTTATTCCCTCGCACTGATACCTTGTGGAATTCCCTCCCATAGAACCTTTCCCACAGCTTTTACGACCTCATCAAATTCAAGAAACGTGTCAACTCTGATGGTACCGTTTGTGGCTGGCCGATTGACGTTTTGGGGCTTTGGGCCTGTGCTCGGCAAATGCGATAGATCGATAAATATCTCGGCCAGTGATCTCCGGTTGTCTGGGTGGAGTTGGCGACGTCCTTGCCCAATCCCTGGCCAGTTGTCTCAAAAACGCAAACACAAAACTGTGTTTAACAAAAACCCTTCCGCAGCCTTAGTCACTATCCCGGCATGCGGGGTACACCTCTGATTGACGCCTTTGTTCCCTGTCTGCACAAACGGCTCTTCCATTCAGTACTACTCACTACAACACGTGTAATTATGCCATCATTTCACCAGCTGCTAGGCAATGAACGCATTTTCGCACATGCTGACAACTCATGTAATGTGTGTATTTTAAACTTCTTTAACGCCGTACGTAGCTAACCGGAGGTGCGGGGGAGGGACAACACAGACTGTACATCACTTTGCAATTCCTCACTCTTCTGGAACCACATTTAAGAGAGTCATTTCCTATAAACATCGGGCAGTTCACCAGCATTGGTTTAAGCAAGTCCGACTCTGCTGATGAGACACTGAATGTCGAAACTGGTCCAGAGTTTTGTTCAATGTACTTCAGTAAATCATCCATCACCTCCAAACGACCTGGAATCACCCGCAGCGCCTCCCTCAATCTCCAGTGCATCGAAGACTCTCACTATGAACATCTGAGAAATTCCATTCCGCCAAAACGGTCCATATTTTTATTTTAATGACAGCTAAAATGTCTCATCAACCTGTATCAGTTAATGCTCAGCCTAAGTGGTCTGCTAGGCCCAACTTGCGTTATAAAGGGAAAATATTATTTTACATGTATTTGTTTGTGCAATGTTTTCGATTTCCCATGTCATGTTTGTTTTTGTGCTGATTTCTATGTTCTCGATTGCTCTACTTAGTTGTGTTTGTTTTGCTTTTGTCATTCTGGGTGGGCGAGAAAGTGGCTGGGTAAGTGTGTGGATGAGTGAGTGGCGGGGTGGATTAGTAGCTGGGTGAGTGAGTGGCTGGGTGAGTGAGTGGCTGCGTGAGTGAGTGACTGGATGAGTGGCTGGCTGAGTGGCTGCGTGAGTGAGTGGCTGGGTGAGTGAGTGGCTGGGTGAGTGGCTGGGTGAGTGGCTGGGTGAGTGACTGGGTGAGTGAGTGGCTGGGTGAGTGGCTGGGTGTGTGGATGAGTGAGTGGCGGGGTGGATTAGTAGCTGGGTGAATGAGTGGCTGGGTGAGTGGCTGGGTGAGTGAGTGGCTGGGTGAGTGGCTGGGTAAGTGTGTGGATGAGTGAGTGGCGGGGTGGATTAGTAGCTGGGTGAGTGAGTGGCTGGGTGAGTGGCTGGCTGAGTGGCTGGCTGAGTGACTGCGGGAGTGAGTGACTGGGTGAGTGGCTGAGTGAGTGAGTGGCTGGGTGAGTGGCTCGCTCACCGATGCGCAGGTAGAGCACCACGCTGAACATGGACAGCAGCGTGGGCACCACGACCCCGAAGAAGGTGTTCAGCTTCCCGCTGGGCTCGGCGCGGGGCGGCGCGGCTTCCGCGACGCTGAGCAGGCGGTAGTGGAGCAGCGGGGCTCGCTCACCAGAGTCCCCCATCTTCTCAACCACCACCACACTCAACCACCACCACACTCAACCACCACCACACTCAACCACCACCACACTCAACCACCACCACACTTAACCACCACTACCACCACCACCAGGCCGCAACACTCAATCCACCGCCACACGCGGCCACAACACTCGACCACTACCAAACCCAACCACAACACCCTTACTACAACGATCGATCACAATACACAAACGCACACTAAACCGCCGCAACAATCAAGCACAATTCTCAGCAACGAACCGCAACCACCAAAGCTTGACCATCACGGCCACCGCAACCACTCTCAACAACAACCATCGCAACCACTCTCAACAACAACCATCTCAACCACTCTCAACAACAACCATCTCATCCACTCTCAACAACAACCATCGCCTCTCTCATTCCGCTCGGTCACTCTCCACCACCTCCGCGTGATCGCGAGCAGGAAGCGAGCCGAGGGGCAAGCCGCCCCGCCCCCTCCAATCCGCCCCGCCCCCTCCAATCCGCCCCGCCCCCTCCAATCCGCCCCGCCCCCTCCAATCCGCCCCGCCCCCTCCAATCCGCCCCGCCCCCTCCAATCCGCCCCGCCCCCTCCAATCCGCCCCGCCCCCTCCAATCCGCCCCGCCCCCCTCCAAGCCGCCCCGCCCCCTCCAAGCCGCCCCGCCCCTTTTTCCTTCTCACGTCCCGTGACCACGCCCCCACCCAGCTACCGTATTATCCGGATTATAAGACGCACTTGTGTTCCTGTGTAGTAAAGTGGGAGGTGCGTCTTATAATCCGGTACGTGGTTCGGAACATGGCGCCTACCCGGGGGTGAGCTGGAGCCGGCGACGGCGAGGCAGGGGGATACTCGATGTGGTGTGCGCCTGGCGCGCTGCTGAACGAAACGAGCACCCAAAGGCCCGAAACGTCAAGCGGCGAGCAACCAACAGCACGCATTAAAGAAGTTTTGACAAACTGCACAATGTTTACAGTATATTCGCTTTGTACTTCCCAACCCTCGCGCCTCCGCGTCCCCAGTGACGTCCAAGTGTAAAGTTGCTGCAGAAGGTCGACTCGGAGGCGTCGGCCCTGCTGGCGTGGGCTCGCGATGGCTTCGCCGTCCCCGTCCAGTCGCTGCGCCTACGCCGTGGGCTTCAAGCTGGAGGTCGCCAAGTTCGCCGAGGGCCACGGGAACAGGGCGGCCGCGCGCCACTTCGCCGTGAGCGAGGCGAACGTGCGCCGCTGGCGTGAGCAGAAGCGCATGGGCTCCTTCAAGGCGACTCCCCGGACGGCAAAGAAGCTGGGCTCCGGCAGGAAGGCCTTCTTCCCCGAGCTGGAGAACGCCCTCTTCGAGTGGGTGGTGGCCGGCCACAAAGCCGGCGGCGGGGCGCTCACCACGGGCGCCATCGCCGCCAAGGGCCGCGAGCTGGCGCAGAGGAAGGGCCTGGTGGGGTTCACGGGGCGGCCCTCCTGGGTGCACCGCTTCATGCGCCGCAAGGGCCTCGCCGTCGGGCGCCGGGCAGGTGCCGCGACGGCGCGGCGCCTGCCCGACGCCTACGACGAGAAGATCTACGAGTTCCACCGCCGCATCTACAAGATGCGCAAGAAGGAGGACTACGCGCTCGCCGACATCGTCGGCATGGACGAGACGCCCGTGTGGCTGGAGATGCCCTGCGGCGACGCGGCCGTCGACGCGTTCGGCGTGCAGAGCGTGTCCACCGTGGGCACGGGCGGCGAGAAGCTGCGCTTCAGCGTGATGCTCTCCTGCTGCGCGGATGGCCGCAAGCTCGAACCCATGTGCATCTTCAAGCGCAAGACCGTGCCCAAGGACGCTCCGTGCGGGGGGGTGGCCGTGACGGTCCAGCAGCAGGGATACTGCGACGAGCAGGTCATGAAAGAGTGGATCTCGCGGTGTCTGATGCGGCGCCCCAACGGTGGTGGGCTGCTCCGGCGCCGCTCGCTGCTCGTGATGGACATGTTCAGCGCCCACGTGCACGAGTCGGTGAGAGAGTGGCTGGAGGAAGAGCGCGTGAGCGTGGCCATCATACCGGGAGGTCTCGGCAGGGTGCTCCAGCCGGTGGAGATCGCCGTCAACGGGCCCTTCAAGGAGAGCGTCAGGGACAAGTGGGCCGCCTGGATGAGGCGCGAGAACCCGGCGGTCACCGCGTCGGGGAAGGTGAAGCGCGCCGGCGTCCCCGAGGTGTGCGCCTTCGTCAAGGAGGCCTGGGACGAAATCTCGTCCGAGGTCATCGTCAAGGGATTCCTCAAAGCGGGCATCAGCAACGCGCTGGACGGATCCCAGGACGAAGAGCTGTTCAGCGAGCCCGGGGACGGGGACGACTCCAGCTGGAACGACGAGGACAGCAGCGGCGAGGAGGAGTGCGACGGCTTCTGCACAGAGACGGAGACCCCGCGCCCACTCACTCCGATGTGGATGGGTGAAAGAAAGCAAGACGCTCCGTAGATTAACGAAACAGACAATTCCTGTGCATACAACATACATTCGTTTACACATCCCATTAGCCACACGGTCTTCTGGGGGTGCATGATTTCAGCAATATTGGTTTAACACAGGCAAACTCAGGACTGGCTTCCACATTCAGTGTCTCATCACATTTATTGTGACTGAGGCCTAGAAGGTCAAAACCGGTTGCGTGTTTGCGTGCTTAAGCAAATCCTGCAGGATGATATTGGCATGGAAAGCCAAAAGGCCTATGGACTTTACTTGCTATGTATTTATATGTGAGCGACAATAACGAGGTCTGCTTATATTTTATTTTACCCTGGGCCTCGCGTGTAACCGATAGAGGTGCCCGTGCTGAGGCAGCTGCTGTTGAGACGGCATTTGTGCATCATGTGTAAGAAAATGATAAGTTGTTTCCTGCTCAATTGGGCATCGGGGCATTGCTGCTCAATCGCCTATACACATCTCTGTAGAGTCTATGCTGGATATCACCCTGTCTATCGGACAAGCACTGTTGACTTTTCCACAACGTGGTATATATTTTATTGACTCCCGAGGGAGGAATGATGGGTTCAGTCAACCCCCCAACCAGAAATTTACTCGCAACTTTTTGATTGTGAGCAGGGCCGGCTTTAGGTCTTTACTAAGTAAGCTACAGCTTAGGGCATCGCATTGAGGGGCCTCTAAATACGAAACAAATTTAAGTTTCATGTACTGTATTACATTATCTATTAAAAAGTAAAGGAGATGTGGGAAAAAATACTCAAATGGTTATTTTCAATCCGATATGACATATACAGCCATTCCTGAATGGGGCATCTTAAGTTTAACATAGATTATGGCTCCAGCAATGTTATAATCCGGCCGTGATTGCGAGCTGCTCGCTGTACCGAAGGCATTGGGTGTGCATAGCACAGCTGAGGTAGGAGAGATCAGTGTTACAGTCTTGGTGTTACGCATGTGCAAATGAGTAATTCTCTTGTCCGTGTCACGTTATTCTACGTTTACCTTCGAATTTTTTTTACAAAGTTTGCGGTGAATCTTACGTTTTGGAGCGTCTTAAAATCCGGAGAAAACCCAAGTAATGTTGAACAGAGCCATGTTTCTTCGTAGGAGTGCAACATTACAATCGATGTGTCAATTAAACGCTTCCACTAACAATACTGCCTCGGGTCGTGTATAGAAGAATTGCTATTTGTATCAGTGTCGATGTCGTTACCTCCTGCAATGGATATCTATGCCTTAACCATGTGAAATAGTTTGAACGCCTTAAATTTAACTTGACCAGTTTCGACATTGTGTCTCATCAGCAGGCCTCCTTGAATCAATGCTTGTGAACTGCCAGATGTTTATAAGCAAGGCCCATATTTGTTATAATCGGTTCTGATTCAACCAAAAACTACATAAAAGAATCGCACATTATCGGCGTCTCTGTGGAAAATAAAATAGCGAAATATGAGCATACCTCTGCCTGCACATACAAGTACAATTATTTTATACGCCTCAAATGCACTCCCAGAAGGCTGTGGGATTGATGGGATGTGTAAAAAAATACACGTTTCCGTTGAGGGAGTTCATGATGCATCGATTCATAAATACAATTGCAGTGTAGGTTTCTTCATCACGCAATATTCGAACTGAATTGCGTGTGTCGTAATGAATGGCTTTCAAAATGTAATAAGTTCACGTGATTCCTGCAGCCACTAGAGGCCGCTACACTCACCATAATTTTATATAAAACTTTAATCACGACAATTGAACCGCCAGGGTGGGGGATTAATTTCTACGCCCAGCAAATATATCTAAATATATATCTGCACGTCCATTGACACTAATCCGTTGATTGCAGATTTGTTGCACAATGCTATCAGCAGGGGGCGATGTGTCCTCATCTTCAGAAAGTAATCAATCGGAACATTTATCCTGGAGGAATCCCATGAGCTACGAAACTCTTTTTTTACAAATGTCCAGTAGGGGCGGATAAGCATGTTACAACACCAAACAATCCAAAATATTATACCAGTGTAAAGTAGAGTCGAGGTAAGCAAGTCACGAAAAATATACAAGAACAAATTGTACATAAATTCCTGCGGGTTTTTCGACACTAAATGCAAGCTTGGGCAAGGGCAGAAAAACAACAAAAACAGTCCCAGACCACATCAAGTCAACACAGTCGCTCATTAAAACTGATCTATTGATACACGGGTAAGGATCAAAATTACAAATCACATTTACAAAAAAAGCACTAATCTGCTTCAGGATCTATAATTATCAGCGTTGCTGTGGAGAACGCCGTAGTAACAATGAGCATACAATACGCCTCCACTTATCTGTCCCTGCACATATAAACAAAATCACTGTTACACATTCCATCGGCCACACGGTCTTCGGGGTGTGCATTTTGGATGTTTAAAAACACTTGTAGAGGGATGGCGTGATGCTAAGTGTAACTACTAAAGACTAGAAATGTGGTAATATATTGAAATCGTACGTATTTTGGTTAACATGTTTACAAACGGACCTAGACTGAGAATCGGGATGCCGCCTGTCCAGGTTTGAACCGCATAGTCCGGGAATTGCATTATTTGTGTTCGGGTGGCAGGAATTGATCTGTAGTGAGATCTCGTACCAGTATCGTGTTGATCTTTTTGACAGTAAACTGCACAGTTTAGATAGGCCAAGACTGACTGAGATATGTCCGTGATTTGATCTACAGTGGAAAGGTTGTGTCAACCCTGAGCACCTACTACAAACGCACATCAGGAACATCTTAAAATAACCTACGACTTTCACTTTTGGCTTTGGGCCGATGGTTAAACCAAGGAGTTGCTTGTTTGTGGCTTTGAGAATATGGGCTCAGTGGACGGCTGCTAATTACGAGTTCCCTTGGGTCACGGCATGGCTCTCCGGGCCTCAGGGCTGGCTCCCTCCCCTCTGTGCCGCGGGTGGTTGGTAGGCGAGGCACGTTGCCGCTTCGCTCAGCGGAGCGGGAGATGCTGCCGGTAAAAGGGCCCCTTTGTGGTAAGACTCTGCTCGGGCGGTGCTGGATGCTGGCCAACGGTGTCCTGGTGATGTGCGTTGTAACTCGGAGTCGCTGATATGCATTCGAGTGGACACATTACGGCAATAGTAAACAGGATATAACGAACGAAAGTTGATTGCTGTATATACAAAGAATCCTTTAAACACACTCGCCCTATTGGCAAAAGTCAACTCCCATCCCTCCCGTGGTTATAGTAACAGTCATATTACAATGATGGATTTATTAGTGACCCAAATACATCCTATGCCACACAGGGAATCATTTTGACACTACTATATTTCAACGGTTAATGTTCTGCCATTGTTTTTTTTTCTTCAAATATTACATTTCATGTGAAATACATCCACGAATTATGCCGACCCTGAACCTCCGTTTAATAAAAGTTCAGAAGAGATGTGAAAAACGCCCTTAACGGATATCAGTGGAAAGCAGCATACAACTTTGACAGCACTGAGTTAATAAGTATGCTAATTAGCATGGTGCTTTCCAGGATGGCTCCCACCTGGGCATTGAAGTCCCCTTGTAGGAGGAGACCATCCTGCCTGTGTACCATCCCCAAAGCTAACCGTCGTCTATTGTCAACTTAATCCTTGATATCTTCTCTCGGCTGTCTCCATGGGTGCATAAACTTCCACTGGCGGACACGTTGAAATGACTGAACCATAGCCGGACTATAATAATCCACTCGTACAAACCAGGTCATGCACACTGCAATTCTGTTACGACAATCCCGACTTCCTGCTCACAAGTACCTTCCTTCTTCCCTTTATATGCCACGGAGTGTAATCCGTGATCCGGGCCTGACCCGAGTCCATCCACTTAGTTTCACTTACACCACAAATGTAGATGTACCGTTTCAGCTCTCCAAACAAGCATATTCTTCCACGGTTGGTAGAGTGTCCTGACATTCCAATGCCCTATCCTGGTTTTTGTATTGCCATGAATCTCCATCCGTGGCCATATTGCCACCATAACCTGATGCCACATCTGGAGAGTCAGGGCCTGCACATCACCATGTCTTCTATCCAGTTCATATGAATATTAAGTAAGGCATTATTATACAGTGTTAATATATCTGATGATGTTTAATTATGATGCGTAGCGATAATCAATTCCAAAAGAAATTCTGGCAACTGCCTGATGATGCTGGTTGTGACTATAAGTGAAACGTCCGTACCCAATAGTTAAATGCGTGTCGATTACTCTTCGATATTACCGGTGGTGCTGCTGAAGCAGTAATTGCCACATTCGTTTACATGACAACCGTATTAATTGGCTGTGTCGGGTAGAGGAGGGTTTACGACACATTTTACTGAAGCGATCTGACCCAAAAATATTATTTTGAATCACAGTTACTAAGGCCGTGATGGTCTTGAGCTTCTTAGAATTCAGCATTGATGCTGAAGGCTCAGAGGCCAAAGATAAAATGAATTGTGGATCAATAGTCTGTAAGAGCACCGTAAGTGTACGTAAAGCAAGTGCTTGCTTCGTTGACTGGCTTGCCAGCTTGTGCTCTCACGCAGGGCAATAGATGTGCCGAATGAGCGTGTGGTTTACCCATAGTGCAGGCCCGGGCGCACAGGGCGGGGTCGGCAATGAATGCAGCTCACGTCCCCTGCCTCCCGAGGGCTTCACCCATTCTTAGCGAATTCTTTTGGAGAAAAACAAAACAAAACCACTTTACATGCCATCGGTTCGGTCGTCAGCGTTTCCGCCGAGTTAGAACGGGACCGAAGCGTCTGTGCCGGGTTGAGGAGCGAGCTGGAAGTCGCCTCGGAGCGGCGCTCCCTCCCACCGAGATGCGCGCGCTGTTCCTGCTGGCCGCAGCGGCCTCGCTCACCGCAGGTAAGCCGCCCAGGCCGAGCACACTCCACCCACCTTGACCCCACCGAGCTTGACCCCACTTAGCTTGACCTGACCCAGCTTGACCCTACTTAGCTTGACCTGACCCGGCTTGACCCCACCCAGCTTGACCCATTCTAGCCTGAACCAGCCCAGATTTACTCGATCCAGCTTGACCCCATTCGACCTTCATTCGACCTAGCTTGCCCCGACCTCACTTGACTTGACCCAATTTGCTGTGACCCGGCGTGACTCAACCTAACTTGACCCAGCTCGACCTGACAAAACGCGTCAGGTTGGATCCGATGAGGTTGACTCGGGTCAAGTGGCCACCCCTTGGCATTCGGTGCTCGATAGAGAACATTTGTCCTGAATCCCGGACACCAGGGATTGCTAGGTGAGATGCCCTCACCACCCCCGCTGCGCAGGTTCCTCCAGGGCCGTGAACGTGACGGGGCCCGCGGGATCAGTGCGGGGCACGGCAGCCAGCACCGCGCTGCTCTCCGTGCGCTATTCGTCGCAGAGCGGCGGCATGCCCGTCATCAAGTGGCGCCTCATCCGGCCCACGAGCGGCGCTCACTCGCCCTCGGTCTCAAGAACGGTGATGGTGGTGCAGTCGTTTGGCGGAGAGGGACAAGCACCCGCGGCGGAATTTGCCAACCGGGTCCACGTGTTCCGCAACGGCTCGCTGCAGCTGATGCTTCTAAGGCTGTCCGACGAAGGGACATACGAAGTGGAAATCACCATCACGGAGGACGCTGTCGTTGGACATCACTCCGTTCAGCTCACAGTCGATGGTGCGTAAACCAGGATCACAGCGCATCCAAGCCTCTGAGTGCGGTGCTCCGGCTTATTGACGCCACCAGCACTCTCACCAGACCCACCCCGATAACCCTCGTGTCATCTCACTCACGCAGACTCTAGTGAATGGATTTGAGTAAATGTTTCCAGGGGTGCCAATGATTCGTACGAAATATTTAACATCATCAACCTAATGTATGTGTTTTTTTGTAGAGAGTTGTAGGTGCTGTGTTGTTTAATTGCAATGATACATTGGGTGCCGCATGCTTCCAAAGGATGCGCTTCGCCTTTTGGGGTCCCACCCTCCGTACTCCAATCTCGGCACGGCAAAGAAAGCACTAAACAAGACAAGTGGCTGTGCCGTTCGTTATTCAGAACCAAGTTAAAGTTCATCGTTAGTCTCATTACCAAGACTTATTATTGACGTTACTGTTTTTGTACAATCGTCATCAGCCATGCTCAATCCACTTCTGCGTGAAGGCGTCCCCAAGCCGTCGCCATCTCTCATTACCCTGCGATATGACAATCCACGTGGCACCTGTACACACAGGTGGATTTAATCGCTCCATCTCCACAAAGGGCACCCTTCTGGGACGCGTTCCCTCCCTTGGCTGCCACTCGTTTATTACCACCATGGCGACTGTTCCCGTGAACTTAACGCATTGATTCCTCCACCCACGTTGAAGACGTGGCCCACCAGGCTGTTTCCTGTCATACACCACACTCTGGCCAACCACCACACTGCAGGTCACAACACTTTGCTCTCGCTCAGCGTATTTCCGCGCGCTGCTCCACTCTGGAATTCCCTCCCATCGTTGTTTCCCCCGAGCTCGTATAGCAATAACCTTGTTCAATTCAAGAGACGATTAAACTCTTATCGTTTACAACTGTAATGGTGCTATTTGTTGTTAGCCATGTGACGTGTTGGGCCTTTTGGCTGCGTGCTCAGCAATCGTTACGACTTCAAAACGATCAACGTGCGCGAAATCAACCCGGTTGTTTGATGCGAACGGCCGCCGCGTAACGCGAGCGTCGGGCGCTGTGCTGTCCTCTCGCTCAGTGCCCATCTCCAAGCCCGTGGTTATTATCTCCTCCCCGGTGGCCGTGGAGATGGCGGAGGCCGTGACCATGAACTGTTCGCACGTGAACGGCACCCGGGCCGTCTACGCGTGGCTCAAGGGGGGAGCGCCGCTGACCAACGGCTCAAGGCACCGGCTGTCGGCGGGCGGTCACTCGCTCACGCTGGCGCCCGTGCTGCTGGGGGACAGCGACTCGTACGCGTGCCTCGCCAGCAACGCCGTGAGCCGGGGCGCGAGCGAGCCCGTCCTGCTCACCGTGCACCGTGCGTGCGAGCGAGCGGGGGCCCAGCCGGCCCCGCGCGCACCCAGTCCTGCAGACACGCGTGGCGCGCGCACACGACCTCGGGTTCCACGCGTCACACGGTGGTGCCCTGAGCGCAGTCTTCTCACCTGGTGTAACCTTAACGGGTGGCTGGGTGGCGCAGTGGAGACACTCGTGCCTCACAGCAACAAAAGCCTGGGTTCGATTCACGAGTTGGGTGCCTTTCTGGCAGAGTTTGTATGTTCTCCCCCTGTTTTGCAGAGTGGGTATGTATGTTGAAATGATTTCCCCCCCTACGTAATCAACCGTGCTAATCGAAGATGCGGGGGAAGGGCAACAAACTAAACACAAAACGTAGTTGTCAAGAAATTCGTCTTCAATCTAGATTTAAAAGTGCATAGCTTCAGTGGCGTCCTAATATCGGAAGAGCGTTCCAGACGGCCGCAGAAGTGCATATAAAAGCGCGCAATGCTGTGACTGTGTTGGTTTGATCGCTAGCAAAAAAGCCGCATGAGTGCGTGTATTGGAGCAGAAGATCAGTCTGATTTTATTTTTACATCAAGCCTATTTGCTAAACACGAGCAAAACTAAATGCATAACCTTTACGAGTCTACAATCTACCTACAAGTGGATTTTAGTTCGGTCTTACAAATCTCTGTCGGTGTAATCGTGTATCTCGGCCTATTTCTTGGAGATGTATTAACAACACTTAGAAGTGCCGTGAGGGAGGCATCGTGTCAAGCCAGCGCTACTCAATTCACCACTCCGGAGGAGTCTCAGTGCTCTGGGCAGGCTCGCCAGTGGCTACAAACGACTCAGGGCCGTGGGCTGCATGGCCTTGGCACCGGGACATCGGCCATGTGCCAGTTCGCCGACCATCGCATTGTAGAGCTCAAAGTGCGATTGGGAATGTAAATGCCACTCGCATCGGAAGACACTGCACAGAATAGTGGGGCATGCGTCATGGGAAAGAGGGAAGGTAAATATATTATTCGTATTTTAATAGCCATTTTTACTCCGACCTATAACATGTACATTTTAAATTAACTGGTTGTCGAAGAAAGCTTCAGTGAGTCGACAGAAGGATCCCTGCGTAACGCGAGCGTCGGGCGTGTTCTGCAAACTCGCGTGATGCTGTTCTTTCTATTAGATTCTCACATTTATGTCCAATAGAATCGTAAAGACTCCAACTAAGTTTGAAGTCAAAGTGATTTCCTGCTCAAATGGGCACTGAGGCTGTGTCTGACTCCTGTTTATAGCCCTGTGCCAGTGGTGGAAATTCCTCATTCCATTGGCGGGGAGCAAGTCTATCCACAGGACACCCACTGCCAACTTCCCCACAAAGTGGAGTCATTTTATTCACACTAGAGTCATTTTATTCACACTGTGTCAACCCCCAACCACACGGAGAGTTGAAGCCATGCACGATCACGCTTACTGTTATCCTTTTCTCTGCATCTCTCATTCTCTACTTTACTGCTATCTGTGTCTGCTCTTGCTGTGTGTTCTCTGCATGCTTGCTTGCTCTCTCTTGGCTGTGTCCTCTGTGCTTTTCCTTTACTCTCTCACCAGGCGAGTCCAAATGTGTCACTCCTGACAGCGAGTTGCGACTCTGCTACTTAAACCAGTTTGCATGCCAGGAAATACCTTGGGACCGCCAGCTATTGACTGGTCGAGCCAAAATTCCAGGATATGAATTATTACTCAGCTGAAGTTGCAAGGACTTGGGGAATCCCCCTTTTGGCGCAGTCATCTCAAAGGAGCCTTATAAGTCAAGTTCAGCCATTCGTTTCCGTTGCTTGGTACAATTACTCTCTTATACGAAGATCTGAGATGGTTAACATTTTCACCATTTTCTTGATGTATTTTTCTCAAATATTTGTAAGACATCTTCCAATGTCGCTGTGAATGGCATTAATGAGAGTGAAGCTCATTGTCCGACACCTCTTCTGATTTGTATCTTGTCCCTTTGGTTACGCATTCTCAGTGGAGCTGTGCCATCTTTAGATGATTTTGATTTTAAAAATATATAAATATTTATAGTTAAGGCCTTGGTTTGGTCGTGCTGACTGCATTTGTTTCATAGTTGACTAAGAGAGGCACAATTGCATCTGATAATCATCCGCTTGACAGTTTACATGGCGCGCGTTCGCTGCTTGTTGCAGAGGTCCACGGTTCAGATCCAGAAGGCCATTCTGGTTACTGCGGTGTCCATTAACCATGAACTACTCCGTCCCGTCTGCTTCACAGTGCACGTTAATATTCGTCCGACGTCATTCGAAGGGAGTAGGCCATCGTGTGCCGGTGTCACAGTGTAACTCACAGTGTGCATACATTCACTTGCGTTGACGTATTCCATCGTAAGGACGGCCGCATGTGATGCTACAAGACGGTACACTTTTGGAGCATAACTCATAAGACATCTTGTTAACTTTTTCTGGGTCACCACCACAGAGTTGACGATATGTGTGTAGAGTATATCATGCGAGTTTACAGGGTACACACAGCGTCAATGCAATGAGCGTGTTCCACCGCACCAAACACGTTCGCCAAACTCACTCTGCCACGTGTGTGTGGGGATGCACTTCTTTTGTGGCGTGCGCAGGGAGAATGGCTGTCTACCTAATCCTGGGAGGTTGCGTAATCCTCATTGCCATCGTCATTACGTCCGTCTGCCTTTGCTGCAACCCCTCCAAAACGTACGTCTGTTTGACAGAACCGGCTCTAATGCGTGGCACACAGTATTCAGAACCGGTGATACTCCAAATAATAATTTCAATTTGTAATGCGCCGCACATATTTGGACACTTTGAAAGAGTAAGAACGACTCAAAGGTGCAAGGAAAAAACATAAAGAGAAGTTTTGTGACCCGCAGCGTGGTGGAGTGGGTGAGAATAAGTGTGATCTTGTGGAGAGCGGTAGTGTAATGTGGTTAGCCCGCTGCGCTATGAACCCCGCAAGCTAAGTTCGATTCCCGCTGACGGCCAACAATAGTGTTATCTGAACCGGTCCCGAGCCTCCCCAAAGTTGACTCAGTCTAAAATGAGTACCTGGTGTGGCGTGTAAACATCGCCACTGGGGAGACAAAGGCAGTCGGGCATGGTACTGGCCACCCACCCTCTCGTTGACCGTGCTGGCCCTCATAGGTGCTCGCTCACAGCACTTGCCCCGAAAGTCTTAACAGACTTTCGGGGGGTATTTGTCTTTCATTATGAATTGCAGTGTGGTGATTTAACACTGCGTGGATGAGAGGATGCAATGAGTGAAGTTCACAGTCACTATGTTAGTAGCGATAAAAGAGTGATAAGGAGGTGACTGACAGCCAGTGAGTGAGTGCTGGGTCATCAATAACCCGACAGCTATATGTTGAACTCTATCATGTGCAATGAGGTAGGAGCTGGGTGTTCCACCCCAGATATAACAGCAGCAGAATTCCAACTTAGGGCAAATAGTTGGACTCTGTACTGTATAGCAGCATCAGTAAGAATTATTTGTAATTAAAGATGAAGGCTTTGGCACAGAAAAGAAAACAACACGGTTTCGATGCCTCCTTAGCCAGATGAGTAACATAACCCTTCCATGACAGCTCAGATGAGATTGTTGTGCCAAGTAGTGTCATTATTTTGCGATGAATAAGAATATAGTATGCTCTAATGTTGGTGTGTAGCAACAGCTGTAATGTTACATCAAGGTGGAGAACGAGGCACTCAGGAATGGCAGAGTGGTGCATCATCACTGTACTGATCCCTCCTCCGTATTTGTGACTCGAGGAGCAAGTCGGAATATGTTCTTCCATGATCTGTTCTTGGTGACCAGTCTCTATACACTGCCGGAGAGTTTTGATTTATTTTCCAGTTGTGCATCATGAAGTATGACTGCATCTGGTGCCATGGGTTGTGCAGTGGATGCGGTTTGGGATTGTGGCCCATAGGCTTCAATCTTCTTGATCGTCGGTTCTTTTAGGAGGTGTTTGTGACTTCTTGTGAACTCCATTTGGCTTTCCAAGCTTCGTCATCAGGGTTCAACCCGGAGTCGTCGTCTCAAAGCGTAGAGCACGAGACATCAGCTGTCACGCCGCTTGATCTGTGTGGCTGCAGTGCAGAGGCCGAGAGTGCCCAGCTCAGCCTGACCGAGAAGAAGTTCCCCCAACCCCGAAGAGGATCGGCCTCCTCGCTCCCCTACGCCGAGGCCACGTATGGTACGTGAGACTTCGCTCCTTACTACTGGTGATCATTCTAATCGTTGGGCTAGGTTTGGAGGATCGAAGGCCTTTCGACGTATATTCGGTCGGATTGTATTTTAAGTGGCCGAATCCACATATTGCTTGTAAATCGGTATACAATGAGGCATACGGTGCTCGAACAGCAAGCGCATAAAGCGATTGGTCTACACGTGAACGAGACAAATCACCGTGAGGCTGTGTCCACAGAGACGTCGCGGGGCCCTGCCACACGCATCAAGCCGAGAGACCGCGGGGGGAACGAGGGCCCAATGTGGAATGCATCGGTACCGGCTTCCTCTCACCACGCCACTCATTACGACTCTGGTCATCTTTCCGCGTCTCTGGTTGTCTCCGCGTCTCTGATTGTCTATCTGCATCTGCGGTCGTCTCTCAACGTCTCCGGCTGTTTCTTTGCATCTCCGTTTGTTTCTGTATCTTTTGCTCGTTTGCTAAATGTGGCTGACAAATTGGCGCGATAAACGCAAGTGGACGTGAACCACTGAATTAGTTTAGTTCTCGCGGGTGGTGGAGGGCCCAGATCATTACGCGGCCGAACCCAAAACATCACTGATGATTGATATGCGAGTATGTGTCTCTGTTTGCAGGAAAGCTGCGAGTCTCGAGTCAGTCCTCACACTCAAGGGACCTACCACGGAGAATCGCGTGATGATTACCGTGACGAGTGTAGCAGCGGCAGCAGCGGCAGCGGCGGCGACCACCACGGGAGCGACGGCCACGCGGGGGTCGGGGACGCGGCAGGCGCCCCGCGCGTCCCCAGGCCCGGCGGGGCCACTTGGCAGCAGCAGCAGGAGCGGAGAGAGCGCGGCCTCCCCCACGCCGGCGAGCCGCACCGCTCGGGCCCTCGGCGCCAGGGCCCGGGCGGCCACACGGATCCCTCTCTTGGGCGCGGGAGCCGCGACGACGATGGCCACGACGTCGCGCACTGCGAGAACGAAGATGCGCAGAGCTCTCGCAGCGTCTGAACGACGCGCGCATGCCGCGTCCGTCGTGCTGGAGGGGGGCTCGGGCCGAGGCGAAGGGGCCACGCGATCTAGACCGATAGACGCTACCGGCTCGCTAACGCGCACGCCAAAGTGAAATGCGGAGGATTTACACCACGCGGATAAATATTGATCACCGATTCACTCCAGTCACTTACTCATTGGCGGTCAGTCACGTTCTTATCACTCTGCTATCGCTACTACCTTGGTCACTGTTCCCGTACACGTCACTCATTGAGTCATCCACCCATTTAAAGTATTCAGTCTACCAGACGGTTACATGTCATCCACAGTGTGTTCAAACATCACACTGCAGGTCACATTACTTTCTGTTAATACAAAAACAAAAAGCGTTGCACCTCTCCATATGCTGCTATGCATTGCAGTCATAACCACAGTCATGTTGTGTTGCTGCTTCGATGAATGTCAAGTGACACCACCTGGCCCAGAGCTCTTTCTCCCTTATTTCGTGTTGAGGTGACTTTTGAACCCTCCTCATCAACTGAGCGCCATTCTCATTCCTATCCTTACATTTTTTTGCTGTATTCTGCACCAAATTCCTCCAATAACTCTACCATTATATCTATTACGAGATACGGTTCCAACTTTTCTCACGAGGCAATATTTGTGAATCGCCAAATATGAACCTCATTTGTGCTGCTTTCAAGCTCTAATATTCTGGTTGCTTGCTATGGCGTCATTTATCTCTGTGTTGTGACCCATGGTTTTATTTATCACTCGTTTCCTAATCGTTTTACAGAGTTCGGATTATTCAGTAATTTGTAAGTCTCTTTTTTAATATTTCACGTAACTTTTGTGGTCTCAATTTACTGTCTGCTCCCATACCTTTCGCCCCATTATGAAAACATTATCCGTTATTGTAACGATAAACCTTTTTAAGTGGTGACATCCATTTAATGCATTTTCTCCTTTATATGTTTGAAATTGTTGCTCAAAATCTAAGATAAGCTCCCCACTGTCCGAGTTTCTGGTGTTGGCTTTGCCGGCAGCTCGTTTTTCCCTCTCTGTGACAATGCTGAGGTGCGACTTGCACCGCGAATCGCATCGCACCGGTCTAAGATCGTCCCCTACGTCGATGCTGTTAATACGTTGAAGTTGCTGATAGACGGTGCTATGATTCACGTCCCATCTTGGTAGTGTAACCATGTAGTTTCCGTATGGAAGGCTCCCATTTTAGCATTCACTTTGTACCGTTTCACATTTTGCCGTGAGTTTTTATGAAAATAAAGACATTATCTAAGTGTTCAACATGGATTTGGTTTGCGTTATTCACATATTTTATACCTGGTAATAATAGAATATGTAAATCTTGGCGATTGTGTTAGATATTGGTGGCGGCTGTGTGCAGCTCGCAAACGGTCGCGAGTTCAACGTCAATAAACGTGCCCCTGCCATAGGAATATGTAATTTCCACCACTGCTTCAGGTCTCTAAACAAATTGTTTATAAACTTGATTTGGCGCTTTCGTGACTGAAAGAACCAAAGATTGTTATAGCGAATGTCCTTCAACAAAAGTGAGCATATCTGTCTTTGTGTGAGCTCCACTTGAAGCATACACATCACATGGAGCCCACACACACTACATAGAGCTCACTCATCACGTGGAGCCCACACACATCACGTGGAGCTCACACACACTACGTGGAGCTCACACACACTACGTGGAGCTCACATCACGTGGCGCCCACACCCATCACGTGGAGCTCACATCATGGAGAGCTCTCACATCACGTGGAGCCCACACATCCTGCGCGGAGCTCACATCACGTGGAGCCCACACACCCAACGTGGAGCTCACTCACATCACGTGGAGCTCACTCACATCATGTGGAGCCCACACACATCACGCGGAGCCCACACACCCTACGTGGAGCTCACTCACATTCGTGGAGGCCACACACATCACGTGGAGCCCACACGCCCTACGTGGAGCCCACACACCCTACGTGGAGCCCACACACATCACGTGGAGCTCACTCACATCACGTGGAGCCCACACACCCTACGTGGAGCTCACTCACATCACGTGGAGCCCACACATCACGTGGAGCTTAAATCACGTGGAGCCAACATACACCACGTGGCGCTCACTCACATCATGTGGAGCCTACACATCACGTAGAACTCACACCAAGTGGAGCTCACACACACATGGAGCCAACATACACCACGTGGTGCCCATTCACATAAATACCCGCCATTCACCACTGAGTAACGTCCCCACGTTGTCTGTGCAAGGCCAGGTGCACTTTGAGGCCACGGGAAGTGTCGAAGGCTCACTGACAGGAGGTCACGGGACAGAACCAGGCGCCATGGGTTGACTGAGATGACTAGCAGATGCACCAGTTGTGCACCCTTCTGTACCAACATGCTGCATTTTATACTCCAGGAGCTCCTCTCGTTGTGAGCGTTGCTCCTCTGCCCTCCATTATTATTGGAGGGCGACTACCCCCATCTGACCAGTAGTGTCCTTCACGAGTCTGTTCCATAGAGGCCGATCTTGACACCGCTGGTACAAGTCTTCAGCAAGGCCACTCAACTCCACATCCTCCTGTAGCGTGTCGTGCCCGTTTAGCCCCCTCTATCCGGCCAAAGATAATCTATTTAGGCATGCGGTGGTTGGGCATGCGGGCGACATGACCCAGACAACGCAGCCTTGCCTGTCGGAGGAGCTCACTAATGGGAATGTGTCCAGATCCTTCAAGGATTTGTGAGCTCCTCACACAATCCAGCATGGTGAAACCCAGGATGGAGCGAAGGCAGGCCAGCCTGAATGTTTCTAACCGGAGCAGATGTTCCATTCGAGGGGTCGACCTTTCACAAGCAAAGAGAAGCGAGGGCGTGACTGTGGCCAAGAAGACCCGAAACTTTGTGTGGAGCGACAGACCAGGTAGCTTCCGCACAGCGTGACGCAGACGACAAAAAGTAAATGCCGCCCGACTGATTCGAAGTGTGAAGCCTCCGCTTTCAAACTCGAGCTCACTCACATCACGTGGCCTCGCCTCACTGCGCCACGTGCTCGTCGCTAATTCATGCGCCGGGGCCCAATCACGTGACTACAACCGTCCAGGAGTCGGAGATAAAAGGTGAGCGAGAGGGGTGGGGGGCCGAGGTGAGCGAGAGGGGGGTGAGCGAGAGGGGTGGGGGGCCGGGTGAGCGAGAGGGGGGGTGAGCGAGAGGGGTGGGGGCGCGGTGAGCGAGAGGGGTGGGGGGCCGAGGTGAGCGAGAGGGGGGGTGAGCGAGAGGGGTGGGGGGCCGAGGTGAGCGAGAGGGGTGGAGGGCCGAGGTGAGCGAGAGGGGTGGGGGGCCGAGGTGAGCGAGAGGGGTGGGGGGCCGAGGTGAGCGGGGCCCGAGGTGAGTGAGCGACGAGGGAGAGGAATAATAAGTGCACGAGGCGCCGCTCTTGCCGAACTTTTTCCGGGCCACGAGGCCTCCCGGCTCCATCTTATTTTAGAATCTCGGTAGGGGATCAGCCTGGCCAGGCCACGGTGGGTGAGTAACGAGGCTTGCCAGGTGTTGTAGGCGCAGCAGGGTGGGTCTCGTTTCGCACGGAGTCAAACAGAGGAACATCCTTTGATGGAATTGCCCAAACAGGACAAGGCCCCTCGTGAAAGATGTGATCCTCACTGAGGCTTTGCTGGGTAAATGGCATTATACGGTACCATCGTAGTTGAGAATTTTGTCACAGTAATCCATGATATAACAATGCGAAGTGCATAACACATGGGTTGCAAGTGGAAGATATTTTTGTTTCAAAGAACTTGTGCATAATCTCATAGCCTCCACTTCAACTCACCACGCATCGATCCAGTCGTGTGTGGTAATTCGATATTTTCAATGTGTATACGGTATGTTGTATTGATAGGTGTACGTGGACGTATTTGCATTTCGGAGCCGGGAGGCTCCTACGGGAGGCTTCTCGTTGCTTCGCTCCTCGCCGGTTGACCGCCCTGGCCATCATCCCCCCTCAAATGTCTGCAGACTGACTTGTATGTAGGGTGTGTAGTAGACACTACTGACTTGTATGTAGGGTGTGTAGTAGACACTACTGACTATTGTATGTAGGATGTGTAGTAGATACTACTGACTATTGTATGTAGGATGTGTAGTAGACACTACTGACTATTGTATGTAGGGTGTGTAGTAGACACTACTGACTTGTATGTAGGGTGTGTAGTAGACACTACTGACTATTGTATGTAGGGTGTGTAGTAGACACTACTGACTATTGTATTTAGGGTGTGTAGTAGACACTACTGACTATTGTATGTAGGGTGTGTAGTCGACACTACTGACTATTGTATGTAGGGTGTGTAGTAGACACTACTGACTATTGTATGTAGGATGTGTAGTAGACACTACTGACTATTGTATTTAGGATGTGTAGTAGACACTACTGACTATTGTATGTAGGGTGTGTAGTAGACACTACTACTATTGTATGTAGGGTGTATAGTCAACACTACTGACTATTGTATGTAGGGTGTGTAGTAGACACTACTGACTATTGTATGTAGGGTGTGTAGTAGACACTACTAACCATTGTATGTAGGGTGTGTAGTAGATACTACTGACTATTGTATGTAGGGTGTGTAGTAGACACTACTACTATTGTATGTAGAGTGTGTAGTAGACACTTGACTATTGTATGTAGGGTGTGTAGTAGACACTACTGACTATTGTATTTAGGGTGTGCAGTAGACACTACTGACTATTGTATGTAGGGTGTGTAGTAGATACTACTGACTATTGTATGTAGGGTGTGTAGTAGACACTACTGACTATTGTATGTAGTAGATACTACTGACTAGTGTATGTAGGGTGTGTAGTAGACACTACTGACTTGTATGTAGGGTGTGTAGTAGATACTACTGACTATTGTATGTAGGGTGTGTAGTAGACACTATTGACTATTGTATGTAGGGTGTGTAGTAGACACTACTGACTATTGTATGTAGGGTGTGTAGTAGACACTACTGACTATTGTATGTAGGGTGTGTAGTAGACACTATTGACTATTGTATGTAGGGTGTGTAGTAGACACTACTGACTATTGTATGTAGGGTGTGTAGTAGACACTACTGACTATTGTATTTAGGGTGTGTAGTAGACACTACTGACTATTGTATGTAGGGTGTGTAGTCGACACTACTGACTATTGTATGTAGGGTGTGTAGTAGACACTACTGACTATTGTATGTAGGATGTGTAGTAGACACTACTGACTATTGTATTTAGGATGTGTAGTAGACACTACTGACTATTGTATGTAGGGTGTGTAGTAGACACTACTACTATTGTATGTAGGGTGTATAGTCAACACTACTGACTATTGTATGTAGGGTGTGTAGTAGATACTACTGACTTGTATGTAGGGTGTGTAGTAGATACTACTGACTATTGTACGTAGGATGTGTAGTAGATGCTGACTATTGTATGTAGGGTGTGTAGTAGACACTACTGACTATTGTATGTAGGGTGTGTAGTAGACACTACTAACCATTGTATGTAGGGTGTGTAGTAGATACTACTGACTATTGTATGTAGGGTGTGTAGTAGACACTACTACTATTGTATGTAGAGTGTGTAGTAGACACTTGACTATTGTATGTAGGGTGTGTAGTAGACACTACTGACTATTGTATTTAGGGTGTGTAGTAGACACTACTGACTATTGTATGTAGGGTGTGTAGTAGACACTACTGACTATTGTATGTAGGGTGTGTAGTAGACACTACTGACTATTGTATGTAGGGTGTGTAGTAGACACTACTGACTATTGTATGTAGGGGGTGTAGTAGATACTACTGACTATTGTATGTAGGGTGTATAGTAGACACTACTACTATTGTATGTAGGGTGTGTAGTAGACACTACTGACTATTGTATGTAGGATGTGTAGTAGACACTACTGACTATTGTATTTAGGATGTGTAGTAGACACTACTGACTATTGTATGTAGGGTGTGTAGTAGACACTACTACTATTGTATGTAGGGTGTATAGTCAACACTACTGACTATTGTATGTAGGGTGTGTAGTAGACACTACTGACTATTGTATGTAGGGTGTGTAGTAGACACTACTAACCATTGTATGTAGGGTGTGTAGTAGATACTACTGACTATTGTATGTAGGGTGTGTAGTAGACACTACTACTATTGTATGTAGAGTGTGTAGTAGACACTTGACTATTGTATGTAGGGTGTGTAGTAGACACTACTGACTATTGTATTTAGGGTGTGCAGTAGACACTACTGACTATTGTATGTAGGGTGTGTAGTAGATACTACTGACTATTGTATGTAGGGTGTGTAGTAGACACTACTGACTATTGTATGTAGTAGATACTACTGACTAGTGTATGTAGGGTGTGTAGTAGACACTACTGACTTGTATGTAGGGTGTGTAGTAGATACTACTGACTATTGTATGTAGGGTGTGTAGTAGACACTATTGACTATTGTATGTAGGGTGTGTAGTAGACACTACTGACTATTGTATGTAGGGTGTGTAGTAGACACTACTGACTATTGTATGTAGGGTGTGTAGTAGACACTATTGACTATTGTATGTAGGGTGTGTAGTAGACACTACTGACTATTGTATGTAGGGTGTGTAGTAGACACTACTGACTATTGTATTTAGGGTGTGTAGTAGACACTACTGACTATTGTATGTAGGGTGTGTAGTCGACACTACTGACTATTGTATGTAGGGTGTGTAGTAGACACTACTGACTATTGTATGTAGGATGTGTAGTAGACACTACTGACTATTGTATTTAGGATGTGTAGTAGACACTACTGACTATTGTATGTAGGGTGTGTAGTAGACACTACTACTATTGTATGTAGGGTGTATAGTCAACACTACTGACTATTGTATGTAGGGTGTGTAGTAGACACTACTGACTATTGTATGTAGGGTGTGTAGTAGACACTACTAACCATTGTATGTAGGGTGTGTAGTAGATACTACTGACTATTGTATGTAGGGTGTGTAGTAGACACTACTACTATTGTATGTAGAGTGTGTAGTAGACACTTGACTATTGTATGTAGGGTGTGTAGTAGACACTACTGACTATTGTATTTAGGGTGTGCAGTAGACACTACTGACTATTGTATGTAGGGTGTGTAGTAGATACTACTGACTATTGTATGTAGGGTGTGTAGTAGACACTACTGACTATTGTATGTAGTAGATACTACTGACTAGTGTATGTAGGGTGTGTAGTAGACACTACTGACTTGTATGTAGGGTGTGTAGTAGATACTACTGACTATTGTATGTAGGGTGTGTAGTAGACACTATTGACTATTGTATGTAGGGTGTGTAGTAGACACTACTGACTATTGTATGTAGGGTGTGTAGTAGACACTACTGACTATTGTATGTAGGGTGTGTAGTAGACACTATTGACTATTGTATGTAGGGTGTGTAGTAGACACTACTGACTATTGTATGTAGGGTGTGTAGTAGACACTACTGACTATTGTATTTAGGGTGTGTAGTAGACACTACTGACTATTGTATGTAGGGTGTGTAGTCGACACTACTGACTATTGTATGTAGGGTGTGTAGTAGACACTACTGACTATTGTATGTAGGATGTGTAGTAGACACTACTGACTATTGTATTTAGGATGTGTAGTAGACACTACTGACTATTGTATGTAGGGTGTGTAGTAGACACTACTACTATTGTATGTAGGGTGTATAGTCAACACTACTGACTATTGTATGTAGGGTGTGTAGTAGATACTACTGACTTGTATGTAGGGTGTGTAGTAGATACTACTGACTATTGTACGTAGGATGTGTAGTAGATGCTGACTATTGTATGTAGGGTGTGTAGTAGACACTACTGACTATTGTATGTAGGGTGTGTAGTAGACACTACTAACCATTGTATGTAGGGTGTGTAGTAGATACTACTGACTATTGTATGTAGGGTGTGTAGTAGACACTACTACTATTGTATGTAGAGTGTGTAGTAGACACTTGACTATTGTATGTAGGGTGTGTAGTAGACACTACTGACTATTGTATTTAGGGTGTGTAGTAGACACTACTGACTATTGTATGTAGGGTGTGTAGTAGACACTACTGACTATTGTATGTAGGGTGTGTAGTAGACACTACTGACTATTGTATGTAGGGTGTGTAGTAGACACTACTGACTATTGTATGTAGGGGGTGTAGTAGATACTACTGACTATTGTATGTAGGGTGTATAGTAGACACTACTACTATTGTATGTAGGGTGTGTAGTAGACACTACTGACTATTGTATTTAGGGTTTGTAGTAGACACTATTGAATTGTATGTACGGTGTGTAGTAGACACTACTGACTATTGTATGTAGTGTGTGTAGTAGACACTACTGACTATTGTATGTAGGGTGTATAGTAGATACTACTGACTATTGTATGTAGGGTGTCTAGTAGACACTACTGACTATTGTATATAGGGGGTGTAGTAGACACTACTGACTATTGTATGTAGGGTGTGTAGTAGACACTACTGACTATTGTATGGAGTGTGTGTAGTAGACACTACTGACTATTGTATGTAGGGTGTATAGTAGACACTACTAACTATTGTATGTAGGGTGTGTAGTAGATACTACTGACTATTGTATTTAGGGTTTGTAGTGGACACTACTGACTATTGTATGTTGGGTGTGTAGTAGACACTACTGACTTGTATGTAGGGTGTGTAGTAGACACTACTGACTATTGTATGTAGGGTGTGTAGTAGATACTACTGACTATTGTATGTAGGATGTGTAGTAGACACTACTGACTATTGTATGTAGGGTGTGTAGTAGATGCTACTGACTATTGTCTGTAGGGTGTGTAGTAGACACTACTACTATTGTATGTAGGGTGTGTAGTAGACACTATTGACTATTGTATGTAGGGTGTGTAGTAGACACTACTGACTTGTATTTAGGGTGTGTAGTAGACACTACTGACTATTGTATGTAGGGTGTGTAGTAGACACTACTGACTATTGTATGTAGGGTGTGTAGTAGACACTACTGACTTGTATGTAGGGTGTGTAGTAGACACTACTGACTATTGTATGTAGGGTGTGTAGTAGACACTACTGACTATTGTATGTAGTAGATACTACTGACTAGTGTATGTAGGGTGTGTAGTAGACACTACTGACTTGTATGTAGGGTGTGTAGTAGATACTACTGACTATTGTATGTAGGGTGTGTAGTAGACACTATTGACTATTGTATGTAGGGTGTGTAGTAGACACTACTGACTATTGTATGTAGGGTGTGTAGTAGACACTACTGACTATTGTATGTAGGGTGTGTAGTAGACACTATTGACTATTGTATGTAGGGTGTGTAGTAGACACTACTGACTATTGTATGTAGGGTGTGTAGTAGACACTACTGACTATTGTATTTAGGGTGTGTAGTAGACACTACTGACTATTGTATGTAGGGTGTGTAGTCGACACTACTGACTATTGTATGTAGGGTGTGTAGTAGACACTACTGACTATTGTATGTAGGATGTGTAGTAGACACTACTGACTATTGTATTTAGGATGTGTAGTAGACACTACTGACTATTGTATGTAGGGTGTGTAGTAGACACTACTACTATTGTATGTAGGGTGTATAGTCAACACTACTGACTATTGTATGTAGGGTGTGTAGTAGATACTACTGACTTGTATGTAGGGTGTGTAGTAGATACTACTGACTATTGTACGTAGGATGTGTAGTAGATGCTGACTATTGTATGTAGGGTGTGTAGTAGACACTACTGACTATTGTATGTAGGGTGTGTAGTAGACACTACTAACCATTGTATGTAGGGTGTGTAGTAGATACTACTGACTATTGTATGTAGGGTGTGTAGTAGACACTACTACTATTGTATGCAGAGTGTGTAGTAGACACTTGACTATTGTATGTAGGGTGTGTAGTAGACACTACTGACTATTGTATTTAGGGTGTGTAGTAGACACTACTGACTATTGTATGTAGGGTGTGTAGTAGACACTACTGACTATTGTATGTAGGGTGTGTAGTAGACACTACTGACTATTGTATGTAGGGTGTGTAGTAGACACTACTGACTATTGTATGTAGGGGGGTAGTAGATACTACTGACTATTGTATGTAGGGTGTATAGTAGACACTACTACTATTGTATGTAGGGTGTGTAGTAGACACTACTGACTATTGTATTTAGGGTTTGTAGTAGACACTACTGAATTGTATGTACGGTGTGTAGTAGACACTACTGACTATTGTATGTAGTGTGTGTAGTAGACACTACTGACTATTGTATGTAGGGTGTATAGTAGATACTACTGACTATTGTATGTAGGGTGTCTAGTAGACACTACTGACTATTGTATGTAGGGGGTGTAGTAGACACTACTGACTATTGTATGTAGGGTGTGTAGTAGACACTACTGACTATTGTATGGAGTGTGTGTAGTAGACACTACTGACTATTGTATGTAGGGTGTATAGTAGACACTACTAACTATTGTATGTAGGGTGTGTAGTAGATACTACTGACTATTGTATTTAGGGTTTGTAGTGGACACTACTGACTATTGTATGTTGGGTGTGTAGTAGACACTACTGACTTGTATGTAGGGTGTGTAGTAGACACTACTGACTTGTATGTAGGGTGTGTAGTAGATACTACTGACTATTGTATGTAGGATGTGTAGTAGACACTACTGACTATTGTATGTAGGGTGTGTAGTAGATGCTACTGACTATTGTCTGTAGGGTGTGTAGTAGACACTACTACTATTGTATGTAGGGTGTGTAGTAGACACTATTGACTATTGTATGTAGGGTGTGTAGTAGACACTACTGACTTGTATTTAGGGTGTGTAGTAGACACTACTGACTATTGTATGTAGGGTGTGTAGTAGACACTACTGACTATTGTATGTAGGGTGTGTAGTAGACACTACTGACTTGTATGTAGGGTGTGTAGTAGACACTACTGACTATTGTATGTAGGGTGTGTAGTAGACACTACTGACTATTGTATGTAGGGTGTATAGTAGACACTACTAACTATTGTATGTAGGGTGTGTAGTAGATACTACTGACTATTGTATGTAGGGTGTGTAGTATATACTACTGACTATTGTATGTAGGGTGTGTAGTAGACACTACTGACTATTGTATGTAGGGTGTGTAGTAGACACTACTGACTATTGTATGTAGGGTGTGTAGTAGATACTACTGACTATTGTATGTAGGGTATGTAGTAGATACTACTGACTATTGTATTTAGGGTTTGTAGTGGACACTACTGACTATTGTATGTTGGGTGTGTAGTAGACACTACTGACTTGTATGTAGGGTGTGTAGTAGACACTACTGACTATTGTATGTAGGGTGTATAGTAGATACTACTGACTATTGTATGTAGGGTGTGTAGTAGACACTACTGACTATTGTATGTAGGGTGTGTAGTAGACACTACTGACTATTGTATGTAGGGTGTGTAGTATATACTACTGACTATTGTATTTAGGATGTGTAGTAGACACTACTGACTATTGTATGTAGGGTGTGTAGTAGACACTACTGACTATTGTATGTAGGGTGTGTAGTAGACACTACTGACTATTGTATGTAGGGTGTGTAGTAGACACTACTGACTATTGTATGTAGGGTGTATAGTAGACACTACTAACTATTGTATGTAGGGTGTGTAGTAGATACTACTGACTTGTATGTAGGGTGTGTAGTATATACTGACTATTGTATGTAGGGTGTGCAGTAGACACTACTGACTATTGTATGTAGGGTGTGTAGTAGACACTACTGACTATTGTATGTAGGGTGTGTAGTAGATACTACTGACTATTGTATTTAGAGTTTGTAGTGGACACTACTGACTATTGTATGTTGGGTGTGTAGTAGACAATACTGACTTGTATGTAGGGTGTGTAGTAGACACTACTGACTATTGTATGTAGGGTGTGTAGTAGATACTACTGACTATTGTATGTAGGATGTGTAGTAGACACTACTGACTATTGTATGTAGGGTGTGTAGTAGATGCTACTGACTATTGTATGTAGGGTGTGTAGTAGACACTACTACTATTGTATGTAGGGTGTGTAGTAGACACTACTACTATTGTATGTAGGGTGTGTAGTAGACACTATTGACTATTGTATGTAGGGTGTGTAGTAGACACTACTGACTATTGTATGTAGGGTGTGTATTAGACACTACTGACTATTGTATTTAGGGTGTGTGTAGACACTACTGACTATTGTATGTAGGATGTGTAGTAGACACTACTGACTATTGTATGTAGGTGGTGTAGTAGATACTACTGACTATTGTATGTAGGGTGTATAGTAGACACTACTACTATTGTATGTAGGGTGTGTAGTAGACACTACTGACTATTGTATTTAGGGTCTGTAGTAGACACTACTGACTATTGTATGTAGGGTGTGTAGTAGACACTACTGACTATTGTATTTAGGATGTGTAGTAGACACTACTGACTATTGTATGTAGGGTGTGTAGTATATACTACTGACTATTGTATGTAGGGTGTGTAGTAGACACTACTGACTATTGTATGTAGGGTGTGTAGTAGACACTACTGACTATTGTATGTAGGGTGTGTAGTAGACACTACTGACTTGTATGTAGGGTGTGTAGTAGACACTACTGACTATTGTATGTAGGGTGTATAGTAGACACTACTAACTATTGTATGTAGGGTGTGTAGTAGATACTACTGACTATTGTGTGTAGTATATACTACTGACTATTGTATGTAGGGTGTGTAGTAGACACTACTGACTATTGTATGTAGGGTGTGTAGTAGACACTACTGACTTGTATGTAGGGTGTGTAGTAGACACTACTGACTATTGTATGTAGAGTGTGTAGTAGATACTACTGACTATTGTATTTAGGGTGTGTAGGAGATACTACTGACTATTGTATGTAGGGTGTGTAGTAGATACTACTGACTGTTGTATGTAGGGTGTGTAGTAGATTCTACTGACTATTGTATGTAGGATGTGTAGTAGACACTACTATTGTATGTAGGGTGTGTAGTAGACACTATTGACTATTGTATGTAGGGTGTGTAGTAGACACTACTGACTATTGTATTTAGGGTGTGTAGTATACACTACTGACTATTGTATGTAGGGTGTGTAGTAGACACTACTGACTATTGTATGTAGGGTGTGTAGAAGACACTACTACTATTGTATGTAGGGTGTGTAGTAGACACTACTGACTATTGTATGTAGGGTGTATAGTAGACACTACTGACTATTGTATTTAGAATGTGTAGTAGACACTACTACTATTGTATGTAGGGTGTGTAATGGATACTACTGACTATTGTATGTAGGGTGTGTAGGTGACACTACTGACTATTGTATTTAGGATGTGTAGTAGACACTACTACTATTGTATGTAGAGTGTGTAGTAGATACTACTGACTATTGTATTTAGGGTGTGTAGGAGATACTACTGACTATTGTATGTAGGGTGTGTAGTAGACACTACTGACTATTGTATTTAGGGTGTGTAGTATACACTACTGACTATTGTATGTAGGGTGTGTAGTAGACACTACTGACTATTGTATGTAGGGTGTGTAGTAGACACTACTGACTATTGTATTTAGGATGTGTAGTAGACACTACTGACTATTGTATGTAGGGTGTGTAGTAGACACTACTGACTATTGTATGTAGGGTGTGTAGTAGACACTACTGACTATTGTATGTAGGGTGTATAGTAGACACTACTGACTATTGTATTTAGGATGTGTAGTAGACACTACTGACTATTGTATGTAGGGTGTGTAGTAGACACTACTGACTATTGTATTTAGAATGTGTAGTAGACACTACTACTATTGTAAGTAGGGTGTGTAATAGATACTACTGACTATTGTATGTAGGGTGTGTAGGTGACACTACTGACTATTGTATTTAGGATGTGTAATAGACACTACTACTATTGTATGTAGGGTGTGTAGTAGATACTACTGACTATTGTATTTAGGATGTGTAGAAGACACTACTACTATTGTATGTAGGGTGTGTAGTAGACACTACTGACTATTGTATGTGGGGTGTGTAGTAGATACTACTGACTATTGTATTTAGGATGTGTAGTAGACACTACTGACTTGTATGTAGGGTGTGTAGTAGATACTACTGACTATTGTATGTAGGGTGTGTAGTAGACACTACTGACTATTGTATGTAGGGTGTGTATTAGACACTACTGACTATTGTATTTAGGGTGTGTGTAGACACTACTGACTATTGTATGTAGGATGTGTAGTAGACACTACTGACTATTGTATGTAGGTGGTGTAGTAGATACTACTGACTATTGTATGTAGGGTGTATAGTAGACACTACTACTATTGTATGTAGGGTGTGTAGTAGACACTACTGACTATTGTATTTAGGGTCTGTAGTAGACACTACTGACTATTGTATGTAGGGTGTGTAGTAGACACTACTGACTATTGTATGTAGGGTGTATAGTAGACACTACTGAGTATTGTATGTAGGGTGTATAGTAGACACTACTGACTATTGTATGTAGGGTGTGTAGTAGACACTACTGACTATTGTATTTAGGATGTGTAGTAGACACTACTGACTATTGTATGTAGGGTGTGTAGTATATACTACTGACTATTGTATGTAGGGTGTGTAGTAGACACTACTGACTATTGTATGTAGGGTGTGTAGTAGACACTACTGACTATTGTATGTAGGGTGTGTAGTAGACACTACTGACTTGTATGTAGGGTGTGTAGTAGACACTACTGACTATTGTATGTAGGGTGTATAGTAGACACTACTAACTATTGTATGTAGGGTGTGTAGTAGATACTACTGACTATTGTGTGTAGTATATACTACTGACTATTGTATGTAGGGTGTGTAGTAGACACTACTGACTATTGTATGTAGGGTGTGTAGTAGACACTACTGACTTGTATGTAGGGTGTGTAGTAGACACTACTGACTATTGTATGTAGAGTGTGTAGTAGATACTACTGACTATTGTATTTAGGGTGTGTAGGAGATACTACTGACTATTGTATGTAGGGTGTGTAGTAGATACTACTGACTGTTGTATGTAGGGTGTGTAGTAGATTCTACTGACTATTGTATGTAGGATGTGTAGTAGACACTACTATTGTATGTAGGGTGTGTAGTAGACACTATTGACTATTGTATGTAGGGTGTGTAGTAGACACTACTGACTATTGTATTTAGGGTGTGTAGTATACACTACTGACTATTGTATGTAGGGTGTGTAGTAGACACTACTGACTATTGTATGTAGGGTGTGTAGTAGACACTACTGACTATTGTATTTAGGATGTGTAGTAGACACTACTGACTATTGTATGTAGGGTGTGTAGTAGACACTACTGACTATTGTATGTAGGGTGTATAGTAGACACTACTGACTATTGTATTTAGAATGTGTAGTAGACACTACTACTATTGTATGTAGGGTGTGTAATAGATACTACTGACTATTGTATGTAGGGTGTGTAGGTGACACTACTGACTATTGTATTTAGGATGTGTAGTAGACACTACTACTATTGTATGTAGAGTGTGTAGTAGATACTACTGACTATTGTATTTAGGGTGTGTAGGAGATACTACTGACTATTGTATGTAGGGTGTGTAGTAGACACTACTGACTATTGTATTTAGGGTGTGTAGTATACACTACTGACTATTGTATGTAGGGTGTGTAGTAGACACTACTGACTATTGTATGTAGGGTGTGTAGTAGACACTACTGACTATTGTATTTAGGATGTGTAGTAGACACTACTGACTATTGTATGTAGGGTGTGTAGTAGACACTACTGACTATTGTATGTAGGGTGTGTAGTAGACACTACTGACTATTGTATGTAGGGTGTATAGTAGACACTACTGACTATTGTATTTAGGATGTGTAGTAGACACTACTGACTATTGTATGTAGGGTGTGTAGTAGACACTACTGACTATTGTATTTAGAATATGTAGTAGACACTACTACTATTGTAAGTAGGGTGTGTAATAGATACTACTGACTATTGTATGTAGGGTGTGTAGGTGACACTACTGACTATTGTATTTAGGATGTGTAATAGACACTACTACTATTGTATGTAGGGTGTGTAGTAGATACTACTGACTATTGTATTTAGGATGTGTAGAAGACACTACTACTATTGTATGTAGGGTGTGTAGTAGACACTACTGACTATTGTATGTGGGGTGTGTAGTAGATACTACTGACTATTGTATTTAGGATGTGTAGTAGACACTACTGACTTGTATGTAGGGTGTGTAGTAGATACTACTGACTATTGTATGTAGGGTGTGTAGTAGACACTACTGACTATTGTATGTAGGGTGTGTAGTAGATACTACTGACTATTGTACGTAGGATTTGTAGTAGATGCTGACTATTGTATGTAGGGTGTGTAGTAGACACTACTGACTATTGTATGTAGGGTGTGTAGTAGACACTACTAACCATTGTATGTAGGGTGTGTAGTAGATACTACTGACTATTGTATGTAGGGTGTGTAGTAGACACTACTACTATTGTATGTAGAGTGTGTAGAAGACACTTGACTATTGTATGTAGGGTGTGTAGTAGACACTACTGACTATTGTATTTAGGGTGTGTAGTAGACACTACTGACTATTGTATGTAGGGTGTGTAGTAGACACTACTGACTATTGTATGTAGGGTGTGTAGTAGACACTATTGACTATTGTATGTAGGGTGTGTAGTAGACACTACTGACTATTGTATGTAGGGTGTGTAGTAGACACTACTGACTATTGTATTTAGGGTGTGTAGTAGACACTACTGACTATTGTATGTAGGGTGTGTAGTCGACACTACTGACTATTGTATGTAGGGTGTGTAGTAGACACTACTGACCATTGTATGTAGGATGTGTAGTAGACACTACTGACTATTGTATTTAGGATGTGTAGTAGACACTACTGACTATTGTATGTAGGGTGTGTAGTAGACACTACTACTATTGTATGTAGGGTGTATAGTCAACACTACTGACTATTGTATGTAGGGTGTGTAGTAGATACTACTGACTTGTATGTAGGGTGTGTAGTAGATACTACTGACTATTGTACGTAGGATGTGTAGTAGATGCTGACTATTGTATGTAGGGTGTGTAGTAGACACTACTGACTATTGTATGTAGGGTGTGTAGTAGACACTACTAACCATTGTATGTAGGGTGTGTAGTAGATACTACTGACTATTGTATGTAGGGTGTGTAGTAGACACTACTGACTATTGTATGTAGGGTGTATAGTAGACACTACTAACTATTGTATGTAGGGTGTGTAGTAGATACTACTGACTATTGTATGTAGGGTGTGTAGTATATACTACTGACTATTGTATGTAGGGTGTGTAGTAGACACTACTGACTATTGTATGTAGGGTGTGTAGTAGACACTACTGACTATTGTATGTAGGGTGTGTAGTAGACACTACTGACTATTGTATGTAGGGTGTGTAGTAGACACTACTGACTATTGTATGTAGGGTGTGTAGTAGACACTACTGACTATTGTATGTAGGGTGTATAGTAGACACTACTAACTATTGTATGTAGGGTGTGTAGTAGATACTACTGACTATTGTATGTAGGGTGTGTAGTATATACTACTGACTATTGTATGTAGGGTGTGTAGTAGACACTACTGACTATTGTATGTAGGGTGTGTAGTAGACACTACTGACTATTGTATGTAGGGTGTGTAGTAGACACTACTGACTATTGTATGTAGGGTGTGTAGTAGACACTACTGACTATTGTATGTAGGGTGTGTAGTAGACACTACTGACTATTGTATGTAGGGTGTATAGTAGACACTACTAACTATTGTATGTAGGGTGTGTAGTAGATACTACTGACTATTGTATGTAGGGTGTGTAGTATATACTACTGACTATTGTATGTAGGGTGTGTAGTAGACACTACTGACTATTGTATGTAGGGTGTGTAGTAGACACTACTGACTATTGTATGTAGGGTGTGTAGTAGATACTACTGACTATTGTATGTAGGGTATGTAGTAGATACTACTGACTATTGTATTTAGGGTTTGTAGTGGACACTACTGACTATTGTATGTTGGGTGTGTAGTAGACACTACTGACTTGTATGTAGGGTGTGTAGTAGACACTACTGACTATTGTATGTAGGGTGTATAGTAGATACTACTGACTATTGTATGTAGGGTGTGTAGTAGACACTACTGACTATTGTATGTAGGGTGTGTAGTATATACTACTGACTATTGTATTTAGGATGTGTAGTAGACACTACTGACTATTGTATGTAGGGTGTGTAGTAGACACTACTGACTATTGTATGTAGGGTGTGTAGTAGACACTACTGACTATTGTATGTAGGGTGTGTAGTAGACACTACTGACTATTGTATGTAGGGTGTATAGTAGACACTACTAACTATTGTATGTAGGGTGTGTAGTAGATACTACTGACTTGTATGTAGGGTGTGTAGTATATACTGACTATTATATGTAGGGTGTGCAGTAGACACTACTGACTATTGTATGTAGGGTGTGTAGTAGACACTACTGACTATTGTATGTAGGGTGTGTAGTAGATACTACTGACTATTGTATTTAGAGTTTGTAGTGGACACTACTGACTATTGTATGTAGGGTGTGTAGTAGACACTACTGACTATTGTATGTAGGGTGTGTAGTAGACACTACTGACTATTGTATGTAGGGTGTGTAGTAGATACTACTGACTATTGTATGTAGGATGTGTAGTAGACACTACTGACTATTGTATGTAGGGTGTGTAGTAGATACTACTGACTATTGTATGTTGGGTGTGTAGTAGACACTACTGACTTGTATGTTGGGTGTATAGTAGACACTACTGACTATTGTATTTAGGATGTGTAGTAGACACTACTGACTATTGTATGTAGGGTGTGTAGTAGACACTACTGACTATTGTATGTAGGGTGTGTAGTAGACACTACTGACTATTGTATGTAGGGTGTGTAGTAGACACTACTGACTATTGTATGTAGGGTGTATAGTAGACACTACTAACTATTGTATGTAGGGTGTGTAGTAGATACTACTGACTTGTATGTAGGGTGTGTAGTATATACTGACTATTATATGTAGGGTGTGCAGTAGACACTACTGACTATTGTATGTAGGGTGTGTAGTAGACACTACTGACTATTGTATGTAGGGTGTGTAGTAGATACTACTGACTATTGTATTTAGGATGTGTAGTAGACACTACTGACTATTGTATGTAGGGTGTGTAGTAGACACTACTACTATTGTATGTAGGGTGTATAGTCAACACTACTGACTATTGTATGTAGGGTGTATAGTAGATACTACTGACTTGTATGTAGGGTGTGTAGTAGATACTACTGACTATTGTACGTAGGATGTGTAGTAGATGCTGACTATTGTATGTAGGGTGTGTAGTAGACACTACTGACTATTGTATGTAGGGTGTGTAGTAGACACTACTAACCATTGTATGTAGGGTGTGTAGTAGATACTACTGACTATTGTATGTAGGGTGTGTAGTAGACACTACTGACTATTGTATGTAGGGTGTATAGTAGACACTACTAACTATTGTATGTAGGGTGTGTAGTAGATACTACTGACTATTGTATGTAGGGTGTGTAGTATATACTACTGACTATTGTATGTAGGGTGTGTAGTAGACACTACTGACTATTGTATGTAGGGTGTGTAGTAGACACTACTGACTATTGTATGTAGGGTGTGTAGTAGACACTACTGACTATTGTATGTAGGGTGTGTAGTAGACACTACTGACTATTGTATTTAGGGTGTGTAGTAGACACTACTGACTATTGTATGTAGGGTGTGTAGTCGACACTACTGACTATTGTATGTAGGGTGTGTAGTAGACACTACTGACCATTGTATGTAGGATGTGTAGTAGACACTACTGACTATTGTATTTAGGATGTGTAGTAGACACTACTGACTATTGTATGTAGGGTGTGTAGTAGACACTACTACTATTGTATGTAGGGTGTATAGTCAACACTACTGACTATTGTATGTAGGGTGTGTAGTAGATACTACTGACTTGTATGTAGGGTGTGTAGTAGATACTACTGACTATTGTACGTAGGATGTGTAGTAGATGCTGACTATTGTATGTAGGGTGTGTAGTAGACACTACTGACTATTGTATGTAGGGTGTGTAGTAGACACTACTAACCATTGTATGTAGGGTGTGTAGTAGATACTACTGACTATTGTATGTAGGGTGTGTAGTAGACACTACTGACTATTGTATGTAGGGTGTATAGTAGACACTACTAACTATTGTATGTAGGGTGTGTAGTAGATACTACTGACTATTGTATGTAGGGTGTGTAGTATATACTACTGACTATTGTATGTAGGGTGTGTAGTAGACACTACTGACTATTGTATGTAGGGTGTGTAGTAGACACTACTGACTATTGTATGTAGGGTGTGTAGTAGACACTACTGACTATTGTATGTAGGGTGTGTAGTAGACACTACTGACTATTGTATGTAGGGTGTGTAGTAGACACTACTGACTATTGTATGTAGGGTGTATAGTAGACACTACTAACTATTGTATGTAGGGTGTGTAGTAGATACTACTGACTATTGTATGTAGGGTGTGTAGTATATTCTACTGACTATTGTATGTAGGGTGTGTAGTAGACACTACTGACTATTGTATGTAGGGTGTGTAGTAGACACTACTGACTATTGTATGTAGGGTGTGTAGTAGATACTACTGACTATTGTATGTAGGGTATGTAGTAGATACTACTGACTATTGTATTTAGGGTTTGTAGTGGACACTACTGACTATTGTATGTTGGGTGTGTAGTAGACACTACTGACTTGTATGTAGGGTGTGTAGTAGACACTACTGACTATTGTATGTAGGGTGTATAGTAGATACTACTGACTATTGTATGTAGGGTGTGTAGTAGACACTACTGACTATTGTATGTAGGGTGTGTAGTATATACTACTGACTATTGTATTTAGGATGTGTAGTAGACACTACTGACTATTGTATGTAGGGTGTGTAGTAGACACTACTGACTATTGTATGTAGGGTGTGTAGTAGACACTACTGACTATTGTATGTAGGGTGTGTAGTAGACACTACTGACTATTGTATGTAGGGTGTATAGTAGACACTACTAACTATTGTATGTAGGGTGTGTAGTAGATACTACTGACTTGTATGTAGGGTGTGTAGTATATACTGACTATTATATGTAGGGTGTGCAGTAGACACTACTGACTATTGTATGTAGGGTGTGTAGTAGACACTACTGACTATTGTATGTAGGGTGTGTAGTAGATACTACTGACTATTGTATTTAGAGTTTGTAGTGGACACTACTGACTATTGTATGTAGGGTGTGTAGTAGACACTACTGACTATTGTATGTAGGGTGTGTAGTAGACACTACTGACTATTGTATGTAGGGTGTGTAGTAGATACTACTGACTATTGTATGTAGGATGTGTAGTAGACACTACTGACTATTGTATGTAGGGTGTGTAGTAGATACTACTGACTATTGTATGTTGGGTGTGTAGTAGACACTACTGACTTGTATGTTGGGTGTGTAGTAGACACTACTGACTATTGTATTTAGGATGTGTAGTAGACACTACTGACTATTGTATGTAGGGTGTGTAGTAGACACTACTGACTATTGTATGTAGGGTGTGTAGTAGACACTACTGACTATTGTATGTAGGGTGTGTAGTAGACACTACTGACTATTGTATGTAGGGTGTATAGTAGACACTACTAACTATTGTATGTAGGGTGTGTAGTAGATACTACTGACTTGTATGTAGGGTGTGTAGTATATACTGACTATTATATGTAGGGTGTGCAGTAGACACTACTGACTATTGTATGTAGGGTGTGTAGTAGACACTACTGACTATTGTATGTAGGGTGTGTAGTAGATACTACTGACTATTGTATTTAGAGTTTGTAGTGGACACTACTGACTATTGTATGTTGGGTGTGTAGTAGACACTACTGACTTGTATGTAGGGTGTGTAGTAGACACTACTGACTATTGTATGTAGGGTGTATAGTAGATACTACTGACTATTGTATGTAGGGTGTGTAGTAGACACTACTGACTATTGTATGTAGGGTGTGTAGTATATACTACTGACTATTGTATTTAGGATGTGTAGTAGACACTACTGACTATTGTATGTAGGGTGTGTAGTAGACACTACTGACTATTGTATGTAGGGTGTGTAGTAGACACTACTGACTATTGTATGTAGGGTGTGTAGTAGACACTACTGACTATTGTATGTAGGGTGTATAGTAGACACTACTAACTATTGTATGTAGGGTGTGTAGTAGATACTACTGACTTGTATGTAGGGTGTGTAGTATATACTGACTATTATATGTAGGGTGTGCAGTAGACACTACTGACTATTGTATGTAGGGTGTGTAGTAGACACTACTGACTATTGTATGTAGGGTGTGCAGTAGATACTACTGACTATTGTATTTAGAGTTTGTAGTGGACACTACTGACTATTGTATGTAGGGTGTGTAGTAGACACTACTGACTATTGTATGTAGGGTGTGTAGTAGACACTACTGACTATTGTATGTAGGGTGTGTAGTAGATACTACTGACTATTGTATGTAGGATGTGTAGTAGACACTACTGACTATTGTATGTAGGGTGTGTAGTAGATACTACTGACTATTGTATGTTGGGTGTGTAGTAGACACTACTGACTTGTATGTAGGGTGTGTAGTAGACACTACTGACTATTGTATTTAGGATGTGTAGTAGACACTACTGACTATTGTATGTAGGGTGTGTAGTAGACACTACTGACTATTGTATGTAGGGTGTGTAGTAGACACTACTGACTATTGTATGTAGGGTGTGTAGTAGACACTACTGACTATTGTATGTAGGGTGTATAGTAGACACTACTAACTATTGTATGTAGGGTGTGTAGTAGATACTACTGACTTGTATGTAGGGTGTGTAGTATATACTGACTATTATATGTAGGGTGTGCAGTAGACACTACTGACTATTGTATGTAGGGTGTGTAGTAGACACTACTGACTATTGTATGTAGGGTGTGTAGTAGATACTACTGACTATTGTATTTAGAGTTTGTAGTGGACACTACTGACTATTGTATGTTGGGTGTGTAGTAGACACTACTGACTTGTATGTAGGGTGTGTAGTAGACACTACTGACTATTGTATGTAGGGTGTGTAGTAGATACTACTGACTATTGTATGTAGGATGTGTAGTAGACACTACTGACTATTGTATGTAGGGTGTGTAGTAGATGCTACTGACTATTGTATGTAGGGTGTGTAGTAGACACTACTACTATTGTATGTAGGGTGTGTAGTAGACACTACTACTATTGTATGTAGGGTGTGTAGTAGACACTACTGACTATTGTATGTAGGGTGTGTATTAGACACTACTGACTATTGTATTTAGGGTGTGTGTAGACACTACTGACTATTGTATGTAGGATGTGTAGTAGACACTACTGACTATTGTATGTAGGTGGTGTAGTAGATACTACTGACTATTGCATGTAGGGTGTATAGTAGACACTACTACTATTGTATGTAGGGTGTGTAGTAGACACTACTGACTATTGTATTTAGGGTCTGTAGTAGACACTACTGACTATTGTATGTAGGGTGTGTAGTAGACACTACTGACTATTGTATGTAGGGTGTGTAGTAGACACTACTGACTATTGTATGTAGGGTGTATAGTAGACACTACTGAGTATTGTATGTAGGGTGTATAGTAGACACTACTGACTATTGTATGTAGGGTGTGTAGTAGACACTACTGACTATTGTATTTAGGATGTGTAGTAGACACTACTGGCTATTGTATGTAGGGTGTGTAGTATATACTACTGACTATTGTATGTAGGGTGTGTAGTAGACACTACTGACTATTGTATGTAGGGTGTGTAGTAGACACTACTGACTATTGTATGTAGGGTGTGTAGTAGACACTACTGACTTGTATGTAGGGTGTGTAGTAGACACTACTGACTATTGTATGTAGGGTGTATAGTAGACACTACTAACTATTGTATGTAGGGTGTGTAGTAGATACTACTGACTATTGTGTGTAGTATATACTACTGACTATTGTATGTAGGGTGTGTAGTAGACACTACTGACTATTGTATGTAGGGTGTGTAGTAGACACTACTGACTTGTATGTAGGGTGTGTAGTAGACACTACTGACTATTGTATGTAGAGTGTGTAGTAGATACTACTGACTATTGTATTTAGGGTGTGTAGGAGATACTACTGACTATTGTATGTAGGGTGTGTAGTAGATACTACTGACTGTTGTATGTAGGGTGTGTAGTAGATTCTACTGACTATTGTATGTAGGATGTGTAGTAGACACTACTATTGTATGTAGGGTGTGTAGTAGACACTATTGACTATTGTATGTAGGGTGTGTAGTAGACACTACTGACTATTGTATTTAGGGTGTGTAGTATACACTACTGACTATTGTATGTAGGGTGTGTAGTAGACACTACTGACTATTGTATGTAGGGTGTGTAGTAGACACTACTGACTATTGTATTTAGGATGTGTAGTAGACACTACTGACTATTGTATGTAGGGTGTGTAGTAGATACTACTGACTTGTATGTAGGGTGTGTAGTAGATACTACTGACTATTGTACGTAGGATGTGTAGTAGATGCTGACTATTGTATGTAGGGTGTGTAGTAGACACTACTGACTATTGTATGTAGGGTGTGTAGTAGACACTACTAACCATTGTATGTAGGGTGTGTAGTAGATACTACTGACTATTGTATGTAGGGTGTGTAGTAGACACTACTGACTATTGTATGTAGGGTGTATAGTAGACACTACTAACTATTGTATGTAGGGTGTGTAGTAGATACTACTGACTATTGTATGTAGGGTGTGTAGTATATACTACTGACTATTGTATGTAGGGTGTGTAGTAGACACTACTGACTATTGTATGTAGGGTGTGTAGTAGACACTACTGACTATTGTATGTAGGGTGTGTAGTAGACACTACTGACTATTGTATGTAGGGTGTGTAGTAGACACTACTGACTATTGTATGTAGGGTGTGTAGTAGACACTACTGACTATTGTATGTAGGGTGTATAGTAGACACTACTAACTATTGTATGTAGGGTGTGTAGTAGATACTACTGACTATTGTATGTAGGGTGTGTAGTATATACTACTGACTATTGTATGTAGGGTGTGTAGTAGACACTACTGACTATTGTATGTAGGGTGTGTAGTAGATACTACTGACTATTGTATGTAGGGTATGTAGTAGATACTACTGACTATTGTATTTAGGGTTTGTAGTGGACACTACTGACTATTGTATGTTGGGTGTGTAGTAGACACTACTGACTTGTATGTAGGGTGTGTAGTAGACACTACTGACTATTGTATGTAGGGTGTATAGTAGATACTACTGACTATTGTATGTAGGGTGTGTAGTAGACACTACTGACTATTGTATGTAGGGTGTGTAGTATATACTACTGACTATTGTATTTAGGATGTGTAGTAGACACTACTGACTATTGTATGTAGGGTGTGTAGTAGACACTACTGACTATTGTATGTAGGGTGTGTAGTAGACACTACTGACTATTGTATGTAGGGTGTGTAGTAGACACTACTGACTATTGTATGTAGGGTGTATAGTAGACACTACTAACTATTGTATGTAGGGTGTGTAGTAGATACTACTGACTTGTATGTAGGGTGTGTAGTATATACTGACTATTATATGTAGGGTGTGCAGTAGACACTACTGACTATTGTATGTAGGGTGTGTAGTAGACACTACTGACTATTGTATGTAGGGTGTGTAGTAGATACTACTGACTATTGTATTTAGAGTTTGTAGTGGACACTACTGACTATTGTATGTAGGGTGTGTAGTAGACACTACTGACTATTGTATGTAGGGTGTGTAGTAGACACTACTGACTATTGTATGTAGGGTGTGTAGTAGATACTACTGACTATTGTATGTAGGATGTGTAGTAGACACTACTGACTATTGTATGTAGGGTGTGTAGTAGATACTACTGACTATTGTATGTTGGGTGTGTAGTAGACACTACTGACTTGTATGTAGGGTGTGTAGTAGACACTACTGACTATTGTATGTAGGGTGTATAGTAGATACTACTGACTATTGTATGTAGGGTGTGTAGTAGACACTACTGACTATTGTATGTAGGGTGTGTAGTATATACTACTGACTATTGTATGTAGGGTGTGTAGTAGACACTACTGACTATTGTATGTAGGGTGTGTAGTAGATACTACTGACTATTGTATGTAGGATGTGTAGTAGACACTACTGACTATTGTATGTAGGGTGTGTAGTAGATACTACTGACTATTGTATGTTGGGTGTGTAGTAGACACTACTGACTTGTATGTTGGGTGTGTAGTAGACACTACTGACTATTGTATTTAGGATGTGTAGTAGACACTACTGACTATTGTATGTAGGGTGTGTAGTAGACACTACTGACTATTGTATGTAGGGTGTGTAGTAGACACTACTGACTATTGTATGTAGGGTGTGTAGTAGACACTACTGACTATTCTATGTAGGGTGTATAGTAGACACTACTAACTATTGTATGTAGGGTGTGTAGTAGATACTACTGACTTGTATGTAGGGTGTGTAGTATATACTGACTATTATATGTAGGGTGTGCAGTAGACACTACTGACTATTGTATGTAGGGTGTGTAGTAGACACTACTGACTATTGTATGTAGGGTGTGTAGTAGATACTACTGACTATTGTATTTAGAGTTTGTAGTGGACACTACTGACTATTGTATGTTGGGTGTGTAGTAGACACTACTGACTTGTATGTAGGGTGTGTAGTAGACACTACTGACTATTGTATGTAGGGTGTATAGTAGATACTACTGACTATTGTATGTAGGGTGTGTAGTAGACACTACTGACTATTGTATGTAGGGTGTGTAGTATATACTACTGACTATTGTATTTAGGATGTGTAGTAGACACTACTGACTATTGTATGTAGGGTGTGTAGTAGACACTACTGACTATTGTATGTAGGGTGTGTAGTAGACACTACTGACTATTGTATGTAGGGTGTGTAGTAGACACTACTGACTATTGTATGTAGGGTGTATAGTAGACACTACTAACTATTGTATGTAGGGTGTGTAGTAGATACTACTGACTTGTATGTAGGGTGTGTAGTATATACTGACTATTATATGTAGGGTGTGCAGTAGACACTACTGACTATTGTATGTAGGGTGTGTAGTAGACACTACTGACTATTGTATGTAGGGTGTGCAGTAGATACTACTGACTATTGTATTTAGAGTTTGTAGTGGACACTACTGACTATTGTATGTAGGGTGTGTAGTAGACACTACTGACTATTGTATGTAGGGTGTGTAGTAGACACTACTGACTATTGTATGTAGGGTGTGTAGTAGATACTACTGACTATTGTATGTAGGATGTGTAGTAGACACTACTGACTATTGTATGTAGGGTGTGTAGTAGATACTACTGACTATTGTATGTTGGGTGTGTAGTAGACACTACTGACTTTTATGTAGGGTGTGTAGTAGACACTACTGACTATTGTATTTAGGATGTGTAGTAGACACTACTGACTATTGTATGTAGGGTGTGTAGTAGACACTACTGACTATTGTATGTAGGGTGTGTAGTAGACACTACTGACTATTGTATGTAGGGTGTGTAGTAGACACTACTGACTATTGTATGTAGGGTGTGTAGTAGACACTACTGACTATTGTATGTAGGGTGTATAGTAGACACTACTAACTATTGTATGTAGGGTGTGTAGTAGATACTACTGACTTGTATGTAGGGTGTGTAGTATATACTGACTATTATATGTAGGGTGTGCAGTAGACACTACTGACTATTGTATGTAGGGTGTGTAGTAGACACTACTGACTATTGTATGTAGGGTGTGTAGTAGATACTACTGACTATTGTATTTAGAGTTTGTAGTGGACACTACTGACTATTGTATGTTGGGTGTGTAGTAGACACTACTGACTTGTATGTAGGGTGTGTAGTAGACACTACTGACTATTGTATGTAGGGTGTGTAGTAGATACTACTGACTATTGTATGTAGGATGTGTAGTAGACACTACTGACTATTGTATGTAGGGTGTGTAGTAGATGCTACTGACTATTGTATGTAGGGTGTGTAGTAGACACTACTACTATTGTATGTAGGGTGTGTAGTAGACACTACTACTATTGTATGTAGGGTGTGTAGTAGACACTACTGACTATTGTATGTAGGGTGTGTATTAGACACTACTGACTATTGTATTTAGGGTGTGTGTAGACACTACTGACTATTGTATGTAGGATGTGTAGTAGACACTACTGACTATTGTATGTAGGTGGTGTAGTAGATACTACTGACTATTGTATGTAGGGTGTATAGTAGACACTACTACTATTGTATGTAGGGTGTGTAGTAGACACTACTGACTATTGTATTTAGGGTCTGTAGTAGACACTACTGACTATTGTATGTAGGGTGTGTAGTAGACACTACTGACTATTGTATGTAGGGTGTGTAGTAGACACTACTGACTATTGTATGTAGGGTGTATAGTAGACACTACTGAGTATTGTATGTAGGGTGTATAGTAGTCACTACTGACTATTGTATGTAGGGTGTGTAGTAGACACTACTGACTATTGTATTTAGGATGTGTAGTAGACACTACTGGCTATTGTATGTAGGGTGTGTAGTATATACTACTGACTATTGTATGTAGGGTGTGTAGTAGACACTACTGACTATTGTATGTAGGGTGTGTAGTAGACACTACTGACTATTGTATGTAGGGTGTGTAGTAGACACTACTGACTTGTATGTAGGGTGTGTAGTAGACACTACTGACTATTGTATGTAGGGTGTATAGTAGACACTACTAACTATTGTATGTAGGGTGTGTAGTAGATACTACTGACTATTGTGTGTAGTATATACTACTGACTATTGTATGTAGGGTGTGTAGTAGACACTACTGACTATTGTATGTAGGGTGTGTAGTAGACACTACTGACTTGTATGTAGGGTGTGTAGTAGACACTACTGACTATTGTATGTAGAGTGTGTAGTAGATACTACTGACTATTGTATTTAGGGTGTGTAGGAGATACTACTGACTATTGTATGTAGGGTGTGTAGTAGATACTACTGACTGTTGTATGTAGGGTGTGTAGTAGATTCTACTGACTATTGTATGTAGGATGTGTAGTAGACACTACTATTGTATGTAGGGTGTGTAGTAGACACTATTGACTATTGTATGTAGGGTGTGTAGTAGACACTACTGACTATTGTATTTAGGGTGTGTAGTATACACTACTGACTATTGTATGTAGGGTGTGTAGTAGACACTACTGACTATTGTATGTAGGGTGTGTAGTAGACACTACTGACTATTGTATTTAGGATGTGTAGTAGACACTACTGACTATTGTATGTAGGGTGTGTAGTAGATACTACTGACTTGTATGTAGGGTGTGTAGTAGATACTACTGACTATTGTACGTAGGATGTGTAGTAGATGCTGACTATTGTATGTAGGGTGTGTAGTAGACACTACTGACTATTGTATGTAGGGTGTGTAGTAGACACTACTAACCATTGTATGTAGGGTGTGTAGTAGATACTACTGACTATTGTATGTAGGGTGTGTAGTAGACACTACTGACTATTGTATGTAGGGTGTATAGCAGACACTACTAACTATTGTATGTAGGGTGTGTAGTAGATACTACTGACTATTGTATGTAGGGTGTGTAGTATATACTACTGACTATTGTATGTAGGGTGTGTAGTAGACACTACTGACTATTGTATGTAGGGTGTGTAGTAGACACTACTGACTATTGTATGTAGGGTGTGTAGTAGACACTACTGACTATTGTATGTAGGGTGTGTAGTAGACACTACTGACTATTGTATGTAGGGTGTGTAGTAGACACTACTGACTATTGTATGTAGGGTGTATAGTAGACACTACTAACTATTGTATGTAGGGTGTGTAGTAGATACTACTGACTATTGTATGTAGGGTGTGTAGTATATACTACTGACTATTGTATGTAGGGTGTGTAGTAGACACTACTGACTATTGTATGTAGGGTGTGTAGTAGACACTACTGACTATTGTATGTAGGGTGTGTAGTAGATACTACTGACTATTGTATGTAGGGTATGTAGTAGATACTACTGACTATTGTATTTAGGGTTTGTAGTGGACACTACTGACTATTGTATGTTGGGTGTGTAGTAGACACTACTGACTTGTATGTAGGGTGTGTAGTAGACACTACTGACTATTGTATGTAGGGTGTATAGTAGATACTACTGACTATTGTATGTAGGGTGTGTAGTAGACACTACTGACTATTGTATGTAGGGTGTGTAGTATATACTACTGACTATTGTATTTAGGATGTGTAGTAGACACTACTGACTATTGTATGTAGGGTGTGTAGTAGACACTACTGACTATTGTATGTAGGGTGTGTAGTAGACACTACTGACTATTGTATGTAGGGTGTGTAGTAGACACTACTGACTATTGTATGTAGGGTGTATAGTAGACACTACTAACTATTGTATGTAGGGTGTGTAGTAGATACTACTGACTTGTATGTAGGGTGTGTAGTATATACTGACTATTATATGTAGGGTGTGCAGTAGACACTACTGACTATTGTATGTAGGGTGTGTAGTAGACACTACTGACTATTGTATGTAGGGTGTGTAGTAGATACTACTGACTATTGTATTTAGAGTTTGTAGTGGACACTACTGACTATTGTATGTAGAGTGTGTAGTAGACACTACTGACTATTGTATGTAGGGTGTGTAGTAGACACTACTGACTATTGTATGTAGGGTGTGTAGTAGATACTACTGACTATTGTATGTAGGATGTGTAGTAGACACTACTGACTATTGTATGTAGGGTGTGTAGTAGATACTACTGACTATTGTATGTTGGGTGTGTAGTAGACACTACTGACTTGTATGTAGGGTGTGTAGTAGACACTACTGACTATTGTATGTAGGGTGTATAGTAGATACTACTGACTATTGTATGTAGGGTGTGTAGTAGACACTACTGACTATTGTATGTAGGGTGTGTAGTATATACTACTGACTATTGTATTTAGGATGTGTAGTAGACACTACTGACTATTGTATGTAGGGTGTGTAGTAGACACTACTGACTATTGTATGTAGGGTGTGTAGTAGACACTACTGACTATTGTATGTAGGGTGTGTAGTAGACACTACTGACTATTGTATGTAGGGTGTATAGTAGACACTACTAACTATTGTATGTAGGGTGTGTAGTAGATACTACTGACTTGTATGTAGGGTGTGTAGTATATACTGACTATTATATGTAGGGTGTGCAGTAGACACTACTGACTATTGTATGTTGGGTGTGTAGTAGACACTACTGACTTGTATGTAGGGTGTGTAGTAGACACTACTGACTATTGTATGTAGGGTGTGTAGTAGATACTACTGACTATTGTATGTAGGATGTGTAGTAGACACTACTGACTATTGTATGTAGGGTGTGTAGTAGATGCTACTGACTATTGTATGTAGGGTGTGTAGTAGACACTACTACTATTGTATGTAGGGTGTGTAGTAGACACTACTACTATTGTATGTAGGGTGTGTAGTAGACACTATTGACTATTGTATGTAGGGTGTGTAGTAGACACTACTGACTATTGTATGTAGGGTGTGTATTAGACACTACTGACTATTGTATTTAGGGTGTGTGTAGACACTACTGACTATTGTATGTAGGATGTGTAGTAGACACTACTGACTATTGTATGTAGGTGGTGTAGTAGATACTACTGACTATTGTATGTAGGGTGTATAGTAGACACTACTACTATTGTATGTAGGGTGTGTAGTAGACACTACTGACTATTGTATTTAGGGTCTGTAGTAGACACTACTGACTATTGTATGTAGGGTGTGTAGTAGACACTACTGACTATTGTATGTAGGGTGTATAGTAGACACTACTGAGTATTGTATGTAGGGTGTATAGTAGACACTACTGACTATTGTATGTAGGGTGTGTAGTAGACACTACTGACTATTGTATTTAGGATGTGTAGTAGACACTACTGACTATTGTATGTAGGGTGTGTAGTATATACTACTGACTATTGTATGTAGGGTGTGTAGTAGACACTACTGACTATTGTATGTAGGGTGTGTAGTAGACACTACTGACTATTGTATGTAGGGTGTGTAGTAGACACTACTGACTTGTATGTAGGGTGTGTAGTAGACACTACTGACTATTGTATGTAGGGTGTATAGTAGACACTACTAACTATTGTATGTAGGGTGTGTAGTAGATACTACTGACTATTGTGTGTAGTATATACTACTGACTATTGTATGTAGGGTGTGTAGTAGACACTACTGACTATTGTATGTAGGGTGTGTAGTAGACACTACTGACTTGTATGTAGGGTGTGTAGTAGACACTACTGACTATTGTATGTAGAGTGTGTAGTAGATACTACTGACTATTGTATTTAGGGTGTGTAGGAGATACTACTGACTATTGTATGTAGGGTGTGTAGTAGATACTACTGACTGTTGTATGTAGGGTGTGTAGTAGATTCTACTGACTATTGTATGTAGGATGTGTAGTAGACACTACTATTGTATGTAGGGTGTGTAGTAGACACTATTGACTATTGTATGTAGGGTGTGTAGTAGACACTACTGACTATTGTATTTAGGGTGTGTAGTATACACTACTGACTATTGTATGTAGGGTGTGTAGTAGACACTACTGACTATTGTATTTAGGATGTGTAGTAGACACTACTGACTATTGTATGTAGGGTGTGTAGTAGACACTACTGACTATTGTATGTAGGGTGTATAGTAGACACTACTGACTATTGTATTTAGAATGTGTAGTAGACACTACTACTATTGTATGTAGGGTGTGTAATAGATACTACTGACTGTTGTATGTAGGGTGTGTAGGTGACACTACTGACTATTGTATTTAGGATGTGTAGTAGACACTATTACTATTGAATGTAGAGTGTGTAGTAGATACTACTGACTATTGTATTTAGGGTGTGTAGGAGATACTACTGACTATTGTATGTAGGGTGTGTAGTAGATACTACTGACTGTTGTATGTAGGGTGTGTAGTAGATTCTACTGACTATTGTATGTAGGATGTGTAGTAGACACTACTATTGTATGTAGGGTGTGTAGTAGACACTATTGACTATTGTATGTAGGGTGTGTAGTAGACACTACTGACTATTGTATTTAGGGTGTGTAGTATACACTACTGACTATTGTATGTAGGGTGTGTAGTAGACACTACTGACTATTGTATGTAGGGTGTGTAGTAGACACTACTGACTATTGTATTTAGGATGTGTAGTAGACACTACTGACTATTGTATGTAGGGTGTGTAGTAGACACTACTGACTATTGTATGTAGGGTGTATAGTAGACACTACTGACTATTGTATTTAGGATGTGTAGTAGACACTACTGACTATTGTATGTAGGGTGTGTAGTAGACACTACTGACTATTGTATTTAGAATGTGTAGTAGACACTACTACTATTGTAAGTAGGGTGTGTAATAGATACTACTGACTATTGTATGTAGGGTGTGTAGGTGACACTACTGACTATTGTATTTAGGATGTGTAGTAGACACTACTACTATTGTATGTAGGGTGTGTAGTAGATACTACTGACTATTGTATTTAGGATGTGTAGAAGACACTACTACTATTGTATGTAGGGTGTGTAGTAGACACTACTGACTATTGTATGTGGGGTGTGTAGTAGATACTACTGACTATTGTATTTAGGATGTGTAGTAGACACTACTGACTTGTATGTAGGGTGTGTAGTAGATACTACTGACTATTGTATGTAGGGGGTATAGTAGACACTACTGACTATTGTATGTAGGGTGTGTAGTAGATACTACTGACTTGTATTTAGGATGTGTAGTAGACACTACTGACTTGTATGTAGGGTGTGTAGTAGATACTACTGACTATTGTATGTAGGGTGTGTAGTATACACTACTGACTATTGTATGTAGGGTGTGTAGTAGATACTACTGACTATTGTATGTAGGGTGTGTAGTAGATACTATTTACTATTGTTTGTAGGGTGTGTAGTAGACACTACTGACTATTGTATGTAGTGTGTGTACTAGATACTACTGACTATTGTATGTAGGGTGTGTAGTAGATACTACTGACTATTGTATGTAGGGTGTGTAGTAGATACTATTTACTATTGTTTGTAGGGTGTGTAGTAGACACTACTGACTTGTATGTAGGGTGTGTAGTAGACACTACTGACTATTGTATGTAGGGTGTATAGTAGACACTACTAACTATTGTATGTAGGGTGTGTAGTAGATACTACTGACTATTGTGTGTAGTATATACTACTGACTGTTGTATGTAGGGTGTGTAGTAGACACTACTGACTATTGTATGTAGGGTGTGTAGTAGACACTACTGACTTGTATGTAGGGTGTGTAGTAGACACTACTGACTATTGTATGTAGAGTGTGTAGTAGATACTACTGACTATTGTATTTAGGGTGTGTAGGAGATACTACTGACTATTGTATGTAGGGTGTGTAGTAGATACTACTGACTGTTGTATGTAGGGTGTGTAGTAGATTCTACTGACTATTGTATGTAGGATGTGTAGTAGACACTACTATTGTATGTAGGGTGTGTAGTAGACACTATTGACTATTGTATGTAGGGTGTGTAGTAGACACTACTGACTATTGTATTTAGGGTGTGTAGTATACACTACTGACTATTGTATGTAGGGTGTGTAGTAGACACTACTGACTATTGTATGTAGGGTGTGTAGTAGACACTACTGACTATTGTATTTAGGATGTGTAGTAGACACTACTGACTATTGTATGTAGGGTGTGTAGTAGATACTACTGACTTGTATGTAGGGTGTGTAGTAGATACTACTGACTATTGTACGTAGGATGTGTAGTAGATGCTGACTATTGTATGTAGGGTGTGTAGTAGACACTACTGACTATTGTATGTAGGGTGTGTAGTAGACACTACTAACCATTGTATGTAGGGTGTGTAGTAGATACTACTGACTATTGTATGTAGGGTGTGTAGTAGACACTACTGACTATTGTATGTAGGGTGTATAGCAGACACTACTAACTATTGTATGTAGGGTGTGTAGTAGATACTACTGACTATTGTATGTAGGGTGTGTAGTATATACTACTGACTATTGTATGTAGGGTGTGTAGTAGACACTACTGACTATTGTATGTAGGGTGTGTAGTAGACACTACTGACTATTGTATGTAGGGTGTGTAGTAGACACTACTGACTATTGTATGTAGGGTGTGTAGTAGACACTACTGACTATTGTATGTAGGGTGTGTAGTAGACACTACTGACTATTGTATGTAGGGTGTATAGTAGACACTACTAACTATTGTATGTAGGGTGTGTAGTAGATACTACTGACTATTGTATGTAGGGTGTGTAGTATATACTACTGACTATTGTATGTAGGGTGTGTAGTAGACACTACTGACTATTGTATGTAGGGTGTGTAGTAGACACTACTGACTATTGTATGTAGGGTGTGTAGTAGATACTACTGACTATTGTATGTAGGGTATGTAGTAGATACTACTGACTATTGTATTTAGGGTTTGTAGTGGACACTACTGACTATTGTATGTTGGGTGTGTAGTAGACACTACTGACTTGTATGTAGGGTGTGTAGTAGACACTACTGACTATTGTATGTAGGGTGTATAGTAGATACTACTGACTATTGTATGTAGGGTGTGTAGTAGACACTACTGACTATTGTATGTAGGGTGTGTAGTATATACTACTGACTATTGTATTTAGGATGTGTAGTAGACACTACTGACTATTGTATGTAGGGTGTGTAGTAGACACTACTGACTATTGTATGTAGGGTGTGTAGTAGACACTACTGACTATTGTATGTAGGGTGTGTAGTAGACACTACTGACTATTGTATGTAGGGTGTATAGTAGACACTACTAACTATTGTATGTAGGGTGTGTAGTAGATACTACTGACTTGTATGTAGGGTGTGTAGTATATACTGACTATTATATGTAGGGTGTGCAGTAGACACTACTGACTATTGTATGTAGGGTGTGTAGTAGACACTACTGACTATTGTATGTAGGGTGTGTAGTAGATACTACTGACTATTGTATTTAGAGTTTGTAGTGGACACTACTGACTATTGTATGTAGAGTGTGTAGTAGACACTACTGACTATTGTATGTAGGGTGTGTAGTAGACACTACTGACTATTGTATGTAGGGTGTGTAGTAGATACTACTGACTATTGTATGTAGGATGTGTAGTAGACACTACTGACTATTGTATGTAGGGTGTGTAGTAGATACTACTGACTATTGTATGTTGGGTGTGTAGTAGACACTACTGACTTGTATGTAGGGTGTGTAGTAGACACTACTGACTATTGTATGTAGGGTGTATAGTAGATACTACTGACTATTGTATGTAGGGTGTGTAGTAGACACTACTGACTATTGTATGTAGGGTGTGTAGTATATACTACTGACTATTGTATTTAGGATGTGTAGTAGACACTACTGACTATTGTATGTAGGGTGTGTAGTAGACACTACTGACTATTGTATGTAGGGTGTGTAGTAGACACTACTGACTATTGTATGTAGGGTGTGTAGTAGACACTACTGACTATTGTATGTAGGGTGTATAGTAGACACTACTAACTATTGTATGTAGGGTGTGTAGTAGATACTACTGACTTGTATGTAGGGTGTGTAGTATATACTGACTATTATATGTAGGGTGTGCAGTAGACACTACTGACTATTGTATGTTGGGTGTGTAGTAGACACTACTGACTTGTATGTAGGGTGTGTAGTAGACACTACTGACTATTGTATGTAGGGTGTGTAGTAGATACTACTGACTATTGTATGTAGGATGTGTAGTAGACACTACTGACTATTGTATGTAGGGTGTGTAGTAGATGCTACTGACTATTGTATGTAGGGTGTGTAGTAGACACTACTACTATTGTATGTAGGGTGTGTAGTAGACACTACTACTATTGTATGTAGGGTGTGTAGTAGACACTATTGACTATTGTATGTAGGGTGTGTAGTAGACACTACTGACTATTGTATGTAGGGTGTGTATTAGACACTACTGACTATTGTATTTAGGGTGTGTGTAGACACTACTGACTATTGTATGTAGGATGTGTAGTAGACACTACTGACTATTGTATGTAGGTGGTGTAGTAGATACTACTGACTATTGTATGTAGGGTGTATAGTAGACACTACTACTATTGTATGTAGGGTGTGTAGTAGACACTACTGACTATTGTATTTAGGGTCTGTAGTAGACACTACTGACTATTGTATGTAGGGTGTGTAGTAGACACTACTGACTATTGTATGTAGGGTGTATAGTAGACACTACTGAGTATTGTATGTAGGGTGTATAGTAGACACTACTGACTATTGTATGTAGGGTGTGTAGTAGACACTACTGACTATTGTATTTAGGATGTGTAGTAGACACTACTGACTATTGTATGTAGGGTGTGTAGTATATACTACTGACTATTGTATGTAGGGTGTGTAGTAGACACTACTGACTATTGTATGTAGGGTGTGTAGTAGACACTACTGACTATTGTATGTAGGGTGTGTAGTAGACACTACTGACTTGTATGTAGGGTGTGTAGTAGACACTACTGACTATTGTATGTAGGGTGTATAGTAGACACTACTAACTATTGTATGTAGGGTGTGTAGTAGATACTACTGACTATTGTGTGTAGTATATACTACTGACTATTGTATGTAGGGTGTGTAGTAGACACTACTGACTATTGTATGTAGGGTGTGTAGTAGACACTACTGACTTGTATGTAGGGTGTGTAGTAGACACTACTGACTATTGTATGTAGAGTGTGTAGTAGATACTACTGACTATTGTATTTAGGGTGTGTAGGAGATACTACTGACTATTGTATGTAGGGTGTGTAGTAGATACTACTGACTGTTGTATGTAGGGTGTGTAGTAGATTCTACTGACTATTGTATGTAGGATGTGTAGTAGACACTACTATTGTATGTAGGGTGTGTAGTAGACACTATTGACTATTGCATGTAGGGTGTGTAGTAGACACTACTGACTATTGTATTTAGGGTGTGTAGTATACACTACTGACTATTGTATGTAGGGTGTGTAGTAGACACTACTGACTATTGTATTTAGGATGTGTAGTAGACACTACTGACTATTGTATGTAGGGTGTGTAGTAGACACTACTGACTATTGTATGTAGGGTGTATAGTAGACACTACTGACTATTGTATTTAGAATGTGTAGTAGACACTACTACTATTGTATGTAGGGTGTGTAATAGATACTACTGACTGTTGTATGTAGGGTGTGTAGGTGACACTACTGACTATTGTATTTAGGATGTGTAGTAGACACTACTACTATTGTATGTAGAGTGTGTAGTAGATACTACTGACTATTGTATTTAGGGTGTGTAGGAGATACTACTGACTATTGTATGTAGGGTGTGTAGTAGATACTACTGACTGTTGTATGTAGGGTGTGTAGTAGATTCTACTGACTATTGTATGTAGGATGTGTAGTAGACACTACTATTGTATGTAGGGTGTGTAGTAGACACTATTGACTATTGTATGTAGGGTGTGTAGTAGACACTACTGACTATTGTATTTAGGGTGTGTAGTATACACTACTGACTATTGTATGTAGGGTGTGTAGTAGACACTACTGACTATTGTATGTAGGGTGTGTAGTAGACACTACTGACTATTGTATTTAGGATGTGTAGTAGACACTACTGACTATTGTATGTAGGGTGTGTAGTAGACACTACTGACTATTGTATGTAGGGTGTATAGTAGACACTACTGACTATTGTATTTAGGATGTGTAGTAGACACTACTGACTATTGTATGTAGGGTGTGTAGTAGACACTACTGACTATTGTATTTAGAATGTGTAGTAGACACTACTACTATTGTAAGTAGGGTGTGTAATAGATACTACTGACTATTGTATGTAGGGTGTGTAGGTGACACTACTGACTATTGTATTTAGGATGTGTAGTAGACACTACTACTATTGTATGTAGGGTGTGTAGTAGATACTACTGACTATTGTATTTAGGATGTGTAGAAGACACTACTACTATTGTATGTAGGGTGTGTAGTAGACACTACTGACTATTGTATGTGGGGTGTGTAGTAGATACTACTGACTATTGTATTTAGGATGTGTAGTAGACACTACTGACTTGTATGTAGGGTGTGTAGTAGATACTACTGACTATTGTATGTAGGGGGTATAGTAGACACTACTGACTATTGTATGTAGGGTGTGTAGTAGATACTACTGACTTGTATTTAGGATGTGTAGTAGACACTACTGACTTGTATGTAGGGTGTGTAGTAGATACTACTGACTATTGTATGTAGGGTGTGTAGTATACACTACTGACTATTGTATGTAGGGTGTGTAGTAGATACTACTGACTATTGTATGTAGGGTGTGTAGTAGATACTATTTACTATTGTTTGTAGGGTGTGTAGTAGACACTACTGACTATTGTATGTAGTGTGTGTACTAGATACTACTGACTATTGTATGTAGGGTGTGTAGTAGATACTACTGACTATTTTATGTGCGGTGTATAGCAGACACTACTAACTATTGTATGTAGGGTGTGTAGTAGACACTACTGACTATTGTATGTAGAGTGTGTAGTAGATACTACTGACTATTGTATGTAGGGTGTGTAGTAGATACTACTGACTATTGTATGTAGGGTGTGTAGTAGATACTACTGACTATTGTATGTAGGATGTGTAGTAGACACTGACTATTGTATGTAGAGTGTGTAGTAGATACTACTGACTTGTATGTAGGGTGTGTAGTAGATACTACTGACTATTGTATGTAGGGTGTGTAGTATATACTACTGACTATTGTATGTAGGGTGTGTAGTAGACATTACTGAGTATTGTATTTAGGGTGTGTAGTAGACACTACTGACTTGTATGTAGGGTGTGTAGTAGATACTACTAACTATTGTATGTAGGGTGTGTAGTAGATACTACTGACTATTGTATGTAGGGTGTGTAGTAGACACTACTGACTATTGTATGTAGGGTGTGTAGTAGACACTACTGACTATTGTATGTAGGATGTGTAGTAGATACTACTGACTATTGTATGTAGGGTGTGTAGTAGATACTATTGACTATTGTATGTAGGGTGTGTAGTAGATACTACTGACTATTGTATGTAGGGTGTGTAGTAGATACTACTGACTATTGTATGTAGGATGTGTAGTAGATACTACTCACTATTGTATGTCGAGTGTGTAGTAGATACAACTGACTATTGTATGTAGGGTGTGTAGTAGACACTACTGACTATTGTATGTAGGGTGTGTAGTATATTATACTGACTGTTGTATGTAGGGTGTGTAGTAGACACTTCTGACTCTATTGTATGTAGGGTGTGTAGTAGACACTACTGACTATTGTATGTAGAGTGTGTAGTAGATACTACTGACTATTGTATGTAGGGTGTGTAGTAGATACTACTGACTATTGTATGTAGGATGTGTAGTAGATACTACTGACTATTGTATGTAGGGTGTGTAGTAGACACTACTGACTATTGTATGTAGGGTGTGTAGTAGACACTACTGACTATTGTATGTAGGGTGTGTAGTAGACACTACTGACTATTGTATGTAGGGTGTGTAGTAGACATTACTGAGTATTGTATTTAGGGTGTGTAGTAGACACTACTGATTTGTATGTAGGGTGTGTAGTAGATACTACTGACTATTGTATGTAGGGTGTGTAGTAGATACTACTGACTATTGTATGTAGGGTGTGTAGTAGATACTACTGACTATTGTATGTAGGGTGTGTAGTAGACACTACTGACTATTGTATGTAGGGTGTGTAGTAGACACTACTGACTATTGTATGTAGGATGTGTAGTAGATACTACTGACTATTGTATGTAGGGTGTGTAGTAGATACTATTGACTATTGTATGTAGGGTGTGTAGTAGATACTACTGACTATTGTATGTAGGGTGTGTAGTAGATACTACTGACTATTGTATGTAGGATGTGTAGTAGATACTACTCACTATTGTATGTCGAGTGTGTAGTAGATACAACTGACTATTGTATGTAGGGTGTGTAGTAGACACTACTGACTATTGTATGTAGGGTGTGTAGTATATTATACTGACTGTTGTATGTAGGGTGTGTAGTAGACACTTCTGACTCTATTGTATGTAGGGTGTGTAGTAGACACTACTGACTATTGTATGTAGAGTGTGTAGTAGATACTACTGACTATTGTATGTAGGGTGTGTAGTAGATACTACTGACTATTGTATGTAGGATGTGTAGTAGATACTACTGACTATTGTATGTAGGGTGTGTAGTAGACACTACTGACTATTGTATGTAGGGTGTGTAGTAGACACTACTGACTATTGTATGTAGGGTGTGTAGTAGACACTACTGACTATTGTATGTAGGGTGTGTAGTAGACATTACTGAGTATTGTATTTAGGGTGTGTAGTAGACACTACTGATTTGTATGTAGGGTGTGTAGTAGATACTACTGACTATTGTATGTAGGGTGTGTAGTAGATACTACTGACTATTGTATGTAGGGTGTGTAGTAGATACTACTGACTATTGTATGTAGGGTGTGTAGTAGACACTACTGACTATTGTATGTAGGGTGTGTAGTAGACACTACTGACTATTGTATGTAGGATGTGTAGTAGATACTACTGACTATTGTATGTAGGGTGTGTAGTAGATACTACTGACTATTGTATGTAGGGTGTGTAGTAGATACTACTGGCTATTGTATGTAGGGTGTGTAGTAGATACTACTGACTATTGTATGTAGGATGTGTAGTAGATACTACTGACTATTGTATGTCGAGTGTGTAGTAGATACAACTGACTATTGTATGTAGGGTGTGTAGTAGACACTACTGACTATTGTATGTATGGTGTGTAGTATATTATACTGACTGTTGTATGTAGGGTGTGTAGTATATTATACTGACTATTGTATGTAGGGTGTGTAGTAGACACTTCTGACTCTATTGTATGTAGGGTGTGTAGTAGACACTACTGACTATTGTATGTAGTGTGTGTAGTATATACTACTGACTATTGTATGTAGGGTGTGTAGTAGATGCTCCAGACTATTGTATGTAGGGTGTGTAGTAGACACTACTGACTATTGTATGTAGGGTGTGTAGTAGAGACTACTGACTATTGTATGTAGGGTGTGTAGTAGACACTACTGACTATTGTATGTAGGATGTGTAGTAGACACTACTGACTATTGTTTGTAGGATGTGTAGTAGATACTACTGACTATTGTATGTAGGGTGTGTAGTAGATACTACTGACTATTGTATGTCGAGTGTGTAGTAGATACAACTGACTATTGTATGTAGGGTGTGTAGTAGACACTACTGACTATTGTATGTATGGTGTGTAGTATATTATACTGACTGTTGTATGTAGGGTGTGTAGTATATTATACTGACTATTGTATGTAGGGTGTGTAGTAGACACTTCTGACTCTATTGTATGTAGGGTGTGTAGTAGACACTACTGACTATTGTATGTAGTGTGTGTAGTATATACTACTGACTATTGTATGTAGGGTGTGTAGTAGACGCTCCAGACTATTGTATGTAGGGTGTGTAGTAGACACTACTGACTATTGTATGTAGGGTGTGTAGTAGAGACTACTGACTATTGTATTTAGGGTGTGTAGTAGAGACTACTGACTATTGTATGTAGGATGTGTAGTAGACACTACTGACTATTGTATGTAGGATGTGTAGTAGATACTACTGACTATTGTTTGTAGGGTGTGTAGTAGATACTACTGACTATTGTATGTAGGGTGTGTAGTAGACACTACTGACTATTGTATGTAGGGTGTGTAGTAGACACTACTGACTATTGTATGTAGGGTGTGTAGTAGACACTACTGACTATTGTATGTAGGGTGTGTAGTAAACACTACTGACTATTGTATGTAGGATGTGTAGTAGACACTACTGACTATTGTATGTAGGGTGTGTAGTAGACACTTGACTATTGTATTTAGGGTGTGTAGTAGACACTACTGACTTGTATGTAGGGTGTGCAGTAGACATTACTGACTCTATTGTATGTAGGGTGTGTAGTAGATACTACTGACTATTGTGGTCGACACGACAAATGTAAATATTTTGGATCAAACTTTTACCCCCACATCTGGGGCGGGGCGGGGGTCCACTTTCTATAACGTTTTGATTAAGGCCGTCTGAAAGGTGCTAATAATTTAGTTGATGGCCAAACCGAACGCCGGGCTTTCATAATAGCGCATGCATTATCGAATCACGTATCCAAATCGTGAAGGTGGTTAAGTCCTGGTCAAGGGTGACCGAGCGGTAACGTGCCATTGGTGCCGCCACTGCCCAGGGACGCTGTTGGGGCTCCGTCTACAAACTCGTGATGAACGATTAATCGATTTCAAATCGAAATCGCAATTTGAAACAATGCTATTATCAAATCGCAAAGGCGGTGATTTTTTGCGATTTGACAAGTCCTGTTTCCTATTGGAATTGTTTTAATTTAACTTTTTTTTATTTAACTTCCAAATTGTTTCGTTTGATTGGTCTATTTCAATTGAAACATTTGAATAAATACATGTTGAAAGCAATTCATATATTTTAAGTTCTCCATCTTGCATTAGAATATATAGCAGTTCATATTTTGATTTATCACGTGGTAATGCTCCATCACATCTATTACACAGTGAATATTGAACTGAAGCTTGACTTAAAAAATTGTAATCACAATATCTGTCAGAAACAACGCAATTAGATATTTTCCCAAAATAGTTCAGCCCTACTGCAATCTCGTGCCGAGATGTTCACACCAACCTCTGCGTCGTGTTTTTGTTTCAGGTTGCCACGATTGAAGAAGCTGCCAGTCGGCAGATTATAATGGTAATTATCACAGTCTTAAAAAAAAATCACAGGTATTTTGTTTGGTGCTGCCAATAGTTCTAGATAAAATGGAACGTGCAATTTTATTGTGGGGACTTTCTTGTCTTGGTGTGGTCTGGGACTGTTGTCGATTTACTGCCTTGCCCAAGATTACATTTAGTGTTTAAAAATCGGCAGGAATGTATGTACTTATGCAATTTGTACTTATAATGGTTATCTATTTTTATATTTAGTGACATTCCTACCTTTTTTCTATTTTGCATTAATATCGTTTCATGTATTTGTTGTAACTTGTGGACCTGCCCCCACTGTACATCTGTGAAAAAAGCTTCATAGCTCATCGAATTTCTCCAGGATAAATAAATATTCTGATTCTGCCAATAATGCCAAGCTTGTCATCCTGGTTGGCATCTCCTCAGCATGCTGTGGAGAAAACCACTAAGACTTAAGGACTTATTCCAAACTGCTCACACTTCGCCATCACTCGCCCTGATTACCCCTCCTACCCTAGCGACGTTAGGATGATGATGATACAGCTGTTTACCCCTTTTGCAAAATTAACCATACAAACAGCAGCGTGCTCTAGAAGTATTAACCTGCAGTGGAAAAAAACGCCACTTTTTTCAAAATTTTCTTGCTGTGGTTTTCACACCTGATGATGATTGCTTGTGTTGCAATCGAAACGTCGTGAGAATTTTATTGTTTTATTTATATTATTTCCCTTCGTGACTTTACTGAAAGAACCAAGAATATAAAAGGATACCGTTATGCATGTGGAATAATTTTTAGTCAAGTCAAACATTTTAAGTAAATGTTAATGCATAAAAAGGAGCAAGCCTGACTGCTGATGAAACTCTGAGTATTGAAACCAATGCTGCTAAAATTATGCACTCCCAGAAGGTTGTGTGGCTAATCAGACGTAAAAAAATGTATGTAAGGGCACAGAAATTGTAAAAAGGCGTATTGTGTATCTGGTTATTTTAATAGAATACCTGGTCCATTCACCAGGACCTGCGCTTCTGCAGTTGTAGGGAGAAGAGAAAGTATGTGGATTCATTGTGTTGCCAGTAGACGTCAGTAGCAGAATTAGCTTGACAAAGTAAACTGTTAATTGGTCAAAATACAAAAACAAACTGACGAAAGAAACCACAAAATTCATTTTGTGAGCAAGTTGAGCTGCTGTGATGAGCACAGGTGACAGGATTGACAAAGGCTTTGAGTGGTCCTACCAAGATTAAATTACCCCAGCATACAGTGGGTTGCCAGGGTGGCACAGTGGTGACACTTTTACCTCGGCAAAAAGGGCCTGGATTTGATTCCCGACTCGAATGCCTTTCTGTGGGGAGTTTGTTCTCCCCGTTCTGCATGGGTGACCCCCAGGTTTTCAAGTTTACTCCCATTGCACAGTGTACTGGTATTGGCCAATCATCACATTGCATAACCCTCCAAAAAAATAGTCTTCGGACTTATTGTGCCCTTTCAGGGCAATTTGAGTCCTATCTGCAGTGCAAGTTAAGGCACACATATTAGGGACTCGGGTATGACGATTTTAATGCGGACATGTGCCGGTGCTGTTGATCCATGACAGGCTGCGTACGCAGCACCTGTCACGGTGGCCTTGGACAAGGATGAGGTGCTGTCATGCCCATTCAACAAAAACCACAAAGTACATGCTTGTCGTTTTCCGTACCACATCGTCAAGTGCCGTAAGGTGAGGACACATTGACAATGCATTCTCCGGGAGTCTACCAGTTTTATACAACTGCCTTGGTTTCACTTGATGTATGATACGAGTTAAAAAAAAACATGAGGGAGGTATTCAACGTGACCAAAGATTTATGAGAGCGATGGAGCCAGGAGTGGTAAAAGGGAATTGAGGCGAGATATTTCAGGGGCAATGTAGAAGGTAGGAGAGATTTTTATCCAAGAGCTGTAATTGGAAGAGTTAGAAAGGTGGCCAATGTGAAATAATCACCTTCAGAACAACTACCGTACTTTGATTGCACCCTTTTCTGAGAACTTTGCTTTAGTTTTGCATTCATATTACCCTCAAACGACAGCTTTAGGAGCGGGATTCTACTAAACCCTTAGTGTGTGGTTATTTGGTCATGTATGCCATTACTCGAGTATTATTTGTGTGTAACTACATTTACAAAATGTGTGTGTGGCTATGTGACGATGCATAATATGTGTGTGCATATAATGCCTCATTAGTGGAAAGTGGCGATGTAGTAGTTAGCACACTGCGCTATGAACCTATTTACCTGAGTTTGATTCCTGGCCATGGCCAACATCGGGGACAAATATTTTAACCAGTCTTGGGCCTCCCTGAGCTTGGCCTTAAATGAGTACCTGGTGCGGTGTGTAAACATCGCCACTGGGAAGACAAAGGTGGCCAGGCACGATCATGACCACACCACCCCCTCCGTAGGTATACCGTGGCAGCCTACATAGGTGCTCGCTTAACAGCAATTGCCCCTCCTAACAGCCTGTGTATGCTTCATGGGGAATCTTTGTTTTTGTTAACGCCTCAGAACTACCCGATGCTGGCGAGGGAGATGGCCACGTGTCCCTTCAATGCGTGCCACATCATGCCGCGGTGCGAGCTGCAGCACCACATTTCCCGCTGCCCAGAACGCAGCTACGTGGAACGCGAGCTGAGCCACGGTGAGTGGAGTCTGCATCCTGGCAGAGCTTATCGTGTGCAGTGCTTGGCGTGAGCGGAGCTCGCTCGCCGTGTGCTCAGGCAATTCCGATTCACCTGCTATTGCTGAGCGAGCTCTTGCTAATTTTTGTTATTCGCAAATCTTTTCCTTTTGTTTAGTTTGTTCGTAATGTTAGCTCACTGATAGGCGAGCACAATATTACGTGACCGCTCAAAGTTAACACCCAGCGAGGTAGGTACCTTCAGTGGTACAGCGGTTGGAGAAGCCGGTTGGGGCGGAAGAGCTTGGACGGTCTGACCCTTGCCTCGGGGCCACCAGCACGGGCAGCGTGGTAGCTCGAGCAATGATATCCATTGTGGTAAAATTAACATGTGTTTGAAAAGCATTTTAATGTCACTGTTACACCTTTCACACATCTTGTAAACAGTACATAGTTGGTGATAAAACATGGGACACGTGAATTGTTTGTTCCCATATGAATTGGCCTGCATCCACACTTTCTCAACAGCCATGAAACCATCCAACAGCGGTGTGTCGATGGTGCTGCCTACGTCACCGTGCCACTCGGCGCAAATGGAGTGCACAGAGGACTGGGATATAGGTGGGTGATGGGGCGTACTGGGCTGTCTTCCATTTTCCTAGAAAATGTCTTTCATTTAAATTTTCCGAGAAAATGAAGACAACCCAAGTACCGAGTTCAGTTTTACAAAAACACTGAAACCAGCATCTGTCTACATTTGTCTTTATTTTGATTAATTTGTATTTAAGAAAAGGCACAGTAGTGCAATTGTGGCCATGCAACCCAAACTTTAACCGTATAGTAATTTATTCGTATTGTGGTCCTTCAACGGAGGAATACCAAAACTGTACGAACTATGCTGAAGCCCTCTTGTGGCTCGCAGACCTCGACATTGGCATTTAGCTCCTGAACACATTGCCATCATACGCATGATTGAATTTTTATTCAGGTCTATACTAGGTTGGATACAAAACATGACACAATCCAGTACTACATGATGCACGTGAGTTATACACCAATTGGAGGGACTAATGCAGCATGAAATGTATATCTTCGAATTGTGTTTTGAAATTTCAACTATACCAGGCAGAAATGTAAATATAATTTTTACAACTGTAGTTGAAATAGAAACTAATTGCATGCTTGCTGTAAGCACGATACTCCGGCATTCCTAAAATTACAGTTTTAACCTTCGGTATAGATAAATAATCGGAGACTATACATAAAAAGTAAATGTTCTTTACACATCCCATCAGCCACACTGCCTTATACACGTGTTTTCTTCAAATGTTTGCTTTATTATAATACAATGCAAACCACTCCATTCTGCCTTTCAGTTTTAACCAGTTTTGTTTTCGCTATTTATTCGTCTCTTACATTTTTTACAAAATAATTTTACATTCAGTGATGTTCCCCCAGTTATAATGCACGTGAATTGTAGAACGTATATACTTTATGGTTTGGGCCTAAGTGGTAAGATCATTCTGTTGACCGTCTTTCATCTGAATGAAATATATTCTTAGCAAGTCACCGAGTGCTGAGCGATCTGAGTGGGATCTGCTTTGTTCAACATGAGTGATACTTGCAAATGCTATAGTGCAGTGTTGTTGATGTAATCTGTGTGTGCCCAGCAGAAATTGAATCGTGGACAAGAAATTCTCGGGAGTTTACGTGGGGAGTTGGTTACAAGGAAAGAGAAAGTGGTGAAATAAATTTTAGCAACATCCCTGCAAAGTGAGCCTTGCTGTGTCCTCAACAATTGCTCTATAATTGTGGTGCTTTCAGTGCAATTTATCAGCACAAATGTCTCCTCCTTTTCTGTTTAAACAACTTGCATTTTTAAACATTACTATTTCACGATACATTCGTTTATGGGTAGTCCATAATTATCAGGCCAAATACGTTTGGTAAGACTCTCCACCACTCAACATAGTCAAATAAAATTGTTTCGCGGACAAGTGCTTACCAACGCACCAACTGTTATTGTTCCACGCTCCTCTGATGAGCTGAAGAACAAGTCTCATAAATGTAGCAATTGGATGCGACACTGCTTTAAACTGCGTCAAGCATCTTCAGGTCACAACCAAGCAAGTCAGAATAACTGTGTCACCTGACCTGGCTTCTTGTCATGAGATAACAGGAACAACCAATAAGATTTAAACTTGAAGTTCACCTTGCTAATTATTTAGAATGTATCCCGCCCTGAGCATCTCACATGAAAGCAAATTAATTGCATTCACATTCTGAACTAAAGTTTAACATGTAGGAATGTTCTCCAACATGTATCATAAATGTTACTGTGTCAATGTTTATGTCTGTACCAGCATGTCACCATCTATGAAGATGCTGTTTAAGAAGCAATTGGGGGATGCCATGGACAGTGATCACAGGTGAGAGAGGGAGCAGAGTTTATTCTGTTTTGGACAAATAATATGCTTGGCTTGGCAGAGTGGCGTTCACCTCGTGCCTTGAGGCCTGGTGATGTGGCTAGGGGGTTGCAGTACAGAGAGTAGGTTCTTCATCCATCTGCGAGAGCCTCCAGTATACACGTGGGTGTTTTATTTCATCCCACATCAAGCGCACACAATTGGCAATTCAACAAACTGCTCAAAGCGGAACCATCCATTTAAAAAAGTTCATAAATAAAGCACACACCTTTTTAACCTCTAGGTTATAAATGCGTATGGTTTTACTAATAATCGTGTTTATTTTTATACAACGTCGCCTGTGAATATTGCATCGTGAAACATGGTAGAATGTGTAGTTGCACATTTTTCTTGAAGTAGCTTACTAAATAATCCATATATGGGAGACTGCAGTCAAGTGGGAAGGCAGCCAGAACTGGCATCAACCATTGCTTTGAGCTCTCGTCCTATAGTAGCATATTTTACCAACACCATGAGTACAAACGTTGCAGTATGAATCTTAGATTTATTTTCCCTGGATTGTTTAGATATGAAATTCATGAGCGAGTGTTTATACCTGGAGAGCACCCACACAAGCTAGGGGGGTAACAATCCCTGTACAGATCGAATACAGCACATCTGTCAAATAAGGTTTGCCTAAATATTGATGTTATATTATGCAGGGACGTGGACATTTAGTAGTACCAATGAACACATGTTTAATAGGTTAACATTCATTTCCTGTTCCTAGATCTCCAGTGTGTGTGGTTGCAATGCCACGTAGTGCAGTGGTCAGCGCGTGGTTAGCACACTGCGCTATAAACGTGGTGACCCAATTTCAATTCCCGTTCACAGCAAACATTGGTGATGAATATACAAACCGGTCCTGGGCCGACCCTAGGCCAACTCGGCCTTCATATCAGCAATGGGATCCAAATGCACCAAAGCCTGGTGCTGGCCAATGAACCCCTTGTGTGCCGTGCCAGCCTTAATAGGTGCTCGCTAATAGCACAGTCTGTTTGAGGCTATTTGGTGATATTTGTCAATGCCAAGTGCGTCATAGTTGAAGTTGCATTGTCGTTGCAGCATGGTGAATATCCGCATCCCGTCTACGCTGCCAGACGTCCTCTCCGAGTGGATGGAGGACTGTGTTGGTGGCCACCCGAACACGGGTCAAAGGAAGAAGCTGTGAGTAGCCTTCCCATGGCTTGGCAGTAGCATGTTCGCCACTTGTTAAGAGGTTCGCGGTTCAAATCTGGCACGCTGCCCTGGTTATTACTGCAAGTATATGACCGTATAATACGTGCCATCTGCTTCACAGCGGACGTTTAAAGATGCACATGACTTCATTCAAAAATAGTAGGCTATTGAATGCCATTGTGGTGGCCAGATTTGAAAATTACGTGCAAATTACTCAATTAGGATTACACACATAGAAACATCTCCCCCGACTGGGAAACTACTGTCATCTGTGTCTATGAGACATGGCGCCTTCTTGATAGCTTTGCGCTCTAAGAATGGCATGAGTATCAAATGTACCAAGTTATCGGTTCCTGTCAAAGACCTCCAAACTGGTTTTACGAAACTACAGTCTTAGTCCCCCACTGTGGTTTATCTTTCCACATTTAGCAAGCTTTGTTCAAAATACATTAGCAAACAATGCTTATCCTCCACATATCTGTCCCTCGACGTAAAAAATTCAAGCATTTTTTTACACATCCCATCAGCCACACGGCATTCTGGGAATGCTTAATTTCTGCAGCATTTATTTACCACAAGCAAAACTGAACCGGTTACAGCATTCATTGTCTCAGCAGGGTCAGACTTGAACCACTGCTGCTGAAATGACACTCTTATAAGGAAGGCCATGTGGCTGATGGGATGTATAAAAATATGTTTTATGGGTAGGGACAGGTATGTGAAAGGAACATCTGCTTATTTATTTTGTAACTTATTTTCTCCACAATGACGCAAATGATTTTGTTCTCCATTTCAAATAGACATTAAATTGTGATGTGATGGTTGGTCAACGTGGATAGATATGTAGAGACGTGGAGTGGTATAGAGAAGCAGAGACAGACATGGATATGTATTTGTGCATTTGTCTTTTCTGTAACAATTGTTTAAATGACTGTATAATTTTATTGTAGGATCTCACTGGCAGCAAAGTTTGAACATCTGTCTGACTCAAGTAAACTGCAAAAGTAAGTTGTCACAGACAAATTTTTATTTTATTTGAAATGTAAAGTATTAATGCTGTTATTGTATGTAACTTAAGCAAGAGAGATCTGAAAATTGTTATTTTATCTTCTTTACATTGTATTGAAGATACAGCAGGTGCCTCTTATCAAGCGGTGTCTTTGTTTTTTAACTCCGCAGTACTACGTCTGTGGATGCCAGAACCAGCATCAGCTCCCATGCTGATCTACGTGTGGGTGACCGCGTGGGCGCGGGTGGCATGAAGCCACCTCTACAAATTGCACCGTTCACTCCAACAAACGTTCAGCAGCAGTGAGGCTGCCTAAAGCCGTGAGGGTGCAGCAGGGCAACTCTGATGTCACAGGGCTGTAAAAGGTCCTTATTTGACTGGTGTAGAAAACCGCACTTGCAGCCGCATGTACAATCAGTCAACCATACACGCACACCGTCAACAGCGCCTCGTCAATCTCAAATACAGACATCCACGCAGCAAATCGTAAAGTTGCACAAGGTAAATCAGAAGGCCATACAGTCAACCACACCATTAATTGTGTAACCACACGCACCGGGTAATTGTGTTTCTTGGTGAAGTTGCTGTTCTGTTAAACTCCCTCCACAATTCACATGCAACCTTTTCTGTAAATGCATGAAAAACCCTGTCACAGCACATAAAGATATGTTGCTCAAACAGCAGAACTCCCATCATGCCTTGCCCTCAACCTCGTATGTATGTTGAACTTATTTTACACTGTACGTAGCCAACCGTGCAGCTGCATATTGTTTAGGCCGCCAACTTGAGAGTAAAAAACATGTGCCCAATTATTTTAGCATTTTCCCTTCTGTTAGTCTACTGTATGCTTACAAAGGCACAAGTCCCACCGAGCATTCTACATTTACAAAGCTGATCAATGCTGTCAGACAGTTTTGTAACAAAATAAATGAGCAGACAATATCTCCATGTCAGTATTTTTTCCAGGGCTGATTATCACCTGCTGTAGATGACTTCCCCTTGTATAGTGTTGCTGTTGATAGGATAAAAAATATAATTCGCTTCATTGTGGAGAATGCAAATATAATGAATGGGAAGACAATTCGCCTCCCACTCATATCTTTACCTTTATTACATCATCGACCACATGGCCATTTAGGAGTATTTTTCAGTACCATTGGGGTTTAATGCAAGCACTTTGTGTGATGGGATGTGTAGGCTGTTGGGTCACGAGGCCTATTGCAGTGATTCTACGAGTTCTCGAATCACTGTCTACTGCATGTGTTATGAATGTTTCATTGTGTTCCTGTGCCTCTGATGTACTGAAATCTTTACCAGCGGCAGCTGCAGGGCTTGCAAAATCTTCTTTACGACCCTATTCATATCCACGACTTTTCCCATGAGTCTTTGTGGAATGGTATCCTCTTAGCAATTGATTTGCAGACGAGGAGTCGTGTGGCAAATGTAACTAATTTGTGGGTTATCTGCAATTTTTTTTATGCGCAGTGATTAAAGCAGTTAAATGGGCAGCATTGCTTAGATCGAACTGCACAAGACAACACCCAAAGACATACAAGGAGATGCAGAACAATATGGCCATCCAATGCAGTTTCCACTGAAGCGCAATTCCTATTACGCAGAATATATTTGTGGATAAGTGGAGTTACGCAGTAAATTCTGTTAACTGCAGTTATCCGTCTTTCTAGTCCACAGATAGTAAAATTGTGGATAACATCCATTTGTATTGTGATGCACTCGAACGAGGCCGCTTGGGGAGCGAACCACGAGGGCCTGTAGTCCCTGTTGTGTTATGTTCTACGTTTCACAATAAATAACTCTGAAAAAGTGGCCACTTTGCGTTGCTCCCGTGTTTTTTCAGTTGAGTCCCCACTTCAGACAGGAATATTCCGTTGTTTTGCACACCACTTCGTTTTTCTATTATCTTTGTTCCACAGTTTTTATCCAAGTCCTACCAGATGGTATTACACACTGATTAAACGTCGTTCTTGAGGTGCATTGCTGTGTTTTCAAGCACAAATTCAGCTATTCAAATACTCCACTCTGCTCTCAATCACCATTTGATAATTTCAATCCTTTAATAGCTGTCTGAGGTAGAATACCTTTATGTATTTTTCAGTCTTCCTCCAGTTGAGGGAATTTGTATGCGACTTTTCCTTTGCTCATTTATCCTTAGCTCGGCACTGCAGCCTTTTCTGTTAGGTCCTATTTCCCATAGTTTATTCACACTGGTTATGACTTGGTAATAAACAAATCTGACATTCATATTTTCTCTTATTTATGCCTTTGTTTTTCCAAATTTAGGAAAGCAACTTAAAACGTTGGTGTGAAAAACTTTGTCAATGGCGTCTCCTCGTCTGCCTATCCCCTTCAGATTAATTCGGTGCTTTGTTTATTCTGCTTTTATGGGTGACTATCAGGGGCATGCCAGGTGTTGTAGGCATATGGCTGTGATGAAGTGGCCTCAGAGATGGCAGCATGCTGTTTAACCCCGCTGCATGCGAGGACTTTCTCCAGGCACGTAGGTTTCCTTTCACAACCCAAATGCTCATTCATGGAATTGACCAAATGTCAAAAATCAGCAGACTTATGAAAAATCTTTTTAGGCTCGTGAGGTTTCCTGTACAATGATTGGCATTGTTGTATTACTGTAAAAATTTTAAAAATCTGATTTTGTTTAAACAATTGAAATAACAAAGAAAAAATATGCTCCGTTTCCATCATGGGTACGAGATGTGTGCCGTGCCATATATCGGTGTTGTTTTTAAGCCCCACAGTGGCTGGAAAATCCTCAGTTTTCCCAGTGTCGTGTCTCTTTGGAAACGGTTTGGTTTTATCATCGGATGTTATTCCTGTCGCTGCGACCTCACGCACCCTGCCTGGCGTCAGATCAGTCTCCTCAACAACAGTATCCTTGAGACATCCTGCCCTCTCTCCTGGGAAAGTAGAAAGGCTTTCTTCACATGTTTTGATGCCTGCCGTGTGCAAGTGTGGACCCACCATCACTAATCCTGGTAGAATTGCGTAATTTTATGCGCCACGTTTCTCTGCCTGTGACCAAAATCACCTTGAAAGTTTGATTCGTTTTAACACTGTTGCCGAGCATAGGCCCGAAAGTCAAAAATGTCAAGCGGCCAACAACAATTGGCACTCGGTTATTGTAAGAGATTGGGAAAAGAGACGATGGGAGGGAATTATAAAATGAGCAGTGCGAGGGAAGAAGCAGACAAGTGACCTGCGGTGTTGGTAAAGGGTGGGTGAGTTGTGACCTGAAAATGTTGTGGTGGTTGAACACTGTGGATGAGACAGACTGGTAGACTGAGTTCTCTACAAGGGTGGATGAACCAATAAGTCTATGGGAACAGGAATCATGATAGCAATAGACAAGTGAAAAGGAGGCACCTGACTGCCAATGAATGAGCCCTTGGAGTGAATCAGTGAGTGCTGGATCATCACTCACTGCTTTATTTTGAATTACATGCGGTGCAGTGATAAAGGAATTGGTGCTCCACCCCAGATGTGACGGCAGCAGGATTCCAACTGCGGCTGGGATGGTGCTTTGTTTCCTGGCGACGCTTTACAAAGCGAGGAGTTTACTACCAGAGTGAAGCCAATCGAGCTGTCCAGCTCCTCGAGGGTCGCTTGGCCAGCAGACAACGGCAGCAGGGCGTTATGCTTTGCACGCTATATACATGTCTTAAAACAAAGGTAACTGGAAGAGTGGAGACCCCGATATGAGGACATGGTGGTTCAAAAACCGGAGCAGCTACAGGAGACACGACATGAAGGTGAAACAATTTGTCTCTTCCATGCAGACAAATGCCTCTCGTGAAGGCTGCTGGCCAAACAGCAGAGTGGCATTGGTTCTTCACGTGTGGCCAGGCCATATATCGGATGGTAGTGGCTAACCTTGAGGTATCCATGGATACGGCAGCGAATGGCATTGGTAAGCATTTATCACCAACATCTTGACGTGTAGACACATCACTGTGCCAGTGTTAACGTGATCCCCTTCATAGGTTTCTGCTGAGAACTGCAAATGACATTTGTTTATAATAACCGTCTGAGGAATATTCCCTATACCTGGAATTGCCAATAACCTATTTCTCTAAAGTTGAAGCCATTTCTCGTAATGTCACCATTGTCTTTTCAGACAGTCCCTCGGAGACCGCACTTCCCTTCCACGTCAGCTCTCTCTGTAGGCAGTGCCAGCCTGGGGGGCATTCATAGCCCCGCACCCCCCCCCCCCCCCCCGTTGCATAAATACCAGACACAGTAAAACATGCGCTTCGTGGCTTCGGAGAGACGCGATGGCCAAACGGGACGGAATGCAATCACAAAGCGCTCAGCTCTGCCTATGGCTGCTTCTGTTCCTCGCTCAAGGTGAGAGAGTTCACCTCCAGGTCCACTCATCACTCACCTGCGGTCAGTCGCCTCCTTGTCACGTTTCTATCGCTAATGCCGTGGTTAATTTTCCTGTGAATTTCGCTAATTGTTCTTCCAGCCATACTCTCGTGTCTAACTACCACACTGCAGGCCACAACAGACTGCACATATAGAAACATGCATTTAGATTATTTGGCTGTGACTTCATTCCCACATGATATAAGCCGCTTCGATGAGCTATCAATGTGAGGCCAGGTCATCTCAGAAAAATAGGTAATAGCTCAGTGGGCTTTAACTGGTAAAAAAAGTCATAATAACATACCTGTCAACCCCTTAACAGTGCATACCTTATTACAGACCAATTTAGATCTTATTGGTCACCCAGTGCCCTTATCTCAACGTTCATCATACAAAGTCCCATCACAAGGGAGAAACACATACATAGACAAATGTGTTTTCATGCGCGTATTGAAACGGCTGTACGCCATATGGACCTGAAAAACTAAATTTCCCTGTACAAGAATACGGGCAGACCGTGTGGGTTGACGGCTTTGTGATGGTTAAATGGGCGGTGCTGCCCACGCATCACAGCCATCAGTCTCCGGATCCTCCTGTACGCAGAATTTCTCAAGTGCCGCGGTAATCCTCACCAACGGACGCAGTGTCTGCGATGCCCAGCGTCTTGAAATGAACATCGTTTTGCAATGTACAGCAATATTAATGATAATGTTCAATACAAGAAAATCATATATACGATATTGCTGAAATGCGTCAGCAACTCAACGATCCTTCCATCGCTATCTCATCTCAAACATCCGAAGGGCACCCCCAGTGGCAGCCGTCCCTGTGTGGCACAAGGTGGCCCGGCCCCAAACCGCGCGTGGGTCTTATTCGTCTGTCGCGGGCGACGGTGCCGCGTGTGCCTCTCACGCCGCCTCCGTGCCCGCAGGCCGTGCCCTGCGCACGTTCATCGAGCCCCGCGCTCCGCTGGTGCGCGTCGGGGAAGCCCTGCAGCTGCACTGCGTCTCCCCGTGGTGCGCCGCCGCCGCCGCGACGGCGCTGCCCGTGTGGCGCCGGCCCGGGGACCGTCCCTTCGCGCCCGTGGCCGGCCGTAGCCTCCGCGTCGCCGCTCAGGGGCAGGCGGACGCGGGTGACTACGAGTGCGAGGTGACGTGCGGCACGAAGAAGCGGTCGGGCCGGGCCCAGATCGTCGTCTACGGTAGCGGAGACGCGCGGACCCCGTTTACACTCAGCGAGTCGAGCTCCTTTGTCGCGGCAATTCTTCTCTTGTTCGTCTCTCGCATGTGCACGGATTAAGTTGCAATTGTAGAATGTACATTGATGTCAGAGTTGTAAGTCCGGCTTCTGGATTCATAGCATCGTGAGTGTGAACCACTCGGAGAACGCGCGCAGTGGACATGTGTTTACACAGAGCCACAGAGACTCGCACAGAGATCCACGGACTCACATTGTGCTCCATTCTTTGTTGTGCTGCACCGTCTTCACATCCGGACGATTCGTTTAACCTTTTGCAGCGTCTGACGCGTTCTAAGTGCAGTCCACCATGAACACCGTCTGATAATAAAGGTGCTTTCTGAAATTAGGCTAAATATGTATTTTATCTCTTTATATATTTAGAACTTTGTATACTTTTTATATTGTGCATTTCACATTTTAATTACGTAATATTATGTTTACATATGAAGCACTCTGTGACAATGTTCTGAAGGACGCGATATATAAAAGGGAAATTTGTGATTATGTGTCTGTTCAAAATGTTTAGCGTACTTCCCGACATGCAACAAACTTAAAATTTGCCATGTGGGTACTTTCCAGACTGTACACCATGCAAAATTTATAAGAATTTACTTTTGTATTTTTTTTGGGGGGGGGGGGGGTCGGCACAATAATGAATTTATTTTTCACGGCAAGTGAGCTGTGATGTCACATCTGTCATGTGACCCGTGTGCGGAAGCGTAACGGAGTGTGCCTGCTGATCACGGGTAAAGTGAAATACAAATGTGTTGCAGGTCTAAGGCTGTTCTTCGCGCAGCATTGCTTTATTATTTCAGTCGTTTACTGCCGTACGCACCCTGAAAGTTGTGTGTCTGCAGCAAGCGCGTGTATGTGTACCTATGGACGCGTGTGTTCACGTGTGTGTGTGACTGGCTCCAGTTTAACAGCAGAGGTCTCACTCCGAATCAGTCGAGCGGCAATATCTTTTCATCGGTTGCGTAACGCTGTGTGGAAGCTACCTGGTCTGTCGCTCCGCACTAAGCTTCAGGTCTTCTCGGCCACGGTCATTCCCTCCCTTCTCTACGCTTGCGAAACGTGGACCCCCCTAATGGAACATCTTCGCCGATTAGAAACATTTAGGCTGGCCTGCCTACGATCCATCCTGGGTTTAACCAGACTGGATTGTGTGAGGAGCTCACAAATCCTTGAAAGATCTGGGCAAGGTCCCATCGGTGAGTTCCTCCGGCGGGCAAGGCTGCGTTGGCTGGGTCATGTAGCCCGCATGCCCAGCCACCGCCTGCCGAAACAGCTTGTTCGGCCGGATTGAGGGGGCTAAACGGGCGCGGCACGGGCTAGAGAAGAGATGGAGTGACGTGGTACAGGAGGACGTGGAGCTGAGTGGACTTGCCGATGACTGGTACCAGCGGTGTCAAGATCGGCCTCTGTGGAGGAGGCTCGTGAAGGACGCTGCTACTGGGCAGTTGGAGGCAGTCGCCCTCCAACAACAACGGAGGGTGGAGGAGCGACGCTCAGAACAACGAGCGGAGCGCCGGGTGGCTAAAGCACAGCAGGTTGGCACAGTAGGGGGCACAGGTGGTGCATCAGCCAGTCATCTCAGTCATCTCAGTCAGTCGACCCGTGGCACCTGGGTCTGCCCCGTGACCTGCCAGCGGGCGTTCGACACTTCACGTGGCCTCGGTGCACATAGCCTGGCACAAGCGTCGTGGTGACGTCACCGCCACTTAGTGGCAAATGGCGGTTGTTGTTGTTGTTGTTGTTATTGTGTGTGGGGAGCGGTATAGTAGTGGTTAGCTTGCTGCGCTACGAACCCGGCAACCCGAGTTCGATTCCCGCTCACGGCCAACACCGGTGACGATTATTTGAACCGGTCCTGGGCCTCCCCTAGGTCGACTCAGCCTCAAACGAGTAACTAGTGTGGTGTGTGAACATCGCCACTGGGGAGACGAAGGCGGCCGGGCGTCGTGAATCTAAGTCCCGGGCGAAGCCGGGGAGTAAAGCTAGTTAAATATAAAATTTGATTGACTGCTTAATGTCTTGGAGGAATTGCCCGACAACCGGATTGGGTTTGTTGACGGGGAGAGGAGCCTTTGTTCTGTATTCCACTTTCCCTTTGTGCCTCGTGAGCGACGTCGTCTCCCTGCGCGTGCGATCGTCTGCAGACGTTCCAGAGGAACTGCTGATTGAGCAGCGTCCCCCGGTGGCAGCAGGGGGCCGGTCGGTGCGGCTGACCTGCACGGTGCCCGTGGTGATCCCGTGGAGCGTGAGCGTCGACTTCGTTTGGTACAAGAGCGACCCTGGCGGTGACTCCGCGAGAGCCGTGGGAAGGACCGATACCAACGTGACTGTCGATGGGGAGAGTGGCCGCCAGGCGGCAGTCGGCTGGCTGGAGGTGGACGCCCCCGGTGTGGGGCCCGGGGCGGTCTACACCTGCGTCATCGCCATTAACAAGCAAGAGGTCCGGGTGCAGGCCAGCCTCGGCATCCGTGTCGCCGGTGAATCGCGCACACCCTCGTTCTCGTGCGATGACAAATAGAGCCAGGCTCCGATTCGATTTGTTTATGTCATCGTGAATAAAAATTGTTTGAAGTTAAAACGATCGTTGTGTGTTGTGCAGCTGAACCCACAGAAGCTGTCCTCCCGCCTGTTGCAACAACAGAAACATCCGTGGAGAAGCAGACTGAGGTCGGCGCAGCGCACGCAACACCAGGAGACGACTCAAGTGTCCCCCTCGTGACGGCAGAAGCAACGCTCGGCTCCTCGGCGGACAATCCCACGACAGAGAGCGGCGCCTTCCCCGAGGTGGCCACCGGAGCCCTGGCGAAGAGCTCCTCCCCGGGGACAGCCACGGAGTCCGGCGCGTCGTCCGGGTGGGGGCCCGCGGAGGGGAGCCATGGCACAGAGGGGAGCCACGTGGAGGCAAACCACGTGGAGGCGAACCATGCGGAGAGGAGCCATGGCGCGGAGGCGAGGACGGCGGGTGAGCGCCGCGCGCTGAGCGCGGTGACGGCGCGGGATGAGGATGCGGGGGTCTACCACTGCGTGGCGACGGCTCCCGGGGCAGCACCCTCCACACGCTTCTCCATTACCGTCGTTAGAGGTACGAATGGACTCGCCGGGCACGGCGCCACTGCGGCGATCATTGTCCCGCTTGGGGGTTACGCGTGTACGTGGGTCTAGCGCGAGGAAGAACGAGGAAGAAAATCGCGAGGAGATGGCGGCGGCTTGAGGCATTCCTACATCAGTGGATTAGTCGTGCCGATGTAATCTTTGTTTCCGCGTCTGACGAGAGACGTTGCTGTCGCTCCAGGTGTACAAAGGGAGAGCTGCCACGAAGCCCTTGCCACAGTCGGAGGGACCGCCATGGGAGCAGTGCTGGGGTTGGGTGCCGGGGCATTCATGGTGAAGAAGCTTCTGAGCAAGTCCTACACGCTGTGCCACTGAACGCGCTACCCGTAGACATCTCAACGTCAGTGTCTCGCACCACTGCTGTCTCCTATGTGGACATGAATTGAGTAGCGACTAGAAATGTCTATCGGTTCTGAATCGTGCCGCTGGCTTCAGAGCACGAATTCCGCTCGTGTCCTCGGAGATCGCTCGCGACGGACAAGAGTTCACAGTGACACCACAATCGCATTTGGGCGATTCTAAAGTTTCCCGTTTGTTGAGAAGGTGCCTGCCTGCACCAGCCCGTGGCCAGTTCGATACCAATCGCAGGCTAAGATGACCGAGCCAGTCTCATTGCGCAATGCACGTGAAAGACATGGTAATGAATAAAACTACTTCCACTTGGGGCGGCTCATGGGAGTCTCTTTACAAGGAAATGGAGCAGTGTGGAGGTGAAACCTTTGTTTCATTTCTACCCCAAGAGTTGTTTAAGCAGCTCTTGGGTTAGTCAGATTTTAAAGGAAGGGAAAGCTGATAGATGTCGCCTATTTATCTTGTGTTTTATGCGGGGCTTGTGCTGTTGCAGAGTTTTCATTCAGAGCTGAGGTCAGTCACGAATAACGAGGTTCTCTCAATGTTCGCACAGTTGACACACAGTTGACCCACAGACATCTGTGGGTCGCGTAAAGCACTACAGATCCAGTCTCTGGGAAAACAGGGTTTGTGAACAAGTGGATGGCATGTATGAAGAGTTGCACTGCATTAAACTCTCATAGTTCTGCTCTAATCTGTCCCGTGTTTTTGAGTTATTTGTGTCATACATCCCACACACTTCGTCGAAACTCTCCATGTTTGCACAAACCAGATGGGTTCAGGTGTCCAGTTCACGTGAACGTTGTTACCAGGAGAGAACTCGAAGAAGCAGGATGAGTCTCAGTACAACCTGGGTCACACTGGCAAAGGCACTGATATCATCATCTAAGAACAATGAAGGAAAGAGAAATTAGAGCAAAAACAACCGTGTTACAGATGAAATCCAATCTGAATCAGACTATTGCTCCATTAAAAAGCTGGAGATGCGAGTGTCCTTTATGAGAGTGATTCAACCGGTAGCAGAGCCATGCTGTTGTTGGAACTCACTCACTCTAGATACGCACTTCTTGAGGTGCCCGTTCGGGATTCATCCTCAGCCCATTGCACCGAAGCTCCCGCCTCTCCCCTTCTCTACCTCATCTCTCTTCCTCCCCCCTGTCCCTCTCCCTCTTAACAATTAAAGTTTTCCACGTACAACGCTGCAATCTCATGGAATTGTCACCAAATATGAACAAAGTTCACTCTGAACTTGCAATTTGAAGTGATAACTCGAGTTGCTAATGAATGTCGTTGTAATTGTTCTGGACTCCACGTAGAATAGAGTGCTGTGGTAATTTTACACATGCAAAGTAGTGCATAGTTGTTTAATATCTCACTAACTATGCTCTATTACATTCATAAGTGTTTTCAAATTGTGGCTTAAACCGTGTGTACAGGGGAAGGACAACAAACAAAACACAGAAAGCAGTTCTAAATAAGTGACTTTTCAATCTAGATTTTTTTAAAAATATCTGCCGCTCGAAGCTGTTATTTAGGCACTGCAGCTTATGTTTATATTGCTAATCTCCATAGTTCACTATTCCTGTATCTGCTGTTAGTTTCCTGGTTTTATCAGTTTTTGCACAATTGGTTTCATTTTTTCATATGACATGAGCTCTTGCACGGTTTAAAACGAGTTCAAACCCTGACTGGGGGTTCACTCAGCTGATCATCTTTGCGGTGTTGATAAAATCAGTGTCACTTTTTGTGGGGAAGTCCGCAGTGGTTGTACTATGGGTAAACTCGCCCCCCATCATAGGAATGTGGAATTTTCACAACTGGCCCAGAGCTATAAACAGAATGAGCACCGCTACAATGCCCACTTGAGAAGGAAATCACCGAGACTTTAAATCTGGGTATCCCGAGGTGTTAATAGAGGCAGCATAATTAAGTGAATATAATATGTAGGTACAGTCGTTCAGCACAGGCAAAAAGGCCCAAAACATCAAACAGCAAGCAACAAACTGCACTCTCAAAGTTGGAATCGATAAAAGTTATCGTTTCTTGAATTGAGCAAGGTTATTGTTATAAGAGCTTAGGGAAGTAAATAATCATGGTAGGAAGGAATCCAATGCACCAGTGCAAGGGAAGAAGCAGAGCGATAAGTGAGGTGACCTGCAGTGCAGTGGTTGCGTGGGGTGTTGTAACTGCAGTGTGGTAGACGAGTGAGCGGGCAAGCGAGAGACTGACTCACGGTGTGACGGATGAGATGAAACAGCCTGGTGGAGAGTCCTCAATGTGATTGAACATGTGAAGAGATATAATAATTCATTAAAACTAGTATGCAATTAAATGAATGTGTTTTTTTGTTCAATACACACAGAGGATGTAGCTGAGGAAGTGCATCTGTGCCACTGTGAGATTCCAGCCACTAAAGCGATCGTGAATCACGAGGAGGGCCCAGCAACCCAAGACATGCGAGAGAGGATCTCTGGGTGGCACGCTGATCATACACGTGCTCACATTCCCGACATTCTAGAGTTCCGGGACAGGCCGTGCCTCTCTCGAGGCAGCCGCTGATGTTCATTCATTTGGTGTTGACAAATCTCATGGAAAATAATTGTTCATGTATAATCATCATCATAATAATAATACTGTTTATTTCTATAGATTGTCATTGTTTAAATTGCATTTCTAATTTCCGTTTAAATTGTAAGGCTTAGCATTTGTATGGATTAAATCACAGCCAAGCAGTTTCAGTTTATTTATTTTGGTAGAGCCCTGTGAGCCATTCGGCTCTTGAATCGGGTGCAACCACAACAAACAAAAACACGAACAAGAAAAACATCTTAAAGCGACTATGTGACTGTGCAAACAGAAAATCCATGAAAAAACAGCAAAATATTCCTGAAAAAAAGCACCGTACACCAACGCTGTGTGCAAAAAATCCCAGTGGGATGCAAGTCAAACAACAACAACCACAAGAAAACTTAGATTAAGGCCATCAGTCTAACTCTGTACTACAACAAAACAAACATGTCCAAACCAAAAAACGTTTTCGAAATAACCAAAAAAATAAAGCCATAATTGCAACGTAACAGTGATCACAGGGACTGACCGAATTTTTATAATAAACTACATAAATAGCATGTAACACCAAATCCTAGAGCCATAGATGGCTGCATGAGTTACTCCACAACAACAGACGCATCAGTCGGAGTATCAATTTTTTCAATGCACCTTTAAGATCAGCACGCTAAATCAAAATACAGATAATACTTTGCAGCGTCATCCGGAGCGAAACATTTTATTTTATTTTACGCCAATGAATAGCAGTGGCAGCTAGGGGTGTACAACTCCTCCAGAGCAGTTTTGAGAGAAGATCTCATTGGTAGCGATTCAAGTTGCAGTTTATTGGCAATAGCATTCCAGACCCTGGGAGCATCAATAGTAACGGCCCTTCCTCCAGTTTTTGTACGGCAATAGGGAATGTGAAGCTGATAAATGAGCGAAGACCTGAGGTCAAATTTGCTCTTTGAAACAGAGAGGAGATCCAGCAGGTAGTGTGCGGATTTTTTTGTAAGTACATCGTGAATAAATAAGATCTGGTGCACAAGCCGTCGAACATTAAGAGATAAAGTTTGACCCAATGTAGAGATCACAGTGGTGAGTCCTATATGGGCAGATCAATGTAAATCTTAATGCCGAGTGATAGATGGAAGCGGGAAGGAAGACAGCCAGAACCGGTGCCAAACTGGAAAAGTTGAAGAATAATTCTCACACTTAAATTTAGCAACAATCAGATACGTAACATAATTTTAAACTGCATCAAAGATCTTTAGGTAATATGTAAAGTCGGAATTAAATGGTGTTCACTCACTCGGGTGGCTCTAATTGAGCTACATTTGGTTGTGTGAATTGTTCAATTCACCGGTCAGTAAGCTGAAACGAGTAATTCGATGTATTGTTAAATGCTTGTACTCGTGACAATAAAAAAATAGATATGTTGGATGGTGGAGGGTTTTACGAAACATATTTGGCCAGATCATTTCCGTGGCCTCACCCAAACATATATTACGAATTATAGTAAAAGCAGCTGGGCAGTCGATTCCACACTTGCGTTGTGACGCTCGCCATTCCTCCAGGATGGCAGCGACTTGCCGGCGCTTCACAGCATCCAGGAGAAGAGCCCCCCCTCGAGGGGAACAACACCAGTGTGGAGCGCTCGATGAGCACGGCGCAGGTGAAGCTGGGCTGCGCGCCCAAGGAGACGCCGCCTGACACGAGCGCTGCGCAGTGAGCGCAAACATCGCAGGGCAGGACGCGCGCGAGGCGGCGCGATGCGGGGCCGCAGCACGCCACGGGCCGGTAGATCGCGGCCAGCGCAGTGGCGCCCTGGCTGCCCTGCTGCTCCACGGAGCTCCAGTCGATGTCCACCGTACATGCAGCTGTGGGGGAAGCCGAGAGGAAACGTAGCGATGTTCGTAAAAATGCAGAAGCATAACACTTCCGCTGGAATGTGAATTCAGTTTGTCAATTCAATTCGGTATTCTATGAGACGTCGATCGGAGCGTATGATTTAAGTGAACGAGGGTGAAGCGTAACGCCATCTGTGTGCTCACCCGAGTGGCTGCGAGCAGGCGGAGGACGAGGAGGGGTCTGCGATGCAGCAGGAGATCCTGCTCCAATTTCTGTGACCACGTAAGGTCCGTCATGCGAACTTGGCTTCCCTTGTGAATATTGTCTCTCCTCCGCTTCGGAGACGACAGAAGATCGATGCTCTGCGTACCTGATCGTACCCCGATCCGACTTTTTGAAGACAGAAACGGGACAGTTACTGCAGCCCCTAGTCCAGACGGTGAAGGTAATTATGCCAAGAGACGGCAGGAAAATGCTGGGACCCAGAGCCATGAGTGGGACACCCCCGAGGCTTTCCCCCCTGAACCCAGAGACAGTGAACATGAAGCCAAATACCAGGAAGACGCTGAGAACGCCGACAGTCACCCCAGTCCTGGCGTTGATGTTGTCGGCGTGCATCCTCTGGTCTGCCTCGACGAGCACGGCAGATGAGAGGAAATGCATTGGATTGAGGTTGCTCTGCGTCGCACTCTGCGGTCTGCTACTTAACACTGCATGGGACAGCTGCGCAGGTTGTGACTGTTAAAAACACTTCTTGAGTGCAATATCTTTCTAAAAATGACTTTTAACAAAACCCCGCACTGAGGCTATAAACGGACTGAGAATTATGACAACGGCTGCCAGTGGAATACCAGGAATTTGATAGAAGTGATGCTGCACTTCCTGCGATAACGATGCAGGCATGCGGAAAAAGAGTTTTAGTTGCTGGCAGAAGGTGGAGATTTGTAGCAAAGGAAGAGTAGGATTAAACATGTGTTCAGTGATGACTCATATCGAACATGGTCCCATTCATATACAGGAGACTAGCCATAAACTTAAAATGAATAAGGAAATTGGTGGGATTTTGTGAACAACAGTTAATGCAGTTCTGTAACCATGTTGAAAAGTTTGGTTCATAAGGATGGAAAGGGAAGCTCTATGTCTTTACACCATCTCTGTCTTCACTTACCTGGGAGGATCCTGGCAGCTTCTTATTAAAGAGCCATCGCAGACCAAGGTAATGAGGATTGCCTTCGAGGCAGAAGGCATTTTGGAGTAACATTGCAAAACTATTCTCCGGCCAAATAATGGCCACTGTCATCTACTCCGATAAACGCGCGTGTACCTATCCCAGCGTACCGTGGCTGTTATGGGAAGGTGTTGATGATGCGGCTTCAAAGCCTTTGAACCTGCCTTGTAGGCTCTAGTCTTAGTGGAAAATGACAGCCAGAGCCTGAGTGCGTTGTTAACGTTCCTGTTCAACCTACGTGGGCGGCACCTTTGGCATGGGAGAGAAGGACTCGTCAAGCTCTTTGGAGATGACATTTCAGCAAAGATAGAACAGTGAGTATAAAACAGTTGCTGGCACGGTCCACCTAATCTCAAATACTGTTCTGCCCATCGTTTACGAAGGGGAGAGGTGAATAACCCAGCCAGCTTCCATGTTGAAGGCCAAGTTAGAGGAATTAATTTCTGCTGGCGAAGCTCAAGACAGCTGGTGGGTCTCGTAGACAATTCTCAATGCCTCGAATTTGTCGAGCTCTAGGTAGGGCCCATTTGCTTGACCATCCTGAAAGAAATGTCTGACACTGGAGAGGATTTCAGAGGGCTGCCTCTTCTGTGGTGGAAGGTTCAGGGCTGGAGCCAATACCTGTGACCTCTTAGAAGGTTGGCGCTGATATCCGAGCACTGCACACCTGCCCACCATTGCCATGGGCGGCTCACGAATGAGAGAGGGGAGTAACACTGGTTGGAAGTGCTCACACATGAGAATAGGAACACTGGTTGGAAAAGTGCTCACCCACGAGAGGGACACTTGGGTGGAACAGTGCTCACACATAAGAATAGGAACACTGGGTGGAACATTGCTCACCCACGAGAGGAACACTGGGTGTAACAGTGCTCACCCACGAGGGGGCCACTGGGTGGAACACCAGGAAAGTGACCTAAAGGCAGTGACAAATCATCTGAAATCAGTTGCAAACTATTTTGTAAGTCATTCTAACATATATGTACACCATATGAACAAATATTTACTTGTCTGTACTGTGGCATTGACCGTGTGACCTATTACACAGTATTGCTGACACTGGTTGACAGTTGTAATGTGTTTATTACACAAACTAAATAAACCAATGCGATTTACTGATTTTCCACAAAATCCCAGGCCCCTTTGAATGCATGTGTTTTACAAAGCACGACTTTAAAAAACCTTTGTACAATGTTAAAAACAAATCCTGTTGGCTCAATTGTAAATCACTTCTACATAAAACGAGTTTGTAAAAAATGTGCTGTCTTCTGACCGCTTACGTTACTTTTAAGCAAGATCAGCAATGCCAAATGACGAAGACATTTCAACACTCAGCGGCAACTACATAATTTAGATAGCTGTGGGTTAAGGGTCAGGAGGTGGGTAATGGTTAAGTGGAGGGTATTGGCTGTGGGTGAGGGTTGGGGCTGTGGGTTAGGGTTGGGGCAAGGGTTGGGGCTGTGTGTTAGGGTTGTGGCCGAGGGTTGGAGCTGTGGGCTAGGGTTTTGGCTGTGGGCGAGGGTTGGGGCTGTGTGTTAGGGTTGTGGTCGAGGGTTGGGGTTGTGGTCGAGGGTTGGGGCTGTGGGTGAGGGTTGGAGCTGTGGGTGAGGGTTGGAGCTGTGGGCTAGGGTTGGGGCTGTGGGCGAGGGTTTGGGCTGTGGGTTAGGGTCGTGGCTGAGGGTTTGGACTGTGGGTGAGGATTGGGACTGTGGGTAAGGGTTGGAGCTGTGGGCTAGGGTTGGGGCTGTGGGCTAGGGTTGGGGCTGTGGGTGAGGGTTGGGGCTGTGGGTTAGGGTTGGGGCTGTGGGCGAGGGTTGGGGCTGTGGGCTAGGGTTGGAGCTATGGGCTAGGGTTGGGGCTGTGGGCTAGGGTTGGAGCTGTGGGCTAGGGTTGGGGCTGTGAGTGAGGGTTGGGGCGGTGGGCTAGGGTTGGGGCTGTGGGCTAGAGTTGGGGCTGTGGGTGAGGGTTGAGGCTGTGGGTTAGGGTTGGGGCTGTGGGCGAGGGTTGCGGCTGTGGGCAAGGGGTGGGGCTGTGTGTTAGGGTTGTGGCCGAGGGTTGGGGCTGTGGCCGAGGGTTGGAGCTGTGGGTTAGGGTTGTGGCCAAGGGTTGTGGGCGAGGGTTGGGGCTGTGGGCGAGGTTTGGGGTTGTGGGTGAGGGTTGGAGCTGTGGGTATAGGCTGGTGGCTTGGTGACGTGAGTGGCAGCATTACAGGTACAGGCTGCCCGCAAACACGATGTCGCGCTTGATGGCAGTGACAGCTGTAGGGAGACACAAATGCAACACTTAGTGGCCCTCGTCACTAACAAACGGTGAAAACAAGCACATAAATGTGACAGCAAGCATCTCAGTCAACCCATAACACCTGGATCTGTAACGACACCTGCCGATGAGCCTACGACACTTCACGTGGCCTCAAAGTGCACCTAGCCTGGCGCAAGTGCTGTGGTGACGTCACCGCCACTTAGGGGTAAATGTTGTTTTATGTGCATATGCATGTGTGCGTGAGCGTTTGTGTGGGGAATAGCAGTGTTGTTGTTAATGCGCTGCCCTACGAACCCGCTCATGGCCAATACATGTGATGATTCAGCCTCAAATGAGTACCTGGTGCGATGGGTAAATATCCACACTGGGTGTGGTGCTGGCCACCCACCCCCCTCTTGTGCCGTGCAGGCCTTCATTAGGCGCTCGATAGCAGCACTTGCACCAACAGTCTGTTAAGCCTACATGGGAGACCTTTGTCTCTATGCATGTGTGTGTGTGCATGCATGTGTATAGATGAGTACAAGTGTGTGTGTGTGTTCATGATGCATTGTGTGACCATCACAAATTACCCTTATTAAACTTTTCTTCCAATTCGGAATTTCCAATGACATGCGCTGCCTTGCCCATCTCCTTTAGGAGCTCCTCCAGTCTCCGGAAACAGCGGATGATGCTGCCTGCAAAGTACACGCACACACGATCCACCCAGCTATATTGAAGTGGGCAAGTTGGAGAGCAACCCGCGGAAATAATAGGAATTCTATTCTTGCATATGGCAATATATTCAGGAGCTAAATGACAATGTTGAGGTCTACTGGCCGTAAGAGGGCTTTAGGAGAAAATTTGTGTAAGATTTCGATTTAAAGCTTTCGTGACTGCAAGGATTCATCTTCTTTGGTTCTTTCGGTAAAGTCACGTAGAATGAGAATAAAATAATAAATTGATAAAATAAAATAACACAATAATATTCTCACAAAGTTTCGGCCACAACACAAGCGGCCTTCATCAGGTGAAGGGACGAGACTGATGAAGGCCGCTTGTGTTGTGGCCGAAACGTCGTGAGAATATTATTGTGTTATTTTATTTTATCAATTTATTATTTTATTCTCATTCTACGTGACTTTACCGAAAGAACCAAAGAAGAAAATTTGTGTAGTTTTGCTATTCCTCCATTGAAAGAGTGTAGACTACAATGGTTCACTATTCGGACTAGTTTGGGTTGCATGGGCAGCAATTGCACTCATTTGGCTTGTGCCGTTAATTTTTCATATATGAAGGACATGTGCGCATCAGCCAGATCACGATGTTCTGATGAAGTTGATGATGACACCAGTGAATCAGTATCTTTATGAAGACGAGAGGAATCTGATAAGCCATGAAGCTCGTTTTCACGGATGTCCAGTGTCTTTTGAGGAGGAATGTCAAAGCCAGGAGGTGCGATATTCGAGTCTGGAATGAGGTGTTTATTCTGGACGTCTGTGTCATATCACTGTTCACCAGCATCCTTCCGGATCTGGGTGAGATTCAAGGATGGTGACAGCATGAACCCAGCAGGTAGGAATGAACACCAGGGATAGTGCAGAGTTAAGTCTACATAATAATGTTTAGTTTTATATATCGCATCATCGTTTATGCAAATTGCATCTCACAATGCTGAGGAACCACGGATGAGCTGGAAGTCAGCAATCAGGTGGTGAGCCGGCCCCAATAATTGCCCAAGCTATGGATCCCTCTGTATATTAAGATGTTTTCAGCCATTTAATGAGCTTTTATACATGAGGAAGGAAACCGGAGCACCCACAGTGGAATACAAATGAGCGCCACCACCGCCTGCCATCATAAGTAAAAGTCACATTTGTAATGGGCACATTCGCAGGGAGAGAAGGATTCAGAGGCGTGGAAAATCACAGACGAGTGGGAAGTGAGTGAGAACTGGCGCCAGCTATTGCCCAAGCTCTGTGACCCTATCTTGCAATCTGTCTAACTCTACTGAGTGTCTTATAGATGTGAGAGGAAACCACAGCATCAGGAGAAAATCCCCGTGTGCAAGGGGGGTAATAATCAATCCCCGTACAGATGTACATGTATCCACTTGGTGTACTGCCATATGCTGGAAAGAACATACCTCTAGAGGTGCTACATACAAAGAGATGTTTGTGCATCGCACTAACATTAACTGGAGGTAATTAGGGAACAAACTATCATACAATGAATAGTGGGGACCTCATGCACCCAACAATGAAGCACATAAACAAGTTACAGGGGTGGAGCGGGGGTGCCTCCGTCCCTGGGGGTGTGTCCTCTCTAATGGACCATCTGCGCCAGTTATAAACATTCAAGATGGCCTGCCTATGATCCATCCCCTATTCTGGGTTTAACCAGACTGTATTGTGCGAGGAGTTCACAAATCCTTGAAAGATATGGACACATTCCCATCAGTGAGTTCCTCCAGCGGGCAATGCCGTGTTGGCTGGGTCATGTAGCCTGCATGCCCAGCCACCTCATGCTCAAGCAGCTTCTGTTTGACTGGATAGAGGGGGCTAAATGTGTAGGACACGGCCTGGAAAAGAGATGGATTGATGCGGTACAGGATGATGTGGAGCTGAGTGGCTCATGAAGGATGCTACTGGGCAGTTGGAGGCAGTCGCCCTCCAACAACAACGGAGGGCAGAGGAGTGACGCTCACAACGAGTTGAGCGCCAGGCGGCTAATATAGAGCAAGTTGGCACAGTAGGGGGCACAAATGGTGCATTTGCCAGTCATCTCAGTCAACCCATGGCACCTGGGCCTGTCCCGTAACCTGTCAGCGAGCCTTCGATAATTTACGTGGCCTCAAAATGCACCTGGCCTGGCACAGGCGCCGTGGTGACGTCACTGTAACTCAGTGGCAAATGGCAGATGTGTCTGTGTGTCCATGTGTGTCCGTGTGTGTCCCTGTGCGAGTGTGTGCGTCCATGTGCATGCGTCCGTGTGCATGCGTCCGTGTGCATGCGTCCGTGTGCATGCGTCCGTGTGCATGCGTCCGTGTGCATGCGTCCGTGTGCATGCGTCCGTATGCATGCGTCCTTGTGCATGCGTCCGTATGCATGCGTCCTTGTGCATGTGTCTGTGTGCCAGGAGCAGTAGTGCGGTGATTAGCACACTGGAATATGAACCCGGTGACCCGATTTCGATTTCCGTTCACAGCCAATTTTATTGCCGAGTATCTAAACTGGTGTGGACATCGTCTAGGTTGAGTTATCTTCTTGGTTCTTTCGGTAAGAAAGAATCAAGAAGATGGATCCCTGCAGTCACGAAAGCTTTAAATCAAAATTTAGGTTGAGTTAGCCTAAAATCAGTAACATTGGGGAGACCAAGGCAACCAGGCGTGGTGTTGGCCACCCACCCGCTCGTGTGCCATTCCAACCTTCATAGGTGCTCGCTAACATAACTTGTCCCAAAAGTTTGTTATATTCTATACGGGGATCTTCGTTTTTGTATGCATGCATCCCAGCCGTACCCTCGAAGGCGTCGGTCATGGTGGTGATGGTGAAGAAAGACTCTCCGAGGGCCCAGCTGTACACGACATCCATGAGCTGAGGCCGGATGTCATCCAGGAGCGCATCCTCCCTTCCCAGCAGCTTGGCCTCCATGGACACGTGTCCAATACGGCGCGCACACTCCTGCACGTCACACACCACACACGCACACTCCTGCATGTCACACACCACACGGACCCGGTATGGATGGGCAGCAGTGAGCTGACTGTGCTCACCTTCATCTTTCGGAGAGGTTCAGCCAAATCCGTGGCGAGCTTCGGCGTCTCCGAGGCCTGCCGAGAGATAGGGCAGTGTCACGTGCTACAGGACACGGCAGCGAAGTGTCATGTGTTAAGGCACATGGCAATGAATTGCTGAAGAGTGGAGGGAGTGAGTTTAACACAGTAATAAAAGTCACGCACGGCAGTGTGTAGAACAGACACTGCACATGCAGCCATAACACATCGACGATTGCACCATCCAAAGATGTGGGTCACGGCAATTGACAGAGCCACTGGAACACAGTGGGACTATTATAGTGCCACCACGTGGATGCATGAGGAGGCAAGACATTGGACAAGAGTAACGTGGCCATGTAGGAGTGATCGGTGGAGGGTGGACGGATGCCACTACCTTCTCTTGGAAGACGAAGCAGCTGAGCAGCGCGGCGGCCTGCTCGGGGGAGAGCTCGTTAAAGAGCCCCTCGAACACAAGCTCCGTGAGCAGCAGCTCGTGCCCGCTGGGGATGAGCACGCAGCGGGAGGGGAGAGAGCACACACCTCTTCTTTAGTACGACGCCAGGTGCCGGATAATGCTGTGTCGCGCTATGCCGTGCTATGCCATGCCGTCCTCACGCGGTAATCTCGCAGGCCACCCGGCCCTTCACTTGGATGACGTCGGCCTGTGTGCAGAATCCGAGCCGGCGCAGCACACGCTTGCGCCGCTTCAACTCGTCCATCTGCAGCATCATGTGTGCGCGGCGCACCTCTTTCCTGACGGCGCGCACCTCCTCCGCCACCTATCGCAGCCCGACCGCCACCACCATACCACCGGCACACCACGTTTCTACCACACCATCACTACCCCGCTATTACATTGCAACCACAGCGCCATCAGACTGCCACACCATGGCCTTTGAGATGAGGTATGATATAAGGCTCTTTGAGCAGCAGAGGCATTAAAGTGCCATTTAATTGAAAACGTATGTGTATTTATTGTTACATATGAGAAGATTTGTATTTCCAGCCAAACATTATGTCAGCAAATCTCTCCCTTTTGGGTAAGGATCCCTGCCCCTTCAATCAAGACTACCTGTTCCCCTACCCCACTCCACTTAACGTTTTTTGTTCTTGAGCAGACACATTTATATTGGTTCAGGTTCACGAAATGTTGGGGTCAGTGCCAGTTAACGGTTACGTTTTGCGGTTCGACTCCATTAAGGAAAATGCTGGCAGAGAGGCAAGCACTGGCTGGTGCACGGCGCCACTAACCTGGGCCTTGCTGACACAGATGTCGCGGATGGCGTCACGCTGCGGGCTCGTGTGCAGCGGGTGAGCGAGCCTCCTCTGAGCAAAGGCCCTCGTCTTGTGCAGCACGGCCTCCAGCTCGGGGTCCTTGATCCCGAGGTCGTGCACGGGGTCCATCAGTGGCACCCCGTCTGGGAAGCGAGCCTTCACCTCCTAAACACAAAGGCTGTTATAGCGAGCACCTATGAACGCTGGCACGGCACACAAAGTGGTAGATGGCCTGCATTATGCCCAGCCACCTTTGTTTCCCTCTCAGGAACGGTTCCAATATTTACCACATTCGTTGGCCATGAGCGGGAATTGAACTATGATTACCGAGTTCGTAGCACAGCACACTAACTGCAACACTTCTGCTCGACTTAAACACAGGCATGCACACACACACACAGTTTATGGAGGCAACTGACCACCAATGAGTGAGTTCCTGGAGTGAATCGTTGAGTTGTGGACGAGCCGCTCAGGGAACAATCGACGCAGATCGATGAAGCATTGAGTGAAAGCTACGGGGGCTGGGTGAGGCTAGTGGGGGCTGGGGGAGAAGGCGTCACCTGCAAGGTCTTCAGGACATGGTGCCGAGCCTCGGGGGTGCGAAGGTCCGGTGGCATGTAGAGCCGCACTGTGCTGATCGCCTCCACCAGCTCCAGCGCAACCGGCACCACCTACTCAGAGCAGCGCAGCAGCCGCAGGGCACGGGCACAGCGGCATGGCACAGCGCCATGAGCAACACTACAGACACACTCGCATTAATTTACCAATAACAGGCCTTTATAATTTACAAGTTATTTTTGGCTTAGGCCACGTAATGATCTGGCCAAATTTGTGTCGTTGGACCCACCACAACTTGATATAGCCAAACAAATTCAATTGTCACGTGTAAAAGCATTAATTTGACCAGATTGTTACGTGATCCAACTCAAAAATCTATTGTGAATTGTATTAAGAGGTATCCCTCAATTTATGAACGTTCGGTTTATGAAATTTCACGTTAACACAATTGATAAACTATGGACAATTTTTCATTAACGAAATAGAATTTCCGCATGAATGAAATTTCACATGGCACGCACCACGAGATCAAACAAGAAGCACACAGGAGGCTGCGTAATACATCTGCAACAGCATCACGGTATTCTCCATTGCAACATTAATGTCTCCACGTCACCTCTCCAGTCATTCCAACAGAGACCTTTGGTGAGTTCCTGGAAAAGGTGAATAATTTTAGTTTTAATTCATTACTATTTTATCATATTTATGTTTATTATAAAAAAAAATTGTATTGTGAAAAGTCATAGATATTCTTTGGGTATTTCGGTAAAGCCACGTAGATAGAAAAAATAATCAAAATAATAACAATATCACGACGTTTCGATCGCAACGCAGGCAATCGTCTTCAGGTGAAAAAAGAGGAGGAAATCTGCCGAGGCAGTCTGTTTATAAAGGTTTAGAGATGGGCGGGGCAGCTAATGTTAATGTAGGAGAAGTCTCCTAACCTGCAGTAGGTCTACACCAATCAAAGAGCTGTTTGCAAATGGTTTAGAGATGGGCGGGACAGCTATGCCCATGTGGGGGAGGTACGACAGAGCTGTGGGGGGTGGCATTGTATTGTGAGAGATTAGCATGTCAATGTAAGAAATTTGCTTGTAAATGTAAGCTCGGTGAGAGCTCGGACAGCGCAGGTTAGGAGTAGAGTTGGAATGACTATCCAAATCACATCCTTAATTTTTCGTATAAAATGTATCTTAAAAGCCATTCCGATTTACAAAATTTCGTTTTACGTGTTTTTTGAATGCATCGCTTTTGTAAATCGAGGGATACTTGTAACTGGCTGTGAAAACCTACCTATACATTCATAAAAGTGGTGATGGATTGATCAATCCCCCAGGGATTTGATCATTTATGTTTGTAATTAATGGTATTTACTTAATTTCTTCATCAACCAAAAGCGCCTTATGTCACAACTCAAACATTTAAATAGCACTTGATTTGAAGCTTTTGTGACTGGAGGAATCCATACTCTTTGGTTCTTTTGGATTGCACTTTCATACTCACAGGCCCTTTGGATTACACCCGTTGGGTTGCACTCCCTCGTCGAGGAGGCCACTCTTCTTCTCCTTTTCTACAGTTACATGCTAATTTCTGACATTAACATAGCCACTTCCGTGCTCTAATTTATCACATTAACATCATGATAATCCCTCACATTAACATAGCCACTTCCGTGCCCTCGTCTAGGAGGCCACACTCCTAGCTTAGTTTTATAATGCTAATTTCACACATTAACATCACTAGCCCCAGCCACTTCTTTATGACCCTTGAGCTACACCCATTTCAAACCTTTAAAAACAGTCTGCCTCAGCAGCAGACCATGCTTTCCCACCTAATGATGGACGCTTGTGTTGCGCCCGAAACGTCGTGATTTATTTTACCGAAAGAACCAAAGAGTACAGGTAGTCCTCGACTTACGATGGAGATGCGTTACGACGACCCCATCGTAAGTCGAAAATATCGTAAGTCGAAAATGGCCTAGCCTACCCAGGAGTCTTAAAGAATGGTGATAATTGAGCAAAACAGAGCAATTTACAGTACCTTACTGTATAAACTATATACTGTATGTATTTATGAATTACAATACTGTATTTCACAGTAAAATTTAAAGTAAAAAACAAGGTACATTCTTAGTCTACCTACATGAACTGCAATTTCATAGAAAGTTTTTTCAGGAAACAATCCTATCTGCTATAAAAAACTTTTAACATGCATTGAACGTATGTATCGTATCGTGGTAACCCCAAAATGAAATCGCTAAAGCTACGTATCATACATGCATTGAACGTATCGTAAGGTATCATATTCTACTGTACTCACCAAGATTCTGTCCATCGGCTGCATACTAGAACGATGTTAGGTTGTTGATGGCTACATTAACTTAGTTGTCAGAAGAGGAGGATGGCGATAATAAAGTTACAGTATCGTACCTCGTACGCTGCTGCGTTTGCTTGCCGCGCGAAATTTAAAATATTTAACAATTTTGTTATATCGCTATCGCTATCGCCATCGTAAGATCGAAATATCGTAAGTTGGACCATCGTAAGTCGGGGACTACCTGTATTTAAATTGCAACCCTAGTGGCAGCTACCCCTGTGTGCCACAGAGCCTGCAAGTGGGAATTAGTCTTACCAGTGGGGAAGGGGGCAATGTTGCTATGTGTAATCCAAATTGAATAATTTGCAAGTCTATTTTTTCCTTATTTGACTGATTTGGACCTTTACAGATCTGCGCACATGTGCGCATGTATATGTGTCCAAGTGTCTTTGTGTATACAGGTGTGTGTATCCTTGTCTGTGTCCTTGCTTGGGTGCGTGTGCGCTTGTGTGCACGTGTGTGGTGACCTGCAGCTCCCCACGCTCCTTGGGCTGCGGGGGCCGTGGCGCCTCTGTTGCTGCGTTCCGCACACTTTCCTCCGAGCACAGCAACAGCACCTCCACCACAAGGGTGAACTCCTCCTGCCCCACACACACACACAATTCATCAAGCACATCCCATTCATTCACAACTAAACCTCCACTCTCATTCCGATTATTCACAATAACACTGTCATCTAATTTACAACAATAACACTGTAAAGGCTGGAGGAAGGAGACGAAGAATAATTAAGACAATGATGATGTAACAAAAGATGCATTCTCCCTACATGCCGTAGCTCACCTGGCTTGTTGGTTTGCGCTGAAAGTTGACGACAACACCCCAGCCAAAGTGTTCTTTCCCATGTGTGACCTTGCGTGACAGGGCACAGACACAGAAGAGGTGATCATACTCACTCAAACAGCCATGCTTGCGGCATAGCATTGACCACATCCACAATCACCACGACAATAGCATGTATCGTTATTAGCATCATGGGATTTGCACTCGATTAGAAGACAGCCAAGGCGGTGGACGTATTTAACCCAACATCAGAAATGATCTATCCACCGCTGGAGAAAGACCTCCCTAAGTCGTCAACACATGTCATGGCCTTGTGATTAAGCTACTCGCCTATCTGTGGCAATTCTCTGTGAGTGAAGCGTGCGAGATGGAACTCCGGCTATGGTGTGGATGGCGCTTCCGCCGATAGCCAGCTGCACCTGTACGAGGCGGCCAGGCTGCAGCACGTGTAGGCAATGTTGTGGCCGCAGTGTGATGGCGCGCGCCTCTACGTGCAGGCGCTGCAGCTGCTGCTCGATGTGGTAGTAGGAGGTGGCGCTTGCCGCGTCCGGGACGGACAGCGCAGCGTAACGGCCCTGTAGTGCCTGCAACTCTGGGCCACACACGCACGAACACACACAGGCAAACACAAAGATCCCCGTATAGCCTTTAACAGACTGTTCGTGCAAGTACTGTTAGCAAGAACATTTTCAGGCCGGTACGGCGCACAAGGGGGTGAGTGGCCAGCACCACGCCTGGCCACCTTTGTCTTTCCTGTGCTGATGTTTACACATTGCACTAGGTACTCATTTTTAAGGTTGAGTTGACCTACTGGAAGGCCAGAACATGTGTGAGAAGCTGGAGGAGTGTTATGCCCTGGGTCCTGGCGGTGGTTCTCTGTGGGTATGGGCCACTCACTGGCCAGGAGATCAGGCACAGCCTTGTATTGCTGGAACTGGAAGAAGGACTTCTCGAGCATGTACTCGGGGTTGATCTCCTCCACTCGCAGCAGGTTCAGCACCATGTTGTAGGTGAGGTGGAAAGCGCTGTTGAGCGGGTCGGGTGAGCCCTGGTGGACACAAGCAGTTATCAAGATTACACAAGGCACATATTTTTGTCCGACGTTGGAATATTGTGGACAATCTGGCGTGGAGCACCCATTTTCTACCTCACTGCACTGCACTTAACAGAATTCAACACAAAGCAGTTAGGTCGATTGATGATCCAACACTCAGTTGAGGTGAATGGTCAGAGCGCAGACTGATGCACTAATGCGTAGGCTGAGTGGAAGTCGGTGAAAGCTGATAGGCGGTGTCACGGTGTGAGCGCGGCACCTGTAAAAGCTGGTGTCCGACAGTGGGGCTCATCTTCTCATCGACCATGAGGATGACGGTGCCGCGCTCGTCCATGCCGCGCCGGCCCGCGCGGCCCGACATCTGGATGTACTCGCCAGAAGAGATCTGAGCAGTGCGGGAGGGGGACGAGCAATCACAATCTTCGCTTCTTAGTATCAACGTGGAACCACAACCCTTGCTGGTTTACAGCTATCTCACCCCAGCCATGGGCAAATCTCTGAGCCAGTATAAGTGTACAGGCGGTTGGCGCTTTTATGACAATGCGTTCCTGGAAACTTAATCGGAAACCAGATTGACTATGTTCAAATGTGTTTGGAGTCATGTTGGAAGATGCATCACAAATCAAGTTTCTGCATTGTAAATCAATCCATGGTGGCATGATATAAACGTCGTAAATGTGGATCATCGTAAATCAGACCTTTGTAAATTGGAGACCGCTTGTACTTGCTGTGTTGTTGTGGAACATGTGGTTGTTCTGGTCACCAGTAATCAGGCCGCCATTAAACCCAAAGCATGAGCAGCTGTGTTTACCTCAGATGGTTTACACTATTACAATTGATGGTCACGATAATAGTTTTACTTAACTTTACCTATTTTACCTGCGTAAATATAAGGTGTTCAAACACCAAATATACGTGAATTTAAAGTCATGTATGGACAGCCACACATGGTTGTGGCCAAACACTGCATAAGTTATAATGTGCACAGTTTTCGCATCGAGGTGCGGGATATCACAGACAAGTGGGAAGGCGGCCAAAACTGGCACTACCAACAATTGCCCAAGCTCCTCTGCGGTCCTAAATTGGGGTGTTTGGTCAAATCCAAATCACATTACACAAGCTATCCAAGCGGCCGAGAACCCCATACCCAGCGGTGGTCGCGGCCGTCAAACTTGCGTGCGCTGGTGAAGAGCACGGTGCGTGCCGGCATGTTGATGCCCATGGCAAATGTCTCCGTGGCAAAGAGAGCCTGCGTTACACACAGCAACACAAACACAAAGATCTCCTGTATAGCCTTAAAAGACAGTTGGGGAAAGTACTGTTAGCGAGCACCTATGAAGGCCGGCACGGCAGACGAGGGGGTTGGTGGCTAGCATCATGCCCAGTCGCCTTTGTCTTCCAAGTGGCGACGTTTACACATCGCAATAGGTACTCATTTGAGGCTGAGTCCACCTAGAGGAGGCCCAGGACCAAAACAGATCATTATCACTGGTGTTGGCTGTGAGCAGAAATCGAACTTGGGTCACCGGGTGCATCGTGCGGTGCGCTAACAACTGCACTAACGCTTCTCACACACACTGTAACACACAAGCATACACTCACTGACAGCAACATATGCACAGGAGCAGCAAGAGCAGCACAGTAAACAAATATACAATGAATCATGTTGGCACAAAGAGAAACACACAACACAAGCATCTGTAGAGGGCAAACATGTCTGAAAACTTCTCCCTCTACCCGGCACACTGCTCCCTTGCTACCATGAACTCACCTTGATGAGGCCCTCAGAAAAGAGAATTTCAATGGTTTCTTTCAGGACAGGCAGCAGCCCACCATGATGGATGCCAATACCTCGCTTTAGAATGGGTAGCACTCGTTGCACCTGTGGCACAGACACACAACAACAACCGGCATTTGCCACTAAGTGGCGGTGACATCACCACAGCCCTTGCGCCAGACTATGTACACTTTAAGGCCACGTGAAGTGTCGAACACCCGCTGGCAGGTTACACACACAGTGAAACACTCAACTGTTTTGAAGACAACAATTTGCTTCAATAATTTACCCGTATCTTTAACATAGAAATCACATTAATTATTTTTGAGTTGATTCTTTTATGAAACATGTGAATAGATCACCGTACGATCCACATGATACTTTACGCTAGTGTTTATTAGACCATGTGAATTGGCCATTTCAGCACGACAACATTTTATTTAAAGCTGCTTTTACCTGTGCATACATTTGTGTGTGAAACAATGTATATATTATACATTTCTGTAATGGCTATGGATATTTAATAGCCCAATTCTGTCTGCACAGCTGCTTTCTGGACTGTGTCCCTGTGTCCACGTCTCTCTACTCACCAGACTTTCTCCCTGTCAAAACTCTCAGAGGACTAATCTTGATTTGAGGAGAATTCTGTCCCTGTCTCCCTCTCTCTCTGGACTGTTTCCCGGTCTCCCTTCTCACCCTACTCACAGTGTTCACGTGGTTCACATGGTCATTAGCAATGTGGTTGGCAATGTCACTGAGCAACCAAATCAGCCCTCACCGACACAGAGAACTGTGTACCATCCACACTTGCCTGTGCCCCCTCTGTGGAGTTTAGCATTCCATGTGTTGCTGAGCTCAGGCCCAAGGGCGAATACATCAAGTGGTCAGCAACAAATAGCACTATCGAAACCGTGATAGATAAAAGTTAACAGACTACTGGTTCTTACGAGTGCTTTGGATATACGATCATGGGAGGGAATTCAAAAATGAAGCAGTGTCAGGTGAGAAGTGTTGTGACCTGCAGTGTCGTTAACACAGCATAGGTGAGATGACACAGTCAGTATCTGGTAGACCGAGTCCCAACATGAATGGAGGAATCAAAGAGTAAAATTAACGTCAACAGTAAGCATGGTAGTAGCGAAAGAAGAGTGATAAGGAGGCAACTGACCACTTATGAGTGACTGGAGTGAATAAGTTCTGTATAATCGATCAACTTGATTGCTTTACAATTAATTATGTGAAGTGAATAATTAAGTTTAGAATATAATTAAGACACCTGGTATGGTCATTTAGATTTCCCCTGTTCCATCTCATTAGTTTTGCTAGCCCTGGCTGCATGTGGACTGTGCCATTTGCTGCAGTGAGGGTGTATGGGTGGTGTGGGTGGCAGTGGTGGAGAGGTTCTCACCTGTGGCAGCTTCTGGTCCTCATCTGAAAGGCAGCTCATGGCGTTGTTAAACACCTCCTCCACCAGGCACTTCTCTTCCTCTGTAACCAAATTCATCAGGATCCAGCGAGTAGACGCAATTGTAATAAAATAAACAAGCAGACAATTCGCCCTCCATATCTGTCCCCTCATAAAATATTAGAAGTATTTTTACATAGCCCATCAACAACCCATGGCCATCTGAGAGCGCAGCTTCGGTTTAATAGATTGTATTACCCGAGGTAGTAACCCATTGAGCTATACGGCTAGTTTTCAAGGGCGACTTGGTCAGCAGACAAACATGGCAGCAAGCGTTACAAATCAATAATTATAATCAATACAAAAAAAACTCTGGAACAGTTTTGACGATCAATGTCTCATCAGTAGACTAAGGCTTATTGAAAAAAATCCTTTTTAAACTGCAAGATGCTAATTGGCAAGGATACTTTGGAAACATGGATCCCAAGTTTGATGCAAAACTATATAATGCGCAACACAACATATGAATTTGAGTTGTTGCGGGTAATAAGTAACAAATAAAGTTGTAGCTTCACTGTATCAATGCAAGAGCCTTTCTATGCTCCTTGCCTATTCTGTTACATGTATAGTAGTCCCTCGGTTAGTGTTTTTAATCCGTTACATTTAAACACTCAATATTAAGAAATAAACATTATAAGAACAATGGTTAAGCTTATCTACAGACTCACCTCGCTTTTCCTTCTCCTGAATCCATATTAGCAGTTTTTTATTGATATAATAATTTCCCGACCTTTTAATATCCTGGTCGAGGAATCGTTCGCATTGGTAGCTTTAATTTTGTCATTATTTTCAAAAATTGTAAAAATGGTGGATTGGGTCCAGCTAAACTCACTCATAAGTGCACTGGTTTTTACCCATTTTTCATGCATATCAAAAATGTCCTGCTTTGTTTTCAGGCTAATTACTTTCCTCTTGAGAATTCACTTTAGGGGCCATTAGAATCACTATTAACTTATAAGTTGAAAAAATAAGTAAAAATCACTGAGTCTGCAAGAGCTGTTTCCACTGCCAAAACAGAAAACGTAATGTAAACCAAGCCAGTGAAGGTCTAAATGCTTATAAATAGATGTCGCTGATTGGCTGAGGAATGCTCAGCCCACTTACGAGCACTCGGATTGGCTGAAATTGGCGTCTGCGTGCATGATGTAAACATACTGTTAATCCAAATTTGAACATTAGTCGAAATCATGGGGTCCTTTGGGAGGCAAAACGTGAACCGAAAAACCTTCCACGGAGTCCCTCTTGGCTTTCTCTACCATAGACTGCATTCACCCCGATCTACATCTATGCACAGATGTAGCAATTCGGCCTCATGAATGAGCAGATAAACAAAGGGTGGCATGGGGAGGCCTTCACCCAGCTGTGGATAGACAATGGCACCCGCCTTGCATCGTATGTACCCGTGTTGAAGTCGAGTTGGGAAAGCTGCACGGCGTAGGTCTCGCACTCGCGCTTGCTGAAGCTGAAGATGATGACGGGCTGCAGGTTCCGTTCCATGATCAGTTTGATGATCTTGAAGACATTGGATTCCCCTGCAAGCACACAAGCGGACCAAGGTCTTACCCGCTGATGTCATCGCCGGGTTTGGGTCTGTGGCAGACGACTCGCACCACAGTGGGAACCGACGACGGCAATCGACAAACTGCAAAGTGTCAGTCCAGTGCAAAGAATGAAGACAGCCCAATGATGCATTTAATGGAGTTGGCCGAAAAAGCTCCACTAAATTGAATCCAACATCTGGAGCTGCTTTTTTTATGTCAGGCATTCGTGTCTATGCTGCACATGGCCTGCAACACCTTATAGGCAAGTCGGTTGGCGAGTCACCACACATTTGTGAAACTCCCTCACACTATCGTGAATTCATTTAGCCCTGACAGTGAACCAAAACTGCACACATTACAACTTTTACATTATTATAATTGTATTATCTTCTCCCTTGTATATATGTACCTTTAATCCAGGGGTCAATAAAAATTAGTACCACTTTGTGGAAAGCCAACAGTGGTTGCCCGACAGACATTGGACCCCACCGTATGAATGTGGCATTGGGCCTCCACCAGAGATGAGCACCAGCCCACACTATTTGAGCAGAGCAGCATTGCCTCTGGCTCTGTCTGAGCCAATGTGATGAGGGTCTCTACGCACCTTTATTGCCGCCCTTGCGCTTGCGGGATGGGTCGCCTCCTTCCCGCAGTAGGGACATCGCTTGCAGGAAGTTGTCTTCCTTGAAGTCGAGCTGAAACAGACAGCACAGAGCAGCAGTGGATCAACCAGTGATAACACCCTCCTCCTCCCGGCTCTAACTCGCACACACAAGACCTCCACACACAGGAACTCCTCCTCCTTCCACTCTCACTCCCAGCAAGGGAGCAGTGTGGTAAGGCTAAAATTAAGGCCATACATTTTTTTTAGTTCATTCTAGGTTCAGCAACAAGGTGTATGACTCAACATAATGGGCAGCATTACCAAGTTATCAGTACAGTATATAAACATAGTCAAACTGTTTAGCAATTTTTCTTCATGTAACCAGATATCAAGCAGCCTTTCATTGTATATGCCAAATGAGAATTCCATCACAGCCACATATTAAAAATGTGCAACTTATGACCGACAGGACCTAGTGAGACCCCTAAGTACACGGAAATGGTTCTGACTCCTAGTTCGGACTCCTCATGACTTGGGGAACAAGGTCAGAAGCCATTGTCATCTTTATAGTGTCATAGGCCTTGACTAGTTAAAAGCAGCATAAACACGTACAAAGATCATCAATATAGCCTTTCATCACTGTTGGGGCACTGGGATTTTTGCACACAGCGTTGGTGTACGGTGCAATTTCAGGAATATTTTGATGTTTTTTTTCCTGGATTTTCTGTTTGCACAGTCACATAGTCACTTTAAGATGTTTTCTTGTTCATGTTTTTGTATTTTGTTTATTGCGGTTGCACCCGTTTCAAGATCCGAATGGCTCACAGGGCTATACCAAATAAATGGCACTAAATGGAATTAAACGTGCTGTTAGCAAGCACCTTATTAAGGCCGGCATGGTACACGAGGTGGGTGGCCAGCACCACGTGCGGGTCTACAGTGCTGATGCTTACACACCACATCAGGTCCTCGTTCAAGGCGGAGTCGACCTCGGGGAAGCCCAGGACCGGTTTGAATAATCGTTACTGGTGTTGAGGGGGGATCGAACTCAGGTCGCCGAGTTTGTTGCATAGCACGCTAACCACTGAACTACACTGCACACACACGCATGCAAAGGGCACAAAATCACGACCGTACAAATTCGTCAACCACCAGGAGGAGGCCGTCGCCGCCAGCTGGGAAGATGAAGTGCTGTAGAGGGGTCGGCCGGTAGTCGGTGGACACTACGTGACATGGCTGTGACACACACAACGCACAGACATCTCCTCTTTAGCTTTCATGACTACTGGAACATGTTCGGTAAGTGAGCATCTATGCTTTGGACAATCATATTTATCCATTGCGCAGACAAAAGATAGATACAACATGGCAACCAAAGTAGATGTGATAGGAGGCGACTGACCACCAGTGAATGAGTGGGGTACTCATTAAACAATGGATCATCAACCAACTGGACTGCTTTACAGCACATTGTATCAAATGCATTCAATGAGGTAGTTGCTGGGTGCTCCACCCTAGATATGACAACAGGATTTTACCTTTGGCTAAATTTATGCTTTGTATAGAACAGACATGGGCAAAGTACGGCCCCCGGGCCGTATACGGCCGGTTGGGCTTTTTAATCCGGCCCGCCGAACTTGTCCAAATATTATTAAATTCAATTTTACCTTTCTCCTGTAATGCCCCCATTTCCCCATTAGATGGCGCACTTTGACCGGGAGTTATGACATGTTTTTGTATTTTGATTTAAAGCTTTCGTGACTGCAGTAATTCATATTCTTAGTTTTTTCGGTAAAGTCACGTTGAAGGGAAACAACAAAATAATAAAATATATATAAAACAATAAAAAATTCTCACGACGTTTCGACCATAACTCAAACGGTCATCTTCAGGTGTGTTGGTTTGCATAAATGTATTTTTAAACGGCGCATTTATTTATTTATAAAAACGTTAGCGCCACACGCAACGATTTGGCAGTTTATTTAGGACTAGTCCATCTATATTCTGAAAAGAGGAGGGGGGAGACGAAATTTTTTATAATGTATGCTGTCTGAAAGCCACTGTAAGCGTGAACAATCAATTAAGACCTGAAATGGTTTATCAAATCTTTCCAATGATTGCTAAGATAGAATCCATCTTCTCGGTTGAAATTGTCTCTGTGCTTGTATATGTGGATAGCCTCATGAACGAATCTCTCAATGGCATGTGAGCCTACTGAGTAGGCTCACATGCCATTGACTTTTCCAAGACAGAGGTTCTTTGTAAGCCATCTGGCTTCCATGAGAGATTCGTTCATGAGGCTATCCACATATACAAGCACAGAGACAATTTCAACCGAGAAGATGGATTCTATCTTAGCAATCATTGGAAAGATTTGATAAACCATTTCAGGTCTTAATTGATTGTTCACGCTTACAGTGGCTTTCAGACAGCATACATTATAAAAAATGTCGTCTCCCCCCTCCTCTTTTCAGAATATAGATGGACTAGTCCTAAATAAACTGCCAAAACGTTGCGCGTGGCGCTAACGTTTTTATAAATAAATAAATGCGCCGTTTAAAAATACATTTATGCAAACCAACACACCTGAAGATGACCGTTTGAGTTATTGTCGAAACGTCGTGAGAATTTTTTATTGTTTTATATATATTTTATTATTTTGTTGTTTCCCTTCAACGTGACTTTACCGAAAAAACTAAGAATATGTTTTTGTATTGTTCATGTTCATGCAATTTGTTAAATTGCCTTGCAAATAAATGCTTTGCTACATGTTAAAGGCCAAATCCTTTCATGTAATGATTTTTACATGTCATTTATATTAGTTCACACAAACACTCCATCCATCTGTTCCTGGCCCGGCCCCTCTGTCAAATGTTGGAAACCATTGAAGCCCGCAAGTCAAAAAAATTGCTCACCCCTGGTATAGAAGTAAAAATTGTTCCATTCAAGAGGCTTTGACACGAAAAAAAAACCTTCTTGAATGCCTTCTTATCCAGATTGGTAATTCAGCCATTCCATGAACGGATTGCTGGCTCAGTGTGCCAGCCTCTCCATTACTCAGCAGGAGCCTGGACTCGAAGAAGTTTCTCTGAGAGCGTGTGCTTGGTGGGTCACCTGTTTGTGCAAGTGGCAGATCCACTCAGCGAACTGCGTGCCGTTGGGGATGGTGGCAGAGAGGAACACGTAGTGCACATTGTCTGGCAGAAGGATGATGGTCTCTTCCCACACGACGCCGCGCTCTTTGCCAAGCACAGACGATGCACACACACACGGTGAAAAGTGAACCTTGCAGATCCCCCCCAACGTCATTCATTGCTGGAAATGAGCAGGCCATTGTGTACCGGCATCACGGTCCAAACTTGATTAATAAAAAAAATTACACCGCAAATCACCAATTGGGGAATACACATAGAACTCATCGCCACCTACTGGCAAACTAATGGCCACTTGCAGGCCGCTCCTGAGTAACATTGTGTCGCACAGGGATAGATGCCACTAGCGGTGCACTTAGAAAGTTTGAGACGAGATGGGATGCAAGTCGCCGAACCATGTAATATGGTGTGAGATGCCCTGCCATAAAGGGCGCTCTATCAAAAACTAACAATATTATTATTACATGAACACACGATCACATACACAGATATACATATATCACCATTAATATGATAAATAGGGGAGCAATTGGAACAAATATAGAGAGTGAGCACTTATTCAGACTGGAATCACACGTGACGGGTCTACGTGACTAACAGCACAACTTTTTTTATTTTTACACAGTTGCTGAACACAGGCCCAAAGGACCAAAATACCAAGTGGCCAGCAACAGAGAGCACAATTTGAAGGTGTGGTAAATAAGAGTTAACACGTACCTTGAATTGAGCTAAGTTATAAGAGCTTGGGAAATGAGACGATGGGGGAAGAAGCAGAAATGAGTGTTGTGACCTGCTGGATGGTGGGTGAATGAGTGTGCGAGTGTGCTGTTGTGACCTACAGTGTGGTGGTTGAGCATATTATAGATGAAAAAAAGCAGTCAGCCACTATGCAAGTGATTACCACTATGCCACCATAAAAGATTAAAATGTAAATGCAGTGAGACATTGTATTTCCTACCTGGGTTCCGCATGTAGTGAATTTCATCGAAAATCACCCAGGCCACCTCCCTCATTATCTCTGAGCCTCGGTAGAGCATGCTTCTCAGGATCTGCAATAAAACCGGAGCATTCAGCCTCATTCCCAGATGAACATCAATGCCACCTGTGTTGTGAAGGCTGCAGCATAAAATTGACTTCCCAAATTTCTAATTTCAATTCCCATGTTCATGTCTTAGTTGTTGTAGTCTCTCCTGCCAGGATCCTTCTCAGCCACTTCATTTCTGCTGCCAGTAACTTTCTTTCACGCTCCCTCTTAAGAGTCCAGCATTCAGATCCAAGAGCAGAATTGGGAATACAAATGTCTCATTTAGCTTAAATTTGTTTGGCCTTGAGATTTCTGCACTTTCCAGATTTTGTTCAAATTGCGATAATCAATTGTGTGGAACACATTCTATCACAATATACCCAATTACAGAATGTTTTGCCTTGTAGCAGCTATGGAGAAAAATCAGAGAACCTGGAGTAAACCAACACAGAACAAGGATGGAAAAAACTCCACACAAACAGGCATTCAAGTCAGCACAAGTGTTACCCACTGCGCCACCACCCTTCCGCCCTGATGTTAGAATGATAAAGCTAGCGGTTGCACTTCGGTGGTCATGACGAGGCAGGAGGCGCTGGGGTTGATGGTGATGTCTCCCGTGAGCAGCCCCACATCGTGAAACTCCTCGTGTAGCTCTCGGTACTTCTGGTTGCTGAGCGCCTTGATGGGGCTCGTGAATATCACGCGCTGCTTTCCACGCAGAGCTTGCGCTATCGCGTACCTGATGGTGACACCGCAAGCTCAAATTCAACGTTTTAATTTATTTTGTTCAATGGCATGAGAACTCAAGAGACAAGGATGGTCTCATTTGCAACAGTAATCGACCAGGGTCACCAAAATAACAAAAACTGTTTAACACGTAGGCTTTCGCAACCAATATCATCCATAAGAGGTTGGCATGTTCTGCATACGTGACAACCCTTACTAGTTGGCCGTGTCGGTGGTGGCGGGTTTAACGACACATTTATATATTTATGCAATTTAACCCAAAAAAACCTCTTACGGATGACAAACTATAACATACAAAATAAGTACAACAAGAAAGCAAATAGAAATCAAAGCAAAAAATTAATAGAAATTAGAACAAAAATAAAGCAAAAATCTGAGTAGACGCAACCAAATACAAATGAGATCAGAGACTACCAAATAGAAATGAGTAACAATAGAAATCAGAATAAATACCTGAGGAAATGAGCACTGCCTCAGTGTTCATTTGAGCAGGTACTCATTTTGATTGCCAATTGTGAGATACTGAGACATCACAAAAGCAAAGGAAACTCACTCGGCACAGACGGTTTTTCCAGCCGACGTGTGTGCGGCGACCAGCACTGACTGGCTGTTGTCAATGCACAGGATTGCCTCCCGCTGGAACGGGTCCAGCAGGAACGGATACTCCTATGGGCACAGACAGAAGTGAGAAGGGACGCGTAAAGAGTTTGGTCAGGACGTGCGCACACACAAAGGGTTGTTTACATGTAAGCACTTTGCAAATCACCCAGCCAACAATGAAATGTGGTGGTTCAGGTTTTCATTCGTTACACCAGTTTCTCCACACATGAACAATTAGTCATTGAGGAATTGGCCATACATCTCCATATCAGGATGGAACCTGTGTACATGTGATTCAGAGACACTTTCCTGGATAAACAACATTGTTAGGATTGATGATCCAGCACTCACCGATTCACTCCACTCACTCAAGTGGTCAGTTACCTCTTTTTCACTCTTCTATCGCTACTACCATAGTTACTATTTACATGAACTTTACTTTAATTCCTTCATCTTGGCTCATCCATACCGTGTTCAACAACCACACAGGTGAAAATAACACACTCATCAACTCACTTAATCACACACTCACATGCTCACCCACTCAACTGCCATATTGGAGGTCAAAATAATTATCTTTTTGCTTCTTTGCTTGTACTGCTCCACTTTGCTATTCCCTCCAAGATATTTTAACTTTGCTCAATTCAAGAAGTGTTAACTCTTATCTGTTACAACTCTGACAGTGCATTTTGTTGTTGACCACCTTCGTGTCTGTGCTCAGCAACTATGTTTACAATAAGAACAAGCCACCCACCTTTGCCGGCAAACCAACTCTGGGCTTGAGGGTCTCGTAAGCAGACTCCTGTGCGATGGCCACCTGGTGAACAGACCACAGGTAGGGGGACATGCACATCAGCCTGGCACACACAAGAGCATGCACAACTATAATAATATAACTTTTTTATATAGCGCACTTTATTCCAGGGCATTTCAGAGCGTTTGACACACGATAAGCGACTTCCATCACATCTTATTTCAAACATTTAAAAGGGCACCCCCAGTGGTAGCTGTCCCTTTGTGGCACAAGGTGACTTAGCACCTGGGCTGCAAGTAGGCATTGGTATGGCAGTAGGGGTAAATTATTGTGTAATCCTTAAATAATAAATTACAGGTAAATTCAAAATAACGGGAAATGTAGACTGTGACATCATCACACAATAGCATACTCGAATGACGTCACAAGATCTTTAACACCCATTGATTAATACACCTATAGTATAAGCAGGGCAGCCTGGTGGACTCGAACCGCAAACCTATGCAACAATCGGCGAATGTGCTACCAGAGCCATGCCAATGCCCTTTGTCTCACCAAGTACCAGTAACAATTCAAAAGAGCTACATAACATATTTTATTGTGCCAGTTTTATTAAATCACGAATTATATATTTTGCATACAATTCCCATTTTAACGTGTATGTTTCTAAGTGAGATTTGTTGTTTTTAATGCGGTACCACACTAACCCCATGTCAGTGTGTTTTTGGCACCACGTACTAACCCCCTCCGTGCTGCGTGAGCTCCTCACCTCGTGCGTGCAGCCCTCCAGTGTCTCTACCCTCACGGTCTTCACTCTGGGCATGAGCTGGGTGAGGCTAAAGCACAGCGAGTATCAACAACAGTGATATCACAACTTAGTCGCGCTTCCTGCAGACCGAAATCCTCACCTACCATAGTACAGGCAACGTGTTTGGGTATTTTAGTTTTCTTTAACCACAATTTCTGAGCACAGGCCCATGAGCCCGAAACGTCAAGCTGCTCGCAAGAGCACTTTTGAATTTTCCAGAAAGGTGAACTCTTATTAAAACTATGATAGTGCTGTTTGTTGCTCTCCGCTTGTGTTGGGCCTTTGGACCTGCACTCAGAAACTGTTAATAAAATATAAATAATTATGCTTCTCAAATTTCCTGGAAACCATGAGAAAAAAATGTGGGTTCACTGATGAAGAAAGAGGAATATTTGGTGGCGGCTGATGCCTACTTCTGTTCAAAAGTAATATTGCGCTCCAGCTTGAGACGCTTTCTGCTGATGAGCTCGTCGATCCCATCGGCTCCGGCTCCCCTCTCTGAGGCTGCAGACCCAGTCTCCTCGCATCCATATGGGCGTTTGGTTGGAGTCTTCTTTTGCCTGGGCAAAGACAATGGTTACAGAGATTTTATATATATGGACTGCATTGCGGGGAATGACAATACTGGTTCTCAACACAATGACCTCTTATAAGACGTACTGTATGGCCAACATGAAAGAATAGCTGAACATACCCTCTTGAGGGGCTTTAAAAAGCTCCCGGGAGCAGAGGCCCTGCTCCTAGAAGTGGCATGAGCAAGGACCTTTAAACAATACAATGAAATTATCAAATCAGGACATACTTCCATCCAGCAAATCCCATCATGTGGAAAATAAGAGCAAAAGTAAACATGTTAAATGACAGTTAATCGGGCTAGTAGAGGGTACACATGCAGATTATTTGGCTGCTACTGTAAATTACCACGTGAGAAGCCATTTCGAAGAGCTTTCATGTATGCACAGTATGTTTAACTTCTTTCGCACCGTACGTAGCCAACCGTGTTAATCGGAGGTGCCAGGGGAGGACGACAAACTAAACACAAAAAACAATTTTAAAGAAATTAGTTTCCAAACTAGATTTAAAAGTGTAAAGCTCCAGTGGCTTCCTAATATCGGAAGGAAGCGAGTTGCAGACGGCCGCAGAAGCTCATCTGAAAGCGCGCGATGCAGTGGCCGTTTTTCTTGTTTTATAGTTGATAGATGACATGGCTGGTCGGGGTACACAGGCAGATGATAGGGCTGATGGGGGTGTACAGGCAGGGATGGGACAGGTAGGGGTATAAAGAAGATCAAGTACTGTAGTTGGCAACCATTCGGGCGATCCCGAGCCACCGGCCTGTGTTCGGGGACAATTCCAGGCGAGACCGGGGATCGCCCGCGGCCTTTAGGCGCTCGCCCAGCACACGTGCTGGTAAAGGAAAGAGGCGTACGGGGAGGGAGGGAAGAAGCCGCGCCTGTGTTTGCGTCGCAGTGTGGAAGTCACCTGGGCGAGGGAACTCCCAGCGGCTTCTCGTCCGCCTCCTCGTCGAAGACGCTGAACAAGTCTCCGCCAAACGCGTCCCCCATCGCTGCGAGTTGGGCACTTAGCGAAACGCGACGAGGTGCCAGCTATGAGAGGTTTTCCTCTAGCGCGGCTGCTGCTGTACTCACGTCGAGGATTTTAAGCGGTAACCAGATAACCGGTAACCGTTTTCAGAATCGATGGCCGGTTCTGATGCCAGGAACCGGTAACCTTTGCAGTGGATTATATTTCCAACTAGCTTTACTAGTTCCATTTTAGTTCATAGTTCCATTTATTTGGTATAGCCCTGTGAGCCATTCGGCTCTTGAATCGGGTGCAACCGCAACAAACAAAAACATGAACAAGAAAACATCTTAAAGTGACTATGTGACTGTGCAAACATAAAATCCTGGAAAAAAAATATCAAAATATTCCTGAAATAGTACCGTACACCAACGCTGCGTGCAAAAATCCCAGTGGGATGCAAGTCAAACAGCAACAACAACAACCACAAGACAACTTAGATTAAGGCCATCAGTCTAACTCCGTACTACAATAAACAAAAACATGGCCAAAACAAAAAACTTTTCAAAATCACCAAAATAAAGCCATAAATGCAATGTAACAGTGATCATAGGGACTGTGACCGAATTTTTTAACAATAAACTATATATAAATAACTACCCCGGCTTCGCCCGGGACTTCGACTCACCACGCCCGGCCGTCTTCGTCTCCCCAGTGGCGATGTTCACACGCCACACTAGTTACTCGTTTGAGGCTGAGTCGACCTAGGGGAGGCCCAGGACCGTTCCAAATAATCGTCACCGGTGGTGACCGTGAGCGGGAATCGAACTCGGGTCGCCGGGTTCATAGCGCGGCGCGCTAACCGCTACACTACAATGCGTTACGCTTCCACACACACACAGATTACACACACACACACAGATTACACACACAGATACACACACAGACAACAACAACCGCCATTTGCCACTAAGTGGCGGTGACGTCACCACGACGCTTGTGCCAGGCTATGTGCACCGTGATGCCACGTGAAGTGTCGAAAGCCCGCTGGCAGGAGGTCACTGGGCAGACCCAGGTGCCACGGGTCGACTGACTGAGATGACTGGCTGATGCACCACCTGTGCCCCCTACTGTGCCAACCTGCTGTGCTTTAGCCACCCGGCGCTCCGCTCGTTGTGAGCGTCGCTCCTCCGCCCTCCGTTGTTGTTGGAGGGCGACTGCCTCCAACTGCCCAGTAGCATCCTTCACGAGCCTCCTCCACAGAGGCCGATCTTGACACCGCTGGTACCAGTCATCGGCAAGTCCACTCAGCTCCACGTCCTCCTGTACCACATCACTCCATCTCTTCTCTAGCCCGTGCCGCGCCCGCTTAGCCCCCTCAATCCGGCCAAACAAAAGCTGTTTCGGCATGCGGTGGCTGGGCATGCGGGCTACATGACCCAGCCATCGCAGCCTTGCCTGCCGGAGGAGCTCACCGATGGGACCCTGCCCAGATCTTTCAAGGATTTGTGAGCTCCTCACACAATCCAGTCTGGTTAAACCCAGGATGGATCGTAGGCAGGCCAGCCTAAATGTTTCTCACCGGCGAAGATGTTCTTCTTCGGCTTCCACACACACACACAGATACAAAGACAAAGATCCCCCATATAGCCTTAACAGACTGTAGGGGCAAGTGCTGTTAGCGAGCACCTATGAAGGCCGGAACGGTACACGAGGGGGTGGGTGGCCAGCACCACGCCCGACCGCCTTTGTCTCCCTAGTGGCAATGTTTACACACCGCACCAGGTACTCATTTGAGGCTGAGTCGACCTAGGGGAGGCCCGGGACCGGTTCAGATGATCGTCACTGGTGTTGGCCGTGAGCGGGAATCGAACCCGGGTCGCCAGGTTCATAGCGCAGCGCGCTAACCGCTACACTATCGCTCCCCACACACAGACACACACACAGATACACACACAGACACATACACAGACGACAGCACGCTAACCACTACACTACAATGCGTTACGCTTCCACACAGACACACACACAGCGCGCTAACCACTACACTACAATGCGTTACGCTTCCACGTGCGCGGGTCATGTGACAGATTTGACGTCACAGCTCACTTGACGTGCAAAAAATATATACATTATTGAGCTCCCCCTCCCCCCGCAAAAAAGTGTATTTTTATAATGTTTGCATGGTGGACAGTCTGGAAAGTACCCACATGGCAAATTTCAAGTTTGTTGCATGTCAGGAAGTACGCTAAACATTTTGAACAGACACATTCACAACTTTGCCTTTTATATATATGGAGATGAATGCATGAAACGGCACGCGCAAAACGTAAATGTCTCTGTCGTGTCTGCAGTCGTTCGCTTCCGCCACTGTTGGCCCAAGGGGCTCCAACAGAGAGCTCTCGAGTCTAGACGGCACTTGATCTGCTCTTTCACGCTCGCCAGGCGTCTTTGGAAGACGTGGGAGTTTCCACACTTTATCCCACCACACTTAACCTGCCCATCGACTTAACTGTGGTAAACCCATGCCTACTGCTGGGTGGACCATAGACCGTGGGGGGAGTCAAGATACTCTGCCCCATTGTTTTAAACGGGCCCGTCGACAGATTGAATCGAAGTGGGAAGAAGTCCAGTGGCAGCGCCCATCGGTTCTCGGTTAAACTGGCTCATACGTTATGTTTACCCTATTGCTCGGGACGTTTCTATATGGGCGACAAACCGGTTATTATCGGGTGTTTTCATATTCATGTTTTTAAATTAATCTGTATGTAGACTGGAGGAATCCGATGAGCTACATGTCTCGAAGGGGCGGGTCAGCAAGTTGGCTGTGTCGGGTGGTGGCGGGTTTTAACGACATATTTACGCGATCTAACCCAAAACAAACCTATATTAGATTTTTTTTTAATTTAAAGCTTTCGTGACTGCAGTGATTCATATTATTGGTTCTTTCGGTAAAGTCACGTTGAAGGGAAACAATAAAATAATAAAATATATAAAACAATAAAATTCTCACGACGTTTCGACTGCAACACAAGCAGTCATCATCAGGTGATGACTGTGTTTCCCTTCTACGTGACTTTACAGAAGGAACCAAGAATATGAATCCCTGCAGTCACGAAAGCTTTAAACCAAAATTTAAACCTATATTATGCACAGTTGTAAGTCAAACTTTTGAGAGCTTCTCTAATCTTATTTAAAATACGGTTGGGCCCAGTAGGCCGTATGACTAATGGGATGTGTAACCAATGCTCATGTTAAAATGAGTAAAAAATTAGCGACGTTTCGGGAAATAGCCCTTAAAGGTGCGAGTGAGTGACGTCACTCGCGAGGTTCCCCTTGGCTCCGCCTACTGGAGGGCGTGGGAGCTGCGCATGCGCAGTGGCGGCAAGGAGCGGTGGGACGCGTCGCCATGGTGACGGCAGCCGCCATGGGGCAAGAGCGAAGGGAGAGCGGGGCTTGGGAGCAAGAGCTGAGGGCGGCCAAGAAGACGGCGCTCCTGCAGGGCGGTGAGCAGGCAGGCACGGGCGAGGGCCACGGGCTGAGGGAGATGGGTTGCGGGAGCCGTTGTTGATGTCACTTGGGTGAGGGACCTGTGAGCGACTTGGGGTTGCTGTGGCGTGTACACTTATCTGATATAGGTTGAATATAACCCCTCAATCCAAGGCGCTTAACAATTATAAAATTGTACATACGATGGTAGTGGTTAAAATCAAGTGGGGTTATGAAAAGTGGTGGTGTGGTTATGGCGACAGGAGGATAGGTGTAGGCAGTAGGGGTAGTGATGGGGGGGTTGGTGTAGTGATAAGGTTTGGGGTAAGCCTGGTCGTAGCTAGGGGCGGCGGCAGGGAGTAAGTACAGTAGTAAGATGGGCAAGGGAGAGCAGATGGGTTTTAATAAGAGGGTGGCATTGCGGAGGGCTTTTGGTTGAATTGTGGTTGAGTCGTCCACTGGTTTGTTGTCTGTCCAGGCAGGCGGAGGGTCCACTACTCGTTTGAAGATGCCCGCGAGATGATTGAGGAATATGATATCATCACAGAGCTGCTGATGTGTATGGACTCGCATCACAATCTCAATATCACCATGATCATCACCACCCCTTTTAACACCCCAGCATCACCATCAACTCCAAACACCATGACATTATTAATATAATCATTCTCATAATCAACATCACCATCACCTTTATCAACACCTAGGTTGAGGAGTTGTCAAGTGACGCCACTTTGTGAGCCTGAAGACTGACATATATAATTCGGCCAGGAAAGTCACACAGAATTGCACACGAACGACGCATTCACGCAAGCACCCGATGCTCCGTTTTGAAGTTTTAAAATTAAACATCTTTGCCTTGTATTATGTTTTGAATTAGATAATGTTATTTATTCATTAAAAGCTTATATCATCTTACATCTGGAAGACTTAATTGAAAATTACATTTCGTGTGAATTTTCTCTCGTCGTTAAGTAGATGGCCTTGCTGGGGGTTCTGTTCGATGCGGACTTTCACCTGTTTGGGATTGCGGGATCGAGATAAGGTGACAGAGAGCTGGCCGTGCGAGAAGACCGCCGTCTGCACATAGATTCCAACGTGATCGAACGTCTGTCCCTGCGCCTCCGTCGTTCATGCATGGGGCACGTGTAGGTTTGCAGCGCTCGCTGCATGAAAACAACGGAAAGTGCAGCGTTCATCACAGATAGATAAAGTTGTGCGCTTATATAAGAGTATTATACTTCATCCAAAATATTTCTTTAAAAAAATCTAAATCATAAATGGTGTCTATATCTGGGTGCGGAATTGCAGCAGTTAGCACACTGTGCTATGAACCCGACGACCCGATTTCGATTCCCACTCAGATAACATCAGTCGTGAATATCTGCACTGGTGTTGAATCCTCCCCTAGGTCGACTCAGCGTTTTTTGCGATTTGTTTACCTTTCCTATGCTTTGTACTCATCGTTTTCATATTGTTTGTGGTTGTAACTTTCTGACCCACCCCTACTGGACATCTTTGAAAAAGAGCTTCATAGGTCATCTGATTTATCCAGGATAAACAAAGATTCTGATTCTGTGTGCCGTGGCAGCCTTAATAGGTATTCGTTAACAGAACTTGCCCCAACAGTCTGTTGAAGTCTATACGTGGGATATTTTTAGTTTGTATGTTTGTATGTGTGTCTATGTGCATCTGTTTGTATCTGTGTGTATATGTATCAGTGCGTAGGTGGCGTGTGCGCTCTATGCTCGGGGCGCCCCGGGCCTGGGAGACAGAGGTGGGGGAACCCGGCCCATCCCCATCATCAGTCGATACGCTCAAGGAGAGCGCAGCCGCTGTGGGTCCCTCAGCTGACCCACATGACCCCCCATAACTTCACCTGCATCACGACCCATGTTCTGGCTTGTGTCTCTGCAGTCTACGCCATGTGCATTCACCTCTCCGTGTTCCTGTGTCCCCATGCCCCCACACCCCCACACCGGGTTCCCCCGTGTTCCCATTACCCGTGTCTCCACATCATGTCTGTGTCCCTGTCACCACACTGTGTTCTCATGTCTGCATGTCTCAGCCCGTGTGTGTTCGCGGGGAGACACGGGAGGAGCTATGGTGGCGTGTGAGGAATGTGCCCTATCCTCCACACGTGTTCTCCGTGTGTGTAGACAGCACCAACAATAACCTCGTGATCAGCACCTCCAACCACAAGTGAGTGTGTAGGGATCAGTAGGGGCTTAGCCACTAAACACTTTCGCTCCAGTACAAAATTACTATCCTGTATACCACCAAGATCTTTTTAAGGTCTCCCCTCATACCTCTCCACCCTTCTCACTCCACTGACCACAGAAAACCACAACATTCTATGGAGCGCATATAATCTGCTCATCTTACCCAGTACCGGGACTATCATAACTGAGCGGCGTTTCTCCTTCGCTGAACCAGCAGCCGTCTGGAATGCTCTCCCATTGCACAAATGCAGCATCCAAGCACCATCTACCTTAAAGCAGCAGCTCAAGGCTCACCTGTTCAGGCCGCCATCTGTTCAGGCTATCACCTGTTCAGTCTCTCACCTATCTAGACTCGGCTGTTCAGGCTTTCACCTGTCCAGGCTCTCACCTGATGAGGATGGCATATAAGGGACTTTGAGTCCTGGCTCTGTACCTCAAGAGTTCTCGATCTAATAATGCATCCTATTTGTGATAAATAGGTGCACTATATACTGTTTATTATCATTGTAGGTTCCTTGACTCCCCCAACATTTTTAGATATGGCTAAGAAACACACAATGCTATGGCCCTGGTCAGCACACACACATGACACTCTATACCCTGCGTCACTTGCTGAACGCTGATGTGGGTAATATTGATGGTTGGATGGTGTTTCAAATTAAGCAACCATTGGAAAGATGTTCTAAATCGAACTAAACATTAAACTAATTTCAATGGTACAGTATATTTTTCAAGTAGTGGTACCCCAAACTTTCGCAGCTCTTATAAATTCCCTTTTCACACCATCAATAGGTAAACTCCCCCCCTTCCCCCCCCGCGCCAAATGGCAAGTCCACAGGCACGTACACCACCTCTTTCCGAAAATCCGCCAATCAAATGCTAATTTTTATGCTAATTTCTTTATCAGAACACCTTGTTTGCTCGCACACAGTTTAAAGGTCCGCTGTCTGAGCGTGGTTGTGTTTCGCTAAATTCTCCTGTTTGATGAGTACTAGGTGCCTCAGTGAATGTATATGCTCTAACTTTAACATAGCTATTTCTGTGACCAGTTACAAGCTAATCACTCAGCTATTTCAATGCTAAATTCTATGCTAATACCTTGTCAAGGGGTACCTCTGCGGATGTGTATACTTTAACTTAGCTATTTCAATGAGCCATTTCAATGCTAAATTATATGCTAATTCCTTTGTCAAGGCACTTGGTGTTTTTCTTCTCACACAGCTTAAAGGTCGTGGTCTGAGCGTGGCTTCTTCCACTCCAGCGCTGTCCTCCTTCACCTGATGAAGGCCGCTTGTGTTGTGGCCGAAACGTCGTGATTTTTTGTAAAAAAATTTGTTATTTTATTTTCACCTACGTGACTTTACCCAATAGAACCAAAGAGTATGGATGGTGTTTATGGTGATGACGAAGATAGAGGTGATGGTGATTGTTGTGTGGTTCACAATCACGATGGATGTGTAGTGTCTCGAAATTACACTGACACAGAGTAACAGGTCACCTGCTTACACTTTATTAATCCTCTCGCACCCATTGTAGGCACTCTTATTACTGCCTTCCACTGTCACCACACACTCTGCTTCTCCTACTACCCGCTCTCATCTACTCCGCACCTCACCTACTCCGCACCTCACCTACTCTGCATCTCACCAACTCTCTCCTATCTCGCCGCTGCCCTCTCCTACGCTGCCCCCTCCTACGCTGCCCCGTACCCACTCACCCGTCTGTCCCGGGCGGGGGTTTCAGCCAACACCCGCCCGGCGACGGCGTAAGGGGCGAGGTCCCGTTGACGGCTCGAGCGGCAGCGGCGAGATGTCTTCTCTCTTGGTCCCCGAACAACTCAACTTTGCTCATGCACACTCCCGCGTATATACCCCTGCTCATTACAAGTCCTTACATGCTCCCCACTTAAGCTGTCGCCTCCACGACGCCTCTCGCACTCATTAATCCCTACTCATCGCCCCCATCTCCTGTCTCTCCGGCGCCAACCTCCTGCCCCCATGCACACACCTGCTCGTCCTCAATTGCACCCGCTCAACTGCGCGCACTGCGTACATCTCTACTCTACAGATGTATTGTGGCGTTGGTGGTGTTTATGATGGAAATAGTGTTGATGGTGGTAATAGTGTTGATGGTGATGATGGTGGTACTGTTAAGATTAATGTTGAAAGTGATGGTGTTGATGGGGGTGCAGGTACTATAAGCGACTCTCCATCCCAGATCTGGATCGCTTGGAGTTGCCTCTAGACCCAGAGGCCGTGTCCTTCAGTCATAACAACCACACACTCATTGTCAAGGTGAACCACAACACTACAACACAACCAGCAACATGTGCAACAACACACTATACCACATTAACACCATACCGCACGACACCAACACGGCACATATGTATGTGTAGTGTCGTAGGTCTCTTCTTCCTTCTGCTCGAGGCTTGTGTGTGTGTGCGGGTGGCGTGCGGCACACACACACTCAGTCGGAGACGAGGTAGTCGCAGGAGGCACCGTCCTTCCCTTTTATTGTTGTGTTCACGCCACCAACTCCGGCCCCCCCCTCTCACGACCACGCTGCCGCATGACCCGGCCCAGACACGACCCTATCCGCGTTGCACCAACGGCGTCGACCGAGACAGACAACTACTGTCCGGCTGCGCAATGATCGGGCTAAGGCGGCAGCGGCGAAGATGGCGACAACGACAGTGACGACGAGACGAGTCCACTCCCAGAACCGGAAGCCTGGAGCTCTCGCTCTCTGCTGCTTATATTCCCCTCGGCGCGGCTTGGCTCTGCCCTAGCCACGCCTCCCTTCTCGAACCTGCCAGAGGGTTCCAGGGGCTTCCCCACGAGGTCTACCATGACCCTTGCCCCAGTTCCTCCGCCCTGCCGGCACACACACGTGTACATGCTCAACGGCGTGTGCGTTAAGTGTTTACCTCCAGTTGCAGCTGCTGTACAACATTCAGCGCTATGTCACTACATATGTATATATCTATGTAGAACTTCTTTCGCACCATATGTTGCCAACTGTGCTAATCGGAGGTCCGGGCACTCACATGACACCACTCTGCTTCTTTCCTCAGTACCAAAAGCCAGCTCGGCTGCTGGATCACGAGAAGCGCGTGCGGAGAGAGATCTGCACACTGAGCTCTGAGGGGAACACTGAGGACAAGCCGCAGTGCAACACACAGTGATGTCTCACCACAGAGTAGCACACAGTGTAACACAGTATAATAATTTAATATAGCGTTATTCATCCCAACAGCATCCTACAGTGCTGTACAATTATATATAAATACTAATCCCATATTTGCGGTTAGCTACACAGCGCGAAAGAAGCCGACACACATACCAAGCAAATTAAAACCCTACGAAGCAAAAGCAAAAATAAATAAAATTAAGAAATGGCACCAAAACAAAAAGTACAAACAACAAAAGCTATCACAATTCATAAATAATACAGCGATGTCTCACTACAGTGCAATCAACACTAGACAAAGACAAAAATCCCCGGTGTAGCCTTAACAGACGAGACAAGTGCTGTTAGCAAGCACCGACGAAGGCCGGCACGGCACACGAGGTGGTGTGTGGCCAGTACCATGCCCACCTTTGTCTCCCCAGTGGCAATGTTTACACACTGCACCAGGTAGTCATTTGAGGCTGAGTCGACCTAGGGGAGGTCCAGACCAGTTCAGATAATCGTGACTGGTGTTTACCACGGGTGGGAATTTAACCTCGGTTGCTGGGTTCATAGCGCAATGCGTTAACCGCTCCACTACTGCTCCCCACACAGTGTAATACATAGTGACGTCTCACCAGTGCGACAATACACTGCAACACACAGTGCCATCTCACCACAGTGCAACGGTGGGAACTGTACTGTGACTTCCAATAAAAAAAATATACCTCTCACTGCAGAATCAGAATCTTTCTTTTATCCTAGAGGAATGTGATGAGCTTTTAAGCTATTTTTCACAAGCCTTGTGTTACACGTCAAACCACTTCAATCTGACCGTTGGGGCAGTGATATGGCCCAGAAGTAGCTTATTTGCCACTTGTTGCAGACATTTGGAGTTCAAATCCGACAGGCTGCTCGATGTCATAATATTATATACACAGTATATTCAGAATGATTTATCCAGCAAAGCCATGCTTTATCAGAGAAAATGTGTTTGCATGTTCACCACAAGCACTGTGTGTGGTTAATGTAGACTTGATTCCTTGCAACAGGTTTCTATTTGGTGTTTGGACATCTTAACACCTGTTTTATTGCCAGAAAGCGTAAAACCTATTATTTCTTCATGTATTAAGGTCCATGATTGAGGTTTTTTTGGGTTAGATCGTGTAAATATATACATGTGTCATTAAAACCCGCCACCACCCGACAGCTAGTAAGGGTTGTCACGTAAACAGAACATGCCAATTCGTCACTAGTATAGCACACCGGTGTGTTGGAGAGCCAAGCCACAACATTTACAATCCGAGTACGACGTTTCACCAGTAATTACAACTAGCTTCATCAGGCGACAACCAGATTTGTGGAGAAGTCTTACTGTTTCGTTCCTTACAGTGAGGGAAAAAAGTATTTAATCCCCTGCTGATTTTGTACGTTTGCCCACTGACAAAGAAATGATCAGTCTATAATTTTCATGGTAGGTTTATTTGAACAGTGAGAGACAGAATAACAACAAAATCCAGAAAAACGCATGTCAAAAATGTTATAAATTGATTTGAATTTTAATGAGGAAAATAAGTATTTGACCCCTCTGCAAAACATGATTTAGTACTTGGTGGCAAAACCCTTGTTGGCAATCACAGAGGGCTGACGTTTCTTGTAGTTGGCCACCAGGTTTGCACACATCTCAGGAGGGATTTTGTCCCACTCCTCTTTGCAGATCTTCTCCAAGTCATTAACGTTTGCAGGCTGACGTTTGGCAACTCGAACCTTCAGCTCCCTCCACAGCTTTTCTATGGCATTAAGGTCTGGAGACTGGCTAGGCCACTTCAGGACCTTAATGTGCTTCTTCTTGAGCCACTCCTTTGTTGCCTTGGCCGTGTGTTTTGGGTCATTGTCATGCTGGAATACCCATCCACGACCCATTTTCAATGCCCTGGCTGAGGGAAGGAGGTTCTCACCCAAGATTTGACGGTACAAGGCCCCGTCCATCGTCCCCTTAGCAGAAAAACACCCTTAAAGCATGTTTCCACCTCCATGTTTGACGGTGGGGATGGTATTCTTGGGGTCATAGGCAGCATTCCTCCTCCAAACACGGCGAGTTGAGTTGATGCCAAAGAGCTCCATTTTGGTCTCATCTGACCACAACACTTTCACCCAGTTGTCCTCTGAATCATTCAGATGTTCACTGGCAAACTTCAGACGGGCATGTACATGTGCTTTCTTGAGCAGGGGGACCTTGCGGGCGCTGCAGGATTTCAGTCCTTCACGGCGTAGTGTGTTACCAAATATATTCTTGGTTCTTTCGGTAAAGTAACGTAGAAGGGAAACAATAAAATAATAAAAATATCAAACAATAAAATTCTCACGACGTTTCGACTGCAACACAAGTAATCATCATCAGGTGTGAAAACCACAACAAGATAATTTGAAAAGAGTGGCGGTAAAACCGCCAAATTTGAAAAAAGTGGTGGTAATTTGAAAAAAGTGGTGGTAAAACCGCCACTTTTTTCAAATTTTCTTGTGGTTTTCACACCTGATGATGATTGCTTGTGTTGCAGTCGAAACGTCGTGAGAATTTTATTGTTTTATATTTTTATTATTTTATTGTTTCCCTTCTACGTGACTTTACCGAAAGAATCAAGAATATGAATCCCTGCAGTCACGAAAGCTTTAAATCAAAATTTGTGTTACCAATTGCTTTCTTGGTGACTATGGTCCCAGCTGCCTTGAGATCATTGACAAGATCCTCCCGTGTAGTTCTGGGCTGATTCCTCAACGTTCTCATGATTATTGCAACTCCACGCGGTGAGATCTTGCATGGAGCCCCAGGCCGAGGGATATTGACAGATCTTTTGTGTTTCTTGCATTTGCGAATAATCGCACCAACTGTTGTCACCTGCTCACCAAGCTGCTTGGCAATGGTCTTGTAGCCCATTCCAGCCTTGTGTAGGTCTACAATCTTGTCCCTGACATCCTTGGAGAGCTCTTTGGTCTTGGCCATGGTGGAGAGTTTGGAATCTGATTGATTGCTTCTGTGGACAGGTGTCTTTTATACAGGTAACAAGCTGAGATTAGGAGCACTCCCTTTAAGAGTGTGCTCCTAATCTCAGCTCGTTACCTGTATAAAGGACACCTGGGAGCCAGAAATCTTTCTGATTGAGAGGGGGTCAAATACTTATTTCCCTCATTGAAATGCAAATCAATTTATAAAAATTTTGACATGCGTTATTCTTGATTTTTGTTGTTATTCTGTCTCTCACTGTTCAAATAAACCTACCATTAAAATTATGGACTGATCATTTCTTTGTCAGTGGGCGAACGTACAAAATCAGCAGGGGATCAAATACTTTTTTCCCTCCCTGTATATAGAGGCTTAGATGTGGTGACCACGCTTCTGCGCTCTTGTGCAAGGTGGAGGGAGGATTATTGAGTCAACGTACATTGTGCATGTGCTCGCATAATGCAGTAACCAAAAAAAACCTCATGCATATTGGTCGCGAAAGCCTACGCGTTAAATAGATTAAGGTCTTTAATTATTTCGATGGCTGTGACGTAGTAGGGGAACGGGCTCCGCACGTTGACGTCACGGGTATCGGAGCGCGTGACGGTGGCGTCGGGGAACGCGGAAGTGTCCCTGCGATGGAGTCGCGGTGCGCGCCGCTGCTGCCGCTGCTGCTGCCGCTGCTGCTGCACGCGGCGCGCGGAGAGGAACGCGGCGCCGCGTGCCCGTGCCCGGTGCAGACTCTGTGTCTCCCGCCATCGCTCACTCCGGCCTATGAGGCGAGTGGGCCCGCGGGGTGGGCGGTGGGTTGGCTCGTCGCATTGACTATGAACTTGAATGGGTGACGACACCTGGCACCTCGATTCAGGTGCACACGACCACATGTGGGCAGGGACCATGGCCACTCTCTTCCACATGTGGGCAGGGACCATGGCCACTCTCTTCCACATGTGGGCAGGTCACTTGATGGGTGATTTCGGCGGGTGTCAGATTTTTTGCAAATGTGATTTGTAACTTTGATCATTACCCGTGCATCAATTCATTTTATTGAAGGACTGTGTGTTGTTTTAGAGTGGTCTGGGGCTGTTGTCTGGCTGCCTGGCCCAAGATTGCATTCAGTACTCTTTGGTTCTTTAGGTAAAGTCACGTAGGCATAAAATAAATCACGACATTTCGGGCGCAACACAAACGTCGTGATTTATTTTCTACCTACGTGATGACTTTACCGAAATAACCAAAGTGTGGATTCCTGCAGTCACGAAAGCTTCAAATCAAGATTGCATTTAGTGTTGAAAAATCGTCAAGAATGTATGTACTATGCAATTTATACTTATACACCTTATATTTATTTTAGTGACTTGCTTACGTTTTCTCTACTTTGTACTCTTATCGTTCTTTGTATTGTTTGTTGTAACTTTCTTACCAGCCCCAACTGGACATCTATGAAAAAGAGCATCATAGCTCATCGGATTCCTCCAGTCTAAATAAAGATTGATTAATCCGGCCCAGAGCATTGTGGGCAATAAGATAGACTTACCCTCCGTATTTGCAGGTTAAACATTTTGGTATATTTTGGTTGCTGGGGATGAGGCTAACGCTGTATTTTACAGGTCTACGTGTTCCATGTTGGAGGGAAAGATTGGATGTTTTATGACTGGACTAAAGTCACAACAGTGGCCATCTTCAGCGGGTTTGATGCAGCGCTCATGTGCTACGCTCACTCAAAGGGGGCTCGCGTTGTTTTAAAAGGTAAAATCTCAGAGCCACAAATAGAGCACTCATTGGCTTGATAATAAAGCAAAGTCATAAAACACTGCAAGCCCCTATAATATATGTAAGTTTAATCAATTCTATTCAACTAAATTATTTACTATCTATACACTTTCACGAAACACTGACTTGATTCCAATGTATAAAACCTACTGCCGCCCTGCTGCAGTAGTTCTCGGTGTCCGCTGCCACGCACACCGCTGCTACCACCCTCGCTGGGCCGAGCCAAGCGATCACTTCATCGGGTTAAATTTCCTACGCTTTCCTGCACTGTTCCCAAACCTTTTCGAGTGCGCTCTCGGCTGCTCCAGTACAGACTTTTAGCCGCTTCTTGTTGTTCTGAAGTCTTTAACTCAATCCTGTGCGCACTCCCCAGTGCCGAAACGTTCCCACCGATCCACAAATATGCAGCACTCCATAGCCCACGCGTGGGAGATTTTGCCATTCACCCTTCACCCTACATTAAATTTGCTGCGGAACTTCCTTCCCCACAACAGTGCCACACACACCGCAGAATGACAGCTGCACCATCAGCCCCTCAACCACATCACCCATCATCAACATCCAACCCTCGAACTCGGTATGCATATAATTGTGTGGACACTCTCGTAAAGGAGGTGTTTCATCTCACAGGATTTTTCCAGACGAAATATCTTAACTGAAAAAATGTGCATGTGAGTTGTAAGTTTTTAGATGAGCGTATGTAACGCTGCTGCCTGTGCCTGCAGGGGATGTGGACGTGCAGAGTGTGGTGGAACCCGCGGCGAGAGCTCGCTGGGTGCAGCAACAGGTGGAGCTCGCACAGAGCCACTTCATGGATGGGATAAACCTGGACATCGAGGCGGCGGTGGGGAACTCGAGCGCGGAGCGCGCGGCCCTCACGGCGCTGGCGCATGAGACCACCGCCGCCTTCCACTCGCAAATCCCTGGCTCGCAGGTTCGCCACCACCCCTGGGCCCAGATTCGCAAACATCGTTCGCCTTGCCGGGGTTTTTAATTAGGGCTGTAGCAATTTTTGAAGGCAGTGATTTAATACCACTCACAATTCAGGGACGGTATGCAATTCAAGAATCGATCCTTGTTTTAACACGATCCTTTGATCCTCATAACTGTTTAATCTCAACGACACTGATCAACTTTTATACTGAAGGTCAGAACTACACGAAGACAAATATCTCCCATATAGCCTTATCAGACTGTTGGGGCAAGTGCTGCTCGTGAAAATCATGGCACACGAGGGGGTGGGTGGCCAGCACCTCGCCCGGCCACCTTTGTATCCCTAGTGGCAATGTTGCACACAGCACCAGGTACTCATTTGAGGCTGAGTTGACCTAGGAAAGGCCCAGGACTGGTTCAGATAACCGTTACTGGTGTTGGCTATAAGAAGGAATCGAACTCGGGTTGCCAAGTTTGTAGTACAGCCCGCTAACTGCTACACTACTGCTCCCAACAACTGCACTCACCCACGCACTCAACCATACTGCAGGTCAAAACACCTCTCTCACATGAAAGGTATATTTTCATAGCCACGTGGTAGTTTTATGCCAAAATTATTTTCATTAACCCTCCACCACCTGACAAGATTATCACGCTTACACAGATATTTATATATGCTAATTTATTGAATACATTATTACCAATCAAGCTCCTCACCAGACCTTGATATTTTGTTTTGCATTTGTGTGTGGTTAAAGGTGACATTTGATGTTGCTTGGTCTCCTGACTGCATCGATGGACGTTGCTATGATTACCCAGCCATCGCAGAAGCTGTGGATTTCCTCTTTGTGATGTCCTACGACATGCAGAGTCAGATCTGGGAAGATTGCATAGCTATGGCTAATGCGCCATATGTTAACACTGTGCAAGGTGAGATGCACCAATGTATGACAATGCAAAATACTTGCGGCATAGTACAGAATATAAGAAAATAAGCAGACAATACACCTGCCCATACCTGTTTCTCCACGTAAAATGTTATACATCCCATCAGCCACATGGCCTTCTGAGAGTGCATAATTCTAGCAGCATAATACTGTACAAGCAAACTCTGGTCCAGTTTCTACATTCGGTGTCTCAACTGCAGTCAGGCTAGCTTGAACCAATGCCGATGAATTTCCAGATGTTTATAGGCATAACACACAAAGTGCTTGTCACAAATGAACCACAATACTTTGCTGATCTCGTCAAGGTCATGAACCTTCACAAACTCCGGTCATCCTCACAACGGCTTTTGGATAATCATCAAACAAAGACGGTCACTGCATCGCACGCTTTCAGATGCGCTTCTGCGGCAATCTGGAACGCTCTTCTCATATTAGGAAGCAGCTGGAGCTATGCACTTTTATATCTAGATTGAAAACTAATTTCTTTAGAACTGCTTTTCGTGTTTAGTTTGTTGTCCTTCCCCTATGCCTCCAATTAGCACAGTTGGCTACATTCAGTGGAAAAGAAGTTCAACATACATAGAGATATGGGCTCTAGCTCGACAAGATGTATAAACAATACTTTTATTTTCTACATGGAGGAACAGATCTGTGAGTGAAGGAGTCATCTTGTCTAACAAGCGTGTGTTGCCACGTGAGTGGTGTTTGCTTGTTGTTGAGTTGCATTACCCACGTCGTTTGTTTGTATTGTTTGTATCGTTTAGGCTATGAGAAATACATTTATCTCGGCATCGCGCCTGCGAAGCTTGTGATGGGCATTCCCTGGTATGGTTACGACTACCCCTGCCTGAACCTGTCCGAGGTAACAGCAGCTGCAGATGAGATGAAAATAATGTGTTGATGCTGTCCAGCAGAGCCTCGCTTAGTGTACATATTTATGTTGTTAACCAATAACGGGTAAACCAATAACCATTTGCACAATTCAGTTACCGTTTGAGAAAAGCAGGCACCGCTAACCCGTTTCCAGTGGAATGTAATGGATGTATTTATGTATGTTGAACTTCTTTGCACCGTACGTAGCCGACCGCGTTGCTTGGAAGTGCAGATCATGCACTTATTGGCACGCTTGAACATACAAATGGCATGGCATCCCATGTCACTCGTGATAATAGTTAAACTATTATTTAGGTTTTTCGGTAAAGTCACGTAGATAGGTTCAAAGAAAATAACAAAAAAATTACAAAAAACTACGACGTTTCGATCACAACACAAGCGATCTTCATAAAAATTATGAAAATAACAAACTACGACGTTTCAATCACAACACAAGCGATCGTCATCATTTTGATGAAGATCGCTCGTAGTTTTTTGTTGGTTTTTTTGTTATTTTCTTTGAACCTATCTACGTGACTTTACCGAAAGATCCAAAGAATATGAATTCCTGCAGTCACAAAAGCTTTAAGTCAAGATTTAATAGTTAAAATGTAGAGGTACAGCTCTGTAATCGCTCACTCAGGCCTCCACTAGAGGTAACTCTAGAGGGTACTTGGTCTACTTTTCCACACTGACAAGACTTGTTGGAAGATGTAATAACGCACACATTACCCCTCCAAAAGGTTAACAGAGCTGCTCTACCTCAAATGTGATAACATTATTTGTATATGTTCCCAGCATGCAGTCTGCTCCATTCCCAAGGTGCCATTTCGTGGGGCGCCATGTAGTGATGCAGCGGGAAAACAAATCGCGTATAAACGCATTGTGAGGATGCTTAATGAGTCGCACACGGCGCCACAGTGGGACGACAAACAGAAAGCTCCATACTTCACATATAAGGTATTGTAATGCCTGGAAAGTTATGCGATCTGTTAAAAACACCTCACGCCTTGTTTTACTGTGGCGAGTTTTTTTTATTGCTATTTATCGTGACTGAATGGTTGTCGATTACTGTGGTAGTTGTGCTTTGGGGTAGGATTTTGATGTTTTAAAGGTTTTCTAGGAAAAATAAACAAGGACAAAAAATCATGTATACACGTGGATTCTGCAATGCTTTCCCACGCACACCAGCAGTTGCTGAATGAGGGAACAATAGTAGCTGCAGTCTACAATGGCAGCAGTCCAGTTCATTGAAACCTTATTTGACTTCAGATTCGCCTGATATACTTCAGGCTTTTTCAGGCTCAGTGGAGCTTGGTGTTGATGGGCAGCTTGTGTGTGATCCTGATATCAGAATCAGAATCAGAAAGGGTTTTATTCGCCATGAAAGTTCGCACAGACAAGGAATTTACTTTGGCAGGAAGGTGCATACATTCAACATATAGGAATCTTAAATAAGTGGTATACAAGTCTAACTATATATACAACCGCCGTTGCAATTTATGCTGTTTTTTCCCACAGAATCGCACAGGTGCAATCCACCAGCTGTGGTACGACGATCCCAAGAGCCTCGCAATCAAGGCCGCTTACGGGAGGTCACGTGGGCTCCGTGGCATTGGAATGTGGAATGGAGACCTCCTCGATTACTCCCAAGATCCATTATGCCAAAATCAAACGCAAGAAATGTGGGCAGTATTGTAAAATAAACTATTGTGATTTGAGATGAACACGATCATGGCAAGTTTTAGCTGCGTCTCAACGAGCCTATCATCAGCCAATGCCTATCATCATCACGACTATGTTAACCACCACCATTACTAACCTCACCATCAATATCATTGCTGGAACCTAGTCGGGTTCCTGCAATCACAATACGTAACAATTCTTACATTTAAATATGACTATCACAATATCAATCCCAATAATGTTATTGTATTGCATTTTGTTGGATTGTTTTGTATGTTGATGTACTTCTAGAAGGAATGAATATAATATTTGGTTCTTTCGGTAAAGTAACGTAGAATGAGAATAAAATAATAAAATAAAACAATAAAATTCTCACGACGTTTCGGCCACAACACAAGTGGCCTTCTTCAGGTGAAAGGAACAAACCAGTCGTGACGACAGAGCTACAATGAACGCTGCTAAGATTCGCAGCGTCTTTTAAGCTGGTTGAGAGAAGTGAGGCACCTTGACAAAGGGGTTTACATATCAAACGGGAGAATTTAGCATTGAAACAGTTGAGGGATTAGCGTGTGACTGGTCACAGAAATAGCTATGTTAAAGTCAAAGCCTACACATCCACAGAAGCACCTTGTACATGGACGCCAAAGGGGCTGCAACAACTCAACTATCATACAGTAAACCGATGTGAAAAAACCTAAGTCTAAATTACATCAATATAATAAATGTACTCAATATATTCTTCAATAAGCAGAGCTATTAACAGCAACTGGGTATACACTACACTGTATAATGAATACCATATAGTAAACAGATAAACTAAAATATAAACTACCTCAATGTTTTGATTTAAAGCTTTCGTGACTGCAGTAATTCATATTCTTAGTTTTTTCGGTAAAGTCACGTTGAAGAGAAACAACAAAATATATATAAAACAATAAAAAATTCTCACGACGTTTCGACCATAACTCAAACGGTCATCATCAGGTGTGTCGGTTTGCATAAATTTATTTTTAAAACGGCACATTTATTTATTTATAAAAAACGTTGGCGTCACGCGCAGCGATTGGCAGTTTGCCCAGGACTAGTCCATCTATTTTTTTTTTTAAAGAGGAGGGGGGAGACAACATACATTATAAAAAATTTCGTCTCCCCCCTCCTCTTTTCAAAAAAATAAATAGATGGACTAGTCCTGGGCAAACTGCCAATCGCTGCGAGTGACGCCAACGTTTTTTTATAAATAAATAAATGTGCCGTTTTAAAAATACATTTATGCAAACCGACACACCTGATGATGACCGTTTGAGTTATGGTCGAAACGTCGTGAGAATTTTTTATTGTTTTATATATATTTTGTTGTTTCTCTTCAACGTGACTTTACCGAAAAAACTAAGAATACCTCAATGTTATCAATAAACTCTATATTCTCCAATCAGCTGAGCTACCAACAATAAGTCGTTATATATCACCATGCTATATGGCGAAAAAATGGGTGGATTCTTACCCTCCACATCAGCACCACGGACCGCTAAGAGCCCCGTTCAGACGGACGAGTCCATCATGGTCGGAACAGAGGAGAGAAACAGCTGTGAGGCGCTGTTATAATCATGTTATAAACTATACCATTAACCGTGGTGTGAGAAGAATTAAGAGTCAATGCCAGCGAATGAGCTGCGGTCTGAAAGGTCACCATAAAATAATTAATTAAGAACCGAAATGGTTTAAAACATCTTTCCAATGATTACTAAGCCAGAATCCATCTTCTCGGTTGAAATTGTCTCTGTGCTTGTATATGTGGATAGCCTCACGAACGAATCTCTCATGGTAGCCGGTTGGCTTGCAAAGAACCTCCGTCTTGGAGAAGTCAATGTCATGTGAGCCCACTGACTTATAACAGTGATCTGCCACGGCGGAGGAGTTCGTTCTACCGTGTTTCAAGTCTGCTTTATGTTCGCGGATGCGGTCCGAGATATGTCGTTTGGTTTCTCCAATGTAGCTGAAATGCATGTGCACTGACGCCATCCAGACTGCCACTCTACGCCCGACCTTATGGAAGAGGTACTTGGATGACACTTTTGTCATCTGGCCACATGGCCAGCCTGCTCTAGACCAATTCTGGGACCACATCAATTCCATACACCCAGCCATCAGATTTACCATGAAGGTGGAAAAAGATGGCAAGCTACCGCTTTTGGATGTCTTAATTAAAAGGAGACCTGATGGCTCAATGAGCCACTCTGTCTACAGGAAAGCTACCCATACAGATGCTTACTTGAAACCGGATTCCCACCACCATCCATCCCAGAAGAACTCCCTCATCAAGACTCTATACCATAGAGCCCAATGGATTTTCGACCAGGAACACATTACCAGTGAACTCAAACACGTACACCAGGCTCTCAGGGCTAATGGTTACTCCGACTACACAATCCGCGAAGCCATCACTCCAGTCATGAAGAAGGATCCTCTTGTGGAGCCACTCAAAACCATCACCTTACCCTACATTGCAGGGGTCACTAAAAAGATCTCCAAAATCCTGAATAAACACAAGATCCAGGTCCGATTCAACACAGTACATAAAATCCGTGATCTGGTTCCATCTGTAAAAGATGCTGTTCCAGACATACAGTACCCTGGTGTCTACAAACTAAGTTGCATCTGTGGTAGTAGTTACATTGGAGAAACCAAACGACAGATCTCGGACCGCATCCGCGAACATAAAGCAGACTTGAAACACGGTAGAACGAACTCCTCCGCCGTGGCAGATCACTGTTATAATTCAGTGGGCTCACATGACATTGACTTCTCCAAGACGGAGGTTCTTTGCAAGCCAACCGGCTACCATGAGAGATTCGTTCATGAGGCTATCCACATATACAAGCACAGAGACAATTTCAACCGAGAAGATGGATTCTGGCTTAGTAACCATTGGAAAGATGTTTTAAACCATTTCGGTTCTTAATTAATTATTTTATGGTGACCTTCAGACCGCAGCTCTTTCGCTGGCATTGACTCTTAATACTTCTCACACCACGGTTAATGGTATAGTTTATAACATGATTATAACAGCGCCTCGCAGCTGTTTCTCTCCTCTGTTCCGACCATGTCCGTTTGAACAGGGCTCTTAGCGGTCCGTGGTGCTGATGTGTAGGGTAAGAATCCACCCTTTTTTTCGCCATATAGCATCGTGATATATAACGACTTATTGTTGGTAGCTCAGCTGATATATAGTGTAGTGTATACCCAGTTGATGTTAATAGCTCTGCTTATTGAAGAATATATTGAGTACATTTATTATATTGATGTAATTTAGACTTAGGTTTTTTCACATCGGTTTACTGTATGGTAGTTGAGTTGTTGCAGCCCCTTTGGCGTCCATGTACGAGGTGCCTCTGGATGTGTAGGCTTTGACTTTAACATAGCTATTTCTGTGACCAGTCACAAGCTAATACCTCAACTGTTTCAATGCTAAATTATCTCGTTTGATATGTAAACCCCTTTGTCAAGGTGCCTCACTTCTCTCAACCAGCTTAAAAGATGCTACGAATCTTAACAACGTTCATTGAAGCTCTGTCGTCCCGACAGTTCTGTTCCTTTCACCTGAAGAAGGCCACTTGTGTTGTGGCCGAAACGTCGTGAGAATTTTATTGTTTTATTTTATTATTTCATTCTCATTCTACGTGACTTTACCGAAAGAACCAAAGAAGATGAATCCTTGCAGTCACGAAAGCTTTAAATCTAATAAATATAAGTTAAAAGTTATGCATTCGCAGTTGACTCAACATAACACTGCCATAAATATTGTAAATGCAATTAATTACAATCCATAGATATCCCTGACAATGCACATTGGTGAGTAAATTGTCACTGACTCTAGAAAACGTTTCACAATGAAGAATAGCCAAAATAATGAGCAAGAGCCAAAATAATAAGCAATAGTAGCGCTTAAATTTCGATTTAAAGCTTTCGTGACTGCAATGATTCATCTTCTTTGGTTCTTTCGGTAAAGTCACGTAGAATGAGAATAAAATAATAAATTGATAAAATAAAATAACACAATAATATTCTCACGACGTTTCGGCCACAACACAAGCGGCCTTCATCAGGTGAAGGGGGCGAGACTGTCTGGTAGGACAGCGCTGGAGTGAGAGAGCCACGTTCAGATCACGGCTTTTAAGCTGTGTGAGAGGAACAAAGAGCCTTAGAGTCGCGGCATCTCTTCAGAAAGGTGAGAGACTCGATTAGTTGAGCCTTCTTATCCCGAAGTCTGTTGAATGATCTTAAGGATGTGTGGAATCCCTCCCCGTAGAGGCGGTTAAATTTCGATTTAAAGCTTTCGTGACTGCAATGATTCATCTTCTTTGGTTCTTTCGGTAAAGTCACGTAGAATGAGAATAAAATAATAAATTGATAAAATAAAATAACACAATAATATTCTCACGACGTTTCGGCCACAACACAAGCGGCCTTCATCAGGTGAAGGGGGCGAGACTGTCTGGTAGGACAGCGCTGGAGTGAGAGAGCCACGTTCAGATCACGGCTTTTAAGCTGTGTGAGAGGAACAAAGAGCCTTAGAGTCGCGGCATCTCTTCAGAAAGGTGAGAGACTCGATTAGTTGAGCCTTCTTATCCCGAAGTCTGTTGAATGATCTTAAGGATGTGTGGAATCCCTCCCCGTAGAGGCGGTTAAATTTCGATTTAAAGCTTTCGTGACTGCAATGATTCATCTTCTTTGGTTCTTTCGGTAAAGTCACGTAGAATGAGAATAAAATAATAAATTGATAAAATAAAATAACACAATAATATTCTCACGACGTTTCGGCCACAACACAAGCGGCCTTCATCAGGTGAAGGGGGCGAGACTGTCTGGTAGGACAGCGCTGGAGTGAGAGAGCCACGTTCAGATCACGGCTTTTAAGCTGTGTGAGAGGAACAAAGAGCCTTAGAGTCGCGGCATCTCTTCAGAAAGGTGAGAGACTCGATTAGTTGAGCCTTCTTATCCCGAAGTCTGTTGAATGATCTTAAGGATGTGTGGAATCCCTCCCCGTAGAGGCGGTTAAATTTCGATTTAAAGCTTTCGTGACTGCAATGATTCATCTTCTTTGGTTCTTTCGGTAAAGTCACGTAGAATGAGAATAAAATAATAAATTGATAAAATAAAATAACACAATAATATTCTCACGACGTTTCGGCCACAACACAAGCGGCCTTCATCAGGTGAAGGGGGCGAGACTGTCTGGTAGGACAGCGCTGGAGTGAGAGAGCCACGTTCAGATCACGGCTTTTAAGCTGTGTGAGAGGAACAAAGAGCCTTAGAGTCGCGGCATCTCTTCAGAAAGGTGAGAGACTCGATTAGTTGAGCCTTCTTATCCCGAAGTCTGTTGAATGATCTTAAGGATGTGTGGAATCCCTCCCCGTAGAGGCGGTTAAATTTCGATTTAAAGCTTTCGTGACTGCAATGATTCATCTTCTTTGGTTCTTTCGGTAAAGTCACGTAGAATGAGAATAAAATAATAAATTGATAAAATAAAATAACACAATAATATTCTCACGACGTTTCGGCCACAACACAAGCGGCCTTCATCAGGTGAAGGGGGCGAGACTGTCTGGTAGGACAGCGCTGGAGTGAGAGAGCCACGTTCAGATCACGGCTTTTAAGCTGTGTGAGAGGAACAAAGAGCCTTAGAGTCGCGGCATCTCTTCAGAAAGGTGAGAGACTCGATTAGTTGAGCCTTCTTATCCCGAAGTCTGTTGAATGATCTTAAGGATGTGTGGAATCCCTCCCCGTAGAGGCGGTTAAATTTCGATTTAAAGCTTTCGTGACTGCAATGATTCATCTTCTTTGGTTCTTTCGGTAAAGTCACGTAGAATGAGAATAAAATAATAAATTGATAAAATAAAATAACACAATAATATTCTCACGACGTTTCGGCCACAACACAAGCGGCCTTCATCAGGTGAAGGGGGCGAGACTGTCTGGTAGGACAGCGCTGGAGTGAGAGAGCCACGTTCAGATCACGGCTTTTAAGCTGTGTGAGAGGAACAAAGAGCCTTAGAGTCGCGGCATCTCTTCAGAAAGGTGAGAGACTCGATTAGTTGAGCCTTCTTATCCCGAAGTCTGTTGAATGATCTTAAGGATGTGTGGAATCCCTCCCCGTAGAGGCGGTTAAATTTCGATTTAAAGCTTTCGTGACTGCAATGATTCATCTTCTTTGGTTCTTTCGGTAAAGTCACGTAGAATGAGAATAAAATAATAAATTGATAAAATAAAATAACACAATAATATTCTCACGACGTTTCGGCCACAACACAAGCGGCCTTCATCAGGTGAAGGGGGCGAGACTGTCTGGTAGGACAGCGCTGGAGTGAGAGAGCCACGTTCAGATCACGGCTTTTAAGCTGTGTGAGAGGAACAAAGAGCCTTAGAGTCGCGGCATCTCTTCAGAAAGGTGAGAGACTCGATTAGTTGAGCCTTCTTATCCCGAAGTCTGTTGAATGATCTTAAGGATGTGTGGAATCCCTCCCCGTAGAGGCGGTTAAATTTCGATTTAAAGCTTTCGTGACTGCAATGATTCATCTTCTTTGGTTCTTTCGGTAAAGTCACGTAGAATGAGAATAAAATAATAAATTGATAAAATAAAATAACACAATAATATTCTCACGACGTTTCGGCCACAACACAAGCGGCCTTCATCAGGTGAAGGGGGCGAGACTGTCTGGTAGGACAGCGCTGGAGTGAGAGAGCCACGTTCAGATCACGGCTTTTAAGCTGTGTGAGAGGAACAAAGAGCCTTAGAGTCGCGGCATCTCTTCAGAAAGGTGAGAGACTCGATTAGTTGAGCCTTCTTATCCCGAAGTCTGTTGAATGATCTTAAGGATGTGTGGAATCCCTCCCCGTAGAGGCGGTTAAATTTCGATTTAAAGCTTTCGTGACTGCAATGATTCATCTTCTTTGGTTCTTTCGGTAAAGTCACGTAGAATGAGAATAAAATAATAAATTGATAAAATAAAATAACACAATAATATTCTCACGACGTTTCGGCCACAACACAAGCGGCCTTCATCAGGTGAAGGGGGCGAGACTGTCTGGTAGGACAGCGCTGGAGTGAGAGAGCCACGTTCAGATCACGGCTTTTAAGCTGTGTGAGAGGAACAAAGAGCCTTAGAGTCGCGGCATCTCTTCAGAAAGGTGAGAGACTCGATTAGTTGAGCCTTCTTATCCCGAAGTCTGTTGAATGATCTTAAGGATGTGTGGAATCCCTCCCCGTAGAGGCGGTTAAATTTCGATTTAAAGCTTTCGTGACTGCAATGATTCATCTTCTTTGGTTCTTTCGGTAAAGTCACGTAGAATGAGAATAAAATAATAAATTGATAAAATAAAATAACACAATAATATTCTCACGACGTTTCGGCCACAACACAAGCGGCCTTCATCAGGTGAAGGGGGCGAGACTGTCTGGTAGGACAGCGCTGGAGTGAGAGAGCCACGTTCAGATCACGGCTTTTAAGCTGTGTGAGAGGAACAAAGAGCCTTAGAGTCGCGGCATCTCTTCAGAAAGGTGAGAGACTCGATTAGTTGAGCCTTCTTATCCCGAAGTCTGTTGAATGATCTTAAGGATGTGTGGAATCCCTCCCCGTAGAGGCGGTTAAATTTCGATTTAAAGCTTTCGTGACTGCAATGATTCATCTTCTTTGGTTCTTTCGGTAAAGTCACGTAGAATGAGAATAAAATAATAAATTGATAAAATAAAATAACACAATAATATTCTCACGACGTTTCGGCCACAACACAAGCGGCCTTCATCAGGTGAAGGGGGCGAGACTGTCTGGTAGGACAGCGCTGGAGTGAGAGAGCCACGTTCAGATCACGGCTTTTAAGCTGTGTGAGAGGAACAAAGAGCCTTAGAGTCGCGGCATCTCTTCAGAAAGGTGAGAGACTCGATTAGTTGAGCCTTCTTATCCCGAAGTCTGTTGAATGATCTTAAGGATGTGTGGAATCCCTCCCCGTAGAGGCGGTTAAATTTCGATTTAAAGCTTTCGTGACTGCAATGATTCATCTTCTTTGGTTCTTTCGGTAAAGTCACGTAGAATGAGAATAAAATAATAAATTGATAAAATAAAATAACACAATAATATTCTCACGACGTTTCGGCCACAACACAAGCGGCCTTCATCAGGTGAAGGGGGCGAGACTGTCTGGTAGGACAGCGCTGGAGTGAGAGAGCCACGTTCAGATCACGGCTTTTAAGCTGTGTGAGAGGAACAAAGAGCCTTAGAGTCGCGGCATCTCTTCAGAAAGGTGAGAGACTCGATTAGTTGAGCCTTCTTATCCCGAAGTCTGTTGAATGATCTTAAGGATGTGTGGAATCCCTCCCCGTAGAGGCGGTTAAATTTCGATTTAAAGCTTTCGTGACTGCAATGATTCATCTTCTTTGGTTCTTTCGGTAAAGTCACGTAGAATGAGAATAAAATAATAAATTGATAAAATAAAATAACACAATAATATAATCGAAATTTAACCGCCTCTACGGGGAGGGATTCCACACATCCTTAAGATCATTCAACAGACTTCGGGATAAGAAGGCTCAACTAATCGAGTCTCTCACCTTTCTGAAGAGATGCCGCGACTCTAAGGCTCTTTGTTCCTCTCACACAGCTTAAAAGCCGTGATCTGAACGTGGCTCTCTCACTCCAGCGCTGTCCTACCAGACAGTCTCGCCCCCTTCACCTGATGAAGGCCGCTTGTGTTGTGGCCGAAACGTCGTGAGAATATTATTGTGTTATTTTATTTTATCAATTTATTATTTTATTCTCATTCTACGTGACTTTACCGAAAGAACCAAAGAAGATGAATCATTGCAGTCACGAAAGCTTTAAATCGAAATTTAACCGCCTCTACGGGGAGGGATTCCACACATCCTTAAGATCATTCAACAGACTTCGGGATAAGAAGGCTCAACTAATCGAGTCTCTCACCTTTCTGAAGAGATGCCGCGACTCTAAGGCTCTTTGTTCCTCTCACACAGCTTAAAAGCCGTGATCTGAACGTGGCTCTCTCACTCCAGCGCTGTCCTACCAGACAGTCTCGCCCCCTTCACCTGATGAAGGCCGCTTGTGTTGTGGCCGAAACGTCGTGAGAATATTATTGTGTTATTTTATTTTATCAATTTATTATTTTATTCTCATTCTACGTGACTTTACCGAAAGAACCAAAGAAGATGAATCATTGCAGTCACGAAAGCTTTAAATCGAAATTTAACCGCCTCTACGGGGAGGGATTCCACACATCCTTAAGATCATTCAACAGACTTCGGGATAAGAAGGCTCAACTAATCGAGTCTCTCACCTTTCTGAAGAGATGCCGCGACTCTAAGGCTCTTTGTTCCTCTCACACAGCTTAAAAGCCGTGATCTGAACGTGGCTCTCTCACTCCAGCGCTGTCCTACCAGACAGTCTCGCCCCCTTCACCTGATGAAGGCCGCTTGTGTTGTGGCCGAAACGTCGTGAGAATATTATTGTGTTATTTTATTTTATCAATTTATTATTTTATTCTCATTCTACGTGACTTTACCGAAAGAACCAAAGAAGATGAATCATTGCAGTCACGAAAGCTTTAAATCGAAATTTAACCGCCTCTACGGGGAGGGATTCCACACATCCTTAAGATCATTCAACAGACTTCGGGATAAGAAGGCTCAACTAATCGAGTCTCTCACCTTTCTGAAGAGATGCCGCGACTCTAAGGCTCTTTGTTCCTCTCACACAGCTTAAAAGCCGTGATCTGAACGTGGCTCTCTCACTCCAGCGCTGTCCTACCAGACAGTCTCGCCCCCTTCACCTGATGAAGGCCGCTTGTGTTGTGGCCGAAACGTCGTGAGAATATTATTGTGTTATTTTATTTTATCAATTTATTATTTTATTCTCATTCTACGTGACTTTACCGAAAGAACCAAAGAAGATGAATCATTGCAGTCACGAAAGCTTTAAATCGAAATTTAACCGCCTCTACGGGGAGGGATTCCACACATCCTTAAGATCATTCAACAGACTTCGGGATAAGAAGGCTCAACTAATCGAGTCTCTCACCTTTCTGAAGAGATGCCGCGACTCTAAGGCTCTTTGTTCCTCTCACACAGCTTAAAAGCCGTGATCTGAACGTGGCTCTCTCACTCCAGCGCTGTCCTACCAGACAGTCTCGCCCCCTTCACCTGATGAAGGCCGCTTGTGTTGTGGCCGAAACGTCGTGAGAATATTATTGTGTTATTTTATTTTATCAATTTATTATTTTATTCTCATTCTACGTGACTTTACCGAAAGAACCAAAGAAGATGAATCATTGCAGTCACGAAAGCTTTAAATCGAAATTTAACCGCCTCTACGGGGAGGGATTCCACACATCCTTAAGATCATTCAACAGACTTCGGGATAAGAAGGCTCAACTAATCGAGTCTCTCACCTTTCTGAAGAGATGCCGCGACTCTAAGGCTCTTTGTTCCTCTCACACAGCTTAAAAGCCGTGATCTGAACGTGGCTCTCTCACTCCAGCGCTGTCCTACCAGACAGTCTCGCCCCCTTCACCTGATGAAGGCCGCTTGTGTTGTGGCCGAAACGTCGTGAGAATATTATTGTGTTATTTTATTTTATCAATTTATTATTTTATTCTCATTCTACGTGACTTTACCGAAAGAACCAAAGAAGATGAATCATTGCAGTCACGAAAGCTTTAAATCGAAATTTAACCGCCTCTACGGGGAGGGATTCCACACATCCTTAAGATCATTCAACAGACTTCGGGATAAGAAGGCTCAACTAATCGAGTCTCTCACCTTTCTGAAGAGATGCCGCGACTCTAAGGCTCTTTGTTCCTCTCACACAGCTTAAAAGCCGTGATCTGAACGTGGCTCTCTCACTCCAGCGCTGTCCTACCAGACAGTCTCGCCCCCTTCACCTGATGAAGGCCGCTTGTGTTGTGGCCGAAACGTCGTGAGAATATTATTGTGTTATTTTATTTTATCAATTTATTATTTTATTCTCATTCTACGTGACTTTACCGAAAGAACCAAAGAAGATGAATCATTGCAGTCACGAAAGCTTTAAATCGAAATTTAACCGCCTCTACGGGGAGGGATTCCACACATCCTTAAGATCATTCAACAGACTTCGGGATAAGAAGGCTCAACTAATCGAGTCTCTCACCTTTCTGAAGAGATGCCGCGACTCTAAGGCTCTTTGTTCCTCTCACACAGCTTAAAAGCCGTGATCTGAACGTGGCTCTCTCACTCCAGCGCTGTCCTACCAGACAGTCTCGCCCCCTTCACCTGATGAAGGCCGCTTGTGTTGTGGCCGAAACGTCGTGAGAATATTATTGTGTTATTTTATTTTATCAATTTATTATTTTATTCTCATTCTACGTGACTTTACCGAAAGAACCAAAGAAAATAGTAGCGCTTGCTTATATGTACACAATACAGTAAGCAGGCGTTGTGAAAAATATAAGTAATAAGAGCAGACGATACGTCTCCACGTATTTGAATAAAAACGTATATTTCATATCGCCCATCAGCTACATGGCCTCCTGAGAGTGACATAACCCCAGCAGCACTGGTTCAACACAAGAAAACTGGGCCAATTTTGACGTTCAGTGTTTTATCATCAATTAGGGTTTGCGAGATCCAAATGTTAATTTTTGTTTTAATGTGGAAAAGATTCTTCACGTCGCTCATGATATTGTGTTATGTATTATATAGTTTTTCGTCGACTTGGACATTTAAATGATCCTTGACATTTAGCAGCTCACCAGCACTGATTCAAGCAAGACTGCTGATGAGACTGTAGAAACCGGTCAATAGTTAGCTTGTACTATGCACTCCAAAGAAGTCCCGTGACACGTGCCCCGTCGGTTCACATGTGCTCGGGAAGGTGATACGTGATCTGTGTATCAACGTGGGGCACCATGTGGTGGTGTCACGTGACCCGTGTAATAATTGAGCGCGAAAGCGGCGGTGGCACGTGACCCCTGGGTTTCCGGAGGGTGCGAGGTGGTGGTGACACGTGACCTGTGTGGGAATTGGGCGCGAGGCGGCAGTGGGTTCACGTGAGGTGGTGGTGGGTTCACGTGAGGTGGTGGTGGGTTCACGTGAGGCGTGAGGTGGTGGTGGGTTCACGTGAGGTGGTGGTGGGTTCACGTGAGGTGCGAGGTGGTGGTGGGTTCACGTGAGGTGGTGGTGGGTTCACGTGAGGCGCGAGGTGGTGGTGGGTTCACGTGAGGCGCGAGGTGGTGGTGGGTTCACGTGAGGTGGTGGTGGGTTCACGTGAGGTGGTGGTGGGTTCACGTGAGGCGCGAGGCGGCAGTGGGTTCACGTGAGGTGGTGGTGGGTTCACGTGAGGCGCGAGGTGGTGGTGGGTTCACGTGAGGCACGAGGTGGTGGTGGGTTCACGTGAGGTGGTGGTGGGTTCACGTGAGGTGGTGGTGGGTTCACGTGAGGCGCGAGGTGGTGGTGGGTTCACGTGAGGTGGTGGTGGGTTCACGTGAGGTGCGAGGTGGTGGGTTCACGTGAGGTGGTGGTGGGTTCACGTGCGGCGCGAGGTGGTGGTGGGTTCACGTGAGGTGGTGGTGGGTTCACGTGAGGCGCGAGGCGGCAGTGGGTTCACGTGAGGTGGTGGTGGGTTCACGTGAGGCGCGAGGTGGTGGTGGGTTCACGTGAGGTGGTGGTGGGTTCACGCGAGGTGGTGGGTTCACGTGAGGCGCGAGGTGGTGGTGGATTCACGTGAGGTGGGTTCACGTGAGGTGGGTTCACGTGAGGCGCGAGGTGGTGGTGGGTTCACGTGAGGTGGGTTCACGTGAGGCGCGAGGTGGTGGTACGTGACCCCCGTGTCTTTGCGATGCCACGTTTCCTCGCAGCGGACTGCTATCTCGCGGTAACCATAGCAACATCCGCACAGCAACATCACTCGTATATCAAAGTAACATTACTCACATCACCACACAAACATCGCTTACGTCGCAGTACACATCACCCACAGGAACATCACGCACGTCATAGCAACATCACTTACATTACAGTAACAACACTCAGGCCATCAGTAACTCCGTCACCTCAGAAACATCGCATTACAATAACAGTATCACAGACTTCCATTACCTCAGCTACGTCCTCGCAGCAAAATCACAGACCACAATTCCAAAGGCCGTCGATATTATGCTCGATAATAAAATTGATATTCGGTCCTACCTTGCAATTCAATCATCTTGCTTTTCAGTGGCAGATACATTTTAAAGGAATGTTTTAACACGAAGGATCGAATTGCTACATTAGGTTGTAATGATTGTTGTTAAATTTACCGGTGAGCTTAACAATTGGTGCATTAAACGCTTGTAAGCGTGTTAATTCAATTTGTTTGGCTATGTCGGGTGGCGGAGGGTCTTGCGACACAAATTACTTAAATACTACGTGAATACACTGAATAGTTTATTCTCTTTCTACAGGTTGGAACAGAAGAAAAAATATGTTTTAATAGACTCAAAGTTTCAGTTCCGTACCTTGAAGGATTAAAATTTATTTCGAAAAACACAATACATGCGCACATCACTTGTGAAACCCCATGGACGCAATGTAAGTTTAATCATAAATTGTTGTGTACATACTTTGTTTTTTTATTTAAAGCTTTCGTGACTGCAGTAATTCATATTCTTAGCTCTTTCGGTAAAGTCACGTTGAAGGGAAACAATAAAATATATTAAAACAATAAAAAAATTCTCACGACGTTTCGACCATAACATAAACGGTCATCATCAGGTGTGAAAAACCAACGGCAAGAAACATTTGTTTCCCTTCAACGTGACTTTACCGAAAGAGCTAAGAATATGAATATACTTTGGGTTGTTACATAGTTTATTGCGCTACCGATAACTGCATGTGAAAAACCCAGGAGAACCGGTTACCATTAGCCGTACATGTAGAAATGAACCTTAAGGCGGCACCCCGGCTCTCGAACAATGTCCGTGATGCAGTCGTGTTTAGTCTCTGTTGAAGGTCGGCGATGCGGAAATCGACTCCTCTCTACGAGTTGTACACGATGCACTATTCAAAGTTTAGTTCTTCTAAAACTGATTCTTTTATGCTAATGTTTGGCGTTTCGACATCGCGGAGTAACACTGATTTCGGACTCATTGTTACCCCAGTCCGTGGAGTTAAGTACACCCCTGGAAAAAAAAGTGTCCCAGAAATAAAATATTTAATTGCCTCGGCCATTTTGTATTATTTGGTACCCCGGGGTTCCGCCATAAGGCTCAAATGTCGAGAGCAATAAAATAACATTTTCTGAAGCTTCTTTACTGAGAAACGAAGGAAGCAGCCGTGGTTTAATGGGTCGCCACGCGGTTTGTAGCGGCGAACAATGGTCAATTAAGCCCCCAACCTGCTCGTCCACCCATCAGAATAAACGAGTAGAGCACAGTGTGGGTACACTCACCTCTGCCCAGAGGTCTGATTCGTGTATAACAAATACAAAGTCGTCACGCAGTTTGTACTTCCACGCGTGCCAATCTGCATTCATTATCATTCCACGGGATATGATAATTGGTTCCTGACTTTCGGAACAGGTAAGAGATTTTGAAAGCGGTTAGCAGTTCGATCTTAACCTTAGTAAATACGTGGATGTTGATACACAACTCGTGCCTCCGATTAGCACGGGTGGCTACGTGCGGTGACAAATAATTTCATCATACAAATCTTAGATGTGTAACTGCTTATTGATTCATTGCTTAGTATTGCATTTTATCATGATACAAGTATGAAATAGCATGGTTAAGAATTGATTATTGACTGATACTGTATATCCAAAGTGAATTCACGATAAGGTGTTCAAAGTGAATAAGACATTCAAAGTGAATTCGTCATTGAAGTGGTGCTCATGTATAGTTTACCACCCTGATCCAGTGATGGAAAGGCCACATTCCAAAAGCAATTCGACAACCATTCTCAATTCCTCAACAAAATGGCACCAATTTTATCAAGCCGAGAGAGATGATGGGCTATGTTAACGCCAACCTTCTGGTTGCGAGCCGCTCGCTCGACTGCTGAGCCACCTGGCCGAATAAATGCTCAGCTACTACTGTTACACTGAGGCTAATTAATTTAACAAGGACATGTCTTGAAGAGGTAAACTCGGCCACAGCTTTAACACAGGGAAATCTGGGCATGTTAGTATATCTGTGGGCACAATTAAAGTAGTGGTACCAGTTGCTGAAATTGGAAGACTTATTCACTAATTGATTTGAAGCTTTCGTGACTGCAGAAATCCATACTCTTTGGTTCTTTCGGTAAAATCACGTAGGTAGAAAAATAATAGATCACGACGTTTCGATCGCAAACAAGCAATCGTCATCAGGTGGGACAACCACAGCAAGAAAAAAACTGCTTAAGTAGGCGAGAGATCTGCCGTGGCACGAGGTTATATAGGCCTCGGCAATAGGGGGGGGGGGAGAGATAAGTGGGGGGGGGGAGGTGGGGCAGAAAGTGACCCGGGTGCTGCTGCGGGGTCTACTTTCTGCCCCACCTCTTTCCCCCCCCACTTCTCTCTCCCCCCCTACTGCTGAGTCCTATATAACCTCGTGCCACGGCAGATCTCTCGCCTACTTCAGCAGTTTTTCTTGCTGTGGTTGTCCCACGTGATGACGATTGCTTGTGTTGCAATCGAAATGTCGTTATTTATTTTTCTAACTACGTGACTTTGCCGAAAGAACCAAAGAGTATTCACTAATTGTTTACACGTAAATGAAATAACTCCATCCGCGGATTCTTTCTGTTCATGATACAGAATTAAAATATTACAGACCCATTCGCCTCTTATTGTACGTACATGAATTGTACTGAAAATAATTGGGAAGAAAATTACGTGGATAGTGGTTATTCAAATGTAGCTGTTTGAAAAATGTCAGAGGCGTTAGCTGCACCCTCTTTATGCACCCCAAGTGTTTGCTTGTTCACTTAAGTTTCCCGTTCACTGAGTAATCAAGTGTGAACCCGTAATATTAAAGTGACAGCAAGTTGATTAAAGCTCCGTGTTTTTTCAAGGGAAACCGCTATCACTGGAAAATGAAGTCATACACTGGGCAGGGCAAAAGAGCCACAGCAATATAGAAGAGTTCCTGTTCAAGGAGTAAGTGTTGCACATTATTTATTCATCGCTCTAACTATGATATGTTATTTACTGTTAAGTGAAGGCCTGATTTTCACATTGCCTGTGCTGCAACATCCCAAAGTGATAATATATGTGCACCTTGACTGTAATTGTTTTTGTAAAACTGCAATGTTTCCACAATAGACAATGGCATTTGCATCCATCCTTCTAGAATATTGATCCCTCTGACTGGTAGAGATTCCAGTCGAAAAGCATTGCATTCACTGCACCCCTGTCTCTCCAAGCAAGTTCTGCCCATCCTTGTGACTTCGGGTTTGCCTCTGCATATCACAAGAAGTGGGGCTTAGCTCAGTTCTGAACTTTGTGACTTAATTGTTCCTTTCTCCTATCAGTTAACTCACTGCGTGAATTGATTTCATTGAGTGTAAAGGGAAGTTAATTTGTGTAGAATCTTTCATGGGGTAATTGATGATTGAGACATTTTCTGTGAGTCTGCAGCAAGGAGTGGAACAATTTATTTAAGGGTAAGAAGGTGGGTGTTAATCCACCGTGCAAGCGCAAAGTACATTACATACAATAATACACCCTAAGCAAACGAAGCAAGAGACCATTGCACATTATTTGTCAAATATATTTTAATTCCTAATGTAATAATTTTGTTTAAGGTAATGTGTACGTTAATATTGTCTTTAAAATATGGATATTGAATGTAACCAGGCATTTTTATGTAAAAATTAAATGACAAGCCTTTTGTGTTTAGTTCTTCCCCCGCATCTCCGAATATTATGCTTGGCTACGTACGGTGTCAAAGAAGTTCTAAATACATAATCTTAATTTCCTGCCAATGTTGACGATCAGATCAAATACATTTTAATTCATTTTTTTCATTCGTTTTTTAGGTGTTTTTTTGGAGATGTTTTCTTGTTCATGTTTTTGTTTGTTGCGGTTGCACCCGATTCAAGAGCCGAATGGCTCACAGGGGTATACCAAATAAATTAAACTGAAAAAATCCAACTCCTTTAGCCATGATGACATCTTGATCTTGATCAATACATAATACAAAGTTATGGCACACTTAGATGGCAATAATTAGAATATCATGAACATTTATTTAGTATCTTATTGTGATATATGACATTGCGACAAACCTAAAATGTATAGGGCAGTTCCACATTCATTTGACAATAAGCAGATCACAATTGGTTAGTATTTTATGTATCTGTTGCTTGAGATGATTCAAGTTTGTTTTGTTTAACCAAGTGAGAACTTATATGACAAGGATAACTTTGTCTGATTTGCAAGAGTGACCTGGGTCATCAAAATTACAAAATCTATATCATACATACATACAAACAAGCAAATATAAATCAGAGTAAAAACAACTTAAATACAAATTAGAGCAAGATAAAATGTGTTACAAAATAGTGCATGAACATGATAATAAATTAAATACAATTTCATGAACAAAAGTTGGCTTGGATGCATTTAAATACCATTCATGGTGAATTAATTTGTCAAATTAAGTTACGTAAAGTTACAGAAACATCAAAAGAATATAGTGCAATCCCCAACTATGTTTCACCGTCTCTGAGGTCTCTTTTTAACTGCCATGAAGAAGGGCCATTCCCCAAAACGTCCCTTTATATATTTTTCAGGCCGCACACAATTATTGACAAACGTGTTGAATGTGTTTATTTGTACTTGTGTACTGCTGCCAGCGCAGTTTCACCGAATAATTAGTTTAAAATAGATTTAGGGTGATTATTGCACACGTGTGTAAATAGACAATCATATGTTAAATAACATATTCAGTAATAAACTGATTTAATACTCATTCGTTGTAATCTAATTTTGCATGGTGATTTTCTCCAGGTGTAGCTCAAACCCGTTATCTGAGGTGGACATACGAGAAAAAGACTTACATGATCCTAAAGAACATATTTACAAACCAGGAGAATATTCAATAACTGGTGGCCTCAAGTGGAGTAACTACACCGAAATAGGTAATTTCAGAGATCAAAATGCTTTATAAAAGATATTTTAGTATCAACTAAGTTACCACTCATTATGTAATGTTATAAAATGTGGTATAAGTGTAGTGGAGTAGTGGGTGACGCACGTCACGCTTGCCCTCGGAGAGAGTGACGTCGCAGAGTGTGACGTCAGGCGGACCCTGGGGGGACGGTGACGTCATGCCCCAGGGGGGTATTTAAATGGGGACCCGGGATGTAAGCGGGGTTCGTCAGGGGTAGGAGTGGGGACTCAGGGGAGTTGATCCTCACCCGAGGCTAGGGGAGGCTACTCTGCCCGACCGGCTGAGGTTGGGGTAGTCCCGGCCCGGGGCAGGGAGGAAAGCCGAGTTAGCCGGGGTTGTAGGGATCACGGTACCCTGTCCCCTGGGGAGTTATCGGCTAGGGGGGTGGGTTGGCGTAAGCCCTTAACACACTTGGCGTAAGCCCTTAACACACTTGGCGTAAGCCCTTAACACACTTGGCGTAAGCCCTTAACGTGGCGTGCACCCCTAACCGCAAACTGCTTCGGAGTCGTGGATTGCGCCGCAACATAAGGATGACAATTTATATACCAATTAATGTTTTTTGGATTTTAGGAAATGTGTAAGCACGTAATGTTTATTAAGAAACCCAAAGAGATATTGTATCACACGACACAAAACAATCATGAGCATAAATTTGGAGCCCTCGTGAAATAAATAAGCAGACAATATGCCTTTTCTCATGTGTCCCTCTACATAAAAAAGTATATCTTTTACACAACCCTTTAGTCGCACAGCCTTCTGGGAATGTATATTAGCTGAAATATTATTTGGGTCTTTCGGTTGTCACGTAGATAGGTTCAAAGAAAATAACAAATCGATCGCAACACCACTTGTGTTGCGATCGAAACGTCATAGTTTTTTGTTATTTTCTTTGAACCTATCAACTTGACTTTACCGAAAAACCCAAATAATATTAATTCCTGCAGTCACGAAAGCTTCGAATCGAGTTTAAACCATCTCTACGGGGAGGGTTTTGCCCTGCTTGTTTGTTTCAGACTTCTAATTTATCAATCTTTGGAAGAACGTAATCAACCAGGCTATGCGTTAACTGTGTGCTAACCGACTCTCTGTGTTGCGTTGTATTACACTTCCTAATTTTAATATATTTGCTTGTTACCGTGCTTGTTTATGGGCCCATTCTCTCCTCTGGCCGCTATGGGGGCAGTAATTCCACATAACGCTCTGTGCTTGTTTGTTTAGAAATCCAGTGTCCAGCTCGTCCGTCCCCCTATGGGCAGGAATTCCAGACAACTCCCCCTCTGTATTCTTAGTTTTTTCGGTAAAGTCACGTTTTATATATATTTTGTTATTTTGTTGTTTCTCTTCAACGTGACTTTACCGAAAAAACTAAGAATATGAATTACTGCAGTCACGAAAGCTTTAAATCAAAATTTAACTCCCCCTCTGCCCCACCCCCCTCTCTATTTAAGGCCTTGACACAGAGACGATGTCTTTCTGTGTGCCTATATGTGTCTCTCTGTTTGTCTCTGTGCGAGTCTCTCTTTGCTTGTGTGTCTGTCTGTGTCTCCGTGTCTATGTTTTGTCTCTCTCTAAAATGTAGCAATCTTTGGAAGAACGTAATCAACCAGGTGGGGTGTTGACTGTTTTGTTGGCTAACTCTCTGTGTTGTATTGCATTATATTTCCAAGTTTACTATGTTTTCTCATTCATTTGGACCTGATGATGGTTGCTTGTGTTGCAATCGAAACGTCGTATTCGATTATTATTTTATTTAATTTCTTTATACGTGACTTTACCGAAATTACCAAAGAGTTATCCATTGTTTATAAGGAAGGACTGGAAGGATGTTTAGCCAATGGGATGTGTCAAAATACTTTTGTTTATACTGTAATGTGGAGTGACAGATATGAGAAGAAAGCATATTTTTTGCAATTTGTATTATATTCTGTGAAACCTTTTCAATTCGCTGCTGATAAAAAAAACAAATACAGCATGCATGTCTTTTCACGTTTGGATGTGGCTGTTAATGGGGTGTAATGGAATGGCCAGAGGAGTATTGTGATGCAGGTTATTTTTCCCCCCCAAACGTTCCACTTCTGTTTATGGCAATAACCCATCTTAATTATATGGTAATGTATGTATGTAATGTCTAATTTCTTTACTCAGAAGATTGTCTTCTTGAGGAAATGTTGTCCATCAGCGCTGTAAGAGTGGTGATAAACAGCCACCTTATCACACCGAAGCTCATTGGATGCCTTAAGCCATATGCACTCAGTGATCCATTGCTTGGATTCTGTGCATCATTTTATAGTGGAAAAAAGTACATCAGGTTAGTTTATACTTATTTTAATTCTCTATGGAATGGACTATTTCGTAGATTGTGTAAAGTTCTTGATGTCTTTTTGGAAATGTGGAGTTAAAGATATGTTATACAGCGCAACTGCAATAACCTGTGCAGTAGGATGATTGATATAGCATGTTGCACATATTTCAGTGAAGAAATTGACGATTATGTCTGTAAAAGTTGATGGTTCTAATCAATTTCAATAACTGCGATAGTGTGACCGGTTTAAATGGTTGGGGCAACTGTTAATGTAGATGTTGTTTTTTTTCTTATTGGTTCTTTCGGTAAAGGCATGTAGAATGGAAATAAAATAATACAAATAAAACATAGTAAAATTAAATTCGCACGACGTTTCGGCCACAACACAAGTAGCCTTCTTCAGGTGAAGGAACAGAACTGTCGGGACGACAGCGCTTCAATGAACGCTGCTAAGATTCGCAGCGTCTTTTAAGCTAGGTGGGAGAAGTAAAGCGCCTTGACAAAGGAGTTTACATATCAAACAGGAGAATTTAGCATTGAAATAGCTGTGTTAAAGTGTTGGATCAACAGGGTGTTAAAGTCAGAAATTAGCATGTAACTGGGAGATTAGCATGACGTTAATGTGAGGGATTAGCATGTGACTGGTCACGGAAATAGCTATGTTAAAGTCAAAGTTTACATATCAACAGAGGCATTTAGTATGTGGACGCTAAAGGGCTGCAACTACCCAACTATCATACAATAAACCGACGTGAAAAAACTAAGTATAAACTACATCAATATAATAAATGTACTCAATATATTCTTCAATAAGTTGATCTATTAACATAAATTAACTGGGTATACACTACACTATATAATGAATACCATATAGTAAACTAATAAAAAAATAAAATATAAACTACATCAATGTTATCAATAAACTCTATATACTCTCCAATCAGCTTAGCTATTAACAATAAGTCTTTATACATTACAATGCCATATGGCGAAAAAATGGGTGGTGGTTTTTTCTTTTCAACGTTAGCACCATGGAAAGCGACGAGCTTTGTTCAGACGGACGAGTCCATCTATGTTCGGAACGGAGGAGGGGGGAGAGAGAGAAACAGCCACGATGCGCTGCTTTGTCCTGTGTTGCGTTACAAACTATGTTATAAACTAGACTACTATACATTGAAGAAGGCTACTTGTGTTGTGGCCGAAACGTCTGAGAATTTTATTTTGTTTTATTTTTATTGCTTTGTTTCCATTCTACGTGACTTTACCGAAAGAACCAAGATAGATATTGTTTGTTTAATTATTAGTGCACAGTGATTAGCCATGTTTGTTGATTTGTTGAGACCTTACCTTGTTTGACTAAACCTTTTTACAGAGAGGAATATACATTTCACGAGCCACTTGATTATAACAAGGCAGAGATATACAGCCTTTATAATCCAAGCAGTGAAAATAATATTAAACATATATTTTCTCATTTTGAGGTACGTACTCCTGACATTCTAAGCAGTGCACTGCATTACTGTCCAAGTAACTCAGCAGTAGAGCGAGCGGCTCGCAATCGGAAGGTTACACGTTTATATTCTGGTTTCAGCAGTGGTTGTCCTATGGATAGCCTCATATCTGCCATAGGAATGTGGATTTTCCAATACTAGTTTGGGGCTTTAAACAGGCCATAAGCACCACCTTAAGGCTTATTTTAGCAGAAAATAATTTTATCTTTGACTCGTATTATAATTCCCACTTGCAGGCCAATACTGAGTCACCTTGGACTGTACAGGCATAGCTGGCAATGGGGATCTCCTCCGAATTATTAAAATGAGATGCGATTGATGTAAGGGGCACTTAAGTGCCCTGTAAATGCACATATTCTAAATTGTTTATTCAAAGGAAAATTATTATTTCTAGCTGTGTAACAAGTATGGAAAAAAGTATAAAAAACGTGTTACTAAATATATAAATCATCAGGTACATAAATATTGCAATGTTTAATATTTTTTTTACATTTTAGCTGGAATACACCCAAACAGTTACAAGAAAACCACTCCGTTATATCCTAAGTGAACTACAAATGTGTACACCATTACAAAAACCATCAGTTCTGGCAGAAACATCTCAGAACGTTAATCAAGGTGAGATATTTGACATTCCTGTCAGTGTTACTTAACTCGTATGTACACAGTGTAACACAATTTTTGTTCCTCGGTAGTAAGTGTTATTTCCTAATTGCCTTTGCCTATAAAGTATAGAAAATGGCTATTACTCTTTGGTTCTTTCAGTAAAGTCACGTAAAAAGAAAATATATTAAATAATAGAGTATGCCGTTTCAATTGCAACACAAGCAACTGTCATAAGGTAGAACTAAATTTTAGAGAGAGACAAAACACAGTCACGGAGACACCTGATGACGGTTGCTTGTGTTGCAATCGAAACGTCGTACTCTATTATTTAATTTATTTATTTTCTACGTGACTTTACCGAAAGAACTAAAGAGTAATTCCTGCCATCACGAAAGCTTCAAATCAAGTTAAAATGGCTATTATTCCCCACAAACTTTGCTTTTGTGACCAGGACAGTGATATTTAGAAATTTACCTATTTTCAATGAGAAAAGAGGCAAATTTGTGTCTTTCGTTCAGATAAAGTCAGAAAAAATAACATATGAATCAAAATTAACATGTATTTATACTAAAGTAATACAACAATTACGACAAAAGATTTATAAGTGAGTAGTTTTTCGAGATTTACGATTATAGTGTAAATCACTTTCACGAATCAGCCCAAATGTAGTCTCCCATCACGTTCTCGTTATACTGTCCTTGGTAGCGGCGTTCAAAGTCCAGTATATTCTGGTGGAAGCGCTCGCCTTGCTCCTCCGAGTACGCTGCCATGTTCTCCTTGGATTTATCAAGATGAGCATCAAGGATATGGACTTTGAGGGACATCCTACAGCCCATTGTGCTGTAGTTCTTCACCAGTGTCTCAACCAGCTCCACATCGTTTTCGACCTTGTGATTGCCCAGGAAGCCGCGAACCACTGCGACAAAGCTGTTCCAAGCCGCTTTTTCCTTACTAGTGAGCTTTTTGGGGAATTCATTGCACTCCAGGATCTTCTTTATCTGTGGTCCGATGAAGACACCGGCTTTGACCTTTGCCTCAGACAGCTCAAGGAAGAAGTCTTGAAGGTACTTGAAGGCTCCTTATCTACAGCTCTGACAAATTGTTTCATAAGGCCGAATTTTACGTGCAGTGGTGGCATCAGCACCTTCCGGGGGTCCACCAGTGGCTCCCACTTGACGTTCCTCCCCACAGAGAACTCAGTCCGCTGTGGCCAGTCCCGCCTGTGGTAGTGCGTCTTGGTGTCCCTGCTGACCCAATGGCAAAGATAGCAGGGAAACTTGGTAAACCCGCCTTGGAGATCCATCAGGAATGCCACCATTTTGAAGTCTCCGATGACCTCCCAGCCATGGTCATTATGCTTCAAGGCATCCAGCAAGGTGTTGATGTTGTTGTAATCCTCTTTGAGGTGCACCGAATGAGCCAGGGGAAGAGACGGGTACTTGTTACCATTATGGAGCAGCACGGCTTTGAGGCTCCTGAATGAGCTGTCAATGAAGAGGCATAACTCATTCAGGTTCCAGGCGATTCTGATTACCTCGAACAGACCAGTCACATTGTGGTAGATGCAGAGCCCATCTTGACGGGTGAAGAAGCTGCAAAAAGGTTGGTGACGCTTCCTCTCATCTGCGACTTGCACACTTTTATCAAACAAGTTCCACTGCATCAGCCTAGATGTCAAAAGCTCGGCATTGGACTTGGTGAGTCCAATATCTCTGATCAAGTCATTGAGGTCTTTTTGGTTGGGGTAGTATGGGTTTCTCTCCTCAGCTCCACTGAAATTGTCATCTAGATCTACAACGTATTCCTCGCTCTCTGACTTGCTGCTCTTTTCTAAAGACGGCTGCTTTCTCTCTGGAGGAGTGGGTACGGGGAGCTCATGGCAGTGTGGCACCGGGGCGATGGATGAAGGAAGGTCCAAATACGTGATAGCAGGTGCATTTTTGCCAGTTCGACGATTGGAAGGGTCCACCATGCAGAAGTAGCAGTTGCTTGAGTAGTCAGTGGGTTCCTGGCAAATTCTTGGGATAGCAAACTTCATGGCTCTCTTTTCCCCTCTGTACCATCCTACAAAAATACATTTATTTCACCCATGACTAATGTGTAAGAGATTCTCGCAACATTTTTCATATATGATATATTTTTTCAATAACATTTAAAACTGCAAAACATTTTAAAATTAAATACTTTTACAATTTTAAAATTTTTAACAAAATTTCTAACATAACATTCTGAGCAACAATTTGTCCATCTTACCTTCCAGAGTTTTTTTTGCATTACTCACAGGTGAAATGAGGTGCCCAGTGTTTGTCTTTATCCCCGACAGGCATGCCGAAATATGCCTTGTAGGCCTTACACATCTTAGCAAATGCTTCCAGAGTACTTTTTCGCTCTTGTCTTGATAAATTGGCCGCAGACAACGCAAAATGCGTCTGCCGGTTGCTTGCAGCCTCTTGATGCCATATCAGAAAAATGCAGATATGTATCCATTTCGGGAGCTGGAACTAAACTAAACTGGTGGGATTTTTATTTAAAGCTTTCGTGACTGCAGGGATTCATATTCTTGGTTCCTTTGGTAAATTCACGTAGAAGGGAAACAATAAAATAATATATATAAAATAAATATAAAACATGACTTTACCAAAAGAACCAAGAATATGAACTGGTGTGCTTAAGGCCCCTGTATTTATACTACTATTTATATTACTCGAAAGGTCTATAATGTTTTAGAAGTTACTCCAAGTTTACTCAGCACTGAATCTATCTGGAATGTTCTGAAAAATAGGTACATTTCAAAATATCACTGTCCTGGTCACAAAAGCAATTTTCTGTGGGGAATAATAGCCCTTTTCTGTACTTTTGAGGCATAATCAATTAGGAAATAACACTTACTACCCAGGAACCAAAAAAATTGTTGCACAGTATGATGTCTTTCTGTTTGCACACTCTTTTTTATTTCCTCTGTAATACGGTTGTATTTGATAAATTCTATTTGCTTCATTGTTGTACTTGTCTGGACTTTACTACTTTATAATTTTGTGACCCAGGACATTCTTGCAAATGAGACCATGCTTGTCTTGAGTTCTCACCTGATTAAACAAACTTAAAACAAAATACTATTTGGTTCTTTCGGTAAAGTCACGTAGGTAGAAAAATAAAATAAAAATTTCTACCTACGTGACTTTACCGAAAGAACCAAAGAGTATGGATTCCTGCAGTCACGAAAGCTTCAAATCAAGATTTAACATGAAGCCGAAAACTTTTTTTGCATGCATTCCTACTGTAGAAGTTGTAAGAGTTTAATTACTTTTATGTGTACTCTGCACATTCAGCATTCATTCACTATCCTGCTCTAGGGCCAGATTTATACTGCAATTAAAATATATGCTTGACCCAAATTATGCATTCCACCAAATAATCTATAATTGCTTTTGATTTTGCACTTCATATGTGGATTTTATGCCAATTATATGATTTTTTTACGCTTTCCAACTAAGGTTGAAAATGTTAAAGCATTATCTGTGTCCTTTTGTCTGTAACAGGGGGAGTATGTTAACCTGTAAATACTTAATATGAATTACATTAAATTATAAAGTTGTGCTGCTATTAGGGACTTACTCTATAGAAAATCAATTCATTTGATGCAAGGGGTTGCTCAAAACCAGCGCTAAAAAGATTTGCGTCAGTGTTATGTGAAGGAGGCATTTTGTCTGCTTATTTATTTTATTACTTATATCCTCCACAAAGTTGCATATTATTTTGAGTTACGAATTGTATACTTTTGGATATGACCCAGACCCATATCATCAGAGAGGGTCCTTGCCTATAAACATCTGGCAGTTCACCGGTTCATGCAAGCCTGATTGCTAATGAGACACTGAATGTCAAAACCAATCGACAGTTTGCTTGTGTTCAACCAATGCTGCTGAAATTATGCACTTCCAGAAAACCATGTGGTTGATGGGACGTGGAGGGACATATGTGGAGGTATAGTTTTCTAATTTATTGAATATATGTATTAAGTCTCATGTCCTGCATTAAAAAAGTCTCAAAATTATTTCCCCCATATTTTTTAAAAGAGTTGTTATATAAGCGAGGCTACAGAAAAGTTAGCACAACATTCACGTTCAAGATTATTTAGTTTAACCAGGTAAGAACTCGAGACCTGGACAGTCTTATTTGTGAGAGTGACCTGAAACATTATTTACATGGTTCAAATTAATTCTGAAAGTATTTTGTTCTTTTGTTGCATGCAGATGTGTGTTTCATCTTTAAGGGGAAAAACTCCTTTCAATTGGAGAAATTATCCTTCAATCCTACAACTGAAAATATAAAGAAATCCCCAAATTATGATGGTCATAATTATGATGGTCATAATTTAGGTAAGTTAAATGTGCTTATTTTATATTTGCTGTGCCTCGCTTGTTGAAAACTGAGTTCATGTATTTGAGCCGAGCTTTTGTTTAAGCTAAGAATAAGCAGTAGGATTCAGGAATAATTAATGCAGTTCTCACAACAAATTTGATAGTATCTAATAGATTGTTGTGAGAAATGTTCTTCAACTCCCAAATGGGCTGAAACGATTATGATTGGTGCTGTACATGCCAGATTTGGTTGTGAGAATTGGTGTTGTTGCTACACCTGCCAATTTAAATGTGTGTGGCTATGTAGGCTGGTGAAGGGATACACAACACAAATGTGAGGATTATTACATGGACTAACTCAAAAGTCAATTATGAATCATATTGGTTGTGCAACTCCACGTGTTTAATTATACTTGTGGCCAAAAAATAGACTTCTGGGCAATGGATGTAGATAATGACCTGATAAGTATTGTAGGCATGGTTGCTACATACAGTGCGAAAGAAGTTCAACATACATATATAGGCATTGCTTGCAAAGGTTTTGCTAATTGAAGGTCTAGTAAGCTACCGGTACTCGGAGACACTTTAACACACAGATAGATTCAACAGTATCATACTATGGTATCCCCTACAGAGTGTATGACATATGAAGGTCCATCCTGGACGTCGTCCCTGCAGGATGTCCATAGGATTACTATTCCTGCCTGATCTTGACATAAAGATTGGGAGCAATGGTCCAAGTAATGCTTTATCTCCCTTAATATTTCACTAGATTTGAATGCAGAAGACTTTTTGTCAGAAAGGTTTTATCTTGAAAGACACATTTTTCACTCAACATGTTCAAAGTTGTCTTGCACTACATCATTTCAGAATGAGATTGCAAATCTAAATATTGAACACATCCCTGAAAATAATAGGTAAGTATTCTCAATATACATCGCAGTGTTCTGCTAGTTTACTGGCTAATTTGTTCTAGTTTATCTGTTCTTTTAAAGATTGTATCCTGAAAATGCCTACAGTAAGTCGTAATATAGTGGAGCTTCTGCTATTACAAATGTTAGTAGAGGGTGCCGGAGAAAAGGTAATTAACATAAACTGCATTTCCCTTTGATCTTTTTATTTAATATTCAGCCCTAATTTATCTTCATCGGAGTGCAGCCATGCTTCTTGATGGTAATGGCTGTTGTCATATGCATATAATGTAGTATGAGAATGCCACATCTACAGTATTTTAAGAAATTGAGTGGAATATGAAATTTCAAATCTAGAATGAAATATTGTGTTGCTCAAAACGGATGGTCACTTTTGCCTTATTTCTCGAGAGATAAGCAGGAAATGTGTAGTGAGGAAGCATTTTATGGTGTGAAAGGTGCTCTATAAAATAAAAGTTTTTTTTATAATTGGGAGTCATTGATAAGTTGGCCATGGAATGTATTTATATTACCATGGCTCCGACATACAAAAAGTAAACTGCCAATTGAGAATTCTATCTATTATTGTGTTGATTATTTCAACACAGTTGCTGAGCACAAAATCAAAGGCCCATGATGTGAAGTGGTCAGCAACAGAAAGTACTAGCCGAATTGTAATAGATAAGCGTTAAAACGTGTTTTTAATTGAGCAAGGTTGTAAGATCTTGGGAAAGAGGTGATGTTGGGAAATAATTATATCACACTGGACTGATAACTGTCGTATTTAAATGCTTTTGTTTTCAAATCTCATTTCAGACACTTCATGTCCAAAGAGATAAAGAGTTCAAAGTTGAGAAGATTTTGGGAATCTGAAATGCAATTTCGTGATATCCACTATTTATTTCTTGCTGGTAATGACAAGTTTTCTATTAAATTACATTGCTGCCACCTTTGAAGGCACAATCCATTTCAGTACTAGATATTTCATTATTTATAGTGGTAACATCTATTTTATCTGTAGAGATTGCAGTATGTAGATTAAGATCAGTTCACATATTTTCACTCTGTAAAACCACCAAAAAATCAGGTAAAGCTGCTACTGGGAGTGCCCTTAAAACGTGTTTAGATGGAACATTGATGTAAGTCGCCTACCACGTTTTCACTGTGCTGAAACGCCCCAGCAGGAAGGGCACACGTCCAAAAACAAATCTTGAAAACATTTTCAGTGTCTTTATTCTCAACTGTATAGTATGCCAGATTTCTCACTATTCTATCCCATATCTTACCATCCTTCAACTCTCCCCGACCAAATCGCCCTTTCCTCCCAAGGTCTCAGGTTATAATATCCTGTTGACAGCATGGTGAGATACGGCTGCATGTCGACGTTTAACAATTGAAATTTTTACAGTAGTGATTAGTATGTGGTGAAAACCAATTAATTTAATTAATGTTGAGAATAGGTTTTCCCCTTTTTTCTGGCAACAAAACAGGTGTTTAAGATGTTACAACACCAAACTGAAACGTTTTACAAGGAATCATGTCTGCTGCATTAACCACAATACTTGTCGTCAGAATGCAAACAAAAAACATTCTCTGATAACATACTCTGATAACATACTCTGATAACATACTCTGATGACATACTCTGATAACATACTCTGATAACATTATCTGATAACATACTCTGATAACATACTCTGATAACATATTCTCATATTTTGGAACTGGCAAAGGAGGTCCCTTAATGTTTTAAAATTATTTGGATAATTGATACTCATAACGTTTATCAAACAAATGTCTGTGAAAAACACGACAAATGTATTGTGGACCTTTGCATCATTTCTGTGCTGTATTCAGTCTTATTACATTCTGCACTACCTCATGAAACATGGACATTCAGTCAACTGCATTTATATTTCTCTCATTGTGATCTACAGATGTTGCCTCGTAAAACATTTGAAAACATATAATTACCCTCATTGTTGTAGTGTATATCCATACATTGTTAAAAATGTACACTCATTCTTATTTAGTGTTTTGTACTACAGTTTTTCATCGAACTAGAACCCATATATAACATAGTGGGTCCTTACTTATAAACATCTGGCAGTTCAATAGCATTGGTTCAAGCTAGCCTAACAGTGATAATGAGACACTGGCTGTCAAAACCGGTCCAGAGTTTGCTTGTATTAAAATAATGCTGAAAATAATGCACTCCCACGAGGCCGTGTGGCTGATTTGATGCGTAAAGGTATATTTTTATGTTAGGGGGAAAATAAATGTGAAGTAAGGTGTATTGTCTTCTTATTTTGTTATTTGAACGTGTTTATATCTTTCAGTTCCCAACGATTTCTCCAGCAACGCTGAAATGAATCCAATAGCTCTTGCTCTTAAACAGCTTAAGCCGTCTCATGCACAAGTTTGTGGAATTAAAGTAATAAATGTTGAATATTTGCAGCAGTTTTTGATACACAAAGCTGTGTCATTGCACACTGCACTGGTCCATGGCACAAGTAGATTTGGAGTCTTGGAAGATAATCGAGCTCCTCACGTTGAGGTTGAAGTTCATAGATCTTACACGACAGAAAATCTTGAAGGTATGCAACCTATTAATGAGCATGTGTTGCTTGGAGGTTAAGTTGTCCTGCTATCTGATCTGTAAAGACCACAAAGGCAAAAAGATAATTAGAAGTGGGAATCTAAAAAGGTAGTAACTTATCAATAGGTACAGATGCAATTCTTACAGATTTAAATTTTGCAAATTGCTTGCTGTAGTAACAGCAGAAAATATGTATCGGTGGCATGCATGACAACACCAGCAGGAGCAGAATGCACTGCAGCATTAGCAGACTGCACAACGCATTCCTATGCTGGATTTGAATACTGTACATGAATATGATAATTAAAATCCCCTCTTATTTGTTACACTTATTCCAATGCTTTTATGAGTAGTGGTTATGTAGGTGGTATTGCTGTTATTGTGAATTTATCTCTGGCTCTTCACTTATATGAACCTTGTGGCGGGACCCCCGGGGTTCTGAATAAACGGAAGTAAAAAACCGTAATTAATTTAAACGCCGCGACCCACCTGGCGCGGATCATGATGTTGTCATGTCGTCCAAGTGCAGCGAGGACGAATGCGCAGAAGAAACAAAACTTTGATTAGCGCATCGTGTAGAGCTCGTTGAGAGAAATAGATTGCCGTATCGTTTGCCTTCAGACATAAAATGACGTCGTAACACAGTTTATGCGAGACCCGGGGGCTTATGGGACCCTGGGGTCCCGCCATAAGGTTCACATGACAACAATCCCTCCATAAAACACATAGTTGGATTTGTATGTAGCCTCCTTTTACTTCTACGACTTCCCCAGGGTCACCCTTGAAAGAGAGCTTATTAGCACAATGGGCCCTACCCTGGGTTAACAAATATACATAAACTAAACTAATGCTTTCTCATTAAACTGATGTAATATATTCTTGGTTCTTTCGGTAAAGTCACGTAGAAGGGAAACAAAATAATTAAAATATAAAACAATACAATTCTCACGACGTTTCGACTGCAACACAAGCAATCATCATCAGGTGTGAAAACCACAACAATAAAATTTTTAAAAAGTGGCGGTTTTTTAACGTTAGCACCACGGATAGCGATTTGACAGTTTGTTCAGATGGATGAGTCCATCTATGTTCGGAAAAGAGGAGGGGGGAGACGAAAAATAATGGATGCGGTCCGAAAGCCACCTTAAGCGTGATCAATCAAGACCCGAAATGGTTTATCAAATCCTTCCAATGATTGCTAAGCCAGAATCCATTTTCTCGGTTGAAATTGTCTCTGTATATATGGATAGCCTCATGAACGAATCACTCATGGTAGCCAGATGGCTTGCAAATAACCTCTGTCTTGGAGAAGTCAATGTCATGTGAACCTACTGAATTATAACAGTGATCTGCCACGGCCGAGGTGTTGGTCCTACCGTGTTTCAGGTCTGCTTTGTGTTCACCCTTCTACGTGACTTTACCAAAAGAACCAAGAATATGAATCCCTGCAGTCACGAAAGCTTTAAATCAAAATCTGATGTAACATCTCTAACATTCTAGGCTTGTGCATTTCCCTATGAAATGCATCAACTTCATTCTCATCAGAGCTTTCTAAGGCTCTCGGCACTGCTTATGTCAGCTTTGTTATTGTTCTTGTTAATTATTTTAATTTTCAGATGCAAGACAATAATCATGATGCTTAATAATGTAATTATTATACTAGACTTGGCTTTTTCTTTATAAAACCTATGTTGTCACACCCTTCATGCTTGTAATTACATTGAAAGACAGAGAGGGAAACACTTGGATTATAGAACACACAGGTTGATGCCATCATCCAAACTGTTAAGTGAGTTGGCGTGGGCAAGACACATCACTAGAAGGGATTATATATGGGTAATGGTCAAGAATAATAACGGAGTGGCAGCCAAGGGATGAAGCATGGCAGAGAGTACGTCAACCGAGGAGATGGAGCGAAAAATCACGTAGTGTGCAAGTGTTGGGTGAATTATTGTATTGCAGGGTTGTAAGAGGTGGTGGCGGCAGCTTAGGAAGGCCTTCATCCATCAATGGAATGTCTGATGATGTTGGACACCCCCATAACCTGAAATGCTCTCCCCCAAAGTAGTACTTTTTTTAGAGGTTTTACTGTAGTCTGGGCTTTGTTGAAATGCAATTAGCATCACACCAGTCTGTGATTCCTTCCTGTGTTGAATTCCTTGAGGAAAGAGATGTGTCTGAGAGTCTTCTTTTAAATCAAGTCAATATCGTTCCTAAATTAACGATTTAGGCTCCACATCCATTTCTTAGACTCCTAAAAGGAGTTAATTATCATGGGACCTCCTTTGCCAGAACCAAAATATGATAATAGGTTTTTCCCTTTTTTCTGGCAACAAAATAGGTCCATCTTCTTTGGTTCTTTTCGTAAAGTCATGTAGAATGAGAATTAAATAATAAATTGATAAAATAAATAACACAATAAAATTCTCATGACGTTTTGGCCACAACACAAGTGGCCTTCCATCAGGTGAAGGGACGAGACTGTCTGGAGGACAGCGCTGGAGCGAACACAGCCAAGCTCAGACCGCGACCTTTAAGCTGTGTGAGAAGAAACAGCGCCTTGACAAAGGAATTAGCATAAAAATTAACATTTAATTGGCGGACTTAGCATGATGAACGGTGTAGAGGGGGTGAACATGTGCAGACCGGCGAGGGGGGGAGGGGGAGTTTACATATTGATGGTGTGAAAAGGGAATTTAAGCTGCTGCGAAAGTTTGGGATACCACTACTTGAAAAAATATACTGTACCATTGAAAATTAGTTTAATGTTTGGTTCGGATAATTTAGCATTGAAATAGCTGCGTGATTAGCTTGTGATTGGTCACAGAAATGGCTATGTTAAAGTCAAAGCCTACACATCCGCAGAGGCACCTAGTAAAAATCAAACAGGAGAATTTAGCATTGAAATAGCTGAGTGATTAGCTTGTGACTGGTCACAGGAATGGCTATGTTAAAGTCAAAGCCTACATATCCACAGAGGCACCTAGTATAAATCAAACAGGAGAATTTAGCATTGAAATAACTGAGGGATTAGCTTGTGACTGGTCATAGAAATAGCTATGTTAAAGTCAAAGCCTACACATCTAAAGAGGCACCTAGTACATGGACCCCAAAGGGGCTGCAACCACTCGACTATCATATAGTAAACCGATGTGAAAAAACCCAAGTCTAAATTACATCAATATAATAAATGTACTCAATATATTCTTCAATAAGCTGAGCCATTAACAGTAACTGGGTATACACGACACTATATAATGAATACCATATAGTAAACCAATAAAAAACTAAAATATAAACTACCTCAATGTTATCAATAAACTCTATATATTCTCCAATCAGCTAAGCTACCAACAATAAGTCGTTATATATCACAATGCTATATGGCGAAAAAATGGGTGGATTCTTATTCTCAACTTTAGCACCACGGATAGCTACGAGCCCCGTTCAGACGGACGAGTTCATCCATGGTCGGAACGGAGGAGGGGGAGAGAGACAGCTGCGAGGCGCTGTTATACTCCATGTTGTAAACCATACCATTAACCGTGGTGTGAGAGGTATTAAGAGTCAATGCCAGCGAAAGAGCTGTGGTCTGAAGGTCATCGTAAAATACAATTAATTAAGAACCGAAATGGTTTAAAACATCTTTCCAATGGTTACTATGCCAGAATCCATCTTCTCGGTTGAAATTGTCTCTGTGCTTGTATATGTGAATGGCCTCATGAACGAATCTCTCATGGTAGCCGGTTGGTTTGCAATGAACCTCCGTCTTGGAGAAGTCAATGTCATGTGAGCCCACTGAATTATAACAGTGATCTGCCACGGCAGAGGAGTTCGTTCTACGGTGTTTCAAGTCTGCTTTATGTTCGCGGATGCGGTCCGAGATATGTCGTTTGGTTTCTCCAATGTAGCTACTACCACAGAGGCACTTTAGTTTATAAACGCCCAGGTACTGTATGTCTGGAACAGCATCTTTTACAGATGGAACCAGATCAGGGATTTTATGTACTGTGTTGAATCGGACCTGGATCGTGTTTATTCAGGATTTTGGAGATATTTTTAGTGACCCCTGCAATGTAGGGTAAGGTGATGGTTTTGAGTGGCTCCACAAGAGGATCCTTCATGACTGGAGTGATGGCTTTGCGGATTGTGTAGTCGGAGTAACCATTAGCCCTGAGAGCCTGATGTACGTGCTTGAGTTCACTGGTAATGTGTTCCTGGTCGGAAATGCATTGGGCTCTATGGTATAGAGTCTTGATGAGGGAGTTCTTCTGGGATGGATGGTGGTGGGAATCCGGTTTCAAGTAAGCATCTGTATGGGTAGCTTTCCTGTAGACAGAGTGGCTCATTGAACCATCATGTCTCTTTTTAATTAAGACATCCAAAAAGGGTAGTTTGCCATCTTTTTCGACCTCCATGGTAAATCTGATGGCTGGGTGTATGGAATTGATGTGGTCGCGGAATTGGTCTAGAGCAGGCTGGCCATGTGGCCAGATGACAAAAGTGTCATCCACGTATCTCTTCCATAAGGTCGGGCGTAGAGTGGCAGTCTGGATGGCGTCAGTTTCAAATTTTTCCATGAATACGTTGGCTACAACCGGAGATAGGGGGGAGCCCATTGGGGTGTTGCCAGAAAAAAGGGGAAAACCTATTCTCGGAGTTAATTATCTTCTTCGTTGGCTATAGAATGAAAGTTACCCATTACGACGTTGTAATACTCTTCACTGTCATTTAGTCGTTATTTCCTCGTATATGTGGTCTACTTTTTCATCGTTGTGACTCGTTGTTGGAACATTAAAAATAATATTGAACTCTTATTGTACTGTACCTAGCCATCCGTGTTAATCGGAGGTGTCGGGGAAGGACAACAAACTAAACATAAAAAGCAGCTCTCAAGAAATTAGTTTTCGATGTATTTCAAGAGCCTCCATATAAGTTGGGCAACTCTATCTGATGCATTCCTGAACCATAAAACTTTATATAAAGGTGCTGCAAGTAGTGAAATTTTTACTCCCTTACCTGGTTAGCAGGAGGTTGTGGGTTTGATTCCAACCCTGATGCCTGTATATCTGGAGTTTGCATGTTCTCTCTCCCCATAGTCTCGTGTATTTTTATCTGGGTCGTCTGGTTTTTTCCCCTCCACATTTAGAAACATGCGTTTAAAGCATTTGGCTGATGTAAATTTTCACATGATAAGCTACTTTGTACAACTATCATTTGTGGCCAGGTCATATCTGAAAAAGCGAAATAGCTCAGTGAGCCTTACCTGGTAAAATAAAAAAAAATAGTTTATAGTTTTAAATAGTTTTATATCGTAGCTACTTGGCATGGACCATCGTGACTATTTGACATGAACTCCCATGACAACTAGTTACCTTATATATTAAAGTTATTCTAACGCCCTTGGCAGACCTATTTAAAAGAATATCCTTATCTGCTTATCACAATTGAATACCTGATACTGATCTTAAATATGTATGAAACTGGTATGAACGATTAGCACGGTTGGCCATGTACGGTGCGAAGGAGATTCTACATACATACAATGTGACTTTTGTACGTTAAAAAAACATGTTCTAACAATTAAAAATACACATTTACACAGTGTAACAAAACATTTTTGTACTGTATTTGTTTCAGCCATAAAACATAGAGCTGAAATGATCAATGGACAATATTTAGATCAATCCATGAAGCAAGCTATGGATTGTAATAATGACCATCAAGAATGCCTTGTGTCAAACTTTTGTAAAGCTGAGAGTTTGCAAATATGTGAAACAAAAGTTGTGCTGGCTGGTCAATTTTCCAATCAGAGTTCAACAAGTTGGTCTAAATCAAACAACAAAATATCTACTCAAATTAAAACTCAGAGAGTCCCTTTGCAAGAAAATGTAAAAGAATTACCAATGCAAGCGCCACTCTTTAGTGATACAAAAACGAACTCTCTGCACGAGTATTTAATATTACAATACAGAAATGAATCCATAAAAACGCCATCTAAGCCATGTTCAGCAGTAATTGCAAGATCTGTAAATTTACCATCTTTTAAAAACGTGAAAGGTAAGCATTGAGAGGTATGCATGACAAACTGTTCATGAACACACATTGTTTTCAGCAGCAACAATTATTTAGGTTGACAAAACCCACTTAAATTTTTTCTGTACAATATTTCCAGCTCAGGTAGTGTTAAGTGAAACATTTGTTTTTTTACTTTTTATAATCTTGTATATATTTAAGATATAATTGATATTGTTCAATTAATTGGAATTCTTTATGTAAAAGATTGTGCTCGCCTGAAGGTGGCCACTAATTTAGTATTTTTCTCATGGCCTTATACAATCTTGTGTTTTAAAATTTGAACATAAAGCGCATGACGTATTCATGGCCCAAGCCGTTGATGCCACCACCACACGTCTCTGCTAACACATTCCACCCTCTGCCAGATTTCACATCTGCACAGTCGACATGCAACAACGTCCAAGATATGCCCCACCAGTATCTGAACATTTTCTCTGAGTTCTCTTTGTTCACCTTTTACTCGTGGAGGCCACTTCATTTCCTGTCATTGCAATCAGCCCCCACCCATCTATATATGGCACACTAGCACAGTAATTATTTTCTCATCGTATCTACAACACCTGCCATGTTCTCTTCTGAACTGCTTTACTTATTCTGTGTTGCCATGAAATTCCCAGCATCCTTTTCAGACACCTGTGCTCAAATGCAGACAACTGAGGCTCCAGGTCCGTGATCAATGCGGTATGAGAGATATAGCACTCCTGCCTCAAGTACTCTTTTCTTTATATGTAGACATAGCTTTATTCTCTTCCAAAGTGGGTTTAAAATCTGATAGATCCATAACACAGTTTTTTTGGGGTTAGATCGTGTAAATATAAATGTTTCGATAAACCCGCCACTACCCGACAGCCAATTAGCAAGGTTTGTCACGTAAACAGAACATACCAAATCGTTACTAGTACAGCACACCGGTGTGTTGGAGAGCAAATCCACATTTACAATCTTGAGTACGACGTTTTGCCAATAATTACAAGCAGTATCATCAGGCGGCAGCCAGATTTGTGGAGAAATCCATTTATATTTACACGATCGAACCCAAAAAACCTGTATTATGGATATTGGTCGCGAAAGCCTACGTGTTAATTTGATAGATATCAACACTTTAAATTAAATGTAACACATTGTATGTTTGCTATACTGCAGTGAATTACGAAGAAAACAAGCCATGTGACCTCTCCATTGTTACTAATCCAGAGGCGGCAGAAAGTGCTGTACTTAAACCTACCCACTGTAAGAAAGAAAAATCTACAGTTGTTGATGTTCTGCTTTCAGGTAAAAAAAAACACTGAAATGTTCGGTAAAACATTGAACTGTTAACGTGACATCTTTTACCTTTTAACATACTGTTTGCCCATTTTATTATAATTTGCATTACGCAGTGTGTTCTATTTAAAGTTTAACCATTGTAAAAAAGTGGCGTTAGCTTGTTTTGGTTTACAGCTGAAGAAACATTGTGCAATAGAAATACACAGCAATAATCGCTCTCTATTGGCAGACGAATGCCCACATGCAGGCTGGTGATGAGTCATCGTGTGCCATACAGGGACAGCTGCTATTGGGGTGCCCTTCAAATATTTGAGATATTAGGGAAGGTGTTTTTGAATTTTTTAGACATGAAAGCAATGCCATATCAATGCAAGGAATATTATGTTCAATGGCTTTCACATTACATACTGCATATGTCACTGGGTATAACGCTGAACTAGCATATGAGTGAATCAGATATTTTTTCTATAGAAATTGTTAAGAAACACAGGTGGGTTTTTGAACCCATGGTCACTCAGATAATAATATAATCCACAACAAAGTATGTGTTATTTTATGAAAAAATGCAAAATACTTCGTCATTAAAGTCTGCTTTGATTCATTCAACAGATGCCATGTGTAATTGTATAAGAATCTTAGAGCTGTCTGCTAGAACAAGCATGGAAATGTTAAGACGTAATATCAACTCATTTATGAGCACTGGGAGTTTCGTGCAGCTTACACCGGACATGATGCAATATTTGGTGAAGATAATAGAAAGGTTTCTCCACGATGAGAAAGAAAGTGGTAAGGTGGAGCATGGTAAATGTTGACTTAAAATGTTCTTTTATTTTGATTTAAAGCTTTCGTGACTGCAGTAATTCATATTCTTAGCTCTTTCGGTAAAGTCACGTTGAAGGGAAACAATAAAATAATAAAATATATATTAAACAATAAAAATTCTCACGTTTCGACCATAACACAAACGGTCGTCATCAGGTGTAAAAAGCAACGGCAAGGAACATTTGAAAGAAGTGTCGGTTTGAATTAATTTATTTATTTTTAAACGGTGTATTTATATATTAAAATTTTTTTATATACATATTTATTATTTTATTGTTCCCCTTCAACGTGACTTTACCGAAAGAGCTAAGAATATTAAAATGTTCTTCTCATTTTGGGTCTGGGAAGGACTTTGATTGTGTATTATTGATATCTGAATGTGCAATATTAGTCATACTTTTGCAATTAAATTATTGATTAATCTATTAGAAACCTACACAATGATATCAACTTAAAAACTAAGCTTTTACAGTCAATATTATAATACATAAACGATGATTGATTTAGGCCACATAATGTGATGGCGCGTTAAACACTTATACACGTGACAGTTTAATTGGTTTGGTTACGTTGTGTGGTGAGGGGTTTCACGACATAGCTCTGGCTTGATAATTACGCAGCCTCATCCAAAAATAAATTATAGTATTTATCTCAATCGTAACATTTCAGAATTGCAAAAATAAATAAAGTGAGGGCTCAAACCACTGAATTATTGTACTCCACGTAAGTTTTTAAGTCCCCACTGATTGTATTTCACTCATTGTTTCCCTATTCAAAGCACTGATTGCATTCACTCATTGTTTTCCCATTCAAAGTAGTTCCAGTATTTATATTATTGCATCTTGCTTAGCAGGAAACTATAAAATTATAACATTTTATGAATTTGTGAATACAATGAGTATCAGTATATATTCGGGATAAATGAAAATATACATTTTTTACAGATGCAGAAAACTATAGAGAAATGCATATGCATGCAGTGATCCTCCATGCGTTGGTAAGAGCAGCGGATTTAATAGTCAACCAGGATCTTTCAGTCGCAATAGGTAATGGTCGATTTGTAATGTTCTAACACTTTATGTTTATGATACTACTTTTTCATAAAGCCTGTCTTCGCCAGGCAAAAGTTTTCACTAACTACTCAAAAAATGTGTATTTTTTTCGCAAAAATAACTAAATAGTTGACAACTTGATTCAACTTCATTTATTTAAAGACATACCCATCGGAAACCGCTCAATTCAAACATTCCGTTCTTTTTTATTACAAAGAACGAACATTTATTAACTAAATACTCTGAGGGGCAGCTCCTATATTTTACCGTTTTCGAATTATTCAGATTTGAACATCATAAAATGCATATTTTTCGTTCAAAACCGCTTTAATCCGAAATATCTCAAAAAACAATAAAAATTTATAATTTTTCTGCTTTAATTGTATTTGCTCTTTAACGCTCTGTCAAAGGAAAAAAAACTGTTATATTTTGAACGGTTTCTGAATGAAACCTACAAATTTTGACTTAAAACTTTCCTGACTGCAGGAATGAATATTCTTTGGTTCTTCGGTAAAGTCACGTAGATAGAAAAATAATAATAAAAAATGTAGTTAATAAAAATAAAACACTAACGTAAACTAGCCTGGTTCTTAATCAGAGTGAGTGTACTTGCAATCTATAATGTAGACTGAAGCCTGGTTATTAAGTTTGGCGAGTGTACTGATGTAGGGGTGCTATGGGGAATAAACACATGACACGGGAAGGTGTGGTTCACCCACACCTTGGTGGCTACAACAACGTCCGCTAAGGCTCCAGTGGGTATAAAGTGCGGGGAGCCAGGGAGCTCGGGGCAGAGTGTGGGGCCCGAGGCTGAAGCAACCAGTGAAGAAAGAAGGCCAGCTAGGTGAGACCCTGGAACTCCTGTGACCGCTGCCCTTTTCAGGGCCGGCACAGCAAGCCAGTGGTGCGGCCCCAGAGCCCCAGAGTCAGAGTCCTTCTAAGGGCCGGTCTGGTCGGCGGGGTGCCGAGATCTGTGCCTAACCAGGGCCGGATCTGATAGCCTCCCTTAGAGCCCTACCCGGAGGAACTGGGAGCCTAGAGCTTAGGCTAGAGAGCCTGGGGTGTGTTCCTGAGTTATACGGGTGGAGGGGCCGCTACCCCTTCTAGTGTAACCCTTGTTAAGGTTTAAATAAATAGTGCTGCTTCTATTCTGCCGTCTCCGTGTCCTGGAACCCACTACAACTGGTGTCAGAAGTGGGGTTAAAATGGACACAAGGAGTACAAACCGATCACAGGAACCCCAGGAGGAGGACGGCTCGCCTGGGATTGCGCCAGAGGCCGCGGCCGACGATCCTGGGATGTCCCAGACGTCCCAACAGCAGCCGCCGCTGGAGGAGTGGCCGCCGATGGAGGACGGGTTGCAGGCGGCTCACTCTCGACTGGCTGAGCTGCTGTATGCCGCGGCTTCCACGCTGGAGGAAATCAACCGCGCGGGGCTGCGGGCGCAAAGGCGGCAGAGAGACGAACGCCGTTCAACGGCCATTCCCGCCGAAACACAGCCACCAGATTTCGGATTTGCCGCCATGACAGTGTCCGCCACGGCGATTGGAGGGTCGCAGCGCCACGTGGACGCTGTGGGCCAATCAGCGGTGGTGACGTCATCACCAACGGACGCCCGCTGTCAGGACCAATCGGCGGGCGCATCGTCATCACCTGCGCGACCGCCGATGGGTGTCCCCAGCCCCACAGACACCGGTGGAGAGGCCGGAAATGGCGCGCGGCACCTCTCAGAGACGAAGCCATCGTTTCAACAACGCCTGCCGGTGTTGAAGGAGTTCGTTTCAGACGGCGGCGACTGGGGGGCCTTTCAACGCCGCTTTCTCGCTCATCAAGAGATGGCCGGCTGGACGGACAACGAGGCGTTGAGTGCGCTACCGGCCATGCTGGACGATGACGCCCTTGCTACGCTCATCACAGCTCCCAGATCAACGCGATCTACGCTACAGTCGGCGCTCCAGGTCCTCACCATAGTCTACGGGCCATCGTCGGACTGCCGCAAACTCTTCCACGAGCGGTGCAGGGGCCAGAAGGAGCCACCGCTGGCGTATCGCACGGCTCTCCTGGCCCTCGCAAAAGCGGCTTTCCCGCGGATGGACGGCGAAGGGGTGGACGCGATGGTGACGGAGAAGCTCCTGGCGTTGGCCCAGGAGCTACAGATCGTCATCGTCGCAGAGGACGACGCGGACATGTGCTCCTTGCGGGCAGCAAGACACATCCACGCGCACCTGATAGCGCAGCGTCGATCACCTCTCGTCCCCAAGGGCGCAGCTGCGGTGTGCGCTGGGACGCCGACCATCCCCCCCTCCGAGGAGGTCTTCGCGGCGGGTCGCCCGGTGGAGTGGAGATCCGGAGGGAGGCCGGCTCGGACCACACCGGATCGCCAGGAGCACCCCAAGGCGCTCATCACGTGCTACAACTGTGGCCGCAAGGGCCACGTGGCTGCGGAATGCCGGGCGCCTCGTCAACGACAGCCGGGACGGTCGGACGGCGCTCCAGCCTACAGGCCTCCGCATCGCAACCCGGCAAGTCGCGGCACCCCACATGCTCGGCCTGTGCACACACCTGTCCCCACCTCGCGCGTTTCGGTGTACGGGCCTCGGGGTACGCCCATTGGGTTGTTGGGTGGCGGCGGGGTCGAGAGGGTGCTCGGGCCGGGGCAGTGGACGGAATTGGCCCACCGCATTGTTGCTGCGTCGGCAGGCTCGTCCGTGGTCGCGGGTCGCATTGACGGGGTCGAGGTGCGTATCCTCGTCGATACGGGAGCTTCGGCGACCATTGTGTCAGACTTGATTTATAATATTCTTCCCGTTCAAAGCCGCCCCTTGCTCCCAGTCACCGTTCCGTGTTACGCAGCGAACGGGGGTTCGCTGGGTATCATAGGCCAAATTCGAGCACAAATTTGCATTGGCGATATCAAACTCTCCGGGCCGATATTAGTCTCGTCCTCGCTGGCGGTTCCGTGCTTGTTGGGGACGGACTTTTTGGGCAAAATGCCGATTAAAATTCTAATTGATCAGGGTTGCATCGAGCTTCCCTCGGGCCGACGGGTAACATTCCTGCCTTCCCCTGTCACCTCAAGGGCAGCGTGCGCGTCGATACAAGCGTTCGTCACTCGGATGGTGCGTGTACCTCCCGGGGCGCAAATGCTCGTGCCCCTTCGCTTGCGTCGGCCTTTCGTGCCCGGTGTTCTGGACCAGGGAATTCTGTTAGGGCCCTCGAGGGCTGGGGAAAACGGGCTGGATCTGGTGGCCGCTCAAACGCTCGTTAAGGGGAGCGATGACCCGTTTATCCTCGTCCTTAACGTTGGCGTACAGACGGCCGTCGTTCCTCAGGGAACTGTGCTCGCGCACGCGACACCGGTCCCCGTGGTAGACACGGTTATGGGTAATGTGGGGACCGATCCTCTGGCTCAACCGCATTCTGAGGGGGACGATAGTTGGATGGACACACTATGTTCGGGCACGAGTGATCTGTCCGACTCCCAGCGTGCCGGCCTACGCACCCTTCTGACGGAATTTTCCGATGTTTTTAGTAAACACAAATATGACATTGGGTGCACGAAATTGTTGCGTCACCACATTGACACGGGTGACAATGCCCCGGTACGCCAGAATCCCTTTCGGTTAAGTCCGGCCGAAAAAGATCATGTCAAATTGGCAGTGGATGACATGCTGGCTGCAGACATTATAGCCCCTTCCACCAGTCCATGGGGAGCACCCATAGTGCTTGTCAAAAAGCACGATGGGTCCTTGCGATTCTGTGTGGATTTTCGCCGCCTTAATAAGATCTCCGTGGCCGACGCGTATCCACTTCCCCGGATGGACGAATCTCTGGATGCTCTGGCTGGCGCACGTTTTTTTTCTACGTTGGACTTGTTATCCGGATTTTGGCAACTCCCATTGGATGATGAGTCCAAGCCAAAGACTGCGTTTCGCACACCACACGGCCTATTCCAATTTAACCGGTTACCTATGGGATTACACTCCGCTCCGGCGACATTTCAGCGCCTTATGGAACTGGTTTTGGCTGGCTTACAGTGGAACGTCTGTTTGATCTATCTGGATGACGTCATCGTGTTCAGCAAGACATTTGACGAACACCTTTTGCGCTTGCGCGCCGTGTTCCTCAAAATGCGTGCTGCGAATTTGAAATTTAAGCCGCAAAAGTGCCACCTGCTACGGGAATCCGTACGCTATTTGGGGCACATCGTCAGCCGCTCGGGCATATCCACCGATCCCGCAAAGACGCAGTGTGTCAACTCCTGGCCAACCCCCACCTCGGTGGCTGAGGTCAGGAGTTTCATTGGATTTGCGTCTTATTACCGGCGGTTCGTCGCGGATTTCGCGACCATTGCTAAGCCCTTACACGCTCTGACGGCGAAGGGAGTGAAATTTCACTGGGGCCAGGAGGAGGAGGTCGCTTTTTGTTCCCTTCGCGACGCTCTCGTGCGGGCCCCTCCATTGAGCTACCCCGATTTTTCGGAACCCTTCCTGCTCGATACAGACGCCAGCAATACGGGCATTGGGGGTGTGCTCTCACAGGTGATCTGTGGTGTGGAACGCGTCGTGGCTTATGGCAGTAGGGTTTTGTCTCCGGCGGAACAGAGATACTGCGTCACGCGTCGGGAACTCTTGGCTATTGTATTTTTTATGCAACAGTATCGCCCATACCTGTACGGTCGGCATTTCACTGTCCGTACGGACCATGCGGCATTACAATATGCCTTGCGGGTGACACAGCCTTCGGGGCAATTGTCCCGATGGCTCGAAATCCTTCAGGATTATGATTTCACGACCACATATCGGAAGGGTGCTCGGCACACTAATGCGGATGCGCTGTCTCGCCTGCCGCCCGCCTCAGATTGCGCTTGTCTCAGGGGATCGGGGCGTTGTAAGCCGCCAGAGGATAGCCCCCCCTTAGATATCCCGGTTCTCGCTGCTGCCACTGAGGACCCCTTGCCTGAGGGTCCTGTCGGGGAGGGAGGTGCGGACTCCTTGCTGGGGTTGTCCGTTGCTGAATGGGGGCGCCTCCAGATGGAGGACGCATCCCTCCTCGCGTTGCGTCGTCGCGCAGGGGGTTCCGTGCGGGGGGTCGCGGGGATTGATTCATACGGGCTGCTCCAGGGGCTCCTAATGCATTGGGATGGGAGGGCCTGCCGTCACAGGCTTGTGGTGCCATCCGCTTTGCGGGGTAAGGCCGTTTGGGCCGCACACGAGCGGCTTTTGCACCTGGGGACCCACAAGACCCTTGCCGTGCTCCAGCTGGATTTCTTCTGGCCGGGTATGGCAAGGGATGTGGATGACCTCCTGGGTGCATGCACTCAGTGCGCCCAACGAAAACCACCAGCGAAAGGCGCCTGCCCACCGCTACAATCTATCACGGTCTCTCGGGTTAACGAACTCGTCGCACTCGATATATTGGGGCCCTTCCCTGCGACCCCTAGGGGTAACAAGTACCTGCTGGTTGGCGTGGAATATTTCACCCGATGGCCTATGGCATGGCCTCTTGCTAACCAGTCAGCAGCAGCCGTTGCCGAGGCCTTTGTCCAGGGCTATGTCCTCGACAAGGGTGCTCCCGAACGGCTGCTGACTGACCAAGGGAAGAACTTCTCTGGCGTCCTTCTGCACGAGGTGTGTGCGCTTCTTGGTACGAAAAAGATTCGCACATCCCCCTATCACCCACAAACCGATGGCATGGTGGAGCGGCTGCATAGGACGCTCACATCTATGTTGTGTCACCAGGTGTGTGACTCCCAGACCGATTGGGACCTTCACATTCCGGGGGTTTTGGCCGCCTATAGAATGGCTCCTCACGCGGCAACCGGCTTCTCGCCGTTCTTTTTGATGTACGGTCGCGACGTTGACCCACCAATTGCGAATCAGCTCCGCGTCTCGGAAACCAGCAGAAAATCGAAATTGGCCGACCACGTTAAATTTAATATCCTGAGGTTGACCGAGGCGCGGGAGGCAGCGGCCCAAAACTCTTCCTCTCGGCAGAAGGCCAACGAGAGGTTGCGATCGCGCCAATCACGCACACATGCGTGGAAGCCAGGCGATCAAGCCTGGCTGCACTGCCCTCAGGTGCCGTTGGCAACCTCGGCGAAATTGTTGCGGCCTTGGAGGGGCCCTGTGGTTATTGTGAAGGTTATGCGGCCGCAGTGCGTTCGTATCCAGTGGGGGAAACGCCGCTGGTACGTACACCCCTCGCGTCTGAAGCCGTTTGTGGCGCCGCGCGTCCCTCCACCACATTACACAGGCCGAGCATGTGATGTCTCCGCTGACTCCCGGACGGCGTCTTCGTCACCTGCCCTTGATGCTTCGCTAACTGTTCCACCTTCAGGCGCCTCAAGAATGACGGCTTCCAGCGCGCCTGCGCCACCCGGTGGGGACGGAGTTTGCCCTTCCGGGGTGACGGAAGACGGTGCACCTGCACAGCCGGTGCCCACTGCCGGGCCAACCGGACCCTCCCCCTACGATGGACCCGCAAATCGGACTCGCGCCAAAATGCGCCGCTTGTTGTAAAAATGGTTCTTGTTACTCTTGTTGTTCACTGTTAAGTTTTCTTGCTGCGTTGATGGGGGGGGCGGGTACAATGTATATGTGTATATAGTGTAATTTTGTATAGGTGGGTTGGGTTATTTATTGGGGTGTTCGTTCTTATGAGGCACGCACGGGTGGGGGTTTGTTGTGTTTATTGTTCGAGTATTGTTGCAGCCGGGACGGCTGCGGGTTACACGGGAGGGGGTGATGTAGGGGTGCTATGGGGAATAAACACATGACACGGGAAGGTGTGGTTCACCCACACCTTGGTGGCTACAACAACGTCCGCTAAGGCTCCAGTGGGTATAAAGTGCGGGGAGCCAGGGAGCTCGGGGCAGAGTGTGGGGCCCGAGGCTGAAGCAACCAGTGAAGAAAGAAGGCCAGCTAGGTGAGACCCTGGAACTCCTGTGACCGCTGCCCTTTTCAGGGCCGGCACAGCAAGCCAGTGGTGCGGCCCCAGAGCCCCAGAGTCAGAGTCCTTCTAAGGGCCGGTCTGGTCGGCGGGGTGCCGAGATCTGTGCCTAACCAGGGCCGGATCTGATAGCCTCCCTTAGAGCCCTACCCGGAGGAACTGGGAGCCTAGAGCTTAGGCTAGAGAGCCTGGGGTGTGTTCCTGAGTTATACGGGTGGAGGGGCCGCTACCCCTTCTAGTGTAACCCTTGTTAAGGTTTAAATAAATAGTGCTGCTTCTATTCTGCCGTCTCCGTGTCCTGGAACCCACTACACTTGTATCCATAATAGAGGTTTTTGGTTAGATCGCGTAAATACTGTATATAAATGTGTCGTTAAAACCCGCCACCACCCGACACAGCTAAAACAGAACATGCCAATTCGTCACTAGTACAGCACACCGGTGTGTTGGAGAGCAAATCCACAACATAATCTGATTACGACATCTCGCCAGTAATTGCAACCAGCATCATCAGGCGACAGCCAGATTTGTGGAGAAGTCTTACTGTTTCGTTCCTTATATAGAGGCATAGATGTGTTGACCACCCTTCTTTGAATATCTGCATCTTTTGAGGAACGGCAGTGAAGACAACTGCTTCATCCGCTTAATTCGGAGTTTCTCCAGTTTTCTAGTTTGGGATACTTTTCTTCAAACCAGTGACGAATTGGCATGTTCTGTTTACGTGACAACCCTTACTAGTTGGCTGTGTCGGGTGGTGGCGGGTTTTAACGACACATATATTTACGCGATCTAACCCAAAAACCTCTATTATGGATGATATTGGTCGCGAAAGCCTACGTGTTAAAGTGTACTTGTAGTCTATAATGTAGACTGTAGCAATGGTTATTAAGCTGGGTGAATGTGCTGCCAGTCTATAATGTAGACTGTAACCTGGTTCTTAACCTCGGTGAGCGTGCTGGCGGTCTATAATGTAGACTGTAGCCTGGTTCTTAACCTCGGTGAGTGTACTGGCAGTGTATAATGTAGACTGTAGCCTGGTTTTTAAGCTGGTGAGCGTATTGGCAGTCTATAATGTAGATTGTAGCAATGGTTATTAAACTGAGTGAGCGTACTGGCAGACTAATGTAGACTGTTGCCTGGTTCTTAACCTGAGTGAGCGTACTGGCAGTCTATAATGTAGACTTATTATTGGTATTTCATTGGTTATTTCAGTAATACAATTGATTTTTTATTACTGAAAGAACCAATAATAAGTTTACATTATAGACTGCCTTCCTGCCCACTCAGTTTAAGAACCAGGCTACAGTCTACATTATAGATTGCCAGTACACTCCGATTAAGAACCAGGCTACGTTTTTTGTGTTTTTTTATTCACTTAATTTTTTTAATTATTTTTCTATCTACCTGACAACCGAAAGAACCAAATAATATGACACCCACAACATTTTAATGGGGCACTTAAAATCGAGTTTTGGGGGTCTTAAAATGAAAAATCTCCGATTTTCAGATGTTTCCTGTTTGTGTTCTAAAAGCTACCTATGTACTAAATGTAATCTTTCTTAGACCTCTAGGGAAGTACCCTAGAGGTTTTTGAGACATAGATTAAGGTCTTTATTTATATAGATTGTTATTGAAACAATAAATACGCAGACAATTTGCCTCCTTCACGTATATTTTCCTCCAGATAAAATGTAAAAGTATTTTTTACACATACACCAGCTAAACGACAACATTGGTTCAACACAAGCAAACTCTGGACTGGGTTTGACATTCACTATCTTTTCAGTAGTCAGGCTTGCTGTGGTGATTTCAATTAACATTGTAATTTATCTCTAGTTGGGTGAGATGGACACTTTTTATGCATTCATGAAGTCTAATTTGGACTTTTGCAGAGCTGAATGATGTGATTTCATTTGAGCCTTCCAGATCTGGTAGTTGAATTCACTTCCATTGTTTCTTGAGTTTATGACCAACTAGCTTTACTACCCTGCTTCGCCCGAGACTTGGATTCTTGTCTTGGATTAATACACGGCCTACGCGGAGGGTGGGAGGGGGATGCGTGATGTCGGCAGGCACACTGCGTATCGCTGCTGCATGCGGGTTACATCATAGATGTGACGTCACCGCTCACTTTCCGTGTAAAATATATCCATTATTGCACCCCCCCCGCCCCCCCAATACAAAAGTCTATTTTTATACTTTTTGCATTGTGTACAGTATGGAAGCTACCCACATGCCACATTTCAAGTTTGTTGCATGTTGGGAAGTATGCTAAACGTTTCTAACAGACACACATTCACAAATTTCCCTTTTATATATATAGATTATTTATTATGGTCATGTACAGTGGTTGTAGAAGAGGGGCGAGAATAATACACAACAGCAGATAATTTTGTATTATAGTGGTCAACAGAAGGATATCTGGGGTCCATGAAGTATGGATTGATACACAGAATGTAGAGCAGAGAAGTACAGGAAAAAAAGTCTGGTGTGATGGAAGGCGATTTGGGACCTGGAAGGTGGTGGCCTATGTGGGGGAAAGGATACATTTAAGAGGTAGCTAACGTGATGGGTGAATTGGTAATGAGAGTGATGGACTTGGTGTTAGACATGACAAGATCAGGCATGTGGCCTCGTGATTGAGTGCTGGGAGAGATCCATGAATTAGTTAATCTAATTAATATTTACATTGCTGTAAAATGCCCTCTTTGCATTGTGTTCATAGCATTTCTTTCTGAGAAAAAAGATGCTGATGTGGAGCTGCAACAAATATGGAGACAATTGACTACCGTGCAATTTGCATTTAAAGAAAACCATGAAGCTCACTCAAAGCATGAAAAATTAAAAAGTCTGATATCAGATTGGCTGACAAGGAAGAAACGGAAAAGGAATGACATTGACCCAAAGGTGAGCAGTTTTATTACGAGTTGCAGCATACCTAGTGTGTCTAAAGAAGAGCGTTTTCAATCAGTGCAACTATAGACCATATAATAAACCACGTGTCTGTGCTCCTTCAACGGAGGAATAGCAAAACTACACTCTTGAAGCCCTCTCGTGGCTAGCATGCCTCGTCATTGGCATTTAGCTCCTGAACATATTGCTATATGCAAGAGTAGAATACAATTGGTGAATAATATCTGCTATGATAGATTGATTGAAAACACGGACACTCTACATGGAAGAATGGCTTAACATTACATGGTTTGATTTTGCCAATGCAAAAGGCTTAACATTACGCACTTGGAATTACACTGATAGAATGTGAAAGACATTGTGAACAGTGGACGAATTCAATCTGGAGCCATCACATGGACTGTCAAGAAAGTTAAGTGGACTTGGGCAGAACAAATCAGTTAAGATTATCCATAATAGAGGTTTTTGGGTTAGGTCGCGTAAATATATGAATGTGTCGTTAAAACCCGCCACCACGCGACACAGTCAACTAGTAAGGGTTGTCACGTAAACAGAACATGCCAATTCGTCACTAGTACAGCACACTGGTGTATTGGAGAGCCAAGCCACAACATGTACAAACTGAGTATGACGTTTCACCAGTAATTACAACTGACCTAATAAACTGACCTAATAATCTGTACAAATAGTTTATTATTTGAGCTAGTCTGTCTCATGTTAAATGATGTGGACTGAATGATATGGGTAAATGTAATTAAATGTTTGTCTGAAAAAAGGGGATGAGCATTCTTTGACATAAAAGAGAAAATGTATATGAAATTCAAGTTCTTGCAGTTAAGCTGTATAATTTGTGTTCCTTTAGATCATGATTATTGTGAATCGGCATGCTAAAATGCTATACTCAGCTATTGCACAAAGCCTGAATGGGATTAAAGGTAAACATGGTTTGATTTTGCCAATGCAAAAGAGAGTTATTACCAAGCAGATATGCATATCATGAATCACACATTTTCATCATCATCAGACATGATCAATCAACTCCTGGATGAAGGCTTCCCCCAAACCGCCACCACCTCTCATGATCCCACGATGTAAAAATACATCCAGCACCTGCTCATGAACTGATCTCGTCGCTCCACTCATTGATGGGCGTCCTCTTGGACATATTTACTTCCTCGGCTGCCACTCCATTGTTATTCTTGACCATCCTTTCGTGAGCATGTTACATCATCCAAAATAACACAATTTTTGTTTTCTCAAACACCACACTTATTCGATCATTTTGCAGTTCCACCATACAGAAAATGGACAGGACAAAGGCCCTTTTATGCACAATGGAAAATGGAGACTGTTTAAAGTACACATCATTGATGATATTCTTCCTGTATTGTCTTTTAGAACTGCTCTTTGTGTTTAGTTTGTTGCCCTTCCCCCGCACACCGGTTAGCACGATTGGCTACGTATGGTGGAAAAGAAGTTCAACATACATGCAGTTATATTCTTGGTTCTTTCGGTAAAGTCACGTAGAAGGGAAACAATAAAATAATAAAAATATAAAACAACACAAGCAATCATCATCTGGTGTGATGATGATTGCTTGTGTTGCAGTCAAAACGTCGTGAGAATTTTATTGTTTTATATTTTTATTATTTTATTGTTTCCCTTCTACGTGACTTTACCGAAAGAACCAAGAATATGAATCCCTGCGGTCACGAAAGCTTTACATCAAAATTTATACATACAGTTATATATTATATTTCTTGACCCATACATTGAACTTGGTATTGGTACTTTATTTTATGGTGTTTTTTGTTGTAAAATATTTTTCAGGTTTTAAAGTAAAGTACATCTCTCCAAAAGATGAGTCATTTGGATATAACGAAATTCTGAAAAAGTATGTCCATTGTTGAAATTTTATATTTGTAAATATAAACAAACACATGCTATTTTGAAGTGAACTTTTGATATGTTTAACATCACTGCAAAGTCTAATTTCCTGGTGGCAGCCATCAACGTGCAGTATTCATCACTCATAAATTGTTCCATACTTTGTGCTTCCCTAGGACTTCAACATAGTCAAGTCCTATGACTTGTCTCCTACATGACATGTTTGATATATTTTTTTAACTTCTGGACATTTGCTCAGAAATCTTTAGGAGATGCCTAGGGCTTTTGGAGTCTGTAATCCCTGTGGTCTGCCAGACTGGCTGCATCAAGACATGGACTAGAGTTCATGGGTTGTCGAATGAAGTGTGTTGACAGCTGCCTGCAGAAACCATGCCTGACTTGCTGAAGCTTAGTATTCCTCCATGTGTAATTACCGTGTATACTGCCTTTTAATTGAGTTGTGTTTTTTTATTTCACTTGTCAATGTGATATTTTATTTAACTTTTTATGACAGCCTGGACAATGCATCATGCATAATAATAGGCAGCGAAGATCTTGCAGAAGATTTTCCATGGGCACAAATTTCATTGGTGATTGAATTTGAGTTCTCAGCTACTTCTCTGTGGGCAGATGTTTGCAAGAGGCAGTTTATACGATACGTTTCTCTCAGAACGGTGCTGCCTGCTTGTTGGGAAGAAGGTAACTTGGATACACACTGCGAGTATTTGGATTAAGCATTTACTGACTGTAGTGTGTTGAGTAGATACTGATGTTCCATAGAAGAAGTCATATATATGTATATACAAACGCAAAGATCCCCCGTATAGCCTAAACAGACTGTTGGGGAAAATGCTGTTATTGAGGACCAATGAAGACAGGCACGGCACACAATTGGCTACGTATGTTGTGAAAGAAGTTAAATATAGAGTACATACGAGAGGGTGGGTGGCCAACACCATGCCTGGCCGCCATTGTCTCCCGAGTGGCGATATTTGCACACTGCACCAGGTATTCATTTGACACTGAGTCGACTTAGGGGAGGCTTAGGACTGGTTCAGATAATCATGACTGGTGTTGGACGTGAGCGTGAATGGAACTCGGGTCACCAGGTTCGTAGCACAACGCGCTACTGCTGCGCCACCGCTCCCCACATAAATATACTGCTTGGCTTTGCAAATTTCTGCCATGGTCTATTTTCACAAGCTTTTGTAACAACCTTGCTTAATTCAGGAAAAGTATTAACGTTTATCTATTACACCTTTTATTGTGGTGTTTGTTGTTGGACACTTCAAGTTTTGGGCCTTTGTTTTAAAATGAAATATATGAGAAGTCTGTTGTCAGTTTTCCAAAATACTTTTAGTGATACGTTTCATTAGTTTATAATGAGTAATATAAAAAAATATCTAGCAGCAATGTCAGTTTAAGAGTACTCTTATGAACTGACCACTCATTTGTAAATAGTTTTAATCCATATTTGTACACATTGTTTTAGATTGATCATTCTCAGCAGTAAACCAAAAAAATGAGGGAATTCTCTAACACATCGTATACTAATATCAACAAGTGTACTATTCTTACAGGGACCCATATCTAATAGATGGTTCTTGCCTCTAAACATCGGGCAGTTCACCAGCAATGCTTCAAGCAAGCCTGACTGTTGATGAGATACTGAAAGTCAAACCTGATCCACAGTTTGCTTGTTAAACCAATCCTAGTGAAATTGTGCACTTCCAGAAGGCGATGTGGCCGATGGGATGTAAAAAAAAAACATTTGGAAAGAAACATATATGAAGGTGTATTGTAACACTCAATCCCAGTATAAATGGAATAGAGATGTAAATTAAATCACTTGCTGTACTTCCATACTCTAGCAAGCCAAGATGGTGACCTCGATGCCCTTAGGGAGTGAGTTTCAGGAATTTGTGTGTATTGGGTTTGCAGGAAAATGTGATGAGCTGACCAGTCACTCTGCACGAGCCTCGCACCCCAGAAATATGTGAATCACACACTTGTACGAGAATGGAACATAAAATTCTGATCTCAGAATGTTACTGTAAATATTCATGTTTCTGTCAACAGAAGCAAGGCCAAGTGTGTCATTGTTGGCTTCTCTGCATGTTCCTTACAAACTAATCATGTCTCAGAAGCTGACAGGCATCAAGGATTCTTCGAGGTTGCTGGAATCGCGGTACAATGTGTTTTTCTGTACTTTATGATTTGTGTACAAATATGAGGTGTATAACGATTCAGTATTGTGTTTCAATTCAGGGGTCCAATTAGACGCAATTTATTCATTTTGTTATGGTTTTTACTCTCCTATGTGTAGTTTCTGTGTTTCTAATTCTTTTGTGCAGTTTTGTTCTGTATTGTGTCCCTAAATGTAACATGAGCATATACGTTGTTTATTTAACATAAAGCAAAATACATTCTTGAACAAGATGTGTGTATTCTTGCAAAGTTACACCCCTCACACAATGACTAACATGCCGAGTCACATGCCATTGGCATTAAACCAATAGCAAAGATAGACAGATGTAGTCAGAACAGCTATAAGATAGACAAAAAAATAGAGATGTATTCAGACATGAGATAGTAAAGATATTTACACAGGAAAGCTATACAAGGAATATAAAATATGTTTCCAGATGCGAGGCATTGAGATAAAAGACATTCATAATAGATGTAACATAAATGAGGGAAAGGGAAAGAGGTGAAGTCAGTAAAAAAATAAAAAAAATAAGTTACGTAGATATCCACTGAAAAAATCTCTAAGAATAGAGAGAAGATATATTCATAAGAGCACGACAAGAGATAGGAGGGATATGGGTTCATAATACAGCTTATGAGGGACGGGAGCATTGTTTTCAGAGGCAAAATTTAAGAGATTTCAGAAACATTTGATCTATAATGTAAATATTCATGATATGAAGATATTTTGCACACCAGACAATAAGATTGTGGGGGTCTCATATGGTACAATATATCACTCCGTGGGCTACGTCCACTTTAAACATTTATAGACAGTTTGCCTTTAGAGGCTTACCCCCTTTTTTCCCCACCTGATGACGATCGCTTGTGTTGCGATCGAAAAATAGTGTTTTGTATTTGTTTTAACCAATCTACGCGACTTTACCGAAAGACCCAATAATATATCGTAATATCGTCAAATCACGGAAACCATGCTGATATACAATAATGTGCATTCTGATATACAAAAAATGTGACGTCTTGTAACAGGAACAGTGTAACAATAATGGAAAGAAATTACAATGAATTGACAATTCAGACTTCGGAAGGAACACATCCTATATTTTATGCTGATTTAATTATTGATGAAGGCACAGCTATAGTCCTAAAGGTATTTTTGCTCACACCGGGTATTAGACTAAGATTGTACTTTGCATGAATGTATCGACTGAAATAATGGGTAAAGATGGAAGCATCAAGTTGGTAGTTATATGTGAGAAGCATGATTTATTTCTGTCATCGAACCCCAATCTTGCATTTTGGATAGCAATGAGCATTTGAAATATAGTACATTCGTTACCTGTTTTTCTCTGATTTCTGTTTGCTCTACTGTTGTACAGTATTTAGCTTTTATATTCTTTTATTTTGGTGACAGGTCAACCTTTAAATATTAGACTCTCATTGCCTCTTTATGTTAAACAAGATAAACTTGAAACCAGTTCAACTTACAATATTTTTCACAGTTTTGTGTCATCTATTATGTTTAGTTTGTAAAAACATAATTGCTGTTTTGCGTGTTTGTGTGCAGAATTTAGAATGTTTACACGAAGAAGGTGCTACAGACTACATAATTTCCCACCTGGCAGCATTGTCTCTGCAATTCCAAAAATGCTGGCTCATTCTTTATTTATCTTCGTCCGATTATAACATGACGTAAGACAAATGCATGAAGTATTCACACGTTTGTACACAAGGATGACTGATAAACTATATCGTTGATCTTCAAAACTGTTGACACACTCTCTCCTTGTAGCATTCATTCAGTGCTTCGAAATAAATAAGCAGACAATTCACGTCTTTCCCATATTTTTTATCTCCAAAGAAAATTACTTTTTACACATCCCATCAGCCATACGACCTTATGGGAATGCATTATTCAGAATCATTGGTTTAACAAAGCAAATGGACCAGTTTCTACATTAGATGCAAATCATTCAGTGTCTCATCCGGTCAGGTATGTTTAAACCATTGTTGGTGAACTGCCAGATGTTTATAGGCAAGGAACTTTTTGTTAGATATGGGTCCTATTTCGATGCAAACCCATATAATCACAAAGTAATCATGCGCATTGTGGATAATGTAAATTGCGCAATAAATCATTTAAAAACGTGCCTCACACTTAACCGGCACAATGCTTCTCAAACATTCACCCCCAGACGGCCATGCAGCCAATGGATGTGCAAATAATTTTTACGTGGAGAGACAGATATGTTCAGGAGGCATATTGTCTGCATATGTATTTTGTTAATATCCACAGCAACGTGAATGGTTGCTTTATTTTATGTACAAGGAGTGGAGTGGGCCAACAGTTGCTCTAGAAACCCAGCTTATGTAAGTGAAACAAATAATTGTGGAGGAGCCTATGCTGTTTTAGTATGCCATATTATTGGCTATCTTCTTTAAAAGGTGTCATTAAATTACGTTGGGATGTTTATAATTGGATATTTACTAATTTGCTAAGTTCAAGGGAAACCATATATCCCTGAAATGATATATTGATTTCGAGCACAATTTTTAAGCTGTTTTTCTTGCCATAGGTATTCACATTCTGCAGAAGTTATTCATGGTCTATCTTTTCTTAAAGCGACTTCAGCACTATACAGTCTGAAGAATGACGACTATGAAATAAAGGTTGGGCATAACATCAAGTTAATCATAACCAAATATAGGCTTTAGAGCTGAACACTGCATCTTGGGTATGGTTCACAAGTCAGCAGAGTATCGTGCAAGCTTGGTGGGAATGTAGGCTCCACCACCAAACCCAGACATTCCTTAGCCTAGGTCTATTATCACTGTGCGGTGTCCTGTAATAACAATGATACATTTCCTCATCAATCTTAAAAAAATATCCTGAAGGAGATTAGTGCTGGATACAACCACATTTGCCAATATGATTTGTAACTTTCATCCGCACCCATGTATCGATAGATCAATATTAATGTGCAATTTTATTGAGGGACTTTGGGTTGTCTTAGTGTGGTCTGGGACTATTTGTTTTTCTACCTTGCCCAAGCTTGCATTTAATGTTGAAATATTGGCAGGAATGTATGTATATTCTTGGTTCTTTCAGTAAAGTCACGTAGAAGGGAAACAAGATAAAAAATATATAAAACAATAAAATTCTCACTACGTTTCGACTGCAACACAAGCAATCATCATCAGGTGTGAAAACCACAGCAAGAAAATTTGAAAAAAGTGGAATTAAAAAAATATATTGTTAACGTTAGCACCACGGAGAGCGATTTGGCAGTTATTCAGATGGACGAGTCCATCTATGTTCGGAAAAGAGGAGGGGGGAGACGAAAATAATGGATGCGGTTTGAAAGCCACCGTAAGTGTGAACAATCAATTAAGACCCGCTTACGGTGGCTTTCAGACCGCATCCATTATTTTCGTCCCCCCCCTCTTTTCCAAAAATAGATGGACTCGTCCATCTGAATAACTGCCAAATCGTTCTCCGTGGTGCTAACGTTAATAATAAAAAACGCCACTTTTTAAAAGTGTATTGCTGTGGTTTTCACACCTGATGATGATTGCTTGTGTTGCAGTCGAAACGGCGTGAGAATTTTAGTTTATATTTTTATTATTTTATTGTTTCCCTTCTACGTGACTTTACTGAAAGAACCAAGAATATGAATCCCTGCAGTCATGAAAGCTTTAAATAAAAAATTAGGAATGTATGTAATTATGCAATTAGTACTTATAAACGTTATTTTGGTGGTGGAGTTTGTGTGTTCCAATGACCCTCAGAGCTATGTTGCCTGGAGTCTTGTACTCCTGGTAGGGCCTCCCTTGATGAACAGGTCCGGGGGGAAGTTCCAGACAAATAATGGTCCAAAAAAAATCACCTCATGAATAGTAAAAAAAATAAGAGAACCTCACCCGGACAAGGGATATCGGGACACACTCCTGGAGGCAGGCCTGGGGGTGGTGTTCACCGGCAAGCACCTGGTGGCCGGGTGACCCACGTAACCTGGTCAGGCCCAGCTCAAAATGGCTACGTGGTGCCATCCTGTGGGCCCACCAACTGCAGGACCAAGGGTGAGGGGTGGGTGCGATGCCAGTATGGCAGGGAGAGGGATGGTCCCAGATGGATTGGACCTTGGCAATGGACACTAGCTATTGGGATGTGGAATGTCACGTCACTGGTGGGGAAGGAGCCAGATCTGGTGGAGGAGGTGGAAAGATACCGACTATCATCGGTCTCACCTCCACACACAGCATTGGCACTGGAACCAAACTTTTCAATCGGGGGTGGTCTCCTATTCCGGAGTAACCCCTAGTTAGAGGCCCCGAGCGGGTATGGAGATACTTACAAGCCCCCGGCTGGGTGCTGCTCAGTTGGGAGTTTGTTCGAGTGGATGAGAGGGTCGCCTCAATGAGACTTCGGCTCTCAGAAAATAAAATTCTGACTGTTGTCTGTGATTATGCACCAAACAGCAGTTCAGATTATTCGGCCTTCTTGGAGACGGTGGGTGCAGTGCTCGACAGAGTGCCGCACACCGACCCCATAGTCTTACTGGGCGACTTCAATGCTCACGTGGGAAACGATGGAGATACTTGGAAAAGCGTGTTTGGGAGGAATGGCCCCCCTTAATCTGAACCCTAACGGTGATGTTTTTTTGGAATTATGCGCTAGTCACACAATGTCAATAACAAACACCATGTTCGAACACAAGGATGCTCATAAGTGTACTTGGTACCAGACCACCTTGGGCTGAAGGTCAATGATTGACTTAATAGTTGTATCATCGGACTGAAGGCCATATGTTCTGGACACTCGGGTGAAGAGGCAGAGCTGTCAACAGAATCTGACGCTTGGGGCACCGACCAGATAGACGTGGAAGGCCCAAAAGAATAGGGCGGGTTTTCTGGGAACGTCTGGCAGAAGACCCAGTGCAGAAAGATTTCAACTTCCACCTCCGGGAAAACTTCTGCACTCTCGTGAGGTCGTGGACATTGAGTCCAAGTGGACGATGTTCAGGACCTTGATTGTGGATGCAGCTGCAAATGGCTGTGGCCTGAAGGCAGTTAGTGCTTGTCATGGCGGCAGCCCTAGGACCTGCTGGTGGGCACCAGTGGTAAGGGAAGCTGTCAAGTTGAAGAAGGAAGCTCTCTGAATTGAGAGGTCCCAGCTTGCCAAGAGGGCGGCAGCTGCAGCAGTTGTTGAAGTGAAAGCCGCGGTGTGGCAGGAGTTTGGAGATGCCATGGAGAGCGACTACTGGGCAGCTTCAAAGGTGTTCTGGGAAACCATCCGATGCTTTAGGAGGGGTCGACTGGACGTGGCCCAGGCTCTTTTCAGTAAAGGTGGCGTAACATTGACCTCAACTCAAGAGATAGTCGAGAGGTGGAAGGAACACTTTGAGGAGCTCCTGAACCCCGTGCACATGCCCTCCTCTCAGGACGCAGCCATGGAAACAGCTGCGGGGGTTGGATCCATCACGGCTGCTGAAGTCGCTGCGACGGTCGAGGGCCTTCGTAGCAGCAAAGCTGCTGGGGTGTACTAGATTCGCCCAGAGTTTTTGAAAGTGCTGGAGAGTGTGTTGTGGTTAACACGCCTCTTCAATGTTGCATGGAAGGCGGGTACAGTACCTCTGGATTGGCAAACTATGGTCGTGGTTCCCATTTTTTAAAAAGGGAACCAGAGGGTGTGCTCCAATTACAGAGGAATCAACTGCTCAGCGTTCCAGGTAAAGCTTATGCCAGAGTGCTAGAGAGGAGGCTCTGCCCGGTGGTCGAGCCTCAGATCCAGGAAGAACAATGTGGATTCCGTCGTTGTCGTGGAACAATGGACCAGCTCTTTTCCCCTACACGGATATTTGAGGGGTCATGGGAGTATCCTTCTCCAGTCTACATCTGCTTTGTAGACTTGGAGAAAGTATATGACCGTGTTCCCAGCAATGTTTTGTGGGAGGTGCTGCGGGAGTATGATGTACTGGTGCTGTTTTTGTGTGCTATCCGGTCCCTCTATTCCCAGAGTGAGAGCTGTGTCCGTATTCTTGGTGTTAAATCAAAGTCGTTCACTATGGGTTTTGGACTCCGCCAAGAGTGCATCCTGTCTCCGATTTTCATAGACAGGATATCAAGGTGCAGCCGAGGTATTGAGAGTATCCAGTACAGGGGTATGGAGGTGGCGTCACTGCTTTTTGCACGTGACTTTGTCCTCTTTGCCTCGTCAGTCTGTGATCTGCAGAATTAACTTGAATGATTTAATGCCGAGTGAAGCGGCTGTGATGAGGATCAGCACTTCCAAATCTGAGGTTATGGTTCACTCCCGGGAGATGGTGGATTGCTCTCTCCAGGTGAGGGGGGAACAGCTGCCCTTAGTGGAGGAGTTTAAGTACCACGGGGTCTCTTTCGCAAGTGGGAGCGGGAGATCGGCAGACTGGCAACCCTATTGCATGGTCATTTGCCAGCAAGTGAATTGCAACCCTTCATAGCACAGTCATGTTATGTTTCCTTTGAGCCGCATTGTTTTCTTGTAAAATGTACAACTTTTGTATTACTCTGGTTCTTTCGGTAAAGTCACGTAGAAAATAAAATAATATAATACAAATTAAGTAGTGTAATGCAATGCAACACAGAGGGTTGGTTAACACACAGTTAACGCATAGCCTGGTTGATTAACGTTCTCACAAAGATTGTTAAATTAGAAGTAAAGTGTGAGTTGTGAGTAAACCCTCCCCGTAGAGCCCGTAGAGTCACGAAAGCTTCGAATCTCGTTTGAACCACCTCTACGGGGAGGGTTTACTCACAACTCACACTTCTAATTTAGCAATCTTGCGAGAACGGTAATCAACCAGGCTATGCGTTAACTGTGTGTTAGCCGACACTCTGCGTTGCATTACATTACACTCTCTAATTTTACTAAATTTGTTGTCAAACTTCCTATTTCTCTCTCTAAATTTCTCCTTGCTTGTATGTTCCACACTTAACTTCTAATTTAGAAATCTTTGGAAGAACGTTAATCAATCAGGTTATGCGTTAACTGTGTGTTAACCAACCCTCTGTGTTGCATTGCATTACACTTCTTCATTTGTATTCTATTATTATTTGATTTTATTTTCTACGTGACTTTACCGAAAGAACCAAAGAGTAATTCCTGCAATCACGAAAGCTTAGAATCTAACTTTTGTATTGCATTGATGTAGATTCTTCAAACTGGAAGCATTCAAGAAACAGTAGAAGCAATAAGGGCGATTGGGGATGTGACACTCTTCAGCAGCAAGGGTTGGGACCTTGACCACTGTATTATTAGGCCTTTTCTGAAGCCCCTGGTTTCAAAGGTAAGCTAACTTCATGCATATCTACATCTATATGAAGTACAATGCAGCCCCAGTGCATACTTGCCTATTTGAATGCTACTGACATTGTAATTTCTTTGTGAGTGCTGATCCACAATCATGGATTACCAAGCAGCCCTTGAAATTAGTTACCAAAATGTGCCACAATACTACCACAGTCAAGGCTTGATGTTAACTGTATGCCTGGACTCTTCAGCAATACTCTACAGAGCGCATCTGCAGAGTATAAATCACGCACGTTTGGTTGAGTGGTCTTTTCGGAGGGGTATGGGGTAGAACAAGGGACTGGCCGGTGTGATATTTTTTTATATATGCAATATGTTCAGGAGCTAAATGCCAATGTAAACGTCTGCTAGCCATGAGACGGCTTCCAAGAGAGAGTTCGTGTGGTTTTACTATTTCTCTATTGAAGGAGCGCCAACTGCATTGGTTTACCATACTGTATTGTCCATAGTTTGGGTTGCATGGCCAGTCGCACTACTGTGGCTTGTCTTTAAATATCAATGGAGAAGATGTGTGCATCAGCCTGTTGATGTTCTGATGCAGTTGATGGTTACACCAGTGTCTTCGAGGAATGTCAAAGCCAGATGTGATGTTTCGGTCTCGAATGAGGTGTTCTGGATGTCTGTTCTCCCGTGTGATGTTATCTATCAATGTAAAATGCCTCTGATGGATGTCGTGGTGGTGGCCATGATGAACTCCTTATATAACAAAATAAATCAGGTTTTTGTTTACTATTCCATATACTAATGGAGTAGCCTTCTGCTGAAAACTGCTCTGCAAGGATTTACATTCATTTAGTTGTGACACTTGCTGTTTTGGATGCTCAATGTTCTCGACTTTCTGCTGACGTTTTTTGCAATGTTTTTATTTTAACAATAAGAGATATATAGACAGGTTAACATTTATTGTTCACGAACCCAGTGTAATTATTGTCATCTGTGTTTTAAATACAAAACACGATTTTTCTTCCATTTATAGGAGGAGCAATTTTTGCTCGGATTTCCTTGTATTAATGCATTCGTAGCACAACTGATGTTACAAAAATTAGATTCACTCCAGCAAATCCTGTCATTGTCACTGCCAACATTATGCAACCTTTTACCCCAAGTGCCAACAAAGGTCTTGAAGGTAAAGTTACGCTGTGTCCTGCCGAAACCGCCTTTTTTAAAACAATAATTGTCTCGAGCTTGCTCATGTTTGTAATCAACAAGTTCCTCTTTTACCACTTGTATCGGTTTGTCTGTAGTAGCATGACCATCTCTTTGCAGTATTAACTATGAAATCGACATTCGCATGCAGACTGGCTCTGTCTTTTTTACATTTAAACCTTTTTTTACTTCCTGGCCCAATCACTCAATAACGTGCTAAATTATGTATAGAAATAAACACTGGCATTAATTTGTACTGAGCAGTGGTGCGGTGGTTAACATACTGCACTGTTAACCTGGCGACCCGAGTTTGATTTTCGGCCATGGCTAAAACCTGTGGCAAGTAATATCTGAACCTGGCTTGGGGCCCCCTTTCGCAATCCATACTTAGCAGCGTGGTGAGGTATGGTCAAATAAGCTCCATGACTAAGAGGGCATGGGGAGGCCTTCATCCAAGAGTGGATTGACAAAATTTTTAATTATTGTTTTGCCATGTTTTTTTTACTTTCATATATATAAAGAGAGCAGTACGCAATTGTCTATACTGATGCCTGTTATAGTCTTGGTTCTTTCGGTAAAGTCACGTAGAAGGGAAACAATAAAATGATAAAAATATAAAACAATGTGAGAATTTTATTGTTTTATATTTTTATTATTTTATTGTTTCCTTTCTACGTGACTTTACCGAAAGAACCAAGAATATGAATCCCTGCAGTCACGAAAGCTTTCCATCAAAATTTGATGCCTGTTACTTAAATTTTCAAACATTCCCACAGCTTTTCAATGAAATATGTATGAAGTACCAGCCAGTCAAAAGAATGGAACAAGATGATGACTTTATGCATTTAAACTCACCTCCATTTGAAACCTCAAGTTTTCACCACACTCATCAAGAGGAAGACACATTTTTATTTGGGCCTGTTTTAATGTCAGGTAAAGCAATTCATGTATAAATATTTAACTTGTTTTGGCTGATGAATAATATATATCTGAGTAAAATTCTGAACTTTGTCAATTCCAGTCTTCAACTTACGAACTGGTTCTGTTCCTGAGACCCGTTCATAAATCGAATGGTTTGTAAGTCATAACGTAATAATGTACTGTATTTAAATGCACATATGGTCAGTGTTATAAAATGTGTTACGGTTCAACAAAAAAGGAAAGCATTGTTAAACTCAAATAATTATTGTGCATTTGCATGCAATACTGTAATACTGTATAGTACAATAAAACTAAATAAAGTAACAAATAGAAAAAAGTCAGCTTTCTTTTCACGTACCGTCAGTCCTGATACTGGCTTGCTTGTCAGAAAGGGTAGAAATTGAGTCGCCACAATTGTACATAGGGTAAAACCTATTCCTATATCTTGTTTCTGGCAAAGGAGGTCTTGGTACGCCTTTTGGCGTCTTCTGGTCCAACAGCAGTGGAGACTAGGCTCTAAGAAAAGCTGTCTCGGGTGTGGACCAATCAAATTGAAGGACAGTGCATATTATTATCAGAGTTGTCTTTTTTGTTTGCATTTTGACTGCTTGTGTTGTGGTTATTGCAAACATGATGCCTTGAATAAAGGTGTCAGTTTTTGTGCCAGTTAAAAGGGTAAAACCTATTCCTACAAAAATCCCGTATATAGCCTTAACAGGCTGTGGGGCCAAGTGGTGTTAGCGAGCAGCGACTATGAAAGCCGGCACAGTCCACGAGGGGGTAGATGGCCAGCACCACGCCTAACCGCCTTCGATTCCCCAGTGACGATGTTTATACACCGCACCAGATACTCGTTTTATGCTGAGTCGACCTAGGGCAGGTCCAGGACCCATTCAGATAATCGTCACTTGTGTTGGTCGTGAGTAGGAATCGAACTCGGGTAACCGTCTTGGTAATACAGCGCGCTAATCGTTTACCACTGCTCCCCAAACACATACGAGGGCACACTCACTTTCACACACACACCAACACTCACTCCTAGCGGGTTGCTTTGAATCATTACATTTCGCGGTGGACCGCTCTGCTTAACAAAATAGTTCTGCGGTTCAATTCACAAGAGCGAGTTCGCGTTTGCAAGGCTATGTTAAAGAAAAATATCGAAGTTAATTCGTAAGTGCAGATGTTTATAAGTCGGGTGTTCGTAAATTGAGGACTGCCTGTATATATACAATATAACTAAACATGCCCACTTGTTATTAATTGTGACTTGCTGTATTTTTTTGTCATTTTTTATTTAGATTCATGCTTGGACATAAAGGATGATGCACAAAAACTGAAAAAACTATTTTATGTACGAGTGCCTGGCCGCAAAGATGGACAAACCCGACTTTCGTTTATCTAAATGCTGTCGCATGAATGCTTCCCAGGTGAAGCAGATGATGAATAAGACCCATTGTACTCAACGATGATAATTCATTTCACAAGAATGGGGTGAGGTAATATCGTTTATGTAAGTACAGTTTAGTAAAAGACAGTGATTTGCTGCTAAAATGAGCCTTGCGTCAGTTGTCATCTTTTGTTTACACCCTTGAGCCAGTGGTAGTAATTACACATTCCTATGGGAAGGTCAAAGGTATAATTTACTAAACTTACATTATGAAATGTATGTGTTATGGACAGGAATGCAGACCACTGGCTGCAATGTTTGATTTATTTGGACCACTCACAATGGAGTAAACACCTGTGGAAATGTAGCATGCATAATACCAGTTAGGAAATATACTAATTGCACTCCCTTGCTTTTTGTCACTAAATGGGTACTGTATATGGGATCTGATGAAACAGTTCTAAGATTCTGTATTTTATTTTTCTTTGACATTCGCATTACACTTACCAAGTAATGACTGCTATCCTCTCATCTCCCCCTGCATGGATATACTTTCCATCGGTCCTCTTTGATGATACTCTGTAGTGTCACTTCCAGTTTTGAGGTGGCTCAGCTGTAGAGCGAGTGGGTCACATCGGATAGTTGTGAGTTCAAATCTTGGATGGGCGTTGATTTGACCTATAATCCCTTCCTCTGAAGTCGATAAAATAAGTACCACTTTGTGGGGATGTCAACATTTCTAGATTTGAAGCTTTCGTGAATGCAAGGATCCATACTCTTTGGTTCTATTCGGTAAAGTCACGTAAAAGTATAAAACACTAAAGTCACTGTTACAACGCTGTGGGTGATCACGATATAATTTTCTCCGATACCAAGGTTCTTTGCAAACCCACGGGTTTTTATCAGAGATTTGTTCACGAGGCAATTCAAATTTACAAACACAGACACAATTTCAACCGAGAAGATGGTTTCAAATTAAGCAACCATTGGAAAGATGTTCTAAATCGAACCAAACATTAAACTAATTTTCAATGGTACAGTATATTTTTTCAAGTAGTGGCATCCCAAACTTTCGCAGCTGCTTAAATTCCCTTTTCACACCATCAATATGTAAACTCCCCCTCCCCCCTTCGCCAGTCTGCATATGTTCACCCCCTCTACACCGTTCATCATGTTAAGTCCGCCAATTAAATGATAATTTTTATGCTAATTCCTTTGTCAATGCACCTTAATTCCTCTCACAAGCTTAAAGGTCGCGGTCTGAGCTTAGCTGTGAGCGCTGTCCTCGAGACAGTCTGGTCCCTTCACCTGATGAAGGCCACTTGTGTTGTGGCCGAAACGTCGAGAATTTTTTTGTTGTTTTATACTTTTACGTGACTTTACCGAATAGAACCAAAGAGGATGTTAACATTGTCTATTAAACCGACTCACCCACCCTCCCCTCTCTAGGAATGTGGATTTTTCTACCAATCGCTCAGGGTTGTAAACGAGATGAGCACCGCCGCAATTCTTATTTGAAAGGGAAATCACTTTGAATGTTAGACTATGTTTGAAGTAATTGAAGGAATGTCATAAAACCTGTTTTTAGGTTTGAGTACAGGAAATACCACAAAGTGCCATATAAGCAGTGTATGGCAGGCGACGAGAGACTTGGAATGGCCCCGCTTGGCCTAAAGCCGACACTAGTACATTTTCTCAAGATCCAAAATGTTGGGTTCTATGTGGGTGCCGTTACCTGTGAATCTCGTAGGCACTGCAAAACAGATACTTTACGTCTGCTGCACTGTCTAACCGTTGAGGGTAAATTCACGTTGAACCAGTTCATGGCTAAAGACGATCATCGGTAACTTTTTCACATATGGTCCCTGTTGGTGTTCATTTTCTAGATTCAGTGAACTCTGTTTTACACTGGGATCTTTCCTGTTTAGTTTCAAGATCATAACTATCAACGCACATTTAAATGATTGCTATAATCTGTTAAGATCTTAAGCCAAACAAAGAATGCCAATTAAATATGCAACCAAATTCGCTTCTGCATATCTCCGCAATGTTTTTTTTACACATCCATTGGCGCCACAGCCTTTTTCTGGGAGTGAATTTTGTTAGCTGCATTGCTTTACCACAAGACAATTATCTACCGGTTTTGACATTCGGTGTTTCAGCAGCAGTCAGGCTTGCTTCAACCCAACTATAAGATGTAAAAGATTTAGATTTTATGAGATGGCGCATTACACTGTTGCTCGCGCTTGTGTAGACCGTATTAAAAATAATTATATACATAATCTTTACTAAATGATGTTATCTGCACATTATTTTTGGTTTGATTGCTATGATAGTAAAGTTTCATTTAACATGTTATATTCTCGAATACTGTATAGACAATATTCCAAATTCACGTCGCGTACTCACTGTCTTGGGGCTATTTGCCTCGGCCGTTTTAAATCTTTCGTGCTAAAATTGGCTTCGGTGTCTTAGATGTTGCCATAACGGCAACTTTTGTCAATTGACTTAGTATTTGCACAATTATTTCGTGTTTTCAGTCGTTAATGTTAAGATTTGCTGTAACTTCAAAACTGATTGAAACGGGTTAGACGCTGTAATACACAAACAAATAAAACATTGCTTTGACTTTAATACGCAAGTGTTTTGTCTGCGATCAAGGGGTCGGAGGAGGTACGTACGTAGTACTGTATGTTGAACTTCTTTTGCACCATACGTCGCCAACCGTGCTAATCGGAGGAGCAGGGGAAAGAAAAACAAATCAGTTATAAAGAAATTAGTTTTCAATTTAGATGTAAAAGTGCACAGTTCCAGTTGCTTCTTGAAAGTGCGCTGCGCAGTGCCGTCTTTGTTCGATGGTTGGCTAAAAGCCGCTGCGAGGATGACCGGAGTTTGCGTGACGGTTCATGCTCCTTGACGAGGTGAATGACGATTGTGTTGATGCAGCGGATGATGGGGTTGGGGGGGTGTTGATGTTGTCCATGCTGCGGGTGTTAATGCGCTGCGCGGGGGCCAGATCCCACAGCCAGTGGCATTCGGGGTGAAGAGGGAAAGGCCGAGCGACAAATTGAATCGTCGAGCTGCACAGAGGATCTCGGAGCCGCCGAGATAATCTATGGAACTTCGCGGAGAATCACCGAGGCGTGGAGAGAATATCGAAGCGGCAGAGATAATCGCGGATTTGCAGATAACTTAAATCCGCGTTTCCTAGCGGTGGACGAGGGAAACGCGGAAAGGTAAAACATGCTAATTATCTTCTTTGGTTCTTTCGGTAAAGTCACGTAGAATGAGAATAAAATAATAAATTAATAAAGTAAAATAATCAAATTCTCACGACGTTTCGGCCACAACACAAGTGGCCTTCATCAGGTGAAGGGACGAGACTGTCTCGAGGACAGCGCTGGAGCGAACACAGCCAAGCTCAGACCGCGACTTGACAAAGGAATTAGCATAAAAATTAGCATTTAATTGGCGGACTTAGCATGATGAACGGTGTAGAGGGGGTGAACATGTGCAGACCGGCGAGGGGGAGAGGGGGAGTTTACATATTGATGGTGTGAAAAGGGTAATTTAAGATGCTGCGAAAGTTTTGGATACCACTACTTGAAAAAATATACTGTACTCTGCAAACCCACTGGCTTTCATCAAAGATTTGTTCATGAAGCCATCCAGATATATAAACACAGACACAACTTCAACCGAGATGGGTACAAACTGAGCAATCATTGGAAGGACGTTATTAACCCAGTAAAGTCTTAACTGTGATGTTTCCATCCTACTTGCCTATGTCAGCTGTTATTTCCCTCTCATCATGTGTACCTCTTGCTCTTAGGGGTTTTTTTTGTTCCTGTTGCTCGGCTCTCTGACATTGACATGATTAATCTTCTCATTGGCACACCTCCGGTGGCTGGGCCGTCTCACATTTACAGCTTCAAATCAAGATTTATGTACAAATTCCTTCTCTAGCTCCGCTCACTTACCCTTGGGTTGGGCCCACCAAAAATCCTATATAAACTCTTGTTGCAGCAGCTCTTTCTCCTACGTCAGCAGTGGTCCTGCTGTTTGTTTTACACCTGATGACGGTTGCTTGTGTTGCGATCGAACCTTCGTGATATATTCTTTTTTCTACCTGCGTGACTTTACCGAAAGAGCTTGCATTCATTGTTTAAACATCGGCAGGAATGTATGTACTTATGAAATGTGTACTTATATACTTGATGTATTTTTTATTTACGTATTTTTTGTGACTGGCTTAAATTTTCTCTACTTTTCACTCTTATCATCCATTATTTTCGTCTCCCCCCTCCTTTTTTCTGAACATAGATGGACTCGTCCATGTGAATAAACTGCCAAATCGCTCTCCGTGGTGCTAACGTTAAAACAAACACCGCCACTTTGTTCAAAATTTCTTGCTGTGGGTTTCACACCTGATGACGATTGCTTGTGTTGCAGTCGAAATGTGAGAATTTTATTGTTTTATATATTTATTATTTTATTGTATCCCTTCTACGTGACTTTACCGAAAGAACCAAGAATATCTTATCATCTGTTATATTTGTTTGTTATTCTAACTTGCTGACCTCCCCCCGAATGGACATGAGTGAAAAAAAGCGTCATTGATTATTGGATTCCTCCAGGCTACATAAAAGATTCTGATTCTATGAGAAAGGAATACTTTCTAGCGATCCTCGTCATATCGTGTAATGGAAATTCCATCGCGACAGGAACTTACTTTATAACATCCTATCTGGAAAGGGAGCTTGAATATAACTTTATTACAGATTGGTAACTTAGCAACCGAGGATGGTCTTGAATATAACTTTATAGACAACCGATGTTTCGTCCTGGGAGGGACTTAAAATAACTTTATTGATAACAATTCCCTGCCGCTTGACAATAACTTTATTGATTCCCCGGGCGGCTCCCCTGAGACAATGGCGGCGCAAACTTAGACGGGGTCGTGGTGAGAACCGACTCGTCAGGTGAGCCCTGAGTATTAGGTGAGCCCTGAGTATTAGGTGAGCCCTGAGTACCAGGTGAACACTGAGTACCAGGTGAGCCCTGAGTACCAGGTGAACACTGAGTACCAGGTGAACACTGAGTACCAGGTGGACACTGAGCCATCACGGAGTACCAGGTGAGCCCTGAGCACCAGGTGAGCAGCACCAGGTGAACACTGACTCATCACGGAGTACCAGGTGAGCAGTGAGTACTTGAGTACCAGGTGAGCAGTGAGTACTTGAGTACCAGGTGAGCAGTGAGTACTTGAGTACCAGGTGAGCAGTGAGTACCAGGTGAGCAGTGAGTCATCACAAAGAACCAGGTGAACATAGGATTCATTCAAAGCTCATTAAATACATATGAACGTTTTATTTTTGTCTAAACAGAATGAGGACCTATATTTAACAGAGGGTCCTTGCCTCTAAACATCTGAAAGTTAACCAGCATTGGTTCAAGGAGCCTGACTGCTGGCGAGACTGAATGCCGAGACGTTGCCAGTCTGCGTGTACTGTTTTGAACAGTTTTGAACTGTTGCTTATCAATGAATGCACTTGCAAATGGGTTGTTACAAAATGATATTTTATTGTTACTGTTTATGGATATGTGAAGGAGGCATATTTTATTATTTTGCTCTTCGTAATGAATAGTTATTTTGTGTTATGTGCTGCGCTGTATATGAATGTTTATTTAAATATACACTTTTAAAATAAATGGATGTGGTGTTTATGTCTGAATGTGGATAACATGTATACAATATATGGATATGCCAATGGTTTTGTTGGCCTATGTGAGTGCTGTGTTGTTGGTGTTTTGTGGAGGTCACTTGGGAGCTGTGAGGGATGGACACCTATACTCTACCCCAGCATGGCGGCCCCAGAAATCACCGTGGCTCCAGGCTTCCTGGCGGTGCTGATCATCGTCTGCACTTGTCGTCTGTGGGGGCATCGTCGGCACGGGAGGTCAGTGGCTCTTGGTTTTACAGAGCCTGCCGGAAACCGTTCACTGCTGTACCTTAGCAACAGTTAGAGCTGCCATGCTTTTGTCACGCTGAACTAGACCGATAACAGAGGAATATTTAACTAATCAAGTACTGGCCGGTAACTTTAACCGGGTATCTACCAGGGCGGAGATCAGTTCGTGCATGGGTGCTGGGTGGATTATTACATCGTAGGATCGTGAAAGATGGAGGCAGTTTGGGGAGGTCTTCATTCAGCAGTGGATTGACCATTGCTGACAATTACAAATCTCTTGCATCTTTTACATTGTCGTCACTGTATACAAGCTACAGATGAGTTTTAGAAAAGCTGACTCATCTCAAAACCTGACTGCATCACCTTCCGTTTTCCTATTGAACGCTGTCAACCAAACCCAGTTTGGCAAGATGTGACGCTCGTGATAAAGAGAGATGAGGCTAGTTTGAGTGTTCTGAAGCGTGTGGGTGGCGATTATTTGAATCTGTTCTGGGCCTTCCGTAGGTCGATACACCCTTAAATTAGTATTTTGTACCATACGTAAAGATCAGCATTGGGGAGACAAAGGCGGTCAGGCGTGGTGCTGATCACCCACCCTCTGAGAATAGGTTTTCCCCTCTATGATTTTGTCTTTGGGGCAGCAGGGATTGAGCAAGAGCGTCTCAATGTGCTCTCTTGACGAAGCCAGCGCTGGGCTGGACGGGCCCGGCTTGGAGCCTGAGGAAATCCTGCAGCTGACTCACGAGGCAAGGCAGCTCTCTGACACGCTGGCACGCCTGCGCCAAGCTGCCCTCTGCCCTGGTCAGTTTCGCACCCCACCTGATCAGTGTCATACCCTACCTTTTATAACTACATGTAGGATAGTGGTTTTAAAGCATTTGATCGTGTCTGGCATAGTGGACTACTTGTCAAGCCACCACCATTTGGCATCCACTCTAATCTGCACGCTTGAAATTCTAGCTTTCTAACTAATCAATATAAGCTGAAGCCAAACTGATCTCTCACCGTTATCTCTGGTGTTTTGTAAGGCTTTAAAGGTGTTGAGCGATATGTACAAACACTTAATGGCATGTATGCAAATATTTAAAATCTATAAATTCTACAGTATGCTTTTTAAGAATTAATATCACACTCGCTCTCAAATGCATTCATGAATATATACATTTTTTGATTTAAAGCTTTCGTGACTGCAATGATTCATCTTCTTTGGTTCTTTCGGTAAAATCACGTAGAATGAGAATAAAATAATAAATTGATAAAATAAAATAACACAATATTATTATTAATATTATTATTATTGTGTTATTTTATTTTTTCAATTTATTATTTTATTCTCATTCGACGTGACTTTACCGAAAGAACCAAAGAAGATGAAATCACGTAGAATGAGACGTGACTTTACCGAAAGAACCAAAGAAGATGAATATATACATATTTAATCAAACACACCGCTGGTTCTTATATAAAAAAAGAGTTGTGCATTGTGTGCAAAACATAACAACATAGTGGTTTTGATAACCTTTTTAATTGTTACTGAAAGTCCTTCGATTTGATTTAAACTACCCCCCTTAGGTGTTGGCCCAGATCTTGATGGTGGTGGGAGAGTTTACAGACAGCTGGGCGATGTACTGTCTGTGCTCAAGCCGGTGCTCAAGAGATACCCTGCCCTGCATTCAGTGGGGCTGCTCACAGCCATTGGCAGCCTCATCGCCACAGTGAAAGGTCCGCTCAGTGGCATCTGTTTATAAATGCCATTCCGTGCACTATGTGCCTGACACTGTCTTCATCGTATATCTGAATTTGCTTATCCATCCACGCGGTGACTCATTTGTAGAGCGTGTGGCTCACAATCAGAAGATTGCGAATTTAAATCCTGGCTGGGGGTTGACTCGGCCCATCATGCCTTTGGGGTCGACAAAATGATTTTCACTCTATAAAAAAATCAAGAGTGGTTGTTTTGTGAATTAACTTGCCTCCATCATAGGAATGTGGAATATCCACAATTGGCTCAGGGATGTGAACAGATTATAAAGGCCTCAGTTGTCATTTGAGCATAAGAAACAACTAACTTGGATTAGCTTATACAGTAAAACCTTTATTTGCGGGGATATGTTCCTGGAAAATGGCGCAAATGTTAAATCCGCGAATATTAATACTTAAAGCTAAGCAGGAAAAAATAACTAAGGGGAATAAACATTACGCTTAAACATAATATATAAACTGTATATGTATTATTGAATACATATATTGTATAATATTGTGTTATTTAACTTGCCTTTAATAATGGTGATTGTAAACATTTAAAAGTGCAAATATAAAGAAATATACAGTGTGATTAAAAAAAATGTAAAGGCAAACACTTGCTTGTAAAGAGTGCGGTAAACATGCCACACTATAGTACAGGATAGGAAGTCGCGCTCCATCTCGCATCCCCGCAATGTGGCTATAAACCCAGCTACCCTGGTTCGATTCCGAGTCACGGCTAACATAATTGGCGAGGGATATTTGAACAAGTGGTCCTGCATGGTCCCTGCTGTTCCCTTGACCCACAAACATCTACCCTTAAAACAACATGCCAGGCACCTGCAAGTACCGTGGTTATTCATGTGTGGTAAGTGTTACATTTTATATTTGATTCTTTTCTTTTGAAATTATGTGTTTTTCTCACTTAAAAATGTTGTTCAAGAGTGTAACATTTTGGGGCTGAAACGTTGCTCAGCTTTTAACATGGGAGTCGTTGGAAAAACTGTTAACGAATTTTCGTTTACTGAGCAATTTTCGTTGAACGTATCTCGCTTAGTAAGCGAGACATGCCTGTTCAGTAGTTATTGTCGGGTAGTAACAAGCAACGGCCAAAAATATTTAAAACAATCCCCATGAATTTCAAATAGCACTGCAATTAATGTGTCAGGAATATATAAAACTCCAATTTAAAAACCCACAAATATTAAGGATTTACTGTCATTAATTTCTGTGTTTAACATGATACATTATTCGATCTACTGTGCATTAAATAGTTTTACATGTCTTTGTAAATTCAGTTGCTTAACACAAGCCCAAAGGCCCAAAACTTCAAATTGCCAACAACAAACAGCACGATAAAAGTTGAATTGAGCAACATTATAAGTGCTTGGGAAAGGAGATGTTAGCGAATTCCAAAGACTAGTATTATGAGGGAAGAAGCAAAAAGAGAAGTGTTATGACCTATTATTTTATGCATGCCACGTGTGCACTGTGTGTGTTGCAGGGCACTGCCCAAATGAGCAAGACAGTCGTTCCAACAGATTGCTTGAGCAGGCTATAGATGGACTGGCTATGGCTTTCAGCAGTGTGTGAGTTGGACCCTTTTCACTTGTCATCATACGCGTCATTATAGCTCTGCCCAAGGTTCATGCACGTTCAGGATTGAAGAGACACTTAAGCTAAGCTTGGTCTACATGTATGGGGTGTTGCTTAAATGCCTGAGAAACTCAGTGTCATGCAAAGCATATCTTCTACAACGACTTTTTCATGTAATGTTAATGGTCTTAATTTATAAATTTGTTTGTAATCTAAGATGGTAAATAGGTAGTACACCTGAGACATATGCAGGTATATAAGCACAATAATTATAATTAAAAAAATATTTTCACGAATCAGCAAATACAGGCTCACTTGAACCAATGCTGGTGAATTGCTAGATGTGTAGAGGCAAGATTCCTCTTAGATGTATCCTAGTTTGCCCTAATCATATCCAATACAAACAATAATTATTGTGGAAAATTATTAACGTATGTTATGTGTCCTAATCAGTATGTCTGAGTTCCTGATGGGAGAGGTCGACACGAGAACTCTACATTCTGCTCGTCAAGTCCGCAGCTTGGTTAGTACCACCATGCACACGAGTGTGGTTATCATGCTGATTATCTTACTTTGTGAAACATTGCATAACTGTGAAATGTCTATTGAACTGGAGCTATTGTAAGTTGTTAGGTATCTATAGTCACAGTGATTTCCTGCTCAAGTGAGGATTGAGTTGGTGCTCAATCAATTTATGTTTATAGCCCTGAGCCAGTGGTGGAAATTCCACATTCCTATAGTGGGGGTGAGCCTATCCATAGGACAACCACGGTTGACTTCCTTACAAAGTGGTGCTCATTTTATTGACCCTGGAAGGAGGGAATGGGCTGAGTCAACCCTAAACCTGTAATTAAAGTTACAACCTTAAAATTGAGAGATACTCAATCTGCTGCTGATCCACCTGGCCTTACAATGGGGTCATTGTAAATTATGGAATTAGAATGTAATATAAATGCACGTGTATGTGTGGTGAATGTGCTTGCACAGTAACATCTCTGAAAGCCAGACTCGAGTCAGCCAGAAATATTTGAATAAATAAATAGAAATGAAAGATCTAAACCCAATAACTATCACCAGAACACTGTTTGAAGCAAATTAAGCTGTGTGCATGTTAATGGGTATATGTGCACGAGCAATTCTAAAGCTATATATGTATCTGTTGTATGTACCTGTGCCCTTGGATACTCAGCTCCACATGCCCTCGTATTTGAATGTTATAATACACCTATTCTTTGTTTTTTTCGGTAAAGTCACGTAGATAGAAAAAATGATATTTTTTTTCATTATTATTTTTTCTATCTATGTGACTTTACCAAAAGAACCAAAGAATATGAATTCCTGCAGTCACGAAAGTTTTAAGTTAATGCACCTACAGTGTGTTCTACGGGTGTTTAAATTTAATGCACTCAGTATTCATTTGACTAAAATTTTGCTTCCTCAGTCTGTAGACAACTTGTTGTTTGATGGAGTTTCTTCAGAGAACCGGACCTCCTCTGTTCAAAGTTTCCACAAATCTGGTGGGTTCTTATCAGGGTTGTTAATATATGCTATTCTGCATGACTCACATTGCATAAAGCCAGTATTACTGGTTTTATGCATGCAGTAATACTGGTTTTTCACACATCAATGTCTTTAGCAATAAACTGAGAAATATGTTTACCTTCATAACTGAGAAAATAAGGGAACCACAGTTGTGTAATGGTGAGCACATTGGACACTCAATCTAGAGATCACAGGTTAAATTCCATCTCCCAGCTCAGCAGTGGAAACAATGGTGCAAGTTTCTTCAATATCCCTGTTCACCAGCAGTATAAATGAGCACACGACAGTTGATTGGCTGATCGTGTGTGGTTGGGGTAAAATGTGAATACTCTGTCCTCCCCAACATGCCTGGTCAGTGTGGAAGAGTAGACCAAGAACTCTCTTGAGTTGCCCATTTGCATGTCCTTTGTACTTTGCTCTTGCCAATCAGTGCATTCTTTACTAACAATCCACTGGAATCGACAACCAACTGAAAACAGTTACCGGTTTCCTGGTTGCCATTTAACAACGGCAGTTAATATTGTGTTTGTGCGGTCTTACAGAACCTGCGAAGAGTCAAGACCGGGAGCTGCTTGATGGTACCGTGGAGGCCAGCCTGTCGTACCTGAAGGCCTGGTCTGAGTATAGCAAGGGACTTCTCGCCTACATGGAACGCAGACTCAACCTCGGTAGAGTTCTTCCCGTGGGTGCATGAATCGCGACCAATGGAACCCGAGCACATGGCTCTAATTGCAAATTTGAACAGAGCATATTCACAATTATACAGATCCAATTTTGTTCTGTATTTCAGACTTTTAAATCAGTGATAAAAAAGTGATTTCCTGCTCAAATTAGCATTTAGGTAGTGGTCTTCACCTGTTTACAGCCTTCAGCCAGTGGTGGAGTGCCCACGTTCCTATGGCGGGGGTGAGTCTATCCATTGGACAACCGCTGTTAACTCCACTACAAAGTGGTACCTCTTTTTATCAACACTGGAGTGATGGTGGGCTGTGTCAGCCCCCCAGCCAGGATTTGAACTCTCAACTTTTCAATTTCTAGCTGCTCGCTCTTCCACTGAGCCACCTGACAGGAAACATCTAAAGCTTCTGTGTAACTATGATTGTCACTGCATGTATTACGTCTATTTATCTTAACCAAGTTGTATTGTTGTCCTTGTGTTTTTCAAAGTAGGCCCCAATGACAAGACTTATTAATTTCCTTTGATGCAGATTTATCTCCCCCAAACATTGCCTGTGTACCCATGTATACTGCTGAGTTGACAGAGGCAAGGGCATTTAAGAGATTTGCTCTATTGTTTCAACTGAGGACCTGGATTGCAAGTCCACTGTGCTGACCATGACTCAATGGCAGCTGCCTTCGATTCTCAATTTAAGCAATGGAAATGTTATATTGCTAGACATTTCTATATGTGGTACCTGTTTTTATTCCTTTTTTATGAGCAGTTACCATAAATGCAAAAACACCTGTTTTACAATGTAGTATTTGTGAATCATTGTACATCTATGCATGTGCTCAATGCATACACAAGCCACAACATTACTCCTTCACGTGTATTTTCAATGCTGTTGTTCACAGAAGTGGAACATGCAAATACCTTGTTAATGGTGAACCAGACATTGAGTCCAGTATTCATGAACAAGGTACCTTTGCCCAAGCACACATGAACATCTAATTTGGCTTAAAATGTGTTAATTCTAGAAGTGTTGAAATGGCCCAGTGGTGGTGCATTCGCCACTTGTTTCAGTAGTATCGCGGTTGATACTGTGGTGTGTTTTTACCATAAAAATACAGTGGATGTGAAAGATGCCGTGAGGTCATTGCAAGGTTAGGCCATTGTCAGCATCATGGTCAAAATTTGCCAAGATTAGAAAAATTAACTGCAAAGGTTTCAATTGGATTTAAACATAGCAATCATCGCCCCTTACTAGCAGATGAAGGCATGCATACAGGCCAGGTGCCAAGTTCCCTTGTGCCATACAAGGATAGCTACCACAAGGGGTGCTCTTCAGGTTGTTTGATAAGTGATGCAAGGCACTTTGACACGTAGGTTTTCGCGACCAATATTATCCATATTAAATGTTTTTGAGTTAGGTCACGTAAATGTAAATGTGTCGTTAAACCCGCCACCACTCGACACAGCCAATTAGTAAGGTTTGCCACGTTAACAGAACATGCCAATTTGTTACTAGTATAGCACACTAGTATTTTGGAGAGTATATCCCAGGGGTGGGCAAATTTTTTGACTTTCGGGCCACAATGGGTTCTAAAATTTGACAGAGGGGCCGGTCCAGGAACAGATGGATGGAGTGTTTGTGTGAACTAATATAAATGACATGTAAAAATCATTACATGAAAGGATTTGGCCTTTAACATGTAGCAAAGCATTTATTTGCAAGGCAATTTAACAAATTGCATGAACATGAACAATACAAAAACATGTCGTAACTCCCGGTCAAAGTGCGCCATCTAATGGGGAAATGGGGGCATTACAGGAGAAAGGTAAAATTTAATAATATTTGGACAAGTTCGGTGGGCCGGATTAAAAAGCCCAACGGACCGTATACGGCCTGGGGGCCGTACTTTGCCCATGTCTGGTATATCCAGTAATTACAACTAGCATCTTCAGGCAACAGCCAGATTTGTGTTAAAGAAGCACTGTGATTGAATGGTTACAATGATGCCAAAGTCAACATGGCACTGAATGCCAAAACCAAATCAAATAGCACAAGCATTGAAACTGACCAAGCAATTAAAAAGAAGCAAATCATCAAGTAATACATTGTTAACTACATGCCTTATACAGACTACCATATGTCAATGGTGATTAACTGTGAGCAGACAACAACAGGTACTGCGATTTCCATGCACAGAACCTAAGGCAGGATGTACAAGAACAATGTGCATGCATAATGTACGTTGATTCCCATATGAATAACCCAACCGGTCATGGTAATCCATAATTTATATGCATTTATTTCTACTCCCCGGCTTTCACACCTGATTGGCTCACTAGTGATGACATCACATTTATCCCTCTAAAAACGAAATAGCATTTCTGCACAAATCTGGTTGTTGACTGATGATGCTAGTTGTAATTACTACTCAAATTGTAAATGTGGATTTATTCTCCAATGCACCGGTGTACTATACTAGTGTTGTGTTGAAGAATCGACACGGAGACGTCTCTTCTGGTAAAGGCTCACACCAAGTTTATTTAGGGGCTTACGCCTAGGAACTAAATAGGGGCTTACGCCTAACAGTTATTATGTACTACCGTTCAACACCCTAGGGAAAGGGTTCTGCGAGGTCCCTAGCACCCACCCAGGCTATTCAGGCTCTTTCCTCAGCACCGACCGAGGCATCAGCCAACTCGGTCGGCCGGGTGAAGTAGCTCCGCGAGCCTGATGCTCATTTCCCCCTACCCTGGGTCCCCACGTCTAACCTCTCTGTTCACGGCCCCTCACGACGACCCCGTTGACGTCACCCGTCTCAGCTTGTATATTCCCGGGTGACAAGCCATCATCCATTCTACACCCCAGGGTGACATGACATCATCAACTACTTCACAACACTAGTAACGAATTGTCCTGTTCTGTTTACATGACAAACCTTAATAATTGTCTGTGTCTGGTGGTGGTGCTTTGAGTTGCTGAGGCATTTAAGCCAGCACCATTTAAAATGCATAGATTATAATGACCTTATGTTTGTGTCAATGATAGAGCTTGGTGACCCTGACTCTTCAACAAAACATTGCATTCCCAATAGGGTCATAGTGATGTATCCATTAATCAATTTACATATTAATGAGACACAACTATACATGGACTGAATGTCACATTGTAAGAATTAATGCTTACTATGTGATATTGTGACATGAAGCAAGCTTGAAGCTGAATGTCAAAACCTGTCCAGGCTTTGCTTGTCTTTAACCATTCCTGTTGACATGGGAGGGCTTTGTTGTAGTAATAGTTTTAAAATTTTGCGATTGAATGAGGTCCATGCCAAATCAAACATACTCAATTGCAATAGCCATTGTGATGCATTTCCAAGCACATTTGAGCCACACAGTGGATGGTGATTGTGTTGTGTGCAGCAGTGGATGCCAGTGGTGCCCATACTCTCAGAGGTGTTGAAGAAGGAGAATGAAGCTGCGGAGAATACAACTCGAAACACTGGGAAACCCTTCACATCCACATTACTGCAGGTTCCAACACGCACACAGGCAGCCACGCAGTGTCTCCTTTGCACTGATTATAATAATGAGTGAAACAATTTTGATTCGTAATATATTTTTGGGATAAGCCACAATGTTTTGGCCAAATTTGTATCAAAAGACCCTCCAGCACCTAACAGAGCCAACCTTTATATTTGCATGTGTACGAGCGTTTAAAACTAGGTGCCAATTGTTATTTCACCTCCACCGGTAAGTTGAAGTACAATTTTCACAACCAAATTTCACAATAGATAGAATTATTTGATTGAAACTTCATAAAGAATCTTCAAGTTAGATACCAGGAAGTCAGAATAATGTCAAAACCTGACTTCCTTGATTTTACAGAATTTTTCTTCAACTTCAAATAAATTATGCCTCGTAATATTTGCTGCGGATGTCGACGTGTAAAGATACAATTAGGGTTGACACCAATAAGAATCAAGTACAGGTTATGCACTTTTTATATGAGACATTTCTCTCCAGTTCTGGTGTGCACCATTTAATAATGTACATATTTAGCTATATGTTTTGACTCACGATGATAGCCACTGCACATGCATGTACTGTATAAGTTATAATGTAAAATGCATGTATGTATGTTGAACTTCTTTAACACTATACGTAGCCAACTGTGCTAATCCTATTATATATGTGTCATTTGTTTGTACACGTGTGTATGAGTGTGCATGTGGCATTACGTGTCTGCTATGTGTGTCAGTCGATACCCTGGACACCCTCGCAAATGAGTTTCCAAGTGAAATATTTGAACAAATGAAAACTAAAAGATCAGTAAATGTATTGCGTGAGGCTGTATTATGCAGGCCTCTGTGTACTTGAGATTATTCAGCAGACTGTTATTTCTGTTCATGCTTGGAATTACATTAGTCAGAAAGTGTAAAAATGGATTGCAGAATGTATGCAGGTTTTTGACATCATCCAAACTGTTAAGAAGTGTAAGTTATATTCTTAGCTCTTTCGGTAAAGTCACGTTGAAAGGGAAACAAAATAATAAAATATATAAAACAATAAAAATTCTCACGACGTTTCGACCATAACACAAACGGTCGTCATCAGGTGTGTCGGTTTGCATTAATTAATTTATTTTTAAACGGTTTCTTTATTTATAAAAAACGTCAGCGCCACGTGCAGCGATTTGGCAGTTTATTTAGAAGGACTAGTCCATCTATGTTCTGAAAAGAGGAGGGGGGAGACGAAAAATTAATGTATGCTGTCTGAAAGCCACCGTAAGCGTGAAAAATCAATTAAGACCTGAAATGAATTTTGATTTAAAGCTTTCGTGACTGCAGTAATTCATATTCTTAGTTCTTTCGGTAAAGTCACGTTGAAGGGAAACAAAATAATAAAATATATATAAAACAATAAAAATTCTCACGACGTTTCGACCATAACACAAACGGTCGTCTTCAGGTGTGTCGGTTTGCATAAATTTATTTATTTTTAAACGGTGTATTTATTTATTTAAAAAAAAACGTTAGCGCCACGCGCAGCGATTTATCAGTTTATTTACATGGACTAGTCCATCTATGTTCTGAAAAGAGGAGGGGGGAGACGAAATGTTTTTTTATGTATGCTGTCAGAAAGCCACTGTAAGCGTGAACAATCAATTAAGACCTGAAATGGTTTATCAAATCTTTCCAATGATTGCTAAGCCAGAATCCATCTTCTCGGTTGAAATTGTCTCTGTGCTTGTATATGTGGATAGCCTCATGAACGAATCTCTCATGGTAGCCAGATTGCTTACAAAGAACCTCTGTCTTGGAAAAGTCAATGTCATGTGAGCCTACTGAATTATAACAATGATCTGCCACGGCCGAGGTGTTGGTCCTACCGTGTTTAAGGTCTGCTTTGTGTTCACGAATGCGGTCCGAGACATGGCGTTTGGTTTCTCCAATGTACAGAGGCAACTTAGTTTGTAGACATCAGGGTACTGTATGTCCGGAATCACATCTTTTACAGACGGAACCAGATCACGGATTGTATGTAATAGCTTGGCCAGGTTGTGGCTTGGGGAGGTCTTTATCCAGCAGTGGATTGAACATGGCTGATGATATTATCTGTTTTCGTGTGTTCTGTTTTAAGCCTCTGGCTGCCCAGCGGGTTACACTGAAGACGAAGAGAAAGGAGATCAATGAGCAGTGGCACAGAGGCTTGGATCAATACGTGAGTATTATTATTCTTTAAACACAGCTGATGACCACAAGCCCAAAGGCCCAAAATGTGAAGCTGCTACTGTCAACATTACAATTATTTTAACTATCAAATTTGTGGGTTGACATCTTAAATTGAGAGGGTAGGAAAAAAGATGGTGATGGGAGGAGGAAATTCCAAGGTGGAGCAGAGTGAGGGAATAAGCCGTAAAATAAGTTTTGTGACCTGCATTATGGTGAGTGGGCGTGGCAACTTATTTTATTATTTTATTATGAACACCCTACTTTGGAACTCCTTGTTATTGTTGCGTTTTACAAGGTTCTTAATGACACTGCTCAATGCAAGAAAAGAGTAAATTATTATGTGTGTATTATTACAGCCCTTATTTGCTGGCTGCTTTGCATGACAGGCCTTTGGACCAATGCTCAGTAATTTTGATAAATAGGGGTGCCACCATTTCCACTTTGACCAAACCCAAGCACAATTTTCAGTCGGCCTAGTTCTATCAAAACTGTGCCATTTATTATCATAAAGTTCAACACAATACCACTAGATATTGGCAAAAAATCAATTCCTCCCAAGCACAGGCCGAGTTGGTGAGCACAGGCCCATAGGCCCAAGGCCTGTCATGCCAATTCCCAGGTGGCAACCCCGTGATAAATGTAAACAATAATGCCACCACATGGACAAGTATTCATTCACAAGAGGTGTTGTGTGCATATCATATCCTTGTATCCCATTCTTGGCTACACCGAGTCTTGATATGTGTTGTGTTAATTTGTCATTCTTCCATCTCGTGGGTCTGCTTAGCGAAATGCCGAGAGTTGCCTGCGTATAGCTGAGCTGCAGCGTGCGCAGAGGGAGGAGGACCTGGCGCTGGTCTCTACAGGGAACCTGGGAAACAGTCTCAAGACCACAGACAAGAGACAGCATGTGCACGAGGAGGCCCAGCGTAAGGTCAGGATCGCAATGTTTAATTGGGTTTGTGGAATTATTGGTTTTGATAAAAGCACCTTTCACGATGGGCGTCTTTGAGCGCTGCACACACAAAAAATGACTTGCATCACATCATGCTGCTGTGTCCTGTACAGTGCTTTGAGATCCTTGATAAAAAGCACTATATAAATGTAATTATTACTATTTAAACCATTTGAAAGGGCACCTTCATGGGCAGCTGTCCCTGTGTGACACAATTTGACTCAGCACCAAGTGAACATTTGCCTGCAGAGGGCTATGACTGCTGTATACAATCCCAAGTAAAAAATTTTAGGGTAATATTTTTAACTCTGCAAATTTGTACAATGAAGGCAGCACACAGTGGCCTACTTGATTCAAAAGACATTTGGTGATCTTTTAACGTCCACTGTGAAGCAGACGATGTGTATCATTATGGTAAAAAGTATTAAAGTAAAAAGTATTAACTAGAACGGCCTGTCCGAGTCTAACCATGAACCTCTGCAACAAGCGACGAACATGCTATCTCTGCCCCGCATCACAACCCCTTGGGGTTGTTCAACAACAACCAGTAACCGCTTTCAGAATCTCTTACCGGTTCCAAAAGTCGGGAACGAACGGACTGATTAGTGTGTGAGAATGTACAAACAGCACGGCAGCCAAAGTTCCCGTGTGGTGCATTTGTCCTCGTTTCCCAGTTAAGAGCCCTGAAATGTCCTGCTTTAAAACATTTACTGTATTATACCACTGTGGCAGCTGCCTTCGTATCTAAGTTCATAAGTTAAACAATGTATGTGCAGGCAGTCCCCGGGTTACAGAAGACCCGACTTATGGAAATCCGACTTTACAGAAATTTTTCAATAAATCATGTAAAAAATATATATATGCAGAAATGTTTGCGATAGTTACGTAAACGCAAATAGTACAGCGCGGTGAGGTTGCGGATGATTACGCCTCGCTCCATGGAAACGTAGCATTACGTAATTGTTTCTTTTCTATGCTTAGAACTATCTTTTTTCCCATGTTTCTATTGCTAGTTTACTTCATTTTAAGTTTATTTCATGAGTTATTTACTGTACGTACTATGTATGTATGTGCCTCCGGCCTGGCACAGGCGCCAAGGTGATGTCACCGTGACTTGGTGGCGAATGGCGGGTATTTGGTATGTGTGTGTGGGGAGTGATAGTATAGCGATTAGCGCGTTGCGCTACGAACCTGGCAACCCGGGTTTGACTCCCGCTCACGGCCAACACCACTAAGGATTACCTAAACCGGTCCGGGGCCTCCCTTAGGTCGACTCGGCTTCAAATTAGTACCTGGTGCGATGTCTAAAATTTCCACGAGGGAGACAAAGGCAGTCGGGCGTGGTGTTGGCCATCCAACCCCCTCGTGTGCTGTGCCGGCCTTTATAAGTGCTCGTTAACAGCACTTGCCCCAACAGTCTGTTACAGGCTATGCGAGGGGTCTTTGTCTTGTATGTGTTTGTGTGAAGTCTAGGCCTAGCCTAATTCACGGTAAATGAACGTTCGGAAGTGACTGCTTTCTATTAACAATATAAATGTTTCTTGGTATTCATAAACAATTTTATACAGTAGATGTTCCATTAGTTTAATAATATAGGTAGTCATAATCTTTGTTCTTTCGGTAAAGTCACGTAGAAGGGAAATAATAAAGTAAAAAAAATAAACAATAAAATTATCACGATGTTTCGATTGCAACACAAGCAATCATCATCAGGTGTGAAAACCACAGCAAGAAAAAATCGCCACTTTTTTCAAATTTTCTTGCTGTGGGTTTCACACGTGATGATGATTGTGTTGCAATCGAAACGTCGTGATAATTGTATTGTTTGTATTATTTTATGATTTCCCTTCTACGTGAATATGAATCGACGCAGTTATGAAAGCTTTAAATCGAAATATAGTTAGTGTTCGGGTAGATATTCGATGAAATGAGAGAATAATCAAGCGAGTGCAGAGCGTATGTACAGCGATATGATACAGGTAGTGATAGAAAATTGACGACAGTGCGATGTGGTACTGAGAGAAAATGGTAGGGGAGGCACAACTATTTCCGGCTATGGGATTTTGTCGTTTATTTTGGGGGAAAATTGTTCAGTTTCCAACATGGAAAATTCCGGTTACGGATCATTCTCGGGAACCTAACCCCTCCGTAACCCGGGGACTGCCTGTATGTATGTTGAACTTCTTTTTCGCTTAACATAGCCAACTGTGCTATTCGGAGACATTTATATGAGTGCAGCAAAGCACAAACCGATTATAATGGGATTTTTTCGCCCAATCCCAGAAGGGTGATGGGATGTTTAAAAATACTTTTATCGTTTAAGTGAAGGTGTATTTCCTGCACATTTATTTAGGTTGCATTGAGAATAGTAATGTATGCATTTGAAATGCACACTTTATTAGTTGCTTGCTTCCTATGGGATCACTGATCACATGGCTACCCAACTACTTTGTAGTAGAGTTCAGCTGATGTACTGCTTTGTGGCCATGCACTGAAAGGACACTACGATAATAGCATGGATTGATTTGCAGCTGTTGGAGGCGGAGGTGCTGTGCCGTACTAATGCGGCTGAAGCCTGGCATCAGCGTGATAAGCTGGTGACTCTCAAAGGGCGGCTCCTGGCTGTACTCAACCAGCTGTTGCAGAAGGCTGATGCTGCTCTGCAAGAGGTGTGGACAGACGTGTTTCAAATACAGAAACCTGGCACCATCGTTCAATTTCCCTTCAGCCAATCACACCTCATTTGCCTCACCACCAGATTTTCCTCCACCAACTTCACCTCCACCAACCTCGCCTCCATTGTACCTCACCTCACCAACCTCACATCCTCACTTCCTAGGCTCTGTACTACATGAGTGCAACCTCATGTCTTGCAGTAAAACTTTACTGAACATTAAATACATCAGATTTTGGCCAACTCCATTAATGAGTGTTGATACATAGCCGGAAACCGCAGTACCCAGAGAAAATGCACACGTGCGAGGGGTGGTAACACTCAATCTACGTACAGATGGAATACAGATGGAAATTAATCGACTTACTTTACTGCCATCATATCCTGACAAGCCAGGAGATGGCAACCTCAAAACTCACAATAGAGAGAGTTCACGAATTTTTTTTGATCCACCAACACTTAATGTCTCCACAGTCCTTTGTTACAGGACATGTAGCTACCAGCACCCAGCTGTATAGCACTGTTACAGCACCCAGCTGTGTAGCACTGTTAGCTACATACGGCGCAAAACAATTTCAACATACATGCAGAGCCATCCCTAGGGTACAGCAAATCGGACTGACCGCCCCAGGCCCCACGGTTTGACGGGCCCCACACTTCAACATCACGGTTTAGTTTGAAGGTGTCAGGGGGTCCACAGTGGGATGTACTCCGGGCCTGCACCCCCTATGGACAGCCCTGGTAACATGGGTGACCCCCACCATTGCCTGTGGACTTCAAAGCGGCAGTCATGATGGTGGGTTTTTATTTTGTTGTATAAATCATTTGATGCCACAGGGTGGAGGCCGACCGAAATTCGGTTTCGGCGCCGAAAGTTGGCAAATGGCCACTTTCGGCATACTTTCGGTTTCGGTTTACTTTCGGTTTCGGCCGAAAGTAAATTTTTAACTTTCGGTCTGGTTTCGGTTTCGGCTGAAACTGATATTGACTTTCGGTCATCAACTGAAGATCTTTTTTTAGAATATAACACTCGTGCTAAGTCTATCAGCCGGTCAGTCGGCGATCGGCAATCCTATGTGATAGGCTGCATACACACACACACACATCAGCAGCAGCTTGCGAGCGAGGTTACAGCCGCAACCATGGTCTGGGGCTGTCAATAAATTACATCACGCACCTGGGGGGCGGGGGGCAATGACTGCGTAGCAATTCGCGCGCTGCACTACGAACCCGGCGGCCCAAGTTCGATTCCCGCTCACGGCCGGTGACGATTATTTGAACCGGTCCTGGGCCTCCCCTCGGTCGACTCAGTCTCAAACGAGTAAGTGGTGTGGTGTGTCAACATTGCCACTGGGGAGACAAAGGCGGCCGGCCGTGGTGAATCCAAGTCCCGGGCAAAGCTGGGTAGTAAAGCTAGTATTTCATAAATCTTGTGTTCGGTAACTTCGGTTATATACCTTTCTGTTTCGGTCTTGGTCGAAAGTGAAGTTAAACTTTCGGTTTTCGCTTCGGTTTCGGCCAAAACCAGAAATGTAGTTTCGGTCGGCCTCTACCACAGGGTACCATGGATAATTATAGAGGCTAGCATGGATCAGGAGGCCACATATACTTTGAATGAGAGGCATTATCTTTTTTTATAATATAAAACTAGTATTGCCAACCGCAGTTTTGCCAACCATGGCGGTTTTCAGGAATGTAACCCCCGCAGTTGGCGAGGGATTTCCGTACTTGCGCGTATGCCGACGCAGGTGGTGGTGAGGTATCTGGAGGTGGTGTACAGCAGGGACCCTCTGCTGCCAACCTCTGCGTGTGGAGAGACGCGCATGTATCGCCCTGGTCACATGTACGTCGTCTACATGCAGAGTGTGCATGGCGCCCTTGGACACGCGCCCAGAAAAACGTGCGTACGCTCCTTGCGTCATCTCATTCCCTACTCGGGTTGCTAAACCATGACGGTAAACCGGTGACCGTTCTCAGAATGGAATACCGGTTGCAAAAGTTAAGAACTGATAACTGCGTGTTTCAATTTCCCTCGTTTCTCAGTTAAATGGTAAATTTCCGGTCGAACTGTTGCTCACTTATGCCTTTGTGTACACCGTCACAGTCTACTTCACAGTGGACGTGAAAGGTCCCCTGATATAATCGAAATGAAAATGCCATTGTGCACTGGTTGTCATGGTCGAAATGTTGCCAAATTAAAAAAATCTGAAAATCACTGAACTTGGATTACACACACAGCAGCAATCATCACCCCCAACTGACAGACCAATGCCCACTTGCAGGCCAGGTGCCGAATCACCTTGTGCTACACTGCGACTGCTGCCACTGGGGGTGTCTTTTCAAATTTGTTGTAATGAGATGTAAGTCACTTATCACACATGAAGTGCTCTGAGATGCCCGGTATGTCTTGGTGTCGCTATGTGTGGCTTATTAGGTTGGGCCATAGCAAGAGTGAAGAGTTGTCGATTGGCAGCCAGTGGAATGTCCCAATGGGGGTTCTGCAATCTCCGTCTCTGACGGAGGAGCTGCCCAGCCTTCAGCTCTCACCCGGGGACAGCAGCAGCACTGGGCTCGCTGACTTGATTGGTAAAAATTTATGGACATTTTCTCGTTAATTTTTTTTTTAAATATGGTGTAAATCTAATTTTGCATTGGTAATATGTAGAATATGATTGTTAATAGATACTGTTTATGATGGTTATGGCTTTTCCATATATTAGAGCTGACAATACATGCCGTGACCGTGAAGTAATTAGTTCTCAGGGATGTATTCATCTGCTTTGTGAATGTTGCAGGCCCCCAGAATTGCTGGAGCCTCAGTCAAATCCGTTCCTCAAGCAGTGACTCGGAGAGTGCCGACGCTGTGAGCAGCTCACTCGACTCACCCTGCACCAGTCCAGGTGTGGTGGTAACCATGTGTAACTATGGTCGTGGCGATGATGATAGTGGTGAGCTCGAGGATAGTAGCAATGTAGGGGGACATACGGTAAAGCTTGGTCTGTCATCTGTAGTATGGTTAATAATGTGGGCTCCCAGGAATGTGTCAGTAGAGAAAGGGCATTGTGTATGATGTTGGTCAAGTTCTTCACCCCTATTTTTTTAAATGAATTTATAACACTTGTCATTATAACACTTGTGTGTATTCTCCAAGAAGTCATGTTTCCTTCCACATGTTAAGTACACCATAAAAAATTGGTCAAATGGCAGCAGGATCTTCCTATTGAATCTATCATTCTTTGCTGGAAACTAAAAATAATGTGCATTAATGTACAATTCTAACTGATGTAGTACATTGCACCTGCTTAGAATAAGACAATTCTGCAATCTGCACTCGGTGGCTCTTAGGTTCAATAAAACTTTTGGAGTGATAATTGGTGAAGTAACTTGAAGATATAGATAAAACATTTTTGAAACCTTTTAATGTAAAATTAGAAAATACCATGGTGCATGCTTTTGAAAGGTTAAATCTGAACAGACTGTTAATTGTGTCTTTAGTCCAAATAAAATAAAGTGACCTTTCTTATCATTATATATGTATGAACATGTAGAATCTATTCATGTATTATTCTCTGTGATAATTGCTCTGACATTTTCATATTGTGCTGCCTTGTCTGCATAGGGGACATTAAACGCAAGTTGTCACGAACGCCGTCAACGGGCACCATGTCCTCTCTGGACGACCTGGAGGATAAGGACCTCAGTTCCTTTGACAAAGGTGAACGCTCCGCCATGCAACTCACTCACCCAGCACGCATATTGACAATATTCGTGGGACTATTTCTCTGCAGGAATGTGGCTTAATTAGCAATGTGTGGGCTGAGGCATCTTGGCCCACTGGTAGAGCATGGGGCTAGCAGTCCAAAGGTTGGGGGGGCAGGGGTGGGTTGACTTGACTCTGTATCCGTCTGGGGTCAATAAAATTATTACTACTTTGTAGGGAAGTTAATAGCGGTTCTCTGTCGTATGGATAGATCTCGTACCTGCCACATGAGGAATAGTCACCACTTGCTCAGGTTTTAAACAGATGAGCTCATTTGAGTAGGAAACCACTTTGCCTTTGACAACATTGCAGTGTTTGCTAGGAGGAATGTTTACTAGTCTTATCAAGGACAATAAGGTGAAATATTTAACACTGTTATTCATGGCTCTCTTGACTGACTCTCAGGATTGTGGTTGATGTAGCCATGACTTAAGCTAAAATGTGGTCAGGGTCAAGAGAGATATTGTGTTCATTTGTCATTCACTGTCTCCCAAAAATGACTACAGCAGTGGTGCACACGTGTATCCCATTGAGTCGATATGACTTGAAGCAGGTGCTGTCTGTTGCTATTGTAATTTGATATAAAATTCAATATCGGCGATCACATCAGAAGGCACATGCGTACGCGGGTAACATCAGCATGTCAGAGGGATGTGCCGTCTGGGTAGGCTTTCCTACTTGAACAGGAGCTAGTTAAGTTGTACCTGTTTCATTTTCTAACCCAGGCATGGCATGGGAAGTGGGGGGCATTGCAAATATAACAAACCAAAAAGTGAACGAAAAAGAAGGAACATAAGGCACGCATCTGCCCATCTTCCCTCTAGGATCATCCATCTTACAGAATACGCTAAGCATCGAGTAAGCCCTAGGTGCTATTTTTTTCATGACTACAAAATGTTTTAACTGTAATTATTTGAAATGACTCCGTTACATAAGATACACCTTGCCATTGTATGGTGCTGCGTTATTTGTTGAAAGAGTGATTTAAGTCTAACATTGCTGACATTTTTAGAAATCCATTGTTATCTAACCTATAAAAGGCATTTTTTGTCTGTCTGTCCGTCTGTGTACGCTCGCTTGCGGGGGATTTGGCTCTCGGACCGTGGGGTTCGTGTAGAAATTTTTTTGCCGGGCGACACGCCCCGGGCCCCACGGTGAGAATAGGCTATTTCGTTTTCCCATCCCTTATCTTTAAAGTGGTTAAAATCGCGTTTTGGTGCGATTTTCTTTATTTACTTTTGCCAACTGGATCGCTGCTGCTCATGCGCGAAACGCCGACACGAGTTGCCCGTGGCAACGCACTCACGCCGTCGCTGCAGGGGGGACGCCATTTCTCATTCAAAATGCAAAAAATTTACACACAACGCTGAGGTAAATTCATCAAAGTGTCACGTCCTCTTCTCTCCCCCTCCACCCCAATGTGTGCACTTACTATTATAGGCTCGGTAGATACTAAAATGATAGCGATTAAATAGGATTATTGAAGCGCGGGGGGGGGGGGGGGTAGCGGCCCAGCCCACAGCCTCGGCCGGCCGGGCAATCTAGGCGAGGCCGGAGGCTCTGCACGGGACTAGACCTTGTCACGGCAATCTGTCAGGTGAGTACTTTGTGCTATAGTTGATATATACTGCTACTAGCGGGGAAATATATTTAAAAACGTCTGAAAACTTAAAAACATAACTTACAAATGAAAAGATAACTCATTAATTTAAAATAAAACCCGAGCGCGCCAAGAATCGATTCTTTAAATCGCGCAAAGGAATCGAAGGTTGTAGATACTTTAGAATTGTCTTAAAGCGACGACGCGCAACATAAACATCTTATTCATATTCTTAGCTCTTTCGGTAAAGTCACGTTGAAGGGAAACAATAAAATAATAATATATATATAAAACAATAAAAATTATCACGACGTTTCGACCATAACACAAACGGTCGTCATCAGGTCTGAAAAACCAACGGCAAGAAACATTTGAAAGAAGTGGCGGTTCACATTAATTTATTTATTTTAAAACGGTGTATTTATTTATAAAAAAACGTCAGCGCCACGCGCAGCGATTTGGCAGTTTATTTAGAAGGACTAATCCATCTATGTTCTGAAAAGAGGAGGGGGGAGACGAAAAATTAATGTATGCTGTCTGAAAGCCACCGTAAGCGTGAACAATACATTTTTCGTCTCCCCCCTCCTCTTTTCAGAACATAGATGGACTCGTCCTTCTAAATAAACTGCCAAATCGCTGCGCGTGGCGCTAACATTTTTTATAAATAAATAAAGACACCGTTTAAAAATTTAAAAATGCAAACCGACACTTCTTTCAAATGTTTCTTGCCGTTGGTTTTTCACACCTGATAACGACCGTTTGTGTTATGGTCGAAACGTCGTGATAATTTTTATTGTTTTATATATATTTTATTATTTTATTGTTTCCCTTCAATGTGACTTTACCGAAAGAGCTAAGAATATGAATTACTGCAGTCACGAAAGCTTTAAATAAAAATTTATCCTCTAGATAAACCAGCAAATCTTAAAAAAAAAAACTTATTACAATGCTGTGTGCTCAAATCCCAGTGTGATGCAAGTCAAACAATACCAACCATAATATAGATTAACCATATGTTTTCTAAATCACCAAAATAAAGCTTAATAAACAATGTAACAACAGTAATCATAGGAACTGTGATTCTCATTAACCATATGTTTTCTAAATCGCCAAAATAAAGCTTCATAAACAATGTAACAACAGTAATCATAGGAACTGTGATTCTCATTAACCATATGTTTTCTAAATCACCAAAATAAAGCTTCATAAACAATGTAACAACAGTAATAATAGGAACTGTGATTCTCATTTAACAATAAACGATATAAATAACATGTACGACCAAACTAGCAGCCATAGCTGGCAGCATGACACTCCCAGTGTATGATGTGTGAGTGGGTTAGTGGTAGTGTGAGTGAGTGTATGATGTGTGAGTGGGTCAGTGGTAGTGTGAGTGAGTATATGATGAGTGAATGGGTCAGTGGCTGTGTGAGTGAGTGTATGATGTGTGAGTGAGTCAGCGTATGATGAGTGAGTCAGTGTATGATGTGTGAGTGACTCAGCGTATAATCACTGCTGTAATCATATCAGGTACCACCACAGTCAGTATGCACTGCTGTGATCATAGCAGGTACCACCACAGTCAGTATGCACTGCTGTAATCATAGCAGGTACCACCACAGCAGTATGCACTGCTGTAATCATAGCAGGTACCACCACAGTCAGTATGCACTGCTGTAATCATAGCAGGTACCACCACAGCAGTATGCACTGCTGTAATCATAGCAGGTACCACCACAGTCGGTATACACTGGTGTCGTGATAGCAGGTACCACCACAGTCAGTATACACTGCTGTCGTGATAGCAGGTACCACCACAGTCGGTATGCACTGCTGTCGTGATATCAGGTACCACCACAGTTGGTATGCACTGCTGTCGTGATAGCAGGTACCACCACAGTCGGTATGCACTGCTGTCGTGATAGCAGGTACCACCACAGTTGGTATGCACTGCTGTAGTGATAGCAGGTTCTGGAGTTGCTAGTGATGGCCGTGTGATTATGAACCCTAACCCCGCTAGGTGTGAGGGGAAGGGAGCGGCCGAATGAATGATACGTCGCGACTCGACTGGGGCTCGGATGATCACGCCGATGTGGAGGCGGAGGAAGACGATGTCTTGTTGAAGGCCCCGGGCGTGTTGCGGCAGCCTAAGGCGATATGTCCCCGCTGGCCACAACGGAAGCAGGAGGTGGACGCCAACCCCTGTGAGCGAGGGTTCCTCGCCCGCCACCGCTGTTCCGATCGGCGGCCCCCAGTGCCTCTCCCGCGTCGGTTGCCCGCAATGAGGCGCGTCGGCACCGGCAGGACCCGGGACCCCTGCGCACGCCGCCACACCCGGCGACTGGCGCAGAGCGAGGCGGGCCTGAATACCCTGCGCTACTCTAAGGGAAGAAATATCAGCTTCTTCGGCAATGGCCAAAGCAACCTTGAGCTCCCGCGCAAGGGAGAGCAGCCGCTCCAGAGCCAAAGAATTCAGTGCCGCATCATCCATTCTGGGGTAGGTCGCCCGAGCCAGAGCCAACAAGGAGCTGCGGAAGGCGAGAGGCGTCTCGGTCTCTTCTCGCCTCCGCAGCGAGAACTTCTGGCGTGCACTGGAGGGCGGCTCAAAAATTGCGGCCATCTGGGCGTAGGCCACGGGCAGCGTCGCTCTATCCGCTGGCGGAATGGACTTAAGGGCAGCCAGGGCTCTGTCATCCAAAGCCGTCGGGAGTACCTTGAGAGCCTCGGCCATAGGCCACCTGACCGAGGCGTACGCCACGTCGAACCGGTCCTGGAACAACGTCCAGTCACCCCCCGCCGCGATGAACGGACGAACGGGAGGCAGGCGACGGAGCTTCTGACCACCGGAGGCGACCACCGGCGTGGTCGCTTCAACCACCACACCCGAAGGAAACGTCGCGGACAGCGTGACATCGCCCGGTTGCGGAGTCGTGGAGAAAATGGTGCCCGGTTGCGGAGTCGTGGAGAAAATGGCGCCTGAATGCTGCGTCGCGTTCCGCGAAACAATGGCGCCCAATTGCTGAGTCGCGTCTGTTGTAAAAACGGTGTAAATTTCAACCGCTGCTGGAGGCAAAATGGCGGGAATAGAATGATCCCACTCCAAAAAAGTGCTGGATGCGCGCGGCTAGGCTCCCACCTCCGACATCTTGATAACAAGCTGTGCGACCGACTGGAGAAGCTGCCCGAGCTGGCTTGCAAGGGCTTGCCAGGTCTCCGACAGCGGTGAGTAGCCACCCACGACTGCCATCTCCTCCTGCTCCGGTCGGCCGGGCTCCACGGGGTGCATCTCCGGGGCCCCGGACTCCAGGGATGTTGCGGGGACCTCCTCCATGCTGTCCTCTTCATCGGATCTCACCACAGGTGGGTTCTTGCGTTTTGCCTCCCGATTTTGACATGGCGGTGAAAGCAGGAGTCACTTCTGACACCAGTTGCATGGTGACGATGGACGCGAAAACAGAACTTCTTGTAGGGGCTTAAGGTAGTTTATTATGACAGGGAAAGTACACTTACACCAGAGGTAGGTGTCTGCTACACGGGGTCCTTCGTGTGGAGCCCAGGCTCTACTCTTATCTCTAGCCTCGGCTATCCCCCTGGATTTTCTCACTCAAGTTGGGACGGGGGTCCAGCCAACACCGCCCGATCGAGGAGAGCAACCCCTCTAACTCTTAGCCGGCTCTCACAGATTCTTCTCGCCCTGCCCTCGGCTATCTCTTTGGCTCTCCCACTCGTCGAACCCGGACGGGGGTTCAGCCAACACCCTCCGGTCATGAGCAGGAGAGACCTCCTTCAGCCGCTCTCAGTCCCGGCTCCCACAACGACCCCGCTTTCATCACGGGGGTCCCCCTTAAGTCCCCTTGGGCGGCTCCTCCCCCTTTCGCGGACCCGCCCTCGTTCTTCTCGATGTCTCCTTACGGTGCTCATGACATGGCGTCATTACACCTCACGGCGCTCATGACGTCACGTCATCCATTACTCCCCTACACTATTATAGAGTCTGTAGATACTATTGTAGAGTAGTAATTAATGACGTTACTATTATAGCGTTAGTCGATACTACTACTACAGTCAGTAAACACCACTATAGTTGGTATATACTGTTGCAGAGTCAGTAGATATGACTATAGAGTCAGTAGATACTACTATAGTCAGCAGATAGTACTATAGAGTTAGTAGTTATTATAGTCAGTAGATGCTACTATATAGTCAGTAGATAACACTACAGTCAGTTTTTACTGCTGCAGTCAGTAAATACGACTATATATAGAGTCAGTAGATGCTGCTATAGAGTAACCAGATACTGCTATAGTCAGCAGATACTACTATAGAGTTAGTAGTTACTGCTATAGTCAGTAGATACTACTGTAGAGTTAGTAGAGACTGTCATCGAGTCGGTAGATACTACTATAGAGTTAGTAGATATTACTATAGTCAGTATATACTACTGTAGAGTTAGTAGCTACTGCTATTAAGTCGATATATACTATTATAGAATCGATAGATACTATTGTAGTCAGTAGAAACTACTGTAGAGTCGCTGGATACTACTATAGAGTCTTAAGTTACGACTAGAGTTTGTACATACTATTGTAGAGCAATAGATACGACTATAGAGTTGGGAGATACTACTGCAGAGTCGGTAGATGCTAGAGTCAGTAGATACTGCTATAGAGTCAGCAGATATTGCTATAGCGTTAGTAGCTACTACTATAGAGTAAATAGATACTACTATAGATTCAGTGGATACTACTATGGTCATTAGATACTACTGAAGAGTCAGTAGTTACTACTATAAAGTCGGTAGATACTACTATAGAGTCAATCGATACTACTGGAGTGTACTACATTCAGTAGCTACCACTACAGTCAGTATATACTGCTGCATAGTCAGTAGGTACGACTATAGAGTCAGCAGATACTGCTATAGAGTCAGCAGATACTGTTATAGAATCTGCAGATACTACTATCGAGTTAGAAGATACTTCTATAGAGTTCGTAGCTACTACTATAGTCCGTCGATACTACTATAGAGTCAATAGATACTACTATGGATTCAGAAACTACTATAGTCATTAAATACTGCTGTAGAGTCGGTAGATACTACTATAGAGTCAGTAGACACTACCATAGAGTCAGTAGATACTACTATATAGTCAGTAGATACTACTACAGTCAGTATATACTGCTGCAGAGTCAGTAGATACAACTATAGAGTTGGTAGATACTACTAGAGACTCGGTAGATACCATAGAGTCGGTTGATACTACTACAGTCAGTAGATACCACTACTATAGCAGTATCTACTGCAGAGTCAGTAGATACTGCTATAGAGTCGGCAGATACTGCTATAGTCAGCAGATACTACGATAGAGTTAGTAGTTACTACTATAGTCCGTGGGTACTACTATAGAGTGAATATATACTACTGTTAAGGAGTTCCCGACGACTCACTCGGAGGCTAAGGTAAGGGCTTCCGCCAAGGGTTTATTACAAATCTTCAAATAACACAAGGGTGTAACAACTTCTCAGGGGTTAGGGGTCCCGGGCTAGGTCCCGACACAGCCGGCTGCCCTGTGCTGTCTCCTCTGCGCCAGCCGTGGGATCAACCAACACGGCCGACCGAGGAGCACAGCCACGTCTCGCCTGGCACTGTGCTCTCCCCTGTCCCTACCCTCTTGCCCCTGGCTCCCCGTTCCCCACCTTCTCCGACCCTATTCTCCAGCTACGACCCCGCTTACGTCACATTGTCCCCCTTTTATCCTTGAGGACCCGTGACGTCACTCTGCTGCCCCGAGCCCATGACATCACGTCATCGCCCTGGACAGCCCACGTGACACCACTTCCCCATTCTACTCCGCTACACTACTATACATTCAGTAGATACTATTAGATACTAATGTAGAGTCAGTAGATACGACTATAGAGTCAGCAGATACTGCTATAGTCAGCAGATGCTACGATAGAGTTAGTAGTTACTACGATAGTGTTAGTAGTTACTACTATAGTCCGTGGGTACTACTACTATACATTCAGTAGATACTTCTATAGTCATTAGATACTAATGTAGAGTCGGTAGATACTACTATAGAGTCAGTGGATACTACTACAGTCAGTAAACACCACTATAGTTGGTATATACTGTTGCAGAGTCAGTAGATATGACTATAGAGTCAGTAGATACTACTATAGTCAGCAGATAGTACTATAGAGTTAGTAGTTATTATAGTCAGTAGATGCTACTATATAGTCAGTAGATAACACTGCAGTCAGTAAATACGACTATATATAGAGTCAGTAGATGCTGCTATAGAGTAACCAGATACTGCTATAGTCAGCAGATACTACTATAGAGTTAGTAGTTACTGCTATAGTCAGTAGATACTACTGTAGAGTCAGTAGTTACGGCTATAGAGTCGGTAGATACTACCATAGAGTCAGTAGATCATTATACTACAGTCAGTAGATACCACTACAGTCAGTATATACTGCTGCAGAGTCAGCAGATACTGCTATAGAGTCAGCAGATACTGCTATAGAGTCAGCAGATACTGCTACGGTTGGTAGATACTATTACGGTCGGTGGTTACTACTGCGGTCAGTAGATACTGCTACTACTATACAGTCAGTAGATACTATGATACTCAGTAGGTACTACTGTACTGTAAGTAGATATAACTACAGAGTCAGTAGATACTACTATAGAGTCAATCGATACTACTGGAGTGTCGTGAATAAAGCCAAAGCTGTAAGTGTAGAGACACAGATGTCTCTGTGGGTTGCGCCAGCCACTGCTGGAGGAGCGCCGGGTGCCCCGATTGGACGAACTAAGGGCACGTGACCGGAAGTGGTTCTCTATTGGAGGGGTCAAGGGCACGTGACCTGAAGCGGTGTCTCGATTGGAGGAGTTCAGGACACGTGGCCGGAAGTGGGGGCGCCCTCCTTGATACAGCAAGGGGCGGGGCCGGGGACGAAGGGAGAAAGGGGGAGCGCGTTCGGGGATTCGGGACTCGTTCGGGGATCAAGAGCGTTAACAGACTCGCACGCAGTGAGTAGCCTAGAACAAGTTGGCCACAGAAGCCCGGTGGACAGTGAATTGTTTAATAAACGCGTTACCTCCTACAACGGTGTGTGTGCGCCTCAGTCGACATACACTACACTAATATAGTCAGTAGATACTACTGTAGGGCCAGATACTACTGTAGAGCCAGATACTACTATTGTATGTAGGGTGTGAAGGTATATATGTCTCCGAGGGGGATAAAAACATTTTTTTAAGGGGTAGGTTGCCAATTTTCAGAAACCTTTTAGATCAACTATTTACCCCCCTTTCTATTACTTTTTGATTCAGAACTTCTACAAGCCTCTTATAATTTTGTTGATGGACAGACAAACGGAACGCCGGGCTTTCACAATAGCTTAGCATTTGTGTATGTATGTGTTATGTTTTTAAGAAAAGACAAGTTTTGAAATATATATTTTCCCCCGGGCAACGCCGGGTACTTCCTGCTAGTTGCTCATTAGAATGGTATCGTAGCACTTAGTGAGCCTGTCCACCAACTTGATGTGTGTTATAACTTGACACGGAAGTTTTTGCAGCCAATCTAATGATTCTTAATGGACTTTTTGGGCGATGTCACAAAATGATGTGGCAAAATCTGTGTCATAAAACCCTCAATTGTGACCTCCTGGATTCTGTCCTAAAGATGCTTGAGGCAGTTTAAATTGAAACCTCTTGTCTGATCAACTCACCGGCAAGCTGAAATAATAACAATCTGCGTGTTGAACGCTTGTACACGGGGACCATTGAATTTGTTTGACCATGTCAGGTTGTTGATGTGTTATGTGAACCAAAATCAACTGTGGCTGATGCCAGCATCTCCACACCACAAAATGTCTGTGAGGCCACGATAATGAGTTTTGCTGAATGTTCCAAAGTGTGATAGCACAATGTGGAGTGAGGATTTTAATGTCACTTATGGAATAAAGATAAGGCTTTTGCCCCAGCTGAGAACTGGAATTTCAGTGCCTGAATTGCTGTAACTTTCATGATGTATGAAGTAGAAGTTTAGGAACCAGTAATCGTTTCCAGTGAAATTTTAGTTATGAATGCGCCGATTGGCCCACGCCAACATACAAACGGCACAGAGGCCTAAGTCATCGCTTGGTAATTTTCCCTCGTTTCTCAGTTCAAATGTGAATGTGTAGCCCTGCAATTGTTTGCTCATGCCCGTGCTGGCGAAAAGGCCTCCACTAGTGGGAGCTCTAGATGGTACTTGGTCTACTTTTCCACACTCACCAGATGTATTTGGAATTGGTGGATATAATCCACACTTTATCCCACCGCACACGACCTGCCGATCAACGAACTGTAGTGAACTCATCTACATGGCTGGGTGGACAGAGGTGTTGGGGGGGGGGGTGGATTCGAATAAATGTACAAGACTTCTGAATTGCAAGTCCAGTGTGATAACCATTACAGCACTGTGGCAGCTGCCTTCGTTTCTCAGTTAAAAAGGTAAACAAATTATTTTGTTGCTTGAGCTTTCTGTATGTGCGGTAAAGCAGTGACTGCTTTGACCGGTTTGTTCAAGCAGCAACCGGTAATGCAAAGGAAACTATTTTAACAACGCAAAAATGTTATATGGTTTGTTCTTTCTCATACAGATTTGAATCCCCTTTCAACCAGCATGCCTGTAGTTGTTTCCGGACCTTTCAAGAAGACCGACCTATCAGTAGCTGCCCGGACACATCGTCTACGCCGGCTGCGTGCCCTCTCACGTTGCCGCGAGTGTGATGCCTATATCTACTTTCAGGGGGCAGAGTGTGAGGAGGTGAGACCTCGACAATTTTTTTTTACATGGAAAATCCCTTGATGGAACAACTCATTATTCGCAAGGTTTGCAGGGTGTCACTTGCTACATACGTAATGACACGTATATAAAGATCTCCGTATAGCCTTCACAGACTGTTGAGGCAAGTACTGTTAGCGAGCACCTATGAAGGCCGGTACAGTACACGAGGGGGGTGGGTGCCTTCGTCTCCGTAGCGGAAATTTGACACACCGCGCCAGGTGCTCGATTGAAGCTGTTTCGACCTAGGGGAGGCCCAGGACCGGTTCAGATAATTATTACTGGTGTTGGCCATGAGGGGCAATCGAAATCACTAACCACTGCGTGACCACACATACATATATACACACACTCACAGGTGGGAAAAATAGGCCAATTACTTTTTAGAGTTCCACTGGAGTGTGCTTCACAAGTTCAATGATCAAGGGTCAAAGAGAAGAACTAAGAGCAAATGTTGGTGGAGACTGAGTGCGGACATTGGAGGGCATGTGTCCCGACTGTGCAGAAGCTGTGGGATCTGGCAGAGGGTAGAATGTCAGAATCTTTTATTTATCCTGGAGGTATCCAATGAGCTATGAAGCAATTTATTACAGATATCCAGAAGGGGCGGGTCAGCAAGTTACAACCACAAACAATACAAAAAACGATAGTGAAAATTATGTGTTGGCAATGGGGTGTGGTGGCATCAACGGCTTTAGATCTTAATAATTGGAAAAGTGTGGATAGTGCAGATGAACTTGGACTTTGATTGATTCATGTGTTTTTTTAACAACGCACGAAGAATTAACACACCCGTGTCTCCTGTGCCCTGGTTGTTGTCGCAGTGCTTCCTCGTGTGCCACCGGAAGTGTCTGCAGACGCTGTTGATCCGGTGTGGGCGGCAAAGACTCGGCGTGCGAGCCGCCATGTTTGGGGAGGAGCTGCTGGCTGTGACGCGCTCTGAGCCCCATGGAATACCTATTGTCGTGCGCACGTGCATCGCCGAAATGGAGAGGAGAGCCCTTTGTGTTAAGGTACGGCAAGCACCCCTGGCAAGCACCCCTGACGAGCCAGGTTTAAGTTTTTGCCGGACCAGTTACCAGCGAAACAATGAATGGTTCATGACAGCATTCCGAGCACATTGCTGCAGTGTTCACAGGGCATGGCAGGTGGCAGCATGCTTTGTAGCTGCATACCCTGTAAATTCCTGTTCTATAATCTCATCTCTAGATTTTTTCTCCTCTGCTGTGCATTTACTGCTTTGCTTTTATTTTTCCAAGGACATCGATGCACCTCCACCATGAGTACTGACTTTCCCCTACTGGACATCTGTGAAAAAATAGCTTTGATCGCTCATCAGATCCCTCTAGTCTAAATAAACAATCTGATAAAGGATTCTGATTCTGTACATATCCACTGATTGCAGTACAATACACAACACACTGAGTGCAGCACGGTAGTTTTTTTGTCTTTCATGTGTCGCTTATCTGGTCGTTAGGATAGAGTAATTCATGTTTTATGTGTTTGTAATGCTAGCTATGGTACACAAGGTTATTAGTGATTTATTCTATTAATTTTGATTGGTGTTGTGGCAAGCTGAACTTAAGCTCACCGGAACAGGGCTCCTCCTATTAGTTTTGATAGCCAGGGTTTAGCTGTACAGCACTTCCTCAACGGATAGATAAAAATACCATGCTTATGAAATTATGTCAAGCTTTATACTTTTTTATTCTTTTGGTAAAGTCACGTAAGTATAAAATAAAAATAAATCACAACGTTTCGGGCGCAACACAAGCGTCCGTCATCAGGTGGAAAAGCAATTCCTGCAGTCACGAAAGCTTCAAATTCAAATCAAGATTATGTCAAGCTTCTGCAGAGAAGGCTTGGCTTTGAGTAGATTTTCTGATTTTTGCCAGCTCTAAATCACTGCTCATCTTCAGTCACACTCAAAGGTCAAAGTGATTTCATTTCTCAGCGATAACACATGTTATGCTTGTTGCTGGAGACATATCTGTATGTGCATAAAAACAGTAACATTAAATAACAGTAACTGCTATTTACTGGTTTTCTTTGTGGTTACCAGTAATTTAAAGAAACACATTTTAACAACCTAGTTATTATATTGTATTTAACCCAGAGTTTCCTGCCAATTTAATGTTGTTGGAGAGCTCTCACATTGGTTGGAGCCTTCATATAAATTAATATATTGTTTTATAGAATACCCTTCACACAGAGGCATCTCAACGCTTTACACACATTAGGCATTGCATCTCATCTCAACCTATTCAAAGGAACACCCCCAGTGGCAGCTGTTGTCGCTGTGTGGCGCAGGTGACTTGGTGCTGGCCTGCAAGTAGACATGCGTCTCCTAGTAGGGCGACATGATTGCTGTGTGTAATACCAATTTAGTTCTTCATGTTTGTGATCTTCCGCAGGGCCTGTACCGCGTAAATGGGCTCAAGACCCAGGTAGACCGGCTTTGCGCTGCGTTTGAGAATGGCCGCGAGCTTGTGGAGCTCTCTGAGCAGCCGGTGCACGTAATCAGTAACGTCCTGAAGCACTTCCTGCGTCGGGTGAGTGTTCCACTTCGGTCTGGGACAGTGCAGGGGTTCACAGTTTGATACCGGCAGGCCACCCTGGTTAATAATACATCAGATTGTGGGGTGTATAAACCATAAAAATACTTTGTGTATTTTGTCTCACTCACAGTGGGCGATGAAGTCCTCTGACATCTGAGATGAGATTGTTGTGCCGGTGACCATTAGGAGGGGAGTAATGGTTTAATATAGTGATCTATGCCATGTCATGTATGTATGTATGTCATGGCTTTGTACATGTGTGTCTGTGCAAATATGTTGTGACAGATGCCGGAGCCTATTGTGCCGTTTCAATTGTACGGAGCGTTTCTGGATTTGGCCAGGGAGAGTTTGCTACTGGGCGATGAGGCCTTCCCCCAGAGTGGTCTTGAGACTCTGGAAATCTGCCACACGGCCCCTGCATTCCAGCACACGGAGCTGGGCCGGATTCTCTCTAAACTTCAGGATCTGCTGAAGCAACTTCCCTCGCCTCACTACAACACCCTGTCCTACATCATTCAACACCTGCACAGGTTCCGCTGCTTTAGACCACACGTTGAATATGTACTATATTTCAGTCTTATAATAATACATAGGGGACATTGCTTCAGCCACAATGGCATTGATGCTTCCTCTGCCCTCAACCTGCAAATGTAACCCTCGTGTCCCGGTCACCTCTCGTGTAAAACATCTGGAGGTGCGGTCCCATGTACAGGCTGTGTCAATTGAGATTTTTGTTAATGATGTACCCTGTCGTTCATTTTTAAACCGATATTGAGACCTCTGTGCGGTCCAGAAGATTAACATCCCCAGGCCTTTGCAGATGATATAGTTTGCATGGAAATAATGTTGGATACTTTCCTAAAATTACAGCTATGCGTTTAAGTTAAGGTGGTGCTCATTGTTATTAACCCTGGAGGGGGAGGGATGGGCTGAGTAAACCCTCAACCAGGATTTGAACTCGCAATATTCCGATTGTCAGCCACTCGCCCTACTGCAGAGCCACTGTGTTTCATGCCACACTCGGAGCTTGTCCTCCAATGATAGAACATTTTCAGATATTTGGAGTGCCAAACATTTGTCGTGCTGAATTACCGTATTTTCCCGCATATAGCCCGCAGACGCATATAACCCGCAGACGCATATACCCCGCAAAAATAGCGTTTTGTGTAAAACAAATTTTAGATAGCCCGCACCTCCTTATACCCCGCACCTCCATATACCCCGCACGCATTCATATATTTAACGCTGTTACTGCAGCTTAATTCCATTATATTAATACGAAGTTTACATTTGTAATACATTCCACTATCAATTGTTAACATTAAAATCATAACGTGCACAAAGAAAACAAACTAACCGGAAACAAGTGAACTTAAAACAGTAAATAAGTAACAAAAGTAAATATCCAATAAATAAGTAACACATAACTGGTAGTTTGCGCACTGCGCAGATAATAGCGGAAGTATGGTAGCTCCGTTGCCTCGCCCCCCCACCTCTCTCTCCCCCCAGCTGCCCCACCCCCCAATCCCCCACCTGTCTTTCCCCTAGCTGCCCCAACCCCCACCTATCTCTCCCCCCAGCTGCCCCACCCCACAACCCCCACCTCTTTCTCCCCCCAGCTGCCCCACCCCCCAACTCCCACATCTCTCTCCCCCAGCTGCCCCACCCCCCAACCCCCACCTCTCTCTCCCCCCAGCTGCCCCACCCCCCCAACCCCTCACTTCTCTCTCCCCCCAGCTGCCCCACCCCCCCAACCCCTCACTTCTCTCTCCCCCCAGCTGCCCCACCCCCCCAACCCCTCACTTCTCTCTCCCCTAGCTGCCCCACCCCCCAACCCCCCACCTCTCTCTCCCCTAGCTGCCCCACCCCCCAACCCCCACCTCTCTCTCCCCCCAGCTGCCCCACCCCCCAACCCCTCACTTCTCTCTCCCCTAGCTGCCCCACCCCCCAACCCCCCACCTCTCTCCCCCCAGCTGCCCCAACCCCCCACCTCTCTCCCCCCAGCTGCCCCACCCCCCAACTCCCACATCTCTCTCCCCTAGCTGCCCCACCCCCCAACCCCCACCTCTCTCTCCCCCCAGCTGCCCCACCCCCCAACCCCCCACCTCTCTCTCCCCCCAGCTGCCCCACCCCCCAACCCCCCACCTCTCTCTCCCCCCAGCTGCCCCACCCCCCAACCCCCCACCTTTCTCTCCCCCCAGCTGCCCCACCCCCCAACCCCCCACCTCTCTCTCCCCTAGCTGCCCCACCCCCCAACCCCCACCTCTCTCTCCCCCCAGCTGCCCCACCCCCCAACCCCCACCTCTCCCCCAGTTGCCCCACCCCCCAACCCCCCACCTCTCTCTTCCCCAGCTGCCCCACCCCCCAACCCCCACCTCTCTCTCCCCCCAGCTGCCCCACCCCCCAACCCCCACCTCTCTCTCCCCCCAGCTCTCCCGTCGCCGGTAAACAGTGCGCGCACTTCAAACATTGTCGTTTAATTGTACAAACAATTCATTTAAAACGTGATAACGTGCAATTTTAGTGCGCGTGGTTTATTCAGCAGTGCTTTAGTCAAAGGTAAGTGTTGCATAGTGGATAGTTCTACCATGAAAAAATGTAACGAGTTATGACATGTCTCACATGTAAAATATTTTTGGGATAGCCCGTACCTCCATATACCCCACAGGGTCTTGTTTTGTTTGTAAAAAGTGGTATACCCCGCGGGTTATATGCGGGAAAATACGGTAATGCAGGTAATTTCTAACGTTTTTTTTATTCTACAGGGTGACAGACAGAGAAGAAGAGAACAAGATGTCTTTCCGCAATCTTGGAATCGTGTTTGGACCAACGTTACTGCGCCCATGCTCAATGAAGGGCTCCTCTGATCTGTGCTCGCTTGTAGATTATCCCATCCAGTCACATGTGGTGGAAATGTTAATATTTTGGCACAAGAAGCTCTTCAGTGAAATTAGTTATGTTGTTTCCACCGATGACTGTGGCCCGTCTGTCAGAGAGGAACCTAGTGCTGCCAATCCTGTGAAATTTGACAAAACTTTGAAGAGTGCTGCTGGGAATAATGACATGCCACCTTGTGTGAACGTGGAGCATGCCAAGTGCTCCGAAGTGTTGGGGTGTAGAGCTGAATGTGTTGCCGAGTGCGGCTGCCTGCCAAGGCTGTGTGCAGCAGCGGGTCTGGAATGGGACCTGCATGAGCGCCCTTGTGCAGAGAATATTGGGCATTCTCAATACTGCTCCTCACGAAGCTCTTCTCAAGAGGAGGGTCATGACCCATTCTGCTTTGTGATGGCAGGATCAGATCAGCTGACATCTAACAGTACCACGGTGCCAGGGGCTGTGGCTGCAAGTGTGGACGTCAAAAATACTGGTGAGAATTTTCTACCATTGAGAGTAACTTAGATGAGGTCTGGTCTTCGCGTGAAGCCATAGGCTATCAGCAGCATGGATCCACGAGTGGTAAGCAGTGAACATACTTCAAAACTTAAGTTTTCAATCATTGGAAACATTGTGAGGGAGGAGTTTCAGAGTTTATAATGGTCAAATCAACCAAAAATACTTGGCATCTGTGAAAATACTGGGCATCTGAAAAAGAGGCTCATACCTCAACGGATTCCTCCAATATAAATAAAGATTCTGAAGAATAAAAGTAGCAATTTAGTTGAAAGTCTTTGTTTTTAAAGTCATGTATAATTGTTTAATATAATCAGCACACACATCATAGAGTGTTAATAATGTTTTATTTGGATATAGTGGCATTCATGCAATTTGCAGATAAAAATGTGCGGAGGTGCGGTAATCCATAGACAAGTGGGGAAAACATCCAGAACCGGGGGCAACTATTGCTCAAGTTATGCGCTCTTATATTAGGTTGTTTGGCCAACTCCATTCACAAATGTTTATATATTTGAGAGGAAATCGGAGACCCGGAGAAAAATCCATGCGTGCAAGGGGAATAGCACTGAATCCCTGTAAAGATGGCATACAGATGGAAATTAAACCACTTTTTGGACTGCCATTCCATATAGCCAGGTGATGAAAACCCATGCAGAGGGAGTTTAATGAATGTGTTATCCACTGACCCTCATATAGATATTTGACATAGCACATTGTATATTTTTTTTACAGGGAACACAGTTGCAGTGGATTTTAAGGAATTTCCAAGGCTCATCAGGGGTACAGGCAGTGCTGTCCCACGCAGGAGACCTCCAGTGAGGCCTCACAGTAGGCCCACAAAACTGCGCGATGTCATCCACGCAGCAGCAGGAGTGACCAGCGCAGATTACGCACCGCAAATGGAACACTCTCATACATGGCTTCCGGACTCTCGCGGTCCAGACAGTGAAACCATTTGCAGAAGCAGCAAGAATCAACCTGTGATGGCGTCTGTGTCTGATGAACAAAAATGCTGTGTGGGAAAGAATTACGTAATCGTTCACGAAAATAATCACGGGCGACCGCACGAAGAGACGCAGCTGACCCGTTCACTATGCACACAGGAAATGTTTTACCAGCCATCTAGCCTGACCAACAGTACCGTGTTTTCAACCAATGCTTCTCAGTTAAGTATTTCTTCCAAATATCATCCACCGCCCACTGCTATTTCCCCATGCCTAAATGACAACTTGAATAATAGTAACGCGAGTCAGCTCAAGAAATCTGACACCAGCGTGTTGCTGTCTCTGCCACTGGGAAAACCTGAGCTGCAGGCTGATGAGGATCGGCAACCGGAATTTGTATGAGGGTGATGTGGTTTCAAATTTGCAGAGTTAATTGCCTTGTACCCACTCGACCACACGTCTGTTGCTCCACATTACAATTTCAAAATGTTTTTGTTCTGGTGCCAGAAATGTATTTATACCAAGATATGTTGGTGGTACGGTCTTGTATTAGACTTTATTACAGGAGGCTGAACATTTTTATAGACCTAGACTGATAGAACAATGTCCGAGTTTTGTCAGCAGTGGAAAAGGTGGTAAGCCTAGCACCAATTGCATTCTGATGTTAATCTTTAGCGACCCAGGCGAGGCAACTCAAGCATGTTACTAAGATCCCCAACACATGTTTGCACCTTCGATTAGTGCGGTTGGCTACGTAGCGTGCGAAAGAAGTTCAACATACATACATTGCGTATACTCAGCTGTGCCTGCTTCAGGGATTGCATGCATGCTGTGTAAATATTAAAATCAGCAATGGAAAGTTGAAATGCATATATACAAGCTGTTAAATTACCGCATGTTACTCAAGCCATTGCATGCAGCATGTATGTAAAACTTGAGTGTTAATAATCTTTACAAATGTGCTTTAAAATAAGTTCGTATTATACATTCAAAATTCTTTGGAGTGCATTCAATCTCACCTTGTCTTTCAAAATGAATGCCTTCACATGAAGCTGTATACTAGCGCCATGTCGTGCCACTGCATTGGTAGTGGTACCGATCTGTTTGGGCTGCGTGTGATGTATCACACGACGTCTTTCACTCGAGGCCATCGTTTTGCCTTCCTGAAACCACTGCCTGCGAGAAATGTTTGACAAATGTTCCTGTTACAACAATAACATGCGCTGAAAAGTATGTGCTGCTTCAGCATACCATAATCGCAAGATGTTTGGTTTTAACAAGGTGACCTTGCCTTTTGCAGGTTAGGACATTGTCTGTTTTGGGTTTTTGAATTGCAGAAACGAGAAGCGAAGTATGCGGAAGATTCTGTTTATTCTTTATTAAAGTGTTTATGCACTGCAAAGAGGATGCAGGCTATTTATTTGAATAAATATAATTCCAAGTGCTAATGATCAACATGGTACTTCGGTACTGTCAAAACGCCTTGGTTGTAATGATTAATGCCACACCTTTGGTGCCAATTACCATGATCCTGTTTGTATTTATATGTTTACAAGCGTATGTTTTATAGAGCTCTCGGAGTGTAATGGTCGGCACACTGGACTTGCAATCTGCAGGTCGCCAGTTGTATTCTATCTCCCAGCACGGCAGTTGAAACAATGGGTAGTCTCTTAAACCACCCCCCACTTCCTTTGCCCACTCAGCAGTGGATGGGTTCACCACCGTTAAGGCGATCGGCAGGTGTGCTGGAGTTAACTGTGGGTTTGCCCACCTCTTCCACCACATCTGGTGAGCATGGAAGAGTAGACCAGGTACCCTCTAGAGCTCCCTCGAGTAGAGGCCCTATGGCCAACTGGCGGGAGTGGACGATTCCAGGACTGTACCGTTATATTTTATATAACCTTTGACTTGTACGCAGCATAATTCTGAATCGGTTGATTTGTGCCATTGAGCTGTGCTGCAAGCAGACCGGAGAGGGGACCTTGTCCAGTCGTGTTCATTCAATATGATTTGTTTTTACCTTTTGCTGATAAATGTGGGAGCTACAAGTCGTACTTAAACAGTGTGTGTGGTCACACAAGAGCCTACAGTCATTCAGGTGTCTCCATTTATTGAACATATTACAGCAGGTATTCAATGTCATTGTAACATCTTATTATATATATACAGGAACTTGTTTATCTAAATGTTGTGGTATATTGACATTTATATGACTTTTAAAATGTAAAGATAACGAATCTAAATACCACTCAGATAACTCGTATCTACAGCTCTAATAATTGATTTTGTATTTCAAATTTAATGACCACGGCTGTAGGTTAGGAACATATCGGGCATGGCAATTTATGATTTTTGTAATGGAATTTGCAGAGTACTGTATTCCTCTTGACTTTATACAAGGGAAATTGGATTGTTATATCACAATTTGTTCAGTGTATACGTTATGTCTGGAACAGCAATGATACACTATTTCTTTAGCATCAATAAAATGTTTTTGACTTCTTTGTGGCTATATTGGCGTTACATTATTAATTTAAATCTGTTTTTCGTTCAGCAGCAACAGAAAATGATGCTGCTGATTCTTCTGCTGTTCCATCAGTAGTACCATCTTCAGCAGCAGCAATAGTGAGCGAGGCTGATGATTATTATGCTTCTGTTCCATCAGATGATTTGTATTACAATTGTAATGGTGATGATGCATCATCAGAACATGATGCTCATGATACATGATCATGTGCTGATATTACAGAATCATCTGCATATGCTGATGATTCATCATCTGCTGATGATTCATCATCAGCACATTGTACTGATGATACCGAATAATCAGCAAAAGCAAGCGATGCTGATAATTGATGCTTCTGCTATTCCAGTATTATCAGTATCAGCAGTACCGTTCTGTAGAGCACCATTAAAGTTCTAAAGACCATGAGATGGAGGTAAGGCTCACCTACTCACCTATCTATCCACTCTATCTACTCACCCTGTGTCTGTTGCTCTCTCAGTGCCTGCCAAATGATTTAACCACCTCGATCTAAAGTCCCATACAATTTTCAGAAGGAAAACGGCCAGAAATACCTGAATGTACACTAAAAACGTGGCGCACTGAGCAAATTTACAGCACCATTTCACTGCCAAAATAGTTTTTTTCCCTTAAATATCTGCAGACCCGAACCAATGTGTACTGAACATTTCTATACAGTATATACCATGTTGCTTTTAGGCATCTCACTTGGCAACACGAGGAGTCCCAATTCCAACGCGGGAGTCCCAATATCACTTCCGGGAGTCTGAATTACACATCTAGGAGTCCCAATTTCGCTTCCAGGAGTCTGAATTACACATCTAGGAGTCCCAATTTCACTTCCAGGAGTCTGAATTACACATCTCGGAGTCCTAATTTCAACGATATGCAATTGGGACCCCCAAAATGGCATTGGGACCCGAAACTGAGTTGGGACTCCTGTAGGGCTATAGGGTTGGGGTTATAGGGTTGTGGATATTCAGTATGTGCATGACAGTTTAGACTGGTCAGGGCTATAGAGTTGTAATGTATATACGGTATATGCACTGTCGGTTCTACACAAGTCACGTGATGCCCTCTTGTGGATAAACGCGGCTACAGCTGCTGCATTTCAAGGAACAATCGAGCGGAACAGCCTCCAACATGGACGCCTCCAAATAAACAATGCGAGTGGTTATGGTCATCCCATCAGCCGCACAACCTCAGAGTAAGACTCCTACCCATTAACTCAATATAACCGCGTGTCCGTGCACTGGTTTCGTCACTCAGTGTACCCCCCCCCTCCTCCGTCTCTGATCTCTACACCTGATTGGGTTCAGTGATGACGTCGTCCTGCTGCTGCTCAATTTTTGACCGGAAGTAGGTGTATTGCTTCACTATTTTGGCAAATCGCCCGATGATGCTGGATGTAATTGTAAATGTGGTGGATATCCTCTCCATCACACCGGTGGGCTGAAGTAGTAACTAATTGGCGTTTTGTTTACGTGACAAAGGGGCCGTCCATAAATTACGTCACGCGATTTTTGACGATTTTTGACCCCCCCCCTCGTCACACGGCGTCACAAAAAGTCAGACAACCCCTCAAATATGACGTCACAAAGCTCTGCCCCCCCCCCAAAACCATATTTACATTTTGAAAATAAAACCTTTTAAATCGCTTTAAACTATCGTCATTGTAGTGCCTATTGAATGTGGCCCTGCACTCTGATGTTGTATGAGAAAACACGTATTAAAAAGGAGGCGTTAGAAAGCTGAAATTTTGCATAAAATTCACTTTTAAATATTCATGGTCTCACTAAAACTGCAGATGTTCAGAATATATTTAAATTCTCTTATAATTATCATATATTAAAAGTAATTATAACTGTAAAAAAATACTTTAAACTTTGTAGTAGAATGCAGCAAAATGGAGAGTACAATTATAATAATCACATATTCATTCCACAGAATGAAAAGCCCTGGTAGAATCATTAAAATCAAAATGTTGAATAACTAAATTTATGCTTCTCCATTCTCTGATGGAGAAGAACAATGCTCCTTCATGGAATAAATAAAAGGTGACCTTAGTAAATTTAAATAATCAAATAGTTAATAATAAAAATTAATCAAAATTAGTGTTCATATTCTTAGCTCTTTCGGTAAAGTCACGTTGTTATAACCGTTCTATTTAATTGAGTAGAACGTGTTGTTTATATTTAAAGTTGCGCATTTTGATGTGACGTCACCTTTCTCAAACCCCCCCCCCGTCACACATCGTCACAAATGCCTGACCCCCCCCCCCCCCAGGTGCGTGACGTCATTCTGGACGACCCCAAATCCCTAATTGGCTGTGTCGGATGGTGGAGGGTTACGACACATTTATACTGACGCGATCTAACCCAAAAACTTTATTATGAATAATATTGGTCACCAAAGCCGACGTTAAACTGACTCAGTGTCTCATCAGCAGTAAGGCTCGCTTGAACCGATCCTGGTGAACTGGCAGATATAATTGTGAGAGAATCCCTCTTAAATATGGTTCCTAGTTCAGCACAGGAATCCGTAACGCATTGGCTGGAGCCTGGCCCTGCTGCTTTCACTGCAGTGCACGGACACGCAGTGCACTCTCGTGGGCGAATCTATGGCTGCAGATTATTGGGTGACGTTGCATTGGCAGCGGCGTACGAAGTCAGTTCACAACAAAGTCAACACATTCGTCAATAACTCTGCGGCTTTAAGATAACGTTATACAGGCGACATTTCGGACTTTATATCCAAAGCAGTGGTTCCCTCCGTGTAGCCGAGTCGGTGCTTGGCCTCGCCCCGTGACCTCTGGTGATGGTTGAGGTGGGAATGGGGCCTGTCCATCAAAGAAGCATCAGTGCCTCTAGAATGGAAACATTCCTATGTTCGTCCACTTCACAAAGGGGGCCCTAAAGATGTTCCAAATACCTACCGACCTATTTTTATTTTGTCCCCGGTGATGACAATTTTTGAAAAATTATTGAACTAGCAAATAAGCAGTTTCTTGTCCGACAACAATCTATTACATCTAAAACAATCTGGGTTACGAAAAAAATACAGCACCACATCTGCTGCATTAGACTCTCTAAATCACATTTACAGTAGCCTTGATAATAAGCAGTACTGTGCCTGTCTTTTTCTTGACTTGTCAAAAGCCTTTGATACAGTCGACCACAACACCCTGCTTAGTAAACTAAGTTGCCTCGGTTTCTTTAAACACGCAGTATAATGGTTAAAAAAATACCTCTTTTCTCGCATCCAAACTGTAATCACAGAGGGTTGGAGGTCAAACAGTGTTAAGATAACAAAAGGGGTTCCACAGGGTTCCATCCTCGGCCCCCTCTTGTTCTCTCTTTATGTCAATGACTTGGGCACTGACCTGGATCATTCCAGGGTAAATCTTTTTGCAGATGACATGATACTGATTACTGCTGGCCGCTCTCCGGATGACGTGATTGCTAAGCTCCAGGGTGATTTCAACAAACTACAACATCAGCTAGTTGCTCTTAAACTAGTCCTGAATACGATAATTGTTTGTTTTACTCTATCTGGCAACAAAACTGACACCTTTTTTACAAGGAGTCATGTTTACATTGACCACAATACCTGCGGTCGGAACGCAAACCAAAAACAACAACTCTGATAATGTATGCACTGTCCTTGAAATTGATTGGTCCACACCCGAGACAGCTTTCTTTAGAGCCTCGTCTCACATGGTGTTGGACCAGAAGACGCCAAAAGGCGCACAACTCAAAGACAATGCACCATCAGAGTATGAGAGCTCGGGGTAAGCATTTACACCATTGGACACCTCAATTGGCAGTAACAAAATATGATCATTGTTTTTTTTACCCTTTTATCTGGCAACAAAACTGACACCTTTTTTTACAAGGAGTCATGTTTCCATTGACCACAATACCTGCGGTCGGAACGCAAACAAAAAACAACTCTGATAATGTATGCACTGTCCTTGAAATTGATTGGTTCACACCCAAGACAGCTTTCTTTAGAGCCTCGTCTCACATGGCGTTGGACCAGAAGGTGCCAAAAGGCGCACAACTCAAAGACAATGCACCATCAGAGTATGAGAGCTCGGGGTAAGCATTTACACCATTGGAAACCTCATTTGCCAGTAACAAAATATGATCATTGTTTTTTACCCTTTTATCTGGCAACAAAACTGACACTTTTTTTTACAAGGAGTCATGTTTACACGTAGGCTTTCGCGACCAATATTATTCATAATTAAGGTTTTTGGGTTAGATCGCGTTATTTATAAATGTGTCGTAACCCTCCACCACCCGACATGGCCAATCAGCAAAAAAAGTGTCACGTTGACAAAAGACATAATTCACTACTTTAGCTCACCGGTGTGTTGAGTTAATCCACAACATTTACAGTTTGAGTTGTTATCTGGCAACAAAAAATAACAATTATCATTGTGTTACTGGCAAATGAGGTTTCCAATGGTGTAAATGCTTACCCCGAGCTTTCATACTCTGATGGTGCATTGTCTTTGAGTTGTGCGCCTTTTGGCATCTTCTGGTCCAACACCATGTGAGACAAGGCTCTAAAGAAAGCTGTCTCGGGTGTGGACCAATCAATTTCAAGGACAGTGCATACATTATCAGAGTTGTTTTTTGTTTGTGTTCCGACCGCAGGTATTGTGGTCAATGTAAACATGACTCCTTGTAAAAAAGGTGTCAGTTTTGTTGCTAGATAAAAGGGTAAAAAAAAACAATTATCATATTTTGTTACTGGCAAATGAGGTTTCCAATGGTAGTCCTGAATACCTCCAAAACCAAGGTGCTATGCTTTTCACCAGGACTAAAGCAAGTTGTAATTTTTCCCCAATTACATTCCTTAAATAATTATCAAATAGAGCAAGTCAAGATCTATAAGTATCTTGGGGTCATCCTGGATTCAAAACTGAATTTTGAAAATCACATTGATTATATTGGTAAAAAGACAAAAATAAAAATTGGTTTTCTGTATCGACAAGCACTGCTTCCCCCTATTTTCCGTTTGGAATTGATAAAAGCTACCATACTGCCTCTACTTGATTACTGTGACATCGTATATAAATCAGCCCCCAGTATTGTACTGAAGTAGCTTGACTCAATTTATCACCCGGCCTTAAGATTTGCATTGAACTGCCCATATAGGACTCACCACTGTGATCTCTACATTGGGTCAAACTTAACATCTCTTAATGTTACAGTACAATACAGTACAATTTTGTGTACTGTATTGAACCGGACCTGGATTTTGTGTTTGTTTAGAATTTTGGAAATCTTTTTCGTAACGCCTGCTATATATGGTAGTGTGATGGTTTTGACCGGAGTATCAAGTGGTTGTTTCTGTATGGAGGGAGAAACAGCTTGGTGGATGGTACGGTCAGAGTATCCATTCCTTTTGAGGGCCAGGTGTACATGTTTTAATTCACTGGTCAGGTGGTGTTGGTCCGAAATGCAATGAGCCCTATGGTATAAAGGTCCGGTTCAATACAGTACACAAAATTCGTGATCTGATCCCATCCATAAAGGCAACGCAACTGTTATTATGGATAAAGATTCATACAACAACAAAATCCAGAATCTGCTCAACGATGGAAGTAAAAATAAATAAAAAAATGACCCTACTAATAGCCTAGCGATAAAAACCAACAAGATCATCACAAGTTCGACCTCCCTAATCGACCCAACTAAACGTCCCTCCCTAAAACCTTCTGCTGCAAGACCCCCTAGATTCTATGGTCTTCCCAAGATTCATAAAGAAGGCACCCCACTTCGACCCATTGTATCCACGATCAACTCCCCTACCTTTAGACTAGCCCGTTTTCTGTCAGATACCTTGCTGCCTTTCACTGGCAAGACCGCCTCAGCAGTACTTAACTCAGCCCAATTGGTCTCTATGGTCAAAGACGTTGTACTGTCCCCTGACGATATCCTTGTCAGCTTCGATGTGGTCTCTTTGTTCACCAATTTGGTCCAACATGAACTAGACCCCGACACACCTGCACTGGTTAGGCACTGCCTCAACAATACCTACTTTACTTGGAATGGCTCCTTCTACAAACAAAATGAGGGTACCCCCATGGGATCCCCCTTATCACCAGTGATAGCCAATATTTTCATGGAGAAATTTGAATCAGACGCCATCCAGACTTCCACCCTCAGACCTTCCCTGTGGAAGAGATATGTGGATGACACTTTCGTCATTTGGCCACATGGCCTCCCAGCTCTGAACCTTTTCCTACACCACATCAATTCTAGACATCCCGCCATCACATTCACCATGGAAGTGGAGAAAGATGGCAAGCTACCATTCTTAGATGTTCTGTTTGAGAGGAGACCTGATGGCTCATTGGGGCATTCTGTCTACAGGAAACCCACCCACACAGATTCCTACTTGAAACCTGATTCCCACCACCACCCAGCCCAAAAGAATTCTCTCATCAAAACTTTATACCATAGGGCTCATTGCATTTCGGACCAACACCACCTGACCAGTGAATTAAAACATGTACACCTGGCCCTCAAAAGGAATGGTCACTCTGACTGTACCATCCGCCAAGCTGTCTCTCCCTCCATACAGAAACAACCACTTGATACTCTGATCAAAACCATCACACTTCCATATATAGCAGGCGTTACTAAAAAGATTTCCAAAATTCTAAACAAACACAAGATCCAGGTCCGGTTCAATACAGTACACAAAATTCGTGATCTGATCCCATCCGTGAAGGATGTCATTCCTGATTTACAGTACCCCGGGGTTTACAAATTGAGTTGTACCTGCGGTGATTGCTATATCGGTGAGACAAAGCAACATGTCTCTGACCGAATTCGCGAGCACAAATCAGATTTGAAACACGGCAAAATTAATTCTTCTGCCGTGGGTGATCACTGTTACAACGCTGTGGGGGATCACGATATAATTTTCTCCGATACCAAGGTTCTTTGCAAACCCACGGGCTTGTATCAGAGATTTGTTCATGAAGCAATTCAGATCTACAAACACAGACAAAATTTCAACCGAGAGGATGGTTTCAAATTAAGCAACCATTGGAAAGATGTTCTAAATCGAACTAAACATTAAACTAATTTCAATGGTACAGTATATTTTTTCAAGTAGTGGTACCCCAAACTTTTGCAGCTCTTATAAATTCCCCTTTTCACACCATCAGTAGGTAAACTCCCCCCCTTCCCCCCGCGCCAAACGGCACGTACACCACCTCTTTCCTAAAATCCGCCAATCAAATGCTAATTTTTATGCTAATTTCTTTGTCAGAACACCTTGTTTGCTCGCACACAGTTTAAAGGTCCGCTGTCTGAGCGTGGTTGTGTTTCGCTAAATTCTCCTGTTTGATGAGTACTAGGTGCCTCGGTGAATGTATTTGCTCTAACTTTAACATAGCTATTTCTGTGAACAGTTACAAGCTAATCACTCAGCTATTTCAATGCTAAATTCTATGCTAATTCCTTTGTCAAGGGGTACTTCTGCGGATGTGTATGCTTTAACTTAGCTATTTCAATGAGCCATTTCAATGCTAAATTATATGCTAATTCCTTTGTCAAGGCGCTTGGTGTTTTTCTTCTCACACAGCTTAAAGGTCGTGATCTAAGCGTGGCTTCTCCCACTCCAGCGCTGTCCTCCAGACAGTTTCGTCCCTTCACCTGATGAAGGCCGCTTGTGTTGTGGCCGAAACGTCGTGATTTTTTGTTATTTTATTTTCACCTACGTGACTTTACCCAATAGAACCAAAGAGTACGCAACATATTGACAGCTCCGTTAAAACATAGAGATTACTATATATTCTTATCTCTTTCGGTAAAGTCACGTTGAAGGGAAACAATAAAATAATAAAATATATATAAAACAATACAATTCTCACGACGTTTCGACCATAACGCAAACGGTCATCATCAGGTGTGAAAAGCAACGGAAAGAAACATTTGAAAGAAGTGGCGGTTCGCATTTATTTATTTATTTTTAAAACGGTGTTTGTATTTATTTATAAAAACCGTTAGCACCACGGGCAGCGATTTGGCAGTTTATTTAGAAGGACGAGTCCATCTATGTTCTGAAAAGAGGAGGGGGAGACGAAAATTTAATGTATGCTGTCTGAAAGCCACCGTAAGCGTGAACAATCAATTAAGACCTGAAATGGTTTATCAAATCCTTCCAATGATTGCTAAGCCAGAATCCATCTTCTCGGTTGAAATTGTCTCTGTGCTTGTATATGTGGATAGCCTCATGAACGAATCTCTCATGGTAGCCAGATGGCTTACAAATAACCTCTGTCTTAGAGAAGTCAATGTCATGTGTGCCTACTGAATTATGACAATGATCTGCCACGGCCGAGGTGTTGGTCCTACCGTGTTTAAGGTCTGCTTTGTGTTCACGAATGCGGTCCGAGACATGGCGTTTGGTTTCTCCAATGTAACTACTACCACAGAGGCAACTTAGTTTGTAGACACCAGGCCACTGTATGTCCGGAATCACATCTTTTACAGACGGAACCAGCTCACGGATTTTATGTAATGTGTTGAAACGGACCTGGATCTTATGTTTATTCAAGATTTTGGAGATCTTTTTTGTGATCCCCGCAATGTAGGGTAAAGTGATGGTTTTGAAAGGCTCCTCAAGAGGGTCATTCTTCATGGTTTGAGTGATAGCTTTGCGGATTGTATAGTCGGAGTAACCATTAGCCCTAAGAGCTTGGTGTACGTGCTTGAGTTCACTGCTTATGTGTTCCTGGTCGGATATGCATTGGGCTCTATGATACAAAGTCTTGATGAGAGAATTCTTCTGTGATGGATGGTGGTGGGAATCCGGTTTCAGATAAGCATCCGTATGGGTAGCTTTCCTGTAGACAGAGTGGCTCATTGAACCATCAGGTCTCTTTTTAATTAGGACATCCAAAAAAGGTATCTTGCCATCTATTTCGACTTCCATGGTAAATCTGATGGCTGGGTGTATGGAATTGATGTGGTCGAAGAATTGGTCTAGAGCAGGCCGGCCATGTGGCCAGATGACAAAAGTGTCATCCACGTACCTCTTCCATAAGGTTGGGCGCAGAGTGGCAGTCTGGATGGCGTCAGTCTCAAATTTCTCCATGAAAATGTTAGCTATAACTGGAGAAAGGGGGGAGCCCATTGGGGTGCCCTCAGTTTGTTTGTAGAAAGTTCCATTCCAAGTGAAGTATGTATTGGTTAAACAGTGTCTCACCAGGGGGGGTACCTCAGTGTTTAGTCCTTGATGAACCAAGTCTTCAATGATTGCAATGGTGTCAGGTACAGGAACCTTGGTGAATAAGGAAACTACATCAGCTGATCGAGTCTCTCACCTTCCTGAAGAGATGCCGCAACTCTGGGGTAATACCAATCGCATTTACACTGACCTCTTCTGCTGTAACTTCTTCTAATGCGAAACGAATTCTTTTCAAAACTAGCTTAGCTCTTATCTCAGAAAAAATCAGACTTATACGCACAGAACTAGATCAGTTAGACAAGACACTCTACAAATCACACTTATCATTGACGGCAATAATGTCCACATCGGATTGGGAACATGTAGACAATATGACTGCCTCTTCAGCTGCTACTATGTCGACCAAATGTAAGGAAAACCTGATTTCCAAATTTAACCTCCTCTTCAACAAAAGACCGGACCCACACACCAAAAAGTTAGACGTTAATAAAGTCGTAATTAATCGCAGTAACAGTTCTATTTCCGATGGTCTGAAATCCGTTTTAGCTAAAGGTCTAAACTTTGCAGTCACACCAAAACACATACCAGTTAATGATATAATTGCCCAAGTAGACGTTGCTCTCAGGGGCCTGGGTCACATCGCTGCAGACGTAGCAAGATCTGAAATCGCTGCAACCCTCAAAAACGCTAAGATGCCAGCTAGCAACCTCAGCAAAGATGAGCGTTTTGAATTATATAAATTAAAAAAGAGGAATGATATTGTAGTCCTCTCAGCTGACAAAGGCAATGCTACTGTCATCATGGATAAAATAGAATACAACAACAAAATTAAAGAATTACTCGACGATGGTAGTTATACAAAAATAAAAAGAGATCCCACCAACAGCCTCGTCACACAAACCAACAAAATAATTTCTGATTCAACCGCATTAATTGATCAATCTAAACAGTTTTCGTTGAAACCTTCTGCTGCCAGGCCACCAAGATTATACGGCTTACCAAAAATACATAAAGTTGATACACCTCTTCGTCCCATAGTCTCTACTATCAGCTCCCCCACCTACAAACTAGCTCGTTTTTTGTCTGAAATCCTGCGTCCTTTCACTGGAAAGACCACCTCTGCGGTACAAAATTCTACTCACTTGGTATCGACAATCAAGGGTATTTCCCTGTCCCCAGACGACCTGCTTGTCAGTTTTGATGTAGTTTCCTTATTCACCAAGGTTCCTGTACCTGACACCATTGCAATCATTGAAGACTTGGTTCATCAAGGACTAAACACTGAGGTACCCCCCCTGGTGAGACACTGTTTAACCAATACATACTTCACTTGGAATTGAACTTTCTACAAACAAACTGAGGGCACCCCAATGGGCTCCCCCCTTTCTCCAGTTATAGCTAACATTTTCATGGAGAAATTTGAGACTGACGCCATCCAGACTGCCACTCTGCGCCCAACCTTATGGAAGAGGTACGTGGATGACACTTTTGTCATCTGGCCACATGGCCGGCCTGCTCTAGACCAATTCTTCGACCACATCAATTCCATACACCCAGCCATCAGATTTACCATGGAAGTCGAAATAGATGGCAAGATACCTTTTTTGGATGTCCTAATTAAAAAGAGACCTGATGGTTCAATGAGCCACTCTGTCTACAGGAAAGCTACCCATACGGATGCTTATCTGAAACCGGATTCCCACCACCATCCATCACAGAAGAATTCTCTCATCAAGACTTTGTATCATAGAGCCCAATGCATATCCGACCAGGAACACATAAGCAGTGAACTCAAGCACGTACACCAAGCTCTTAGGGCTAATGGTTACTCCGACTATACAATCCGCAAAGCTATCACTCAAACCATGAAGAAGAACCCTCTTGAGGAGCCTTTCAAAACCATCACTTTACCCTACATTGCGGGGATCACAAAAAAGATCTCCAAAATCTTGAATAAACACACGATCCAGGTCCGTTTCAACACATTACATAAAATCCGTGATCTGGTTCCGTCTGTAAAAGATGTGATTCCGGACATACAATACCCTGGTGTCTACAAACTAAGTTGCCTCTGTGGTAGTAGTTACATTGGAGAAACCAAACGCCATGTCTCGGACCGCATGCGTGAACACAAAGCAGACCTTAAACACGGTAGGACCAACACCTCGGCCGTAGCAGATCATTGTTCTAATTCAGTAGGCTCACATGCCATTGACTTTTCCAAGACAGAGGTTCTTTGTAAGCCATCTGGCTTCCATGAGAGATTCGTTCATGAGGCTATCCACATATACAAGCACAGAGACAATTTCAACCGAGAAGATGGATTCTATCTTAGCAATCATTGGAAAGATTTGATAAACCATTTCAGTTGTTAATTGATTGTTCACGCTTACAGTGGCTTTCAGACAGCATACATTATAAAAAAATTTTGTCTCCCCCCTCCTCTTTTCAAAATATAGATGGACTAGTCCTGGGCAAACTGCCAAATCGCTGCGCGTGACGCTAACGTTTTTTTATAAATAAATAAATGCGCCGTTTAAAAATAAATTTATGCAAACCAACACACCTGAAGATGACCGTTTGAGTTATGGTCGAAACGTCGTGAGAATTTTTATTGTTTTATATATATTATATTATTTTGTTGTTTCTCTTCAACGTGACTTTACCGAAAAAACTAAGAATATGAATTACTGCAGTCACGAAAGCTTTAAATCAAAATCTTTCCAATGGTTACTAAGCCAGAATCCATCTTCTCGGTTGAAATTGTCTCTGTGCTTGTATATGCGAATGGCCTCATGAACGAATCTCTCATGGTAGCCGGTTGGTTTGCAAAGAACCTCCGTCTTGGAGAAGTCAATGTCATGTGAGCCCACTGAATTATAACAGTGATCTGCCACGGCAGAGGAGTTTGTTCTACCGTGTTTCAAGTCTGCTTTATGTTCGCGGATGCGGTCCGAGATATGTCGTTTGGTTTCTCCAATGTAGCTACTACCACAGAGGCACTTTAGTTTATAAACGCCCGGGTACTGTATGTCTGGAACAGCATCTATTACAGATGGAACAAGATCACGGATTTTATGTACTGTGTTGAATCGGACCTGGATCTTGTGTTTATTCAGGATTTTGGAGATCTTTTTAGTGACCCCTGCAATGTAGGGTAAGGTGATGGTTTTGAGTGGCTCCACAAGAGGATCCTTCTTCATGACTGGAGTGATGGCTTTGCGGATTGTGTAGTCGGAGTAACCATTAGCTCTGAGAGCCTGGTGTACGTGCTTGAGTTCACTGGTAATGTGTTCCTGGTCGGAAATGCAATGGGCTCTATGGTATAGAGTCTTGATGAGGGAGTTCTTCTGGGATGGATGGTGGTGGGAATCCGGTTTCAAGTAAGCATCTGTATGGGTAGCTTTCCTGTAGACAGAGTGGCTCATTGAACCATCATGTCTCCTTTATATTAAGACATCCAAAAAGGGTAGTTTGCCATCTTTTTCGACCTCCATGGTAAATCTGATGGCTGGGTGTATGGAATTGATGTGGTCGCGGAATTGGTCTAGAGCAGGCTGGCCATGTGGCCAGATGACAAAGGTGTCATCCACGTACCTCTTCCATAAGGTCGGGCGTAGAGTGGCAGTCTGGATGGCGTCAGTTTCAAATTTTTCCATGAATACGTTGGCTACAACCGGAGATTGGGGGGAGCCCTTTGGGGTCTTCTCAGTTTGTTTGTAGAAAGTTCCATTCCAGGTGAAATATGTGTTTGTTAAGCAATGTCTCACCAGGGGGCGGGGGGGGGGGGGTACATCAGTATGCAGTCCTTGATGAACCAGGTCTTCAATGATAGCGATGGTGTCAGGTACCGGGACTTTGGTGAACAAGGACACCACATCAAAACTGACAAGCAGGTCGTCTGGGGACAGGGAAATGCCTTTGATTGTCGATACCAGGTGAGTAGAATTTAGTTCCGCAGAGGTGGTTTTTCCAGTGAAAGGTCGCAGTATATCAGCAAGAAAACGTGCCAGTTTATAGGTGGGGGAGTTGATAGTAGAGACGATGGGACGAAGGGGTGTATCTTCTTTGTGTATCTTTGGAAGGACATATAATCTTGGTGGTCTGCAAGCAGAGGGTTTCAACGAGAACTGTTTGGTCTCATCAATTAATGCTGTTGAATCAGAGATGATTTTGTTCGTTTTGGTAACCAGGCTGTTGGTGGGATCTCTTTATTTTTGTATAGCTGCCATCGTTGAGTAGTTCTTGAATTTTGTTGTTATATTCTGTTTTGTCCATGATGACAGTGGCATTGCCCTTGTCGGCTGAGAGGACGACAATATCATCTCTCTTTTTTAATTGAGATAATTCAAAACGTTCGTCTTTGCTGATGTTGCTGGGTGGCAACTTAGCGTTTTTGAGGGTTGCAGCGATTTCAGATCTTGCTACGTCTGCAGAGATGTGACTCAAGCCTTTGAGTGCAACGTCGACATGGGCAATGATATCATTAACCGGTAAGTGTCTCGGTGTGACAAAAAAGTTTAGACCTTTAGCTAAAACGGACTTCAGACCATCAGAAATGGAACTGTTACTGCGATTAATTACGACTTTGTTGACGTCTATCTTTTCAGTGTGTGGATCCGATTTTTTGTTGGAGAGGTGATTGAATTTGGAAATCAAATTGTCCCTACATTTGGTCGACATAGTGGCAGCCGAAGAGGTAGTCATATTGTCTACATGTTCCCAATCCGATGTAGACATTGTTGCTGTCAATGTTAAGTGTGATTTGTAGAGTGTCTTATCTAACTGATCGAGTTCGGTGCGTGTAAGTCTGATTTTTTCCGAGATAAGAGCGAAGCTAGTTCTAGCTAGAATTCGTTTTGCATTGAGAGAAGTTGCAGCAGCAGAGGTTAGTGTAAATGCGGTTGGTATTACCTTAGAGTCGCGACATCTCTTCAGAAAGGTGAGAGACTCGATTAGTTGAGCCTTCTTATCCCGGAGTCTGTTGAGTGATCTTAAGGTTGTGTGGAATCCCTACCCGTAGAGGCGGTTAAATTTCGATTTAAAGCTTTCGTGACTGCAAGGATTCATCTTCTTTGGTTCTTTCAGTAAAGTCACGTAGAATGAGAATAAAATAATAAATAGATGAAATTAAATAACACAATAATATTCTCACGACGTTTCGGCCACAACACAAGCAGCCTTCATCAGGTGAACGGACGAGACTGTCTGGAGGACAGCGCTGGAGTGAAAAAGGCACGCTCAGATTGCGACCTTTAAGCTGTGTGAGAAGAAACAAAGCACCTTGGCAAAGGAATTAGCATAGAATTTAGCATTGAAATGGCTGAGTGATTAGCTTGTGACTGGTCACAGAAATGGCTATGTTAAAGTTAAAGCATACACATCCGCAGAGGCACCCCTTGACAAAGGAATTACCATAGAATTTAGCATTGAAATAGCTAAGTTAAAGCATACACATCCGCAGAGGCACCCCTTGACAAAGGAATTAGCATAGAATTTAGCATTGAAATAGCTGAGTGATTAGCTTGTAACTGGTCACAGAAATAGCTATGTTAAAGTCAGAGCATATACATTCACCGAGGCACCTAGTACAAATCAAACAGGAGAATTTAGCATTGAAATAACTAGGCGAATTTAGCATTGAAAAAACTGAGTGATTAGCTTGTGACTGGTCACAGAAATGGCTATGTTGAAGTCAAGGCCTACACATCTGAGCTATTCACAGTAACTGGGTATATGCTACAATATATAATGAATACTACATAGTGAACCAATAAAAAACTAAAATATAAATTACCTCAATGTTATCAATAAACTCTATATATACTCTGGTTCTATTGGGTAATGTCACGTAGGTGAAAATAAAATAACAAAAAATCACGACGTTTCGGCCACAACACAAGCGGCCTTCATCAGGTGAAGGGACGAGACTGTCTGGAGGACAGCGCTGGAGTGGACGGGTTATTATGGTTCGGGTTTGGGTTAGGAGTTAGGGTTTAGGGTTAGGGTTTAGGGTTAGGGTTTAGAGTTAGGGTTTTATGGTTAGGGTTTAGGGTTAGGGTAGGGGTTAGGGGTTAGGGTTAAGGTTTTAGGGTTTAGGGTTAGAGTTTAGGGTTAGGGCTAGGGTTAGGGTTAGAGGGTTAGGGTTAGGGTTTAGGGTTATGGTTTAGGGTTATGGTTATTAGGGTTAGGGTTAGGGTTATTAGGGTTATGGTTATTAGGGTTAGGTTTAGGGGTTAGGGTTATTAGGGTTAGGGTATTAGGGTTAGGGGTATTAGGGGGTTAGGGTTAGGGGTATTAGGGGGTTTGGGTTAGGGATATTAGGGGGTTAGGGTTAGGGGTATTAGGGGGTTAGGGTTAGGGGTATTAGGGGGTTAGGGTTAGGGGTATTAGGGGGTTAGGGGTATTAGGGGGTTAGGGTTAGGGGTATTAGGGGGTTAGGGGTATTAGGGGATTAGGGTTAGGGGTATTAGGGTGTTAGGGGTATTAGGGGGTTAGGGTTAGGGGTATTAGCGGGTTAGGGTTAGGGGTATTAGGGGGTTAGGGTTAGGGGTATTAGGGGGTTAGGGTTAGGGGTATTAGGGGGTTAGGGTTAGGGGTATTAGGGGGTTAGGGTTAGGGGTATTAGGGGGTTAGGGTTAGGGGTATTAGGGGGTTAGGGTTAGGGGTATTAGGGGGTTAGGGTTAGGGGTATTAGGGGGTTAGGGTTAGGGGTGTTAGGGGGTTAGGGTTAGGGGTGTTAGGGGGTTAGGGTTAGGGGTATTAGGGGGTTAGGGTTAGGGGTATTAGGGGGTTAGGGTTAGGGGTATTAGGGGGCTAGGGTTAGGGGTATTAGGGGGTTAGGGTTAGGGGTATTAGGGGGTTAGGGTTAGGGGTATTAGGGGGGTAGGGTTAGGGGTATTAGGGGGTTAGGGGTATTAGGGGGTTAGGCTTAGGGGTATTAGGGGGTTAGGGTGAGGGGTATTAGGGGGTTAGGGTTAGGGGTATTAGGGGGTTAGGGTTAGGGGTATTAGGGGGTTAGGGGTATTAGGGGGTTAGGGTTAGGGGTATTAGGGGGTTAGGGTTAGGGGTATTAGGGGGTTAGGGGTATTAGGGGGTTAGGGTTAGGGGTATTAGGGGGTTAGGGTTAGGGGTATTAGGGGGTTAGGGTTAGGGGTATTAGGGGGTTAGGGTTAGGGGTATTAGGGGGTTAGGGTTAGGGGTATTAGGGGGTTAGGGTTAGGGGTATTAGGGGGTTAGGGTTAGGGGTATTAGGGGGTTAGGGTTAGGGGTATTAGGGGGTTAGGGTTAGGGGTATTAGGGGGTTAGGGTTAGGGGTATTAGGGGGTTAGGGTTAGGGGTATTAGGGGGTTAGGGTTAGGGTATTAGGGGGTTAGGGTTAGGGGTATTAGGGGGTTAGGGCTGGGGGTATTAGGGGGTTAGGGTTAAAGGTATTAGGGGGCTAGTGTTAGGGGTATTAGGGGGTTAGGGTTAGGGGTATTAGGGGGTTAGGGTTAGGGGTATTAGGGGGTTAGGGGTATTAGGGGGTAGGGGTATTAGGGGGTGGGGTTAGGGGTATTAGGGGGTTAGGGGTATTAGGGGGTTAGGTTAGGGGTATTAGGGGGTTAGGGTTAGGGGTATTAGGGGGTTAGGGTTAGGGGTATTAGGGGGTTAGGGTTAGGGGTATTAGGGGGTTAGGGTTAGGGGTATTAGGGGGTTATGGTTAGGGGTATTAGGGGGTTAGGGTTAGGGGTATTAGGGGGTTAGGGTTAGGGGTATTAGGGGGTTAGGGTTAGGGGTATTAGGGGGTTAGGGTTAGGGTTAGGGGTATTAGGGGGTTAGGGTTAGGGGTATTAGGGGGTTAGGGTTAGGGGTATTAGGGGGTTACGGGTATTAGGGGGTTAGGGTTAGGGGTATTAGGGGGTTAGGGTTAGGGGTATTAGGGGGTTAGGGGTATTAGGGGGTTAGGGTTAGGGGTATTAGGGGGTTAGGGTTAGGGGTATTAGGGGGTTAGGGTTAGGGGTATTAGGGGGTTAGGGTTAGGGGTGTTAGGGTATTGGGGTTAGGGGTATTAGGGGTGTTAGGGGGTTAGGGGGTATTAGGGGGTTAGGGGTTTAGGGGTAGGTTAGGGTTAGGGTATTAGGGGTTAGGTGGTTAGGGGGTATTAGGGGGTTAGGGTTAGGGGTTATTAGGGGGTTAGGTTAGGTTAGGGGATTAGGGTATGGGTAGGTTTTATTGGGGGTTGGGGGGGGGGGGGGTTTGGGGGGGGGGGGGGGGGGATGATTAGGGGGTTAGGGATAGGGGTATTAGGGGGTTAGTGTTAGGGGTATTTGGGGGTTAGGGTTAGGGGTATTAGGGGGTTAGGGGTATTACGGGGTTAGGGTTAGGGGTATTAGGGGGTTAGGGGTATTAGGGGGTTAGGGGTATTAGGGTGTTAGGGTTAGGGGTATTAGGGGGTTAGGGTTAGGGGTATTAAGGGGTTAGGGTTAGGGGTATTAGGGGGTTAGGGTTAGGGGTATTAGGGGGTTAGGGGTTAGGGGTATTAGGGGGTTAGGGTTAGGGGTATTAGGGGGTTGGGGTTAGGGGTATTAGGGGGTTAGGGTTAGGGGTATTAGGGGGTTAGGGTTAGGGGTATTAGGGGGTTAGGGTTAGGGGTATTAGGGGGTTAGGGGTATTAGGGTGTTAGGGTTAGGGGTATTAGGGGGTTAGGGTTAGCGGTATTAGGGGTTAGGGTTAAGGGTATTAGGGGGTTAGGGGTATTAGGGGGTTAGGGTTAGGGGTATTAGGGGGTTAGGGTTATTAGGGGGTTAGGGTTAGGGGTATTAGGGGGTTAGGGTTAGGGGTATTAGGGGGTTAGGGTTAGGGGTATTAGGGGGTTAGGGGTATTAGGGGGTTAGGGTTAGGGGTATTAGGAGGTCAGGGTTTGGGGTGTTATTGGGTTAGGGGTATTAGGGGGTTAGGGTTAGTGGTATTAGGGGGTTATGGTTAGGGGTATTAGGGGGTGAGGGTTAGGGGTATTAGGGGGTTAGGGTTAGGGGTATTAGGGGGTTAGGGTTAGGGGTATTAGGGGGTTAGGGGTATTAGGGGGTTAGGGGTATTAGGGGGTTAGGGGTATTAGGGGGTTAGGGTTAGGGGTATTAGGGGGTTAGGGTTAGGGGTATTAGGGGGTTAGGGGTATTAGGGGGATAGGGTTAAAGGTATTAGGGGGTTAGGGTTAGGGGTATTAGGGGGTTAGGGTTAGGGGTATTAGGTGGTTAGGGGTATTAGGGGGTTAGGGTTAGGGGTATTAGGGGGTTAGGGTTAGGGGTATTAGGGGGTTAGGGTTAGGGGTATTAGGGGGTTAGGGTTAGGGGTATTAGGGGTTAGGGTTAGGGGTATTAGGGGGTTAGGGTTAGGGGTATTAGGGGGTTAGGGTTAGGGGTATTAGGGGGTTAGGGTTAGGGGTATTAGGGGGTTAGGGTTAGGGGTATTAGGGGGTTAGGGTTAGGCGTATTAGGGGGTTATTGTTCGGGGTATTAGGGGGTTAGGGTTAGGGGTATTAGGGGGTTAGGGTTAGGGGTATTAGGGGGTTAGGGTTAGCGGTATTAGGGGGTTAGGGTTAGGGGTATTAGGAGTTAGGGTTAGGGGTATTAGGGGGTTAGGGTTAGGGGTATTAGGGGGTTAGGGTTAGGGGTATTAGGGGGTTACGGGTATTAGGGGGTTAGGGTTAGGGGTATTAGGGGGTTAGGGTTAGGGGTATTAGGGGGTTAGGGTTAGGGGTATTAGGGGGTTAGGGGTATTAGGGGGCTAGGGTTAGGGGTATTAGGGGGTTAGGGTTAGGGGTATTAGGGGGTTAGGGTTAGGGGTATTAGGGGGTTAGGGTTAGGGGTATTAGGGGGTTAGGGTTAGGGGTATTAGGGGGTTAGGGTTAGGGGTATTAGGGGGTTAGGGTTAGGGGTATTAGGGGGTTAGGGTTAGGGGTATTAGGGGGTTATTGTTAGGGGTATTAGGGGGCTAGGGTTGGGGGTATTAGGGGGTTAGGGTTAGGGGTATTAGGGGGTTAGGGTTAGGGGTATTAGGGGGTTAGGGTTAGGGGTATTAGGAGTTAGGGTTAGGGGTATTAGGGGGTTAGGGTTAGGGGTATTAGGGGGTTAGGGTTAGGGATATTAGGGGGTTACGGGTATTAGGGGGTTAGGGTTAGGGGTATTAGGGGGTTAGGGTTAGGGGTATTAGGGGGTTAGGGTTAGGGGTATTAGGGGGTTAGGGTTAGGGGTATTAGGGGGTTAGGGCTGGGGGTATTAGGGGGTTAGGGTTAAAGGTATTAGGGGGCTAGTGTTAGGGGTATTAGGGGGTTAGGGTTAGGGGTATTAGGGGGTTAGGGTTAGGGGTATTAGGGGGTTAGGGTTAGGGGTATTAGGGGGTTAGGGTTAGGGGTATTAGGGGGTTAGGGTTAGGGGTATTAGGGGGTTAGGGGTATTAGGGGGTTAAGGTTAGGGGTATTAGGGGGCTAGTGTTAGGGGTATTAGGGGGTTAGGGCTAGGGGTATTAGGGGGTTAGGGTTAGGGGTATTAGGGGGTTAGGGTTAGGGGTATTAGGGGGTTATTGTTAGGGGTATTAGGGGGTTAGGGTTAGGGGTATTAGGGGGTTAGGGTTAGGGGTATTAGGGGGTTAGGGTTAGGGGTATTAGGGGGTTAGGGTTAGGGGTATTAGGGGGTTAGGGTTAGGGGTATTAGGGGGTTAGGGTTAGGGGTATTAGGGGGTTACGGGTATTAGGGGGTTAGGGTTAGGGGTATTAGGGGGTTAGGGTTAGGGGTATTAGGGGGTTAGGGGTATTAGGGGGTTAGGGTTAGGGGTATAGGGGGCTAGGGTTAGGGGTATTAGGGGGTTAGGGTTAGGGGTATTAGGGGGTTAGGGTTAAGGGTATTAGGGGGTTAGGGGTATTAGGGGGTTAGGGTTAGGGGTATTAGGGGGTTAGGGTTAGGGGTATTAGGGGGTTAGGGGTATTAGGGGGTTAGGGTTAGGGGTATTAGGGGTTTAGGGTTAGGGGTATTAGGGGGTTAGGGTTAGGGGTATTAGGGGGTTAGGGTTAGGGGTATTAGGGGGTTAGGGTTAGGGGTATTAGGGGATTAGGGGTATTAGGGGGTAAGGGTTAGGGGTATTAGGGGGTTAGGGATAGGGGTATTAGGGGGTTAGTGTTAGGGGTATTTGGGGGTTAGGGTTAGGGGTATTAGGGGGTTAGGGGTATTACGGGGTTAGGGTTAGGGGTATTAGGGGGTTAGGGGTATTAGGGGGTTAGGGGTATTAGGGTGTTAGGGTTAGGTGTATTAGGGGGTTAGGGTTAGGGGTATTAAGGGGTTAGGGTTAGGGGTATTAGGGGGTTAGGGTTAGGGGTATTAGGGGGTTAGGGTTAGGGGTATTAGGGGGTTATGGTTAGGGGTATTAGGGGGTTAGGGGTATTAGGGGGTTAGGGGTATTAGGGAGTTAGGGGTATTAGGGGGTTAGGGTTAGGGGTATTAGGGGGTTAGGGTTAGGGGTATTAGGGGGTTAGGGGTATTAGGGGGATAGGGTTAGGGGTATTAGGGGGTTAGGGTTAGCGGTATTAGGGGGTTAGGGTTAAGGGTATTAGGGGGTTAGGGGTATTAGGGGGTTAGGGTTAGGGGTATTAGGGGGTTAGGGTTATTAGGGGGTTAGGGTTAGGGGTATTAGGGGGTTAGGGTTAGGGGTATTAGGGGGTTAGGGTTAGGGGTATTAGGGGGTTAGGGTTAGGGGTATTAGGGGGTTAGGGTTAGGGGTATTAGGAGGTCAGGGTTTGGGGTATTATTGGGTTAGGGGTATTAGGGGGTTAGGGTTAGTGGTATTAGGGGGTTATGGTTAGGGGTATTAGGGGGTTAGGGGTATTAGGGGGTTAGGGTTAGGGGTATTAGGGGGTTATGGTTAGGGGTATTAGGGGGTTAGGGGTATTAGGGGGTTAGGGGTATTAGGGAGTTAGGGGTATTAGGGGGTTAGGGTTAGGGGTATTAGGGGGTTAGGGTTAGGGGTATTAGGGGGTTAGGGGTATTAGGGGGATAGGGTTAAAGGTATTAGGGTGTTAGGGTTAGGGGTATTAGGGGGTTAGGGTTAGGGGTATTAGGGGGTTAGGGGTATTAGGGGGTTAGGGTTAGGGGTATTAGGGGGTTAGGTTTAGGGGTATTAGGGTGTTAGGGTTAGGGGTATTAGGGGGTTAGGGTTAGCGGTATTAGGGGGTTAGGGTTAGGGGTATTAGGGGGTTAGGGGTATTAGGGGGTTAGGGTTAGGGGTATTAGGGCGTTAGGGTTAGGGGTATTAGGGGGTTAGGGTTAGGGGTATTAGGGGGTTAGGGTTAGGCGTATTAGGGGGTTATTGTTAGGGGTATTAGGGGGTTAGGGTTAGGGGTATTAGGGGGTTAGGGTTAGGGGTATTAGGGGGTTAGGGTTAGGGGTATTAGGGGGTTAGGGTTAGGGGTATTAGGGGGTTAGGGTTAGGGGTATTAGGAGGTTAGGGTTAGGGGTATTAGGGGGTTAGGGTTAGTGGTATTAGGGGGTTATGGTTAGGGGTTTTAGGGGGTTAGGGTTAGGGGTATTAGGGGGTTAGGGTTAGGGGTATTAGGGGGTTAGGGTTAGGGGTATTAGGGGGTTAGGGGTATTAGGGGGTTAGGGTTAGGGGTATTAGGGGGTTAGGGTTAGGGGTATTAGGGGGTTAGGGTTAGGGGTATTAGGGGGTTAGGGTTAGGGGTATTAGGGGGTTAGGGGTATTAGGGGGATAGGGTTAAAGGTATTAGGTGGTTAGGGGTATTAGGGGGTTAGGGTTAGGGGTATTAGGGGGTTAGGGTTAGGGGTATTAGGGGGTTAGGGATAGGGGTATTAGGAGTTAGGGTTAGGGGTATTAGGGGGTTAGGGTTAGGGGTATTAGGGGGTTAGGGTTAGGGGTATTAGGGGGTTATGGTTATTAGGGGGTTAGGGTTAGGGGTATTAGGGGGTTAGGGTTAGGGGTATTAGGGGGTTAGGTGTATTAGGGGGTTAGGGTTAGGGGTATTAGGGGGCTAGGGTTAGGGGTATTAGGGGGTTAGGGTTAGGGGTATTAGGGGGTTAGGGTTAGGGGTATTAGGGGGTTAGGGTTAGGGGTATTACGGGGTTAGGGTTAGGGGTATTAGGGGGTTAGGGTTAGGGGTATTAGGGGGTTAGGGTTACGGGTATTAGGGGGTTAGGGTTAGGGGTATTAGGGGATTATTGTTAGGGGTATTAGGGGGTTAGGGTTAGGGGTATTAGGGGGTTAGGGTTAGGGGTATTAGGGGGTTAGCGTTAGGGGTATTAGGGGGTTAGGGTTAGGGGTATTAGGAGTTAGGGTTAGGGGTATTAGGGGGTTAGGGTTAGGGGTATTAGGGGGTTAGGGTTAGGGGTATTAGGGGGTTACGGGTATTAGGGGGTTAGGGTTAGGGGTATTAGGGGGTTAGGGTTAGGGGTATTAGGGGGTTAGGGTTAGGGGTATTAGGGGGCTAGGGTTAGGGGTATTAGGGGGTTAAGGGTATTAGGGGGTTAGGGTTAGGGGTATTAGGGGGTTAGGGTTAGGGGTATTAGGGGGTTAGGGTTAGGGGTATTAGGGGGTTAGGGGTATTAGGGGGTTAGGGTTAGGGGTATTAGGGGTTTAGGGTTAGGGGTATTAGGGGGTTAGGGTTAGGGGTATTAGGGGGTTAGGGTTAGAGGTATTAGGGGGTTAGGGTTAGGGGTATTAGGGGGTTAGGGTATAGGGGTATTAGGGGGTTAGGGTTAGGGGTATTAGGGGGTTAGGGGTATTAGGGGGATAGGGTTAAAGGTATTAGGGGGTTAGGGGTATTAGGGGGTTAGGGTTAGGGGTATTAGGGGGTTAGGGTTAGGGGTATTAGGGGGTTAGGGTTAGGGGTATTAGGAGTTAGGGTTAGGGGTATTAGGGGGTTAGGGTTAGGGGCATTAGGGGGTTAGGGTTAGGGGTATTAGGGGGTTACGGTTACTAGGGGGTTAGGGTTAGGGGTATTAGGGGGTTAGGGTTAGGGGTATTAGGGGGTTAGGGTTAGGGGTATTAGGGGGTTAGGGTTAGGGGTATTAGGGGGCTAGGGTTAGGGGTATTAGGGGGTTAGGGTTAGGGGTATTAGGGGGTTAGGGTTAGGGGTATTAGGGGGTTAGGGTTAGGGGTATTAGGGGGTTAGGGTTAGGGGTATTAGGGGATTATTGTTAGGGGTATTAGGGGGTTAGGGTTAGGGGTATTAGGGGGTTAGGGTTAGGGGTATTAGGGGGTTAGGGTTAGGGGTATTAGGGGGTTAGGGTTAGGGGTATTAGGAGTTAGGGTTAGGGGTATTAGGGGGTTAGGGTTAGGGGTATTAGGGGGTTAGGGTTAGGGGTATTAGGGGGTTACGGGTATTAGGGGTTTAGGGTTAGGGGTATTAGGGGGTTAGGGTTAGGGGTATTAGGGGGTTAGGGTTAGGGGTATTAGGGGGCTAGGGTTAGGGGTATTAGGGGGTTAGGGTTAGGGGTATTAGGGGGTTAGTGTTAGGGGTATTAGGGGGTTAGGGTTAGGGGTATTAGGGGGTTAGGGTTAGGGGTATTAGGGGGTTAGGGGTATTAGGGGGTTAGGGTTAGGGGTATTAGGGGTTTAGGGTTAGGGGTATTAGGGGGTTAGGGTTAGGGGTATTAGGGGGTTAGGGTTAGGGGTATTAGGGGGTTAGGGTTAGGGGTATTAGGGGATTAGGGGTATTAGGGGGTTAGGGTTAGGGGTATTAGGGGGTTAGGGATAGGGGTATTAGGGGTTAGTGTTAGGGGTATTAGGGGGTTAGGGTTAGGGGTATTAGGGGGTTAGGGGTATTACGGGGTTAGGGTTTGGGGTATTATTGGGTTAGGGGTATTAGGGGGTTAGGGTTAGTGGTATTAGGGGGTTATGGTTAGGGGTATTAGGGGGTTAGGGTTAGGGGTATTAGGGGGTTAGGGTTAGGGGTATTAGGGGGTTAGGGTTAGGGGTATTAGGGGGTTAGGGGTATTAGGGGGTTAGGGGTATTGGGGGGTTAGGGGTATTAGGGGGTTAGGGTTAGGGGTATTAGGGGGTTAGGGTTAGGGGTATTAGGGGGTTAGGGTTAGGGGTATTAGGGGGTTAGGGGTATTAGGGGGATAGGGTTAAAGGTATTAGGGGGTTAGGGTTAGGGGTATTAGGGGGTTAGGGTTAGGGGTATTAGGGGGTTAGGGGTATTAGGGGGTTAGGGTTAGGGGTATTAGGGGGTTAGGGTTAGGGGTATTAGGGGGTTAGGGTTAGGGGTATTAGGGGGTTAGGGTTAGGGGTATTAGGGGGTAAGGGTTAGGGGTATTAGGGGGTTAGGGTTAGGGGTATTAGGGGGTTAGGGTTAGGGGTATTAGGGGGTTAGGGTTAGGGGTATTAGGGGGTTAGGGTTAGGCGTATTAGGGGGTTATTGTTAGGGGTATTAGGGGGTTAGGGTTAGGGGTATTAGGGGGTTAGGGTTAGGGGTATTAGGGGGTTAGGGTTAGGGGTATTAGGGGTTTAGGGTTAGGGGTATTAGGAGTTAGGGTTAGGGGTATTAGGGGATTAGGGTTAGGGGTATTAGGGGGTTAGGGGTATTAGGGGGTTACTGGTATTAGGGGGTTAGGGTTAGGGGTATTAGGGGGTTAGGGTTAGGGGTATTAGGGGGTTAGGGTTAGGGGTATTAGGGGGTTAGGGTTAGGGGTATTAGGGGGCTAGGGTTAGGGGTATTAGGGGGTTAGGGTTAGGGGTATTAGGGGGTTAGGGTTAGGGGTATTAGGGGGTTAGCGTTAGGGGTATTAGGGGGTTAGGGTTAGGGGTATTAGGGGGTTAGGGTTAGGGGTATTAGGGGGTTAGGGTTAGGGGTATTAGGGGGTTAGGGTTAGGGGTATTAGGGGGTTATTGTTAGGGGTATTAGGGGGTTAGGGTTGGGGGTATTAGGGGGTTAGGGTTAGGGGTATTAGGGGGTTAGGGTTAGGGGTATTAGGGGGTTAGGGTTAGGGGTATTAGGAGTTAGGGTTAGGGGTATTAGGGGGTTAGGGTTAGGGGTATTAGGGGGTTAGGGTTAGGGGTATTAGGGGGTTACGGGTATTAGGGGGTTAGGGGTATTAGGGGGTTAGGGTTAGGGGTATTAGGGGGTTAGGGTTAGGGGTATTAGGGGGTTAGGGTTAGGGGTATTAGGGGGCTAGGGTTAGGGGTATTAGGGGGTTAGGGTTAGGGGTATTAGGGGGTTAGGGTTAGGGGTATTAGGGGGTTAGCGTTAGGGGTATTAGGGGGTTAGGGTTAGGGGTATTAGGGGGTTAGGTTTAGGGGTATTAGGGGGTTAGGGTTAGGGGTATTAGGGGGTTAGGGTTAGGGGTATTAGGGGGTTATTGTTAGGGGTATTAGGGGGTTAGGGTTGGGGGTATTAGGGGGTTAGGGTTAGGGGTATTAGGGGGTTAGGGTTAGGGGTATTAGGGGGTTAGGGTTAGGGGTATTAGGAGTTAGGGTTAGGGGTATTAGGGGGTTAGGGTTAGGGGTATTAGGGGGTTAGGGTTAGGGGTATTAGGGGGTTACGGGTATTAGGGGGTTAGGGGTATTAGGGGGTTAGGGTTAGGGGTATTAGGGGGTTAGGGTTAGGGGTATTAGGGGGTTAGGGTTAGGGGTATTAGGGGGCTAGGGTTATGGGTATTAGGGGGTTATGGTTAGGGGTATTAGGGGGTTAGGGTTAGGGGTATTAGGGGGTTAGGGGTATTAGGGGGTTAGGGTTAGGGGTATTAGGGGGTTAGGGTTAGGGGTATTAGGGGGTTAGGGGTATTAGGGGGTTAGAGTTAGGGGTATTAGGGGTTTAGGGTTAGGGGTATTAGGGGGTTAGGGTTAGGGGTATTAGGGGGTTAGGTTTAGGGGTATTAGGGGGTTGGGGTTAGGGGTATTAGGGGATTAGGGGTATTAGGGGGTTAGGGTTAGGGGTATTAGGGGGTTAGGGATAGGGGTATTAGGGGGTTAGGGTTAGGGGTATTAGGGGGTTAGGGGTATTACGGGGTTAGGGTTAGGGGTATTAGGGGGTTAGGGGTATTAGGGGGTTAGGGTTAGGGGTATTAGGGTGTTAGGGTTATGGGTATTAGGGGGTTAGGGTTAGGGGTATTAGGGGGTTAGGGGTATTAGGGGGTTAGGGTTAGGGGTATTAGGGGGTTAGGGTTAGGGGTATTAGGGTGTTAGGGTTAGGGGTATTAGGAGGTTAGGGTTAGCGGTATTAGGGCGTTAGGGTTAGGGGTATTAGGGGGTTAGGGGTATTAGGGGTTAGGGTTAGGGGTATTAGGGGGTTAGGGTTATTAGGGGGTTAGGGTTAGGGGTATTAGGGGGTTAGGGTTACGGGTATTAGGGGGTTAGGGTTAGGGGTATTAGGGGGTTAGGGTTAGGGGTATTAGGGGGTTAGGGTTAGGGGTATTAGGAGGTTAGGGTTAGGGGTATTAGGTGGTTAGGGGTATTAGGGGGTTAGGGTTAGTGGTATTAGGGGGTTATGGTTAGGGGTATTCAGGGGGTTAGGGTTAGGGGTATTAGGGGGTTAGGGTTAGGGGTATTAGGGGGTTAGGGTTAGGCGTATTAGGGGGTTATTGTTAGGGGTATTAGGGGGTTAGGGTTTAGGGGTATTAGGGGGTTAGGGTTAGGGGTATTAGGGGGTTAGGGTTATGGGTATTAGGGGTTTAGGGTTAGGGGTATTAGGAGTTAGGGTTAGGGGTATTAGGGGGTTAGGGTCTAGGGGTATTAGGGGGTTAGGGGTATTAGGGGGTTACGGGTATTAGGGGGTTAGGGGGGTATTAGGGGGTTAGGGTTAGGGGTATTAGGGGGTTATGGTTAGGGGTATTAGGGGGTTAGGGTTAGGGGTATTAGGGGGCTAGGGTTAGGGGTATTAGGGTTTTAGGGTTAGGGGTATTAGGGGGTTAGGGTTAGGGGTATTAGGGGGGTTAGGGTTAGGGGTATTAGGGGGTTAGGGTTAGGGGTATTAGGGGGCTAGGGTTAGGGGTATTAGGGGGTTAGGGTTAGGGGTATTAGGGGGTTAGGGTTAGGGGTATTAGGGGGTTAGGGTTAGGGGTATTAGGGGGTTAGGGTTAGGGGTATTAGGAGTTAGGGTTAGGGGTATTAGGGGGTTAGGGTTAGGGGTATTAGGGGGTTAGGGTTAGGGGTATTAGGGGGTTACGGGTATTAGGGGGTTAGGGGTATTAGGGGGTTAGGGTTAGGGGTATTAGGGGGTTAGGGTTAGGGGTATTAGGGGGTTAGGGTTAGGGGTATTAGGGGGCTAGGGTTATGGGTATTAGGGGGTTATGGTTAGGGGTATTAGGGGGTTAGGGTTAGGGGTATTAGGGGGTTAGGGGTATTAGGGGGTTAGGGTTAGGGGTATTAGGGGGTTAGGGTTAGGGGTATTAGGGGGTTAGGGGTATTAGGGGGTTAGGGTTAGGGGTATTAGGGGTTTAGGGTTAGGGGTATTAGGGGGTTAGGGTTAGGGGTATTAGGGGGTTAGGTTTAGGGGTATTAGGGGGTTGGGGTTAGGGGTATTAGGGGATTAGGGGTATTAGGGGGTTAGGGTTAGGGGTATTAGGGGGTTAGGGATAGGGGTATTAGGCGGTTAGGGTTAGGGGTATTAGGGGGTTAGGGGTATTACGGGGTTAGGGTTAGGGGTATTAGGGGGTTAGGGGTATTTGGGGGTTAGGGTTAGGGGTATTAGGGTGTTAGGGTTATGGGTATTAGGGGGTTAGGGTTAGGGGTATTAGGGGGTTAGGGGTATTAGGGGGTTAGGGTTAGGGGTATTAGGGGGTTAGGGTTAGGGGTATTAGGGTGTTAGGGTTAGGGGTATTAGGGGGTTAGGGTTAGCGGTATTAGGGGGTTAGGGTTAGGGGTATTAGGGGGTTAGGGGTATTAGGGGGTTAGGGTTAGGGGTATTAGGGGGTTAGGGTTATTAGGGGGTTAGGGTTAGGGGTATTAGGGGGTTAGGGTTAGGGGTATTAGGGGGTTAGGGTTAGGGGTATTAGGGGGTTAGGGTTAGGGGTATTAGGGGGTTAGGGTTAGGGGTATTAGGAGGTTAGGGTTAGGGGTATTAGGGGGTTAGGGGTATTAGGGGGTTAGGGTTAGTGGTATTAGGGGGTTATGGTTAGGGGTATTAGGGGGTTAGGGTTAGGGGTATTAGGGGGTTAGGATTAGGGGTATTAGGGGGTTAGGGTTAGGCGTATTAGGGGGTTATTGTTAGGGGTATTAGGGGGTTAGGGTTAGGGGTATTAGGGGGTTAGGGTTAGGGGTATTATGGGGTTAGGGTTAGGGGTATTAGGGGTTTAGGGTTAGGGGTATTAGGAGTTAGGGTTAGGGGTATTAGGGGGTTAGGGTTAGGGGTATTAGGGGGTTAGGGGTATTAGGGGGTTACGGGTATTAGGGGGTTAGGGTTAGGGGTATTAGGGGGTTAGGGTTAGGGGTATTAGGGGGTTAGGGTTAGGGGTATTAGGGGGTTAGGGTTAGGGGTATTAGGGGCTAGGGTTAGGGGTATTAGGGGGTTAGGGTTAGGGGTATTAGGGAGGGGGTTAGGGTTAGGGGTATTAGGGGGTTAGGGTTAGGGGTATTAGGGGGTTAGGGTTAGGGGTATTAGGGGGCTAGGGTTAGGGGTATTAGGGGGTTAGGGTTAGGGGTATTAGGGGGTTAGGGGTATTAGGGGGTTAGCGTTAGGGGTATTAGGGGGTTAGGGTTAGGGGTATTAGGGGGTTAGGGTTAGGGGTATTAGGGGGTTAGGGTTAGGGGTATTAGGGGGTTAGGGTTAGGGGTATTAGGGGGTTATTGTTAGGGGTATTAGGGGGTTAGGGTTGGGGGTATTAGGGGGTTAGGGTTAGGGGTATTAGGGGGTTAGGGTTAGGGGTATTAGGGGGTTAGGGTTAGGGGTATTAGGAGTTAGGGTTAGGGGTATTAGGGGGTTAGGGTTAGGGGTATTAGGGGGTTACGGGTATTAGGGGGTTAGGGGTATTAGGGGGTTAGGGTTAGGGGTATTAGGGGGTTAGGGTTAGGGGTATTAGGGGGTTAGGGTTAGGGGTATTAGGGGGTTATTGTTAGGGGTATTAGGGGGTTAGGGTTGGGGGTATTAGGGGGTTAGGGTTAGGGGTATTAGGGGGTTAGGGTTAGGGGTATTAGGGGGTTAGGGTTAGGGGTATTAGGAGTTAGGGTTAGGGGTATTAGGGGGTTAGGGTTAGGGGTATTAGGGGGTTAGGGTTAGGGGTATTAGGGGGTTACGGGTATTAGGGGGTTAGGGGTATTAGGGGGTTAGGGTTAGGGGTATTAGGGGGTTAGGGTTAGGGGTATTAGGGGGTTAGGGTTAGGGGTATTAGGGGGCTAGGGTTAGGGGTATTAGGGGGTTAGGGTTAGGGGTATTAGGGGGTTAGGGTTAGGGGTTTTAGGGGGTTAGCGTTAGGGGTATTAGGGGGTTAGGGTTAGGGGTATTAGGGGGTTAGGGTTAGGGGTATTAGGGGGTTAGGGTTAGGGGTATTAGGGGGTTAGGGTTAGGGGTATTAAGGGGTTATTGTTAGGGGTATTAGGGGGTTAGGGTTGGGGGTATTAGGGGGTTAGGGTTAGGGGTATTAGGGGGTTAGGGTTAGGGGTATTAGGGGGTTAGGGTTAGGGGTATTAGGGAGTTAGGGTTAGGGGTATTAGGGGGTTAGGGTTAGGGGTATTAGGGGGTTAGGGTTAGGGGTATTAGGGGGTTACGGGTATTAGGGGGTTAGGGGTATTAGGGGGTTAGGGGTATTAGGGGGTTAGGGTTAGGGGTATTAGGGGGTTAGGGTTAGGGGTATTAGGGGGCTAGGGTTATGGGTATTAGGGGGTTATGGTTAGGGGTATTAGGGGGTTAGGGTTAGGGGTATTAGGGGGTTAGGGGTATTAGGGGGTTAGGGTTAGGGGTATTAGGGGGTTAGGGTTAGGGGTATTAGGGGGTTAGGGGTATTAGGGGGTTAGGGTTAGGGGTATTAGGGGTTTAGGGTTAGGGGTATTAGGGGGTTAGGGTTAGGGGTATTAGGGGGTTAGGTTTAGGGGTATTAGGGGGTTGGGGTTAGGGGTATTAGGGGATTAGGGGTATTAGGGGGTTAGGGTTAGGGGTATTAGGGGGTTAGGGATAGGGGTATTAGGGGGTTAGTGTTAGGGGTATTAGGGGGTTAGGGTTAGGGGTATTAGGGGGTTAGGGGTATTACGGGGTTAGGGTTAGGGGTATTAGGGGGTTAGGGGTATTAGGGGGTTAGGGTTAGAGGTATTAGGGTGTTAGGGTTAGGGGTATTAGGGGGTTTAGGGTTAGGGGTATTAGGGGGTTAGGGGTATTAGGGGGTTAGGGTTAGGGGTATTAGGGGGTTTAGGGTTAGGGGTATTAGGGTGTTAGGGTTAGGGGTATTAGGGGGTTAGGGTTAGCGGTATTAGGAGGTTAGGGTTAGGGGTATTAGGGGGTTAGGGTATTAGGGGGTTAGGGTTAGGGTAGGGGGTTAGGGTTATTAGGGGGTTAGGGTTAGGGGTATTAGGGGGTTAGGGTTAGGGGTATTAGGGGGTTAGGGTTAGGGGTATTAGGGGGTTAGGGTTAGGGGTATTAGGGGGTTAGGGTTAGGGGTATTAGGAGGTTAGGGTTAGGGGTATTAGGGGGTTAGGGGTATTAGGGGGTTAGGGTTAGCGGTATTAGGGGGTTATGGTTAGGGGTATTAGGGGGTTAGGGTTAGGGGTATTAGGGGGTTAGGGGTATTAGGGGGTTAGGGTTAGGGGTATTAGGGGGTTAGGGGTATTAGGGGGTTAGGGTTAGGGGTATTAGGGGGTTAGGGTTAGGGGTATTAGGGGGTTAGGGTTAGGGGTATTAGGGGGTTAGGGTTAGGGGTATTAGGGGGTTAGGGTTAGGGGTATTAGGGGGTTAGGGTTAGGGGTATTAGGGGGTTAGGGGTATTAGGGGGATAGGGTTAAAGGTATTAGGGGGTTAGGGTTAGGGGTATTAGGGGGTTAGGGGTATTAGGGGGTTAGGGGTATTAGGGGGTTAGGGTTAGGGGTATTAGGAGTTAGGGTTAGGGGTATTAGGGGGTTAGGGTTAGGGGTATTAGGGGGTTAGGGTTAGGGGTGTTAGGGGTTACGGGTATTAGGGGGTTAGAGTTAGGGGTATTAGGGGGTTATGGTTAGGGGTATTAGGGGGTTAGGGTTAGGGGTATTAGGGGGTTATGGTTAGGGGTATTAGGGGGCTAGGGTTAGGGGTATTAGGGGGTTAGGGTTAGGGGTATTAGGGGGTTAGGGTTAGGGGTATTAGGGGGTTAGGGGTATTAGGGGGTTAGGGTTAGGGGTATTAGGGGGTTAGGGTTAGGGGTATTAGGGGGTTAGGGTTAGGGGTATTAGGGGATTATTGTTAGGGGTATTAGGGGGTTAGGGTTAGGGGTATTGGGGGGTTAGGGTTAGGGGTATTAGGGGGTTAGGGTTAGGGGTATTAGGGGGTTAGGGTTAGGGGTATTAGGAGTTTGGGTTAGGGGTATTAGGGGGTTAGGGTTAGGGGTATTAGGGGGTTAGGGTTAGGGGTATTAGGGGGTTACGGGTATTAGGGGGTTAGGGGTATTAGGGGGTTAGGGTTAGGGGTATTAGGGGGTTAGGGGTATTAGGGGGTTAGGGTTAGGGGTATTAGGGGGCTAGGGTTAGGGGTATTAGGGGGTTAGGGTTAGGGGTATTAGGGGGTTAGGGTTAGGGGTATTAGGGGGTTAGGGGTATTAGGGGGGTTAGGGTTAGGGTTATTAGGGGGTTAGGGTTAGGGGTATTAGGGGGTTAG